>NC_142610.1:22361116-22969265 GCF_041222555.1 Hakea prostrata
GTCTAAACCCAGCCACAATAGAGACATTCGGTCAGAAAAGATTATATGAAATCAAGGCAATCAATAATGTACAGATTATAGGTGAACGTTACCTTGAACTGCTCATTTTATCACCTATAGAGAAGCCCTTAAAAGTTAGGGGGAATCAAGATTTTGATTCCTAAACATCAAGGTTTCTCTCCAAGGAATCAATTATTTTTTAAGGAACCTTGCTTACCCCTCAATCAAAGTTCTTTCACGAGAACCAATTTGTTTTAATGTTGTTGGCGTTAATAGTATTGAGTTCTTGAGCAATAAAGATGATCTTTCGCTTTTCCAATCTAGAAATCACATATGCTAAACTTGCCCTGAAGCCAGGTTTTCTTTTCTCGCGAAATGCTCCAACAAATCAGTTGATGGAATTAAACCTCAATGTACTGAATTTTACAACTCCATGATAGTCATAAAAATTCACAGCATCAACCAACTCAAACCCAACTAAATCATAGCAGTCCATACATTAAAAAGTTTTAGGTGCAAGAATCACAAAGAGAGAGAGAGAGAGAGAGAGAGAGAGAGAGAGAGAGAGAGAGAGAATCAGGTCTGTAAATTACATTGTCAAGTTCAACTTGATCACTGTCCTCAAAAATAATTTAATTTATCTATGGAGCCCTCTAACTAGTAGCAGGTGAGAAGGCTTCCACTGCCCTCTCAAATGGCAAAATAAGATTTCACCCTAAAGCTGTCAGATCTGTTACAGCTCCATATTCTGCTATCTTCTTCAACTATGTAGAAGTAAATAACTGTTTATTCTCTACCAACCAGACAAGCTGAAGTCAATCTTGGTGAGACAAAGATCAAAACCTATTTCACAATCCTATCACACATCGACACTTTTGTTTCTTTACCAATGGCCATAACAGAAATCATAATTGTCAAGGACTCGCCTTAACGACCACCTTGGCACCCAGGTGCATTAACAATTTGCCCATAGGACATTTTGGTCCGTTCTGTTGAGGCCTCCTTCAATGCCTCTGGTTGCCTTGAAATGTCACAACAATGACATATATAGCAGAAAATCTAGTATGATATCCAAATCCAAGGATCAACTTAGATACCATTTTGAGCTTGAAATCATCAATAACAGCCATGACACTATTGCAGACTAGTACACGGCTTCTACTAGTTTGATTTATGTCCCATTCAGGCCAGGTAACCATAAGATACACTTAGCCAAATGAAAACATCAAAGTGGAACAGCTAGAATGCACAGAGAGTTTTCTACAGTTGTCCATCAGTGACATGTAGACATAAATATCACTGAGAATTTTGCACAATAAAAAGCAAAAGATTGCAAACAGAAGGCATTCAATCAAGTGGGGGCAAAAATTATTGCTTTCACTAAAATAGAATTGATTACACATCTAATATTGGATGCTATAACCCTACTAAGACAAACTTCAGAATATTAGCGGTAAGGTTTGGATACTAACATCAATTTTTATTGTAGAGACTTCAGACATGCTTCAAAAGTTTATGGCAACTGTTACCGTTTATGAAGAAAGAAAAAATAATTCAGGACAATTTATAGGAAACAGAATTATGGAAGACAATAGTAAGTAAGAGAGAGAAAAAAATGGAGCATGAATAATGCATATTAAAGCCCAATTCCAGGGAATATAGAAAACCTAAAAAGCTCCATGGATTATCCTGTCGATCCAAAATCGGCAAGATGGAAAGAACCTTTTCCTTGAGCTCTTCAATATGCCCAGGAATAAAGTCTAAATTAGTTGCTACTTGAATATCAATAGTCAAGTATTCCCACAGGCTACTGAAAGAAAGAAGGTTCACGGGCACATAAGATCCATATATGAATAATTAATCTCAACTTACCACGAAAAATGTGTCTAAATTTCCACTCAACATCATGAAGATCTCTTGCGACAAGCTCCTGAGCTGGGGGCTGCTGGGAAAAGTCCTGAAAGAAAATTTTAGAAAATGATACTAGTAAATAGCATAAAACCATTTATCATTCAACGTAATGAACTCTCGTGCTGAAGGTTTACCAGAGGAGGAAACACTTTTTCAGCAGCACGACGAGGAACCGAGAATCCTCCATGAGTACTGGTATCACTTGCAGTTAATGTCTTGCAGAAATAATTGGTTGGCTGCTTGCTTGGAATTCCAAGGTCCGCAGGTAGATAAGCATCCTTCTGCTCTTGCTGGACGAACAAAAATTTAAGAATTTCAAGTTAGAACAAATCACCATTTCTTTGAGAATATGAATACTTTTAAATAAAAAGCACAACTTGGGACTACCGCTGTCAAGGGCTGCAATGTCATCTGAGCATAAACCTCGTCTGTTTCCACGTCTGCCTGGAATTCCACATCAACAAACTTCTATCAATCCTTTACTAACCTTAAACAGTAATCAACTACTTATAGAACCAACGTCCAAGACCTACATGCATCGTAACATCATGGAGTTGACAGATCAGTTGTGGAGGCAAGTTCGGATAATTGGGTATATGCCCATCGACTTCTTTGTTAGTGGAAGCAACAACCTGAGTGCAAGAAAAGAGTAAACAAAAACTGCTCAATTGAAGTCAAAGACAGCAAAGAAACACCGATTCTCACGTGTACCTGTTCACTGTGACCCTGAGGAAAGTAGACAACACGGCTGCCGACCGCTGGTAGGGACACAAGAGGCCCAGCACAGGCATGCCAAAGCTCAGAATTCAAGCATCTCTTCTCCCCTAATCAAAAACAAAGAAATTTGAAACAAATTACACTTTTTGATTGAGGAAATGGCGTTTCCAGCAAACTCCTTCAACTAAGAAAAGGTTTTTGCATAAGAAGCAGAAGAGGAAGAACTATACCGCCTTCCTGACCCGGCTGACAAATCCCCGTAGCCGAAATCTTCATTTTCAGGAAGGAAAAATAAGATTCTCAAGATTTAGCAAAACTGACTTGAAGAGATTGATAGCTTAATCTTCTTCCCAAGCACGCTTGACTGTGCCATGGATGATTCCTGCGAAACTACTGTTTGCCCTCAGAACCCTCAATCCGAAGTAATAGGCTCCATTTCTTTTCACAAACCACACAGCATTCTGTCATATCCGAGAACAAAATAAACCAGAACTTTACCAGTACAAGACTCCTGTGAGCGAATCCAAAGCTTAGATAATATCCATAACTTCCTCGACTAGATACAAAACATGAAACTCATATTTCCATTTCCAAGTCTCTCTTTTAATCGCTTTCAAAGCAGCAGCACAGTTGAAGATCCCAAACACACAATCAGCTTTACAATCACCGCAACTGATGGGTTCAACTTCCAGTTGCAACCACTACAACCTAATTCGACGAACAGAAACCAAGAACTGAAAGAAATTAATCTCTAACACATTCAGAGATCGCGCATTTCTTCACCAAATCCAAAACTGTAAAAGCAAAACATGAATATAGAGAAAGACACATCAGACATCATCCGAGCTCTGCGCGAAGCTCGTCATCCAAGATCGCCATCAAAAGAGCTTTTTCTCCAGTTGAAGAGAGAGAAAGAGAGAGAGATAAAGCTACAAGCTTTGCTAACCCTTTAAGCCCAATCGCTATCTTCTCAAAACAGACGAAACTCGAACTGTAGTGAGAGAGCAGGCTTTTATAAGCTCAGAGAAGAAAAAGAAAGGTAAAGAAAGATGAAACGTTGCGAGTTCGGGCAAAATGTAATCCTGACCGTTCATAATGTCCGTACTCGGATGATCTTATCCGTTAATTGTCTCTAATGCTCTGACTGATATGACCCGAGGCATGTGCCGCTGATTCATTAGTGGTCGTTGTCAGAGTACGGAATGATAGACTAAATTTATTTCCCATAAAATCCGAAAATAAAAAGATTCTTTTTATTTCCGGACAAGAAAAAATAAAGTGTTTCATAAGTCATAACCATAAATTTGAAGAGAAGCATAGAACTAACTAATTTGTCTCGTCCCTTATACCAAATATTTAAAATTACTTCTTTTTTTTTTTATGAAATATAATATTTAAATAATTAATATAACTTATATTAAGTCACTGAATGAGTCAAAATATGTCTAGGAGAGATATTTTTGCCACCAACAAAGTAAAATCCCCCTTGAATATTTGAGGTATTGGATTGATGCAAGAGCTGGACCGGATGAACCTCAGATCCAAAAAAAAAAAATCGATGAGATCCTCGTTGAATTTTTCCATATTTAGATGAAGTTGATCAAAGCAAGCGTATTTTTGATGAATCAAAATTATAATTTGAGGTCAAGTCCATCAAGATATCATAGTAACTCTTTTATAAGAAAAAATTCCTAATGTTAAACTACATCAGACCTTAGTCAATCTCTCATCTAGCATTATAATAACACATATGGGTATATTATATTTTTTTAATCTTTTCATGAATTCGAAAGGGAATCTAAATAAGATAAAGATGTAAATCTATGGTCTGATATAGATCTAAGACCTGCTTTTTCTTTTTATTCTTTTAATTTTATAGAGGAAGGATTCGATATGGTGGCATGGATATAGTTACACATCTACCATCTCATAAGCCTCCCTATAACTTTTTGTATTACATGCATTGATAAAGATATAAAAAGCATTTGTAAATTCTTAATTTTCTTTGTAAAAATCCAAGAACGTCACTTGTAGGGTTAAAAACTGGCTATGTAGATGTGTTTTATCTGTGTGTGATTTCACTCTCTCTCTTTTAATACTGACATATTTATACATATATGAATCTAAGAACATCATCAATGGCGTTAAAAACTAGTCATGTAAGTGTGTTTTCATCTCTACGTGATTTCACTAGATCTCCTATATATATTTTGAGTAGTAATAGTTTTGTATTAGAGGGTGGGGATTATTATATATGCCACAAATAGTGTTAAACCATGACCTCTTCACTAAGAAATAATATTAAGCAACACTTTGACAATATTTCATGGATAATTCTTATAGCCTAAAAACGTAAGTTAGTGTAGTAATAATTCTAACAAGAATTTTACCCAAAATTTTTTTCTAACAAGAAAAGATTCTCAAAGATATTGAAGAGGGTATTGGTCTTTGCAGCTTAGAACAAATAGAGATTCCAAAGGAAAATTGTCAAAAGAGGAGGAAAAAGAAAAGAAGTGGGAAAGGGAGGACGTCGTTTTCACTGCGATCCGTCAGAACGCTATTAAGATTTTCATGGGCTCCTCTAACAGGGTGTACGAGAACTTTCCTGTGGGCCCCACTTTGTTATGAGTCTTCGATGTAGCTCTGTCAGTGACAATCTTTATGGGTGACCTTGACCCACCAACGACTCAAGGGCAGTTATTTGTGAACCAATCGGGTCGTTTTCCTGTCGAGTTGAGGTGTGGTCCATATGGTTCATATTGATTTGGTTCACTGAGCTACTTATTTGGGGTTAAGGACACCCTGGCACGGAAGGTGTTGTCAATTGCAAAGCTCAACTTCGTGGCCGTTTTTCACGGGTTCAACTTCAGTGTTGCACAAAAATCTCGACTATGGATGGTTGAGATCAAAATCTCAGTCGAAATTTAATCTTGGCCGTTGGCTGCAGGTGCTGCATTTAAGTTCACTCCGTTTTCCACTCCATAATTGCAGAGCCTTCTTTTCTCTGCTGTTGAATTTGCTTGTTTCTTCTATATGGTATTTTCTTACAAATCATGATTTGAAAGTCATTTTTGTTCGATCAAATAAAGCTTTAAACTTTTTTTTCATTAAACATATAGATCAGGATGCGTTAACCACATGTGAGTAAGCCATCTTAATACATAGTAAAGAATTGAAAGTTCCCCGATTAATTAAGACTTGTTTGGTTATTGAAACAAGTTGTTAACAAACATTAACATACTTTGTGTTCATATTATATATGTCACTAACAATCACTTTCATTTGAAGAGGAGGTATTCCAACACTAATAGTGTCACTTATCTAACATTATTTGTTTAACCTACCTTTTGAAGGTTGTCACACGAGTTTGAATGTGATTTAGGGTTGGGATCCACAATCTAGAGAAGAGATAATTAAACATCTGTCTTGCTCTGTGATGGTTGTTTCGATTTTGCTTCCATGGATTTTGGTATTGCAAAATGGGCACATGATGAATGAAAAGGAACAGTACTCATGACAAGGAGAATTTTATTTTTCATTAAGAAAGTCTTTATTTCCCATAGCACCTTCCATATTTTCTACACAACCCAAGTTTTTTACACACCCCCCCCCCCCCCATTCTCAAAATTCACACTCACATAAGGCCTGACATAGTGCAGTTGGGTGGAAAGGATATGCACTTAGGTCCCGACTTGGTTGGCAGTTTGTCCCATCTCATTAGAGCATGTTCAGGATTTTGATCATTAGTTTGATAAGTCCTCTACTTTGGTATTGGCATTAACTGCCTTCTACCTCCTTTCTCCACCTACACCTTAAACATCTTGGGCATCCTCCCAATGGCACTATGCCCTTCATAGGCCATTTCACCCCTCCCCTTTCTCTCAAGTTGATATATTTTACCTTTGCAGGTAAAAGATTACACTAACCAACAGGGGTTGGTCCAAGTAGTAAGCAGCTTGGTCCGCTTAAGCAAGGTTCCAGTATTGAAACTTTGTGGATGCAAAAAATTCTTGCTGGGAAACTCATCCACCACAACTAGGTGTGCGACCCGAGTCGAACACCGGATTAGTCATGGCAAAGCCCTGAAAACTGGGGTTGGCAACAAAAAAAAAAAAAGACTACACTATACTTCTTATACTTTTCAACCACACATTTAGGATGAGAATTCACCTCTAATCATCTTATCAGTATTTAAAAATGAACCTCTCCTAAATATGTGATAGAGAAATGTCAAGTGAGCACAGTATTTTTCCCTGAAGGTAGAAGATTCGGACTCCTTTCTCTTTACCCAAAAAAAAAAAAAAAGAGAGGAGAGGAATGAAACACAATATATGCCTAGATTTGTGCTTGCTGCGTGTGCTAAAATGCTTTAATTCTTCTAATGAAGTAGATGAGAGGTCCAAAAAAAGGTAAAGCCAACATAATGCTCCACCATCATGTCCTACTTAGATCCTGATTCCAAAAGAGTGAAGCCATTGTACACCACAGATCACAAACAAGTGTAACATGACATGGTAGTATCCACAAAAGGCGACAAGGATGTTCAAGCAACTTGCCCACTTCCATTACCCTTTAGGAATGTCAATTTACTAAGTGGGGACAAAGCTGGCATTAATTTCCTCATACAAGAGTGAATCATGTGGATGACAGAGAAAAGTCATTAGGTCACATGCCAAGAAAAGGAGCCAGTCTTCAATCATTCATTGCTAAGAAGGTTTACCCCATTAAGGACTCAAGTAAGAAAAGAATCATCAAATCCTCTGCAAGATCAATGTGAAAGACATAATGAGCACTCATGGGCCCTTCTAAATCATTCTACCATTATTTCAACTAGGGCAGAATTGCTTTTCTAGAAAAGTGGACCTGTTCTCATAATTACCCTACATTTAAATAATATCCAGGAGAATATCTGGATACAAGAAATGGAGATCACCTACAACCAAATAATATCATCTTTTCCAAAAGTTAATGAACAGGTGAATTTGAATCAACATACTCAAAAGAAAAAGAAAAGAGCATTCAATAAGGAATTTTATTTTATTTATTTAATTATTTATACCTTGCCCTAGATAAAAGTTAAGAGGTTGGTTAAAGCATTGCTGATATGGATTTAAGGAGGCAATGAACCCAAAAGAGGGTCAAATTGTGCTAAAGAGCTGGCTGACTAGCATCATTGCATGACCAAAAGGAATTGATAGATATTTAGGGTTCATAAAGACCACTATAATGATTCATGAGATGCTTGTGTTATCCAAGACACCCTGATATGTCATAAATAATTCACACTACACTCCATTTGGTTCATCTAGTTAGTCATTACACTTATTACCAAAAAGAAGGAAAAAGCTAATCATTACACTTTTGCTTGAAAATTTGAGTGAAGAATTGGAGAAAATTACAACTAATAGGCCCACAAAGTGGACCACCCAATATGAGACAACTTGAAAGGGGTAGCTTCAGTCCTGTGCAATAAATGCGTCGGAGAACACGTTCAGCAGAAATGGCAGTCGTCGGATCAAGATCTCAGTTGAGATTTTTCATCTTGACCATTGTTTTTCAATGGTTGAAATCGACCGAGATCTCGATCTAACGACTGCACTTTTCGGGCTGATGCATAGAACTGAAGGAAAATCCACAATGTATAGCTTCAAATTGCCTGGACTCAAAAGGAAGGTTACCATCTTATCTACTTGGGGATATGGGGTCAATCTTCCACTAACAACTTAATTATACAGAAAATTAAGCAACTGGGTATTGGTTACTTTCACACCATATGTATAAAGATCACAACATGGAAAACGCTTCTAGCAATCCACTATCAGTTGGCATGTAAAATAAGATGGACCCACTCTGTTCAATGAATTTGAATGATGTTTACAAAGGGTTGTGATTAGATTCTAAATGTGCCATCTAGATTAAGTATTACCGATGAAGGTTATTGATGTTCCATCATATGAGTAAGGCATATATGAAGGATAGTGTGACAAATGGGTGCATCTTCATCATCACTGTGTGAGCACATTCCACTCAAAACGTTTCAACTCTTCCTTCTATAGGGGTAGACAGGGAGACCCGTTTGGGCCAAATTTATTTATTTCGTTTCACTGGATGCCTTCATTGATCTTGAGGTGGTTGTTGTTGGGACCCCTTGGCATACTCTAGTCTGAGCTATATAAATAAGCTAAGCTACAGAAATTGACGTGTGATTCAGTAGCTTTCTTATATAACAGTAGGGGAACATCAATTCTATTTTTAGGGCTCCAGCTGGGCTAGATTGGATTTTTTTGAAAACCCAGGCTGTTTGGAACCCTCAGGGTCATGCAGGCTGGATAGCTGAAGGTCAAGGTCAGGTAGGGATATGTATATATTTTGTAGAATAGTAGATACATTAGTCATCATGTATGGCAAGGATTGGCTAACTGTGTTGGAAATGGTTGATTGAAAATGGCCTGAATGTAATAACTTGGTTTTGTCATGCTAGAACTGTTACCTCTATTAACAATCACTAATGTGTCAACTTATCATAGTTAAAAGTCTTATTAATTTGAACAGATCCTACCTGTATTCTTAAATAAATACAGTGGTTATATACAGTATGTATAGATATCATATAACCAAGCTCAATTCTTCTTGCAACAAATGTTGGTCTAATTGGAAATTGCATATCCCACGCATGGCCATTATCACAACCATTTCCACAAAACCCCCCATATTAAACCCTAAATCACACCTCAACATATTTAGTAGCTAATAGCAACTTTATAAACAAATTGGGCAAAGATTAGTTTTTGGACTAGTAAACTCCATCTGATTTGATTGAAGGACTTAAAAACTCCTATTTCCAAAACTCAAGTATCTAGTTTGGGGGTTTCTATTGATCTCACCTGATAGGATTAGTCCAAGTAATTTTTCCAGAAAATTGGAGACCAGGATCGGCTGAACTTGTGAAGACCATTTTCAATGAACAATCTAAACAGCACAATTACTATTATGATGCTTATCTTAATATATGCATGTTAAGTACAAAATAAATACATGTAAAAAAAATCATACACGTAAGTGACAATGGCCCAGGTACTCCAAGGAATAAGTGTAGGAATTTCAAGCGCACCAATTCCAGCAGGAAAATGAGGATGGGATGAGACCAGTTCTACGTATGTACTCTGCTTGCTGCTCAGTTTTTGCAGCTCGTTGGTTTCTCTTTGCTTCGGCTGCTAGTCTCTTCTCTTCTGCTTTGTGAGTTGCTGCTGCAAGCTTGTTCATCAACTTATCATGCGCTCGGCCCCTCATCCTTTCCACCTCAACCTGAAAAGCAATTAACGTCAGTGCATTACTTTGATGTAATATCAATCAATTTCTGAAAATAAGGATCAAGAGTTTACTTCCTGTACTCGGTGGGGATTAGAACTCGAAAAGTTCTACAACTTCCAAATCAGGGATTTGGATATGTTTCAGTCCACAACACAATGAAAGTTATGCCACATGACTCACATCTAACAAAATGAATCATACAACAATTCAAGCAGTTTTTAAATTCTTAGCAATAGCAGCTTAGACCATAGAATAACTCATGACATGACATTACAGTCAAAATAGAGCATAGGATACTGTTCATGTTACCTAGATAGGTAAAAGAGTAGTAAACATTTTCTGAGTCATTGGAGTGACTTTCTTCACTTGATAAAGCATAATAGTGATGTTTTATTAATTAATCACCTTCTGCCAAAGTTACATACGGTCTAGAAGACACTCAATAAGGAGGGAAAACCTCAGAAACTGATTGTTGTGTTTGAGAAATTTGTGGTTTGCATTACAATGAAATTGGTCATTTATATTCTAGGTGATGCGTCCAAAATCTGCTCAGCCCTTAAATATCCTCGTGATGACCTGCAAAACGAAAGCGTCAGATGTGGCCCGACCGCTGGGGTCGGGAGTCCACCTCCGAAGGCTAAGTCAGTTGATGAACTTAATCACAAACGGCTCTGCTAGAAGCACAGAGCTAAGGAATGAAGAACTGGGAAAGGTGATCTAGATAGCAGATCGCTGATAGTTTTGGTCTATCAGTATGTATCTGAACCTAAGTCTCAGATAGTATTCTTTTCGATCCACTCACCTTGTATGGTAGTGAGGTTTATATAGAGTGTACCTTCGAATCTCCTTCGTTGGATGCACTTGAGCCTTCTTCGGGTAGTCGTTGGATCTTAACTGTTAGATCCGTTGAGCAATAGACTTCTACTAGTTTGGACTAGTAGAGGACTCCTGAGATAACCTTTAGGTTATGTGATAGTTATCCCTTCGGTAATGATTATCTGCAGCCGTCAATTCAAGTCTGCCATCATTAGGGTAATTACCCTAATCCATAAGTAGGATTAGGGCACGCTTGCAGCCGAATAAGCTTTCTTCTTCAGCAAGCCATCTTCTAGATCCCGTTCGCTCGGGAGCGAGTCGGTTCTCTCTGTCTCGACCGGGGTCGAGGGTCGGACCAGGTATGAACCCGGTCTGATTATAATCTCTCCGTATCACGAGCCCCCCAGACCAAGCGTTCGGTCGATCTCGAGGGCTTGGTTTTTAACTGGGTTCGTCGTCAGGTGATAATCTCTGTGTGCTTCATTAAATGTCATATCACATTTAATGCGGTGGTCACTTTTCCTTGAGCGTTGTGAGTGTAAGGCCACGTATCTCCTTGCAGTTGATCTGTCGTGGCTCACGTCATCCACGCGACGGTTTCCGAACGCCTATTTCGGATTCGTGAGTTCAAACTTTCAAAACGTCTTTCAATCTTGATCGTTGATTTTGAATCAATCTCGATCGTTCAGATTCCCGAACACTCGTGCGGGTGTTTTAAAAGCGGTTCGTTGTCTTCGTAGGTTTCATTCTTCCTGTCTGGAATTTGAACCTTTGTTGTCTGCTTCGCGCCTTCTTGCTCTCAAGCTTCCGCCTCACTGAATCAGTAAGTTTCTTGGTCTTTTTCTTTTTGTAGTTCTTGAAACAAGTAATGGCGGACGATAGGGCTTCTCCGGTACCCAGTGTTGGTAATAGCGGTGAGGCTTTTGCTTCTCCTGCTCCCGAACAGGTTGGATAGTGATAACAAAACCCTAACTGTCCTCCGGCGCGAGTTTTTGAAGTTTCTCAAAAGGTTTAGAAAGAAAAACCGAAACTTCTCCTGTCCTTCTCGAGTCTGGATCTTCCAAGATTGTCGAGTCTTCTAGGCAGCCTCAAACTTCCGGGTCCGATGGTGGACACTGGCTCTGTTCCCTCCATTTATAATGAGGAAACCCTTCTTTCAGCTATCCAAGATTTTGATTTTCCTTCCTCTTATCAGGTTAGGGCTCCCCACCCTGATGAGAGGGTTGATTCAACACTTTCGGGTGAATTTTCTCTGTATATAGATGCACTGGAAAGCGGGGTTCGCTTTCCCTTTTTTAATCCTTTGTTCTCCATGATTCTGAATCATTGGAATATTTGTCTCGGAATGCTCCTCCCCAATAGTTGGCGTCTCATCGTCGGCTTCTTGGGTTTGTGTTTTGAACTTGGCATTACGCCATCTCTTTCTCTCTTTGTACATTTTCATGTTCTTTCTATCTCCCATCCTCTCGGATGGGTTTTTCTGTCCAAACGCAATAAGGCTGAACTTGATTGGAGGGGCAGCATCCTTGTCAAAGGAACTTGCCCTTCTAACCACAAAAGATGGCGCGAACGATACTTTTTCTGTCGAGCACCTCCATCAGATCTTAACTTCCCAACCGCCTGGAGGAGGTGTACTTCTTCTTCCAAGAATAACCGAGGCCTTCCCTTATCCGAGAGAAGACGAGGCGGCCGTCAGGAAGATCAAATCCATTCCATGGTATCAAGAGATACATGGACTTGAAGTGGAGTATAACTCCATCCTTCAGTACTGGGGCTTGGCTCATTGTGAACTTCTAACCACCATCCTTTAATTTTACTGAAGTGATGTCTTTAATTCTGACTCTTGTCATTCTTCTTTGCAGTGCCCCCAAGAATGAACCCTGAGAGCCTGCGGGTGAAGGCCGCTAGGGCCGTTGTGACAGCCGAGCAAAGATCACCCAGAGCCTTGACCGTAGATCAGGAGGCCTCGTTCCCTCTCCCGACCCCTCTTATAGGGGTATCAGGAATATCAGGCCCGTGGCTGATGCTTCGGGTAAAAGGAAAAAACCGATGGTGGAGAGGTCCAATATCTCTTCCTCCGCCCGAACCAAAAGGAGGCATGACACAATTGATGCTTCCTCCAATAAAAAATCCAAAGCTTCAACGGATTGTGAGGAGGTCTTCACCCCCGGTGGACCCCGAAGGCGACCGACGGGGTGACTCGGGATCCCTGAGAAAGCTGCGAGAATGGAGCTCCCTCGGTCTTGCTCCTTCGATCGCCGGGAATTTGAAGCCCTGGATGACACCTCCCTTGTTAGTCAATCTACAAGGTACCAGTCTTCTTGCTTACTTATTTTTTCATAATTTCTTATGACTTCTTCTGATATTTTCCACCTTCCCAGGAATGCTGTGTTGAGCTTTTATCAACACATGGAAGCATTGAGCCGGGTTGGTCGCACTAGCTCCTTCTTGCAAAACTGTGAAGAGAATTTGGCCAAGGCCAATTCCGAAATAAAACCGGTGGCTGCAGCTGCCGTGGAAGCTGCAGAAAAAGCATGAGGAAGAAGTGATCTCCCTCAAGGAGGCCCTCGAAGCTTCGAAGATTCGTGCGCGCTGCTGCCGAGCGCGAGGCCAGGAAGCAAAAAGCAGCTGCCACGTTGTTTGGTGACAGGCTTGAATTCAAAAGTAGGGAGCTCGAAGAACATCTGAAGTTGGCGATCCTTAGCAAGCCTGAGCATATAAAGCCAGAGCTTCGGAAGGAGTGTGTTCGGAAATACCTGAACAGCGTACCTTTCTCCGAGCTGTTAGGTATCTACAACGTTCAAGCTTATCGCTTGGGGCAGAACGACGTTTGGGAGCGAATTCTCGGATCAATCCCTGCCTTCGACAATACTCCCTTTCGTGAGGTGTGCCACAAAGAGGTCTTCGGGAAAGTTGGTATGGATCTCCCGGACTGGGCTCAGGAAGAAGATGATCCTTTTCCAGCTGACCCTCAATATGAGGCATACCTGGCTGACGAGCCGGCACTTCCAGAGGAGAAATCACAAGCCGAGTCTCAAGTTGCTGCTGTAGAGGACTCAGCCGATGCCATTCTTGAGGAAGGATCTTCTCAAGATCCTGAGAAAAGTCCTCCCGAACAGGGTCCCTCGGGCAACAATGAAAAAGAGGCTTAGGGAGTCATCTTTTATTGTAAAGATTTACCCTCTTATTAATGAATAGACATTTCTTTTTCATGTTGGCCTTTACATTTCCCCGTCTCCTGCCGAAATCTTGCCTTGAATATCAAAGTATAAATGATAAAACTTATCACTTAACTTTACATTCCTCGCCGAATAATAATCTTGTAGAAATATTGTGAAGATGCGTTTCGGAAAGATGCATTAATCTTCCCCACTACTTCATTTATTGCAACGTCCGCACGTTTCCCTTTTGCGAAGTTCAAACGTTTTCTTGCTTTTGTATACCATTCACTGTTTCCAATGAATCGGAAATACATCCATTATTTTAATGGCGGTGCGACGATTGGAGGTATCTTTGCATCAGGTGCTCGTTTCCACATGTTTCCATGTGGCATCCCTCCGACTGTTGATCTTGCTTTCTGCGGATTTCGAAGCGTCATTTTGATCTAGGTCGTCGGTTGTCCTTAGCCTTCAACCGTCGTCTTAGTACCTAAGGCTATTTAAAGCCTTCGTGGGTACCCTCCATCTATCGTGCTATCTGCAAGTTAGATTTGCTAAAGTGCTAAAGCGACCTTTCGTCCTTCGGTCTGCTTCCGTATTCCTCGTACTCCAACAATAGCTCTATCAACTTCTAAACAAGTGAGTTTCTTGGTTACTCATCTCTTTCCCCACTTCCCCCCTGAGTAAACTGCACAGTAGTTATACTTGGGGTTTAGTTATTTGGTTTTGTTGGAAGTGATAAAAAACTAGGGTTTTCCCTCTTGTTGTCGTCGTTTTATTTCTGTACTGATACGGCTTGTTTGTTTGCATAGTGGCTCCCAAGATCAACCCGAACTTTATCAGAGCAAAATCTTGCAAGAAAATCGTTCCGTCGGTGGTGGTTGGGGCCAGTGAGGTGGTTTCAGCTAGTGAATCCTCCAAGCGTAAGGCGACTGCTGCCAGTGAATCTTCAAGTCAGATTCCCACAGTTTCTATTGATGCCGTCCCTGCGCCTCCTTTGCCCGAAGTGATCGCTCATCTTTCCCAGGAAGATCTTGATTACTCCGTTGCCGATGGTGCTGCCGACGCCCCTGCTGGTGAGACTGTTGGTGCACCCCCGAAAGAGACTCTTTAGGCATCTGAGGCAACTATGTTGGCATCTAATGAAGGTGTGGTCCCAGCAGGTGCTGCTCCTATTTCCCATTCTAATGCTTGTTTGGCATCCTCCTCCTCTCCTTCCGAGTCGGAGGATTTTGCCACTAGGAAGCGCCGTCGGTTGACAAGTGATGCAGCTCATCCTTCTCATCCTTCGCCTGAATTAGTGTCAAAACGAGTTTGACAGAGCGTTGGAATGGTGTACTGCTGCTCGAATGACTTCTGAGAGCGCAGTTCTTTCCAAACTTCCAGATGAAGTCTTTACGAAGTCACTGGTGATGTAAGTCTTTCTTCATTATCCTCTGATTCTGAAAAATTACTCTTCTGCTCCTTCTTAACTCGGAAGTTGTTTGCAGGAGTCTTCTTTGGTAACTTCCACAACCAAGTGGAAGCAGTTTCTAGGCTCGATGAGGTTGAGCAATGAAGTTTCTAGGCTTCGGGAAATCTCTGAAGCTAAAGATGTTGAGATTGCTCGCCTTCGGAATCTAGCTTGGGAGGTGGCAGGAGAAAAAATTCGATGATTGGTCGTCTTCGATCGGACTTGGATGATGCCAGGGAGAAGATCCGGCGATTGGAGCGAACAGTTGGAAAGTCGGGAGCCAAAGGATCTCGAAACGTTACCCGAAAGGCAAGCTGTCGTTCCTTTGCCCGAATCCCTTCCAATCGATGTTCGCAGAGCCTGCGTCTTCAAGTATTTACACAGTAAGCCCTTTGTTGATATGCTGAATGCTTATAACTTGCAGGCGTACCGGGATGGTGAGAATGAAGTATGGGAATCAATATTAAGGAAGGATCTCATTTTGATACGACTCCCTACAGTGTTGTTTGCCATCCTGAAGTATCTACCGACACCGGGTATTCCTCCTCCCGATTGGACCAAGGATAAGATTGATCCTCCACCTTCCTATCCAGATATTATGCATTATCTGGAAGATTCTCCTGTTTATTCTCCCCTGGAAGAAGTCAATTATGACGAGCTCATCTTGAATGCAAATTTGGTCGAGGACCATACTTCTCTTGGACAAGCTGGACAAAGAGTATGAAATTGCGGAGGATTTTATGTATACCGAAATATTTTTTGTAATCCTCATTTCTTCTCTTCTTTTCCTTGAATCCACACCAATGGTTGACTCATATGTTTGTTCTAGCAAAGTCGCGTCGATCTTGTATAACTTCTTAACAGTCACCTATGATGACTTTCTTTTTTGACCGAAGATTGTATCCAGCTCTTGTAATTGTTTTGATACTGGCCTCTTTGGATCTTTTGAAGAAATAAGAAATTAACTTTATCTTGAACTTTGCTAGCCACTTGAATCGTTGTTGCATTAGGTCTTAGTTGTTTGAAACAATGCCTTTACTTAAGGATTTCCGGAGAAATACAATAAGTCTGAGAAGGAACTCACTCGGGTTTTAAACCGATGCCTTTACTTAAGGATTTCCGAAGAAATACAATAAGTCTGAGAAGGAACTCACCCGGGTTTTAAACCGATGCCTTTACTTAAGGATTTCCGGAGAAATACAATAAGTCTGAGAAGGAACTCACTCGGGTTTTAAACCGATGCCTTTACTTAAGGATAATTCAAAAATTCAATAAGTCTTGAAGGAACTTACTCGGGTTTCAAACCGACACCTTGCAAAAGGAACTCACTCGGATTTTCATCCGATGCCTCGACTTAAGAAAGTCCGAAAATTTTCCATAAGTGTTGAAGGACCCACACGAATTTTCATCCGATGCCTTATAGTTGGATCTTGTTCTTGAATGTGGTGTATGATGCCCCCCAATCAAAAGATAGTTTGTTGAAAGCCAAAAATTGCATTAATTGAGTTGAAAATGATTACATCGCGAACAAAATTGAAATCATCATCAAGGATAAAACTTTTTGAGATGCCTAGCATTCCACGAACGATCCAACTCTTTCTGGGTGTTGATGTTCTTCAGCCTGTAAGCTCCTGAACCGACTGTTTTCACAACCATATAAGGTCCTTCCCAGGAAGGGTCCAATTTTCTTTGGTGACGCGGGTTGGAAGCTAGGGTGTTTCTAAACACCAAATCTCCGGCTAAGTACCGACGATTCTTCACTCGAGTATTATAATGAGACGCTATCCTTCTTTGATAATGTTGAGTTCATGCTATTGCCTTTGCCCGAACTTCTTCCAACAAATCAAGACTATCAAGTAGTCCTTGTTCATTTGCTTTTTCCTCGAACTCACGATCCCGTAATGTCCCCGCCATTATTTCCACTGGTGCTAATGCTTTGGATCCATATGCCAACCTGAATGGAGTTTCTCATGTGGGTGTTCGAACCGTAGTTCTATAAGCCCACAGTACATTATGAAGTTCTTCGACCCAAGAAGCTTTGTCGCCTTCGAGTCTTCTCTTTATTCCTTCCAAGTAGTGTTCGGTTAGTAACCTCTACCTGTCCATTGCTTTGGGGGTATGCCACTGAGGACATACGATGCTCGATCATATATGTTCCACAGAATTGCTCAAATTGTTGACAGTCGAACTAAGTACCATGGTCAGTGACGATAATCTTTGGAATCCCAAAGCGATATATGATTGATTCAAACACGAATTTCTCCACTTTTTTCTCAGTAATTGCCGCCAGTGCACTGGCTTCTACCCATTTTGTGAAGTAATCAATTGCTGCTATCAGATATTCCCATCCGCTTTGATGCCTTGGTGAATTTGCCCATGATATCAATTCCCCACATCGCAAAGGGAATGGGATTTAGAATTGAAGTCATAGTTTCCGCCGGGCGCTTCGATCTTGTAGCATGAATTTGTGAGTTACCACATCGACGAACGTATTCCATAGTAGCCTCTTGGACCTTAGGCCAATATAACCCAAGTCTCGAGAATTTTGTGAGCCGGGGCTCGTCCACCCATGTGAGCTCCACAAATTCCTTCATGAACCTCAGCCAAAGCTGATTTTGCTCCTTCGGGGCCTATACATCTCATAAGGGGTCCAGCATAAGATCTTTTGTATAGTCTCCCATTCCGAATGACAAATCTAGCTGATCGAATCTTGATCAACCTTGCCTCTATTGGATCCTCGGGTAATTTGTCATCCCTTAGATACTCGATTATCGGATCCATCCAAGAACGTTTCGCTTCAATATAAGAAATTTCTTTCTCATGATAACTTGGAAAAGTTATCTCTTCAATGTAGACCGAAGGGTCTAGATTCTTTTCTTTGGCATTGGCTAGTCGGGATAGCTCATCCGCCACTGAATTTTCATTCCTCGAAATCGAGATATCTTCAAATTCCAAAATTGGTTTTGAAATGCCTGCACTATCTCTTGATATTTCGCAAGCGTGGTTCTTTAATACCATACTCCCCCTGGACTTGGTTGACTATAAGTTGAGTCACTATAAATAGTGACATCTGCAATAGATAATGCTTTTGACAACCGAAGTCCTCCTATCAGAGCCTCATATTCTGCTTCGTTATTACTTGCTTCAAATGCAAATCTCAAAGCATATCGAATAATAAATCCTGCTGGACTTTTTAATAGAATTCCAGCTCTCTGCTCCATCTTTATTACTCGAACCATCCACATATACCTCCCAAGTGGTTGGTATAATGGGATCCTCAATGGTGGGTTCCACCGGTGCGGTAGTTTCTACTACAAAGTCGGCTAATGCCCGAGCCTTGATTGCGGTTCCGGGCTTAAAGCTCACTTGGAACTCGTTGAGTTCAACCGACCAGGACACCATCCTTCCGGACAAATCGGGTTTATTAAGAACTTTACTAAGAGGAAAAGTTGTAAATACCTCAATTGGATGAGCCTGAAAATATGGCCTTAGCTTCCTGGCGACCATCATGAGAGCAGAGCACGCTTCTCAATCTGTGAATATTTTGTCTCCGCATCTAGCAACACGTGGCTTACATAGTAAATCGGCCATTGTTTTTTATCTTTTTCACGAACAAGTCTTGCACCGATCGCTTGAAAGGGACGTCGCTAGATATAGCTGTAATATTTCCCCCTTCTCTCGGTCCGGACGGGATCGGTGGTTGTCCAAGTGCTTCTTTTAATTCCTCGAAAGCTTCTTTCGGCACTCTTCGATCCATTTCGCTTCCTTATCGCCCTTCAGGTCTTTAAGTGCCTTGAAGAAAGGCAAACATTTTTCTCCGGACTTGGAGATGAATCGATTTAAAGCAAAGAACTCTCCCCGTTAAACACCTGCACATCCCGAACAGTTTTGGGAGCCTCCATATCAATCGAGCTTGTATTTTGGCGGGATTAGCCTCAATTCCCCTCGGTGATACCATGAAGCCCAAAAATTTGCCCGAGGAGACTCCAAAGGCACACTTTTCCGGATTTAGCTTCATTTGATATTTCCAGCATGATCTGAGAATACCTCGGTCAAATCGTAATATGATTTGCTTTTGTAAAGCTTTTCACTAGCATGTCGTCAACATAAGCTTCAACATTCTTTCCTATCAGCTCTTTGAAAATCTTGTTGACGGCCCTCGATATGTTGCTCCTGCATTCTTCAGGCCAAAAGGCATGACCTAGTAATAATAGCTTTCACGATCAGTCATGAAAGCCGTATACTTCTCATCCTCCTTATTCATAAGGATTTGATTATACCCTGAGTAGGCATCCATGAAACTTAAAGTTTCATATCCTGCGATCGCATCTATCAAGAGGTCAATCCGAGGCAACGGGTAGCAATCTTTTGGGCAAGCTTTGTTAAGATCCGTGTAGTCCGTACACATCCTCCACTTCCCATTCGCCTTTTTTACCATTACCACGTTGGCCAACCAAGTTGGGCACTCAATTGGTTCTATGAAACCAGAATTCTTAAGTTTTTCAACTTTGCTTTGAACGGCTTCATATTTTTCAATGGAGAAATTTCTTCTTTTCTGTATCACTGGTTTCGCCTTAGGATCTATCCAAAGTTTGTGCTCTGCAATGGCCCGATTGATTCCGGGCATGTCCTCACAGACCATGCAAATACATCTTTATTCGTTGAAGAAATAACTTCAACTCATCTTTAAATTCTTCCATTGTTCAGACCCGATATAAGTAATCTTTTTCTCATCCTCGGTACACAGCTGGATTTGTTCCAGCTTCTCCACTGGTTCGGGCCTTTGCATCTTTGTCTCTTCCCGATCATTTCGAACTTCTATAGGCAGGGCAGTTACCTTCCTCGGGCCCTCCTTGTCTTTTAAATAGGCAACGTAACACTGCCGAGAGATCTTCTGGTCGGAGGAGACTTGACCAATTCCCATATCGGTCGGGAATTTTATCTTCGAGTGCTTTGTCGAAACAATAGCACCTATCTTGGATAAAGATGGTCGCCCAAGGATCATATTATAAGCTGGCAGTTCCCGAACCACCAAAAAATTGATTCGGACGGTTGTTTCCTTAGGAAAACTTCCAATGGATAAATCCAACTGGACCGATCCTTCCGCCACTGCAGATGACCCTACAAAACCATATAGATGTGTGGATGAAGGTTTCATCAAGTCCTGATCCACCTTCAATTTTTGATACACTTCGTAAGAAATTAGGTCGATTGCAGAGACCTCGTATCAATCAAAACTCTATGCACTTCCCGTCGTGCAATCTCTACCTTGATGACTATAGCATCATCATGAGGTAAACAAACATCTCTTTCGTCCTCCTCACTAAAGGTGATAGAATCTTCACCATTCAGCTTCTTCCGCTCTGCGTCTCTCCGGTTCCAACAAATTTGGATTTTGTTTTCGAGACTCCGGAGTGATTCGGGCTCTGGTCCCCTGAAGATGGTAAGGATTGGTGACCGAGTAGCTTCAATCACCTCCTTGCCCTTCTCTAGACTTCGGGGCCTCCCTTGATCTTTCCGAACTAACCAAACGGTCCCTTTTAGGAGCAGCCGCACGTGGCTCACGTGGCTCACGTGGCTCCTCCCTTCTTCTGCTAACGAAACTGGACAGATGTTCCTGAGATATTAATCTCTCAATATCTGCCTTCGATGACGACAAGTCATTAGTATAATGACCATAGTCCTTGTGGAATCGGCAATACTTTTCTCGATCCCGTTGCTCTCCGGGTTTCAAAAGAATTTTAGGCGGCCACTTTAAAATATTTTTTCTTTTGAGGATATTTAAAATATCAGCCCGAGGAGCATTCAATGGAGTGTACTCACTTTTACTGGGGGACCTTTGGCGCCAAGCCTGAGATTTTCCAACCCGATCACGGACATTTTTTTTTGGCTTCTGCTTCTGCTCAAGAGCCTTCTGTTCCTTATTGGAGACTTTATTATCTCCTTGGCGCACATCTAGAATCTCCATGACTTCAGCCTCGCTTCGGCATCTCTCGTACCAACTCAAGATAAGTCGCAGGCATATCCCGTAGTAATAACTCCAGGAGTTTCCGATTAGTGAGTCCCGTGAATAGAGCATTTTTGGCTACTTGTTCATCCAAATTTTCTATCTCCATCGTCACTTTGTTGAATCTTTTCAGAAACTCTCTGATTGATTCGTTCTTTCCTTGTTTGACAGTAAACAAGGTTTCTTCCGTTTTCTTGACCTGTATTCCACTCCGGAATCGCCCTATGAATTGGCGCGCCAATTCATCAAAGTTTACGATCCTTCAGAGGGGAGGTTCGAAAACCACTTTTGTGTTGCTCTAGTGAGAGATGAACCAAAAACCCTGCATAAAATTTCATCAGAATTACCTGAAACTGCCATGGTCTGTTGGTAATAGCCGATGTGAGCTGTTGGATCTTCGGAGCCATCGAATGTTGAAAAGGTAGGCAAACGGAAGTTACAGGGAAACTGATATCCCGCAATTGGCTCGGCAAAGGGAGTCTTCCGAATGACTGAGTAAATATCCTCAGTTATTCTTCCCTTAGCCAACTGCCCTAATTTCTCATTGATGTTGGCCAATTCCTGATCAATCTGGGTCGGGTGATCTTCAGCAATATGATCACGACCTCGACTAACACGATCATCCCGTGCTACTCGATCATCACGAACAACCCGTCTTTCCCGAGCATTCCGCTCATCACGAACTGCTCGATCATCACGAACGGTTCTTCTGACAGTGGGTGAGTGAGTTCTTACCCCTGTATCCAACCTTGTATTTGAATTAGTTGTACTCTCTTGCGGTCTGTCGAACCGATCGTCTCGCCTCGGTTGATCATCAATCCTCCTAAGTCCTCGGTCTCCTTCATGAAAATTCTGATCGATATTCCGGTCTTTAGCCAATCTCTGGTCACGTGGCAATGCAGTTCTCCCTGAATCGCGCTGATCAGGTTCTTGTGGTAAAACCACTCGTCTGGTGAGCATGCGGAGTGCTTGGCTCACCTCCAAGAGTTGAATCTTTACCTGATCTAATTGATCTTGGAGTGTATCAGGAGGATGATTACGTCCTCCCTGGCCACCATCTACCTCGATAGGATTTTGGCTTTCCTGGGGAATATCTGGATTATTCACTCAGGGATTTGAACACCGGAATTGCGTTGTGCAGCAGCTGCGCGGCTGCTGATCTAGTCACCATGGCTTTTCAAGTTGTTTCCCACAGACGGCGCCAATTGATGCGTCCAAAATCTGCTCAGCCCATAAATATCCTCGTGATGACCTGCAAAACGAAAGCGTCAGATGTGGCCCGACCGCTGGGGTCGGGAGTCCACCTCCGAAGGCTAAGTCAGTTGATGAACTTAATCACAAACGGCTCTGCTAGAAGCACAGAGCTAAGGAATGAAGAACTGGGAAAGGTGATCTAGATAGCAGATCGCTGATAGTTTTGGTCTATCATTATTTATCTGAACCTGAGTCTCAGATAGTATTCTTTTCGATCCCCTCACCTTGTATGGTAGTGAGGTTTATATAGAGTGTACCTTCGAATCTCCTTCGTTGGATGCACTTGAGCCTTCTTCGGGTAGTCGTTGGATCTTAACTGTTAGATCCGTTGAGCAATAGACTTCTACTAGTTTGGACTAGTAGAGGACTCCTGAGATAACCTTTAGGTTATGTGATAGTTATCCCTTCGGTAATGATTATCTGCAGCCATCAATTCGAGTCTGCCATCATTAGGGTAATTACCCTAATCCATAAGTAGGATTAGGGCACGCTTGCAGCCGAATAAGCTTTCTTCTTCAGCAAGCCATCTTCTAGATCCGGTTTGCTCGGGAGCGAGTCGGTTCTCTCCGTCTCGACCGGGGTCGAGGGTCGGACCAGGTATGAACCCGGTCTGATCATAATCTCTCCGTATCACTAGGTAATTAATTTTGGGTTAGACTGAAATTGCAACAGCCAAAAAAAAAACTCAGAATAGCACCAATAGAACTCTTAGTAATTGGATGTTCAGACCCATCTGGTCTCCCAGATTTCAGTTTCTCCAACGGAAGCGTTCAGTCACAAGAAGAAAAGGTCAGCTCACTAACTTATTTGCAGTTATATAGCCAAGACACTGCTACATTACAGAAGATCTTCATTGAAGTGTGATAGAGCCCTGGGATCATAGCCTGATGCTATATTGGGAGAGGAATGATTTGCTGAATAACTGGTGAACAGCAGTTAGGGAAAGAAATCAGATCTGGTCCTAAGAAGGAGGTTGCTGAAAAAAGAATGATTTGCAGAATATTTACTATTGAATAAGAGGGATTTGGGGACAAGCAAGAATCTGTGAACTCATAGATGATGGACTGAAGCACCAAAGACAAGCCTGCCAATTTGGTCACATATAGAGGTACCTGAAAAGTTACTCAAAACCCAAGACCAGTCCCGGGCAAATCCAAAAGAGCGACGAGAGCGGGGCCAGATGAAGGTAAGGGCTTTTCTCCAAAGAGCACTAGAGAAGGGGCAAGAAAAGAACAGATGCTCAATATCCTCAGTGCTATTCCAGCAAAGAATGCAATTTGTGTTCACAGGGACATGGCGCAAAACAAGGAAAGACTGAGTTGGGAGGGCAATGTTTAGGGCTCTCCAAAGGGTAAGAGAATGGCGGGGGATATGACCTTTGAACCAAACCAAGGGGGGCCAAATGGGGGGAGGGGAGGGAGAACGGAAAAGGCTCCAAGCAGAGGGGGTAGTGTAAATTTTGGAAGTGGAGGGGAGCCAAATAACTCTATAATGGGGAATGGAGAGGATAGGGGGAAGAGAGTTCCAAACTTGCGTGAGACTATGGTGAGGAGAAGGGACCCAAGAACCGTTAGAGATGAAATGCGAGAGGCGGGTAGATTTGGGAATGCGGGTCTCATAGACAAAGCGGGGAGTGAAAAGATTGATAAGGATACCCAATGGATGCCACGGATCTAGCCAGAATGAAGTGGAGGAACCAGTGGAGATCTGAATGGAAATGGCAGGGAGAGCATGGTGTCTCAGGAGAAGAAGCTTCCTCCAGGTCCAGGAAGGATTAGGAGGGATAGGGACAAATCAGAAGGAGTCAGATTTGAGGAGATAAGAGTGGACCCATTTAACCCAGATGGAATCCAGGTTGGTGACAATTTTCCAAATGAGTTTGAGTAAAGCTGCGGAATTGACTTCTTGGATACGACGAATTCCAAGGCCCCCTTCAGATTTGGGCCGACAAATGTTGGACCAACTGATAGGCCGGAGGAATTGTGCAGATTCTTGGCCCTTCCAAAGAAAAGCACAGAAGAGAGATTCCATTGTAGACGAAATGGCCTTGGGAATCGGGAAAATGCCACACCAATAAAGGTAGGAGGATTGGAGCACAGACCGAATGAGCTCCACCCTACTGGCAAAGGATAGAAGCCGGCTTTTCCAGAGTTGGAGACTCTTACGGATGTGATCTAACATGGGAGAACAGTGATGGCGAGAGAGTCTACCTGGGATAAGCGGGAGACCAAGGTAAACCACAGGGAAGGAGCCAGGCTTGAACCCCGAAAGATTTAATAGATTTTATCGAAGAGGCTCAGACACTCCAGAAAGGAAGAGGGTAGATTTATCAAGATTGACCCTAAGACCAGAGATGGATTCAAAGAAGGTAAGGGCCGAGATGATGGAGGAGATGGATCTATGGTCCGCTTTGGCAAATATCATGAGATCATCAGCAAAAGCGAGATGGGTGAGATTAAGGGCTTTGCATTTAGGGATGGGAGAAATCAGGAGCTGATCCGTCTTGGCTTGGGGGATTCGCGAGAGCACCTCCAGAGCAAGAGAGAAAAGGAAGGGAGAAAGGGGACAGCCTTGGCGAATACCGATACGAGAGGGAAAAAATCCAGCCGGAGAGCCATTAGTTAGAACGGAGAAGAAGGGAGTACAGGTGCAAACCTCGATCCAATGGATGAAGGAAGGAGGAAATCCCATGGCAGCGAGAACATTATTGATAAAGTCCCAACGGATAGAGTCGAAAGCTTTGTGGAGATCAACTTTGAGAAGGGCTGCAGAGGAGTGAGAGGATCTATCGAAACCCCTGACAACCTCGGCACAAAGTAGGATATTATTTGCAATACTACGACCCGCGATGAAAGCCGATTGGTTGGGACTAATCAAGCTATGCATAACCTTTTTGAGCCGATTCGCAAGGATTTTGGAGATGAATTTGTAGAGGAGATTACAAAGGGAGATGGGGCGAAAATCTGAGACAGAAGAGGCTCCAGCCTTTTTGGGGATTAGACAAAGAAAAGTTTGATTGATGGAAGGGAGTTGAGATGGATTAAGGAAGAAACTGCGGACAGCTCGGATAAGGTCATCCTCAATGAGATCCCAGGCACAAGAATAGAAGCCCATACTGAAACCATCTGGGCCAGGGGCTCGGTTTGATTTATGGGAACAAATAGCCTGAATAATCTCATCATGGGAAGGAATAGAGAAGAGAGAGGGAAGAGAAAGGGGGTCAACAAATTTATTGATAAGACCCGGGGGGAGGGAAGGGCGTTGCGGGAGAGTAGAAGGAGAGAGAAGATTTGAAAAGTAAGAGACAACCTCGGCTTTGATTCCCGATGGGTCGTAGATCCAAGTACCATTGCTAGAAAGGAGGGCAGGAATGGAGTTGTGATTAATTCGAGATTTAAGAGAGCGGTGAAAGAAAGCCGTATTAGAGTCTCCAAGCTGGAGCCAATTGATTCTGGCTTTTTGCCGGAGGAAACTCTCTTTAAGGGAGACAAGAGAAGATAGCTCTGAAGAAAGGTCCCTTTCACTCTCAGCAAGCAAAGGGTTGAGGGGGTCAGTTTGGAGGAGAGCTTGGATCCTTAGGAGATTAGAGCGGCTATTAGAAACCCTCGAGGGAATGTCTCCGAAAGTGGAAGAGTTCCACCGACGGAGAGCTTCCTTAGTATTCCTAAGATGGCGAGCAAAGGCAATAAGGGGGAGGGAGTGACAATGGACAGGCTTCTCCCAGGCTTCCTTGACAGCGGGAAGGAAGGACTGGTTAGAGGTCCACATATCAAAGAATTTAAAAGGCTTGGGACCAAATGAAGAAAGGGGAAGGAGATGGACAAGGCATGGAGAGTGATCAAAAAGGCAAGCAGGAGAGAAAGAGGCATGGGAGTCTGGGAAGGAGGAGAGCCAGTGATGATTGACAAGGAAACGATCGAGTTTCGAGGCAATCCTATCTACACCGATACGCCGGTTATGCCAAGATAGAGAATGGCCCGACCATCGAAGATCAGTGAGACAAGAGTCCTCAATACAAGAATTAAAATCCTCAACCACAACTGGGTTTTGGAGGACGCCCACCCACCCTATCATGGGAGAAACGAACAAGGTTGAAGTCTCCCCCAACACCCCAGGGAAGGTGCCCGAGAGAAGAAGACAAGGAACGAATGGAGTCCCAAAGAGGGGCACGGTCGGAGGCCCTATTAAAACCATAGACAATGGTGAGAAAAAAGGAGGAATTAGAATTGGAAGGAGAGACGGAAAGGTGCATGAGTTGAGGAGAAGAATCAGCGAGGGATATAAAGAAGGAGGAGGGGTCCCAAAGAACCCAAAGTCACCCACTTGGGCAATGAGAATAATTGGAAAGAAAGGACCAAGATGGGGCCAAAAATTGGGCAATCTGTTGGGCATTTTCAGCTTGGACATGAGTCTCAAGGATGGCACAGAAGGTAGCTTTAGAGTCCATAAGGAATTTTTTTGACTTCCCCCTGTTTTGCAACAGCATTAAGACCTCTAATATTCCACACAATAAACTCAGACATAATAAAATGGGGGGGGGGGGGAGCTAAGAGAAAACTGGGTTAAGCATTCTGGTGGGGCGAGCAAGGAGAACTAGTCTCACGCAAAGGGGAATTCTTCTAATTCCATTCAAGCCAATATCTTACCTTGGTGGACCATGGACCATATCATTTAGGGATTTCCTTTGTTATTTTTTCCCCACGTGTAAAGCTACACGTGAGGGGGAGATTGAAGATGTCTACAATTCAATGTTTACTTCAAGAGTGTTTATATTTTTTAGGTCATTATTTAAATACCTTTCACGTAGACTTCCTTGTGTAGAATTTGATCTTTGTTACCTTTGAAAGTTTGTCCCTTACCTTCGCAATCTTCCACTTTAGAGATCTAACATTGCTATAGAGCTAACTTTGTTGACTGTGCAGAACTTGATCTCTGTTAACCCTGGAGATTTGCCTTTTATGTTGACATCTTCCCTTTGGAGACCTAACATTGCAAAAGATTTGGCGTTTGACCTTTGCAGAACTTGATCTCTATTACCTTTGGAGATTGTCACTTATCTTGACAATTTTTCCCTACCTTTAGAGATTGTCCCTTGGGAAACTTTCCCTTTAAAGATCTAATATTGCTACAAATCAAAAGTTTCACTTTTGCTGTTGTACCCTAGCAATTGTTACCCCAAAAATATATTTTCCCTTAGATTTGCGCAGAAATTTAGTCTTCTCAACATTTGAAGATTCTACCTTTTTTCTTGGGCGTTCTTCCTTGGAGACATAAAGTTGCAGTAAAGATGAGGACAAAGCAAATGGGTATAAGGCAGACATAATCTATAAGTTTGAAGATCAAATTGCAGATGTTTACTTGGACAGATGTTTTAAACTCTTTTGGTCAAGTTGGGCATGTGTGATATCCATGCCTCAACTTGAGGGGGAGTGTTGGATTCTATTAAGAGTCTAATAAGAGTTTGTATATGAGTTAAATTAGAGTTTTTATTCATGTAAAATTATATTCCTTGTAATAGTATACTTTCCACTTAATTATAAATAGAGGGCTTGAAATCATTGATCAATAAGCCATTCTACCAATTTCATATTTCTCAACTGAAGTGCATGGTACTACAACAGGATTTTACTTTTTGAAAGCTAAACAAGTATGACTATTCATCTTAATTAGAAAACACCACAGTTTTACTAGGAAAAAATGAAAGAAGATAGAGTATACAATACAAACAATATTAACAGAATAAAATAGAGAAAAGAAGCAAATGAAACCAAAGAATAATATCTACACACATGCGAAGGTGGAAGAAAAAAAATAGCTAAACTAAAAAATTCTAATAAAGATGTTTGTTTGCTTAAAATTTTGCCATTCTAAGCAGAGTCGGGATCAACTCCCGTCGAGGGAGCATAGAGTGCTCCCCAATGGCTTCCCAACCACAAAAACAGTGTGGCCCACAGGTGAAAAACACATTTTGGAAAGAAAAAAATTCATATTTTCACTTGTGGGCCCCACTGTGTTTTTGTGGTTGGGAAGCCGTCGGGGAGATGACCCAACTCTTCTAAGCACTGGTAGTGATGTTTCTCTTTACAATATGAGCTTAACAAGCCTATCTTATTGCAGACAGAGCAAAGTTTTCACAAAAACACTGGGAAAGAAGAAAAAAAATCATCCCCATGGTCTAATGCTACTCCACAACTCCATTTTTAAGCAAATACTTCCGACTTCCAAGTACCAAATCACACTGATGTGGAGAAAATATGATCGAACCTGGTTCATGCTTGGTTTGACCTTCGACTCCGGTCGGGACGAAAAGAATCGACTCGCTTCCGAGCGAGCCGGGTCCAGGAGATAGCTTGCTGAGGAAGAAAACTAAATCAGCCACAAGCACGCCATAATCCGACTTATGGATTAGGTTAATTACCCTAATGATGGCAGACACAACTTGGCGGCTGTCACTTATCACTATTGAAGGGATAACCATCAAATAACCGTAAGGTTATCCTAGGAGTCCTCTACTAAGTAGAAGTCTATCGCTCAACGGATCTAACTGTTAGGATCCAACGACTATTCGAAGAAGGCTCAAGTACATCCAACGAAGAAGATTCGAAGGTACACTATATAAACATCACCTACCTACAAGGTAAAGGGAGATCCATACACACACATTTGGACATAAACACTCAGATGCTTATGATCTAAATCGTATTCCAGTTATTCATTCCTTAGCTCTGTGCTTCTAGCAGATCCGTTTATGATTAAGTTCATCGACTGACTTAGCCTTCGGAGGTGGACTCCCGACCCCAGTGGTCGGGCCACATCTAACGCTTTCGTTTTGCAGGTCATTTTAAGGAGATCTAAGGGCTGAGCAGATTTTGGACACATCATTTGGCGCCGTCTGTGGGAAATCGATTCAGAAAGCTATGGTGACTAGATCATCAGCAGCAGCCGCTGCACAACACGATACTGGTGTCCAAATCCTTGGAGTAAACAATCCAAATATTCCTCAGGGAAGTTTACCACCTCTCGAAGTAGATGGCGGTCAAGGGGGACACAATCCTCCAGAGACACTCCAAAATCAATTGGATCAATTGAAAGTCCAACTTTTTGGAAGTAAGTCAAGCACTCCGTGTGCTAACCAGAAGAGTGGTATTACCGCAAGAACCTGATCATCGCGATGCAGGGAGGCGTGTATTACCACGGGATCAGAGATTGATTGAAAATCAGAATATCGGTCAGAACTTTCGTGAGGGTGACCGAGTGCCTAGGAGAATCGACGATCTACCTAGGCGGGACGATCGGTTTGACAGACCGCAAGGAAGTACAACCGATTCGAATACGAGGTTGGTTACAGGAGTGAGAACTCACTCGCCAACTGTTAGACGAGTTGTTCGTGATGATTGGGCTGTTCGTGATGATCGAGTAGTTCCTGATGATCGTTTTGTTCAAGGTCGTGATCATATTGCAGAAGATCATTCAACACATATTGGTCAGGAATTGGCCAATATTAATTAGAAGCTGGGACAATTGGCTAGAGGAAGGATAACTGATGATATCTATTCAGTTATTCGAAAGACTCCATTTGCCGAGCCAATTGTGGGATACCAGTTTCCTCACAATTTCCGTCTACCAACTTTTTCCACATTCAACGGCTCTGGAGATCCTACGGCCCACATCGGTTATTATAAGCAAACTATGGCAGTTGCACGTAATTCTGATGAAATTCTCTGCAGGGTTTATGGTTCATCTTAAACCGGAGCGGCACAGAAATGGTTTTCCAACCTCCCATCAGGAAGGATCGTAAACTTCGATGAGTTGGCACGCAAAATCATAAGGCAATTCCAGAGTGGAATCCAGATCAAAAAGACCGAGGAAACCTTGTTTACTATAAGACAAGGGAAGAGCGAATCGATCCGAGAATATCTGAAAAGATTCAATAGAGTTACAATGGAGATAGAGAATCTAGATGAGCAAGTAGCTAAAACTGCTTTGTTCACTGGACTCACTAACCGAAGACTTTTGGAGTTATTACTTCAAGATATGCCTACAACTTATGCTGAGTTGGTACAGAGATGCCAAAAGCAGACGGCAAGCTCCACCAAAGAACAAAAGGCTCTTGAGAACAAGCAGAAGCCAAGGCAGAATGTTCGTGATCGAGTTGGAAAGCCTCAGGCATGGCGGCAGAGATCTCCCGGTAAAAGTGAGTATACTCCATTAAATACTCCTCGGGCTGATATTTTAAATATCATTAAAAAGCAAAATATCTTGAAGTGGCCTCCAAAGTTTCCTTCAAAACCTGGAAAGCAACAGGATCAAGAAAAATATTGTCGTTTCCACAAGGATTACGATCATTATACCAATGATTGTCGTCATTTGAAGGCAGATATTGAGAGATTAATATCTCAGGGACATTTGTCCAATTTTGTTAATAAGAGAAGAGAGGAGCCACGTGAGGTTGGCCCCAAAAGGGACCGTTCGGTTAGTCCAAGACAACCGAAGGAGGCTCCGAGGTCTAAAAAAGTTAAGGAGGTGATTGATGCTGCTCGGTCACCGATCCTTACAATATTTGGAGGCCCCGAACCCGAATCACTCCGAAGGTTGAAAACAAAATCTAAATTTGTTGGAACCGGAGAAACGCTGAAGCGTAAGAGGCCAAATGGTGAAAATTCTATCACCTTTGGCAAAGAAGATGAAAGAGGCGTTTGTTTACATCATGATGATGCCATTGTCATCAAGGTAGAGATCGCGCGCCGAGAAGTACATAGAGTTTTTAGTTGATACAGGGTCTGCTGCGGATCTAATCAGAAGCTTAAGGTGGATGAAGACTTGATGGAGCCATCATCCACACATTTATATGGTTTTGCAGGATCATCTGCAATAGCGAGGGGATCTGTCCAGTTGGACCTATCGATTGCGAGTTTTCCCAAGGAAGCTACCGTCCGAATAAATTTTTTGGTGGTTCGGGAACTTCCGGCCTACAACGTTATCCTCGGGTGGCCATCTTTGTCCAAGCTAGGTGCTATTGTTTCTACGAAGCACCTGAAGATAAAATTCCCAACAGAGATGGGAATTGGTTAAGTTTCATCTGACCAGAGGATCTCTCGGCAATGCTATATTGCCTATTTGAAGGACAAGGAGGGCCCAAGGAAGATGACTGCCCTACCAATCGAAGTACGAGATGATCGGGAAGAAGCAGAAATGCAAAGGCCCGAGCCGGTAGAAAGGCTGGAGCAAATCCAGTTGTTTATTGATAATACAGAAAGAATTACTTATATCATATCTGAGCAGCTGGAAGAGTTCAAAGGAGAGTTGAAGTCTTTTCTTCAACAAAATAGTGACGTATTCGCATGGTCTGCCGAAGACATGCCAGGAATCGATCGGAATGTTGCAGAGCATAAACTCTGGATAGACCCAAAGGTGAAACCAGTTATCCAAAAAAGGAGAAATTTCTCCATAGAAAAATACGAAGCCGTTCGGGGCGAAGTTGAAAAACTGAAGAGTTCTGGTTTCATTGAACCGATTGAATGCCCAACCTGGTTAGCCAACGTGGTAATGGTCAAGAAGGCAAATGGAAAGTGGAGGATGTGTACAGATTACACAGACCTCAACAAGGCTTGTCCTAAAGATTGTTATCCGTTTCCCAGGATTGACCTCTTAATATATGCAACTGCAGGATATGAAACTTTGAGTTTCATGGATGCCTACTTAGGGTATAACCAGATCCTCATGAATAAGGATGAAAAGTTTACGGCTTTCATGACCGATCGTGAAAGCTTTTATTATAAAGTCATGCCGTTTGGCCTGAAAAATGCAGGAGCTACATATCAGAGGGCTGTCAACAAGATATTCAAAGACCTAATCGGGAAAAATGTCGAGGCTTATGTTGACGATATGCTGGTAAAAAGCATTGCAAGGGCAAAGCATATCGTGGATTTAACTGAAGTATTCTCAGTACTGCGAAAATATCAAATGAAGCTGAATCTGGAGAAATGCGCCTTTGGAGTATCTTCAGGCAAATTCTTGGGCTTCATGGTATCACAGAGAGGTATTGAGGCTAATCCAACCAAAATACAAGCTTTAATTGATATGGAAGCCCCAAAAACTGTTCGGGATGTGCAGTGCTTAACGGGGAGAATAGCCGCTTTGAACCATTTCACCTCAAAATCTGGAGAAAAGTGTCTACCATTTTTCAAGGCACTTAAGATTTGAGGGGCAGCAAGGAAGCGAATTGGACTGAAGAGTGCCAGAAAGCTTTCGAAAAATTAAAGGAAACACTGGGAAGACCACCGCTTTTATCCCGACCTGAAAGGGGAGAAGTCTTACAACTATATTTAGCAGCATCCCTTTCGGCAGTTAGTGCGGTACTTGTTCGGGAAAAGGATAAGAGGCAATGGCCTATTTATTATGTCAGCCATGTATTACTTGATGCGGAGACCCGGTATTCTCAGATCGAGAAGCAGGCTCTAGCTCTCATGACAACAGCTAGGAAGCTACGGTCATACTTTCAGGCTCACTCAATAGAGGTATTTACAACTTTCCCTCTTAGTAAAGTTTTTTGTAAACCTAATTTGTCTGGAAGGATGGTAGCCTGGTCGGTTGAACTCAGTAAGTTCCAAGTAAGCTTTAAGCCTATAACGGCAATCAAAGCTCAGGCACTAGCCGATTTTGTAGTAGAAACTACTGCACCAATGGAGAACATTGTTGAAGAACCCACCATACCAACCATTTGGGAAGTATATGTGGATGGTTCGAGTAATAAAGACGGAGCAGGGGCTGAAATTCTTTTAAAGAGTCCAGCAGGATTTATCATTCGATATGCATTGAGATTTGCATTCGAAGCTAGCAATAATAAAGCAGAATATGAAGCCCTGATTGCTGGACTCAAATTGTCAAAAGCATTGGCAGTAGCAGATTTATAGTGACTCTCAGCTTATTGTCAATTAAGTTCAGGGTGAGTATGGTATTAAAGAACCTCGCTTGCAGAAATATCGAGAGATTGTGCAAGCATTGCAAAAAGAATTCAAGAATTTGAAGGTATGTCAGATTCCAAGGACAGAAAACACAGTGGCAAATGAGCTATCCCGATTAACCAATGCCAAAAAGAAAAGTTTAGACCCTTCAGTCTACATTGAAGAGATAACATTTCCGACTTATCACGAGAAAGAAATTTCCTACATTGAAGCAGAGCGTTGCTGGATGGATCCAATAGTTGAATACCTGAGAGATGATAAACTACCGGAGGATCCAAAAGAGGTAAGATTAGTCAGAGTACGATCAACGAGGTTCATTATGCAAAACGGAAGGTTGTACAGAAGATCTAATTCTGGACCCCTTCTAAGATTTTTAGGTCCCGAAGGAGCGGAGTCGGCTTTGGCCGAAGTACATGAAGGAATTTGTGGCGCTCACATGGGTGGACGAGCCCTGGCACACAAAATCCTGAGACTTGGGTTATATTGGCCTAAGATCCAACAAGCTGTTATGGAATATGTTTGCCGGTGTAGCAATTGTCAAGTTCATGCTACAGTATCCAAACGCCCAGCAGAAACCGTGACGTCAATTCTAGATCCCATCCCTTTTGCGATGTGGGGAATCGATATCATGGGCAAATTCACCAAGGCGTCGGCGGAAGAGAATATCTGATTGTAGCAATTGACTATTTCACTAAATGGGTTGAGGCCAGCGCCCTGGCAACAATCATTGAAAGAAAGGTGGAGAAGTTTGTGCTTGAGTCAATCATATATCGCTTTAGGATGCCCAAAATAATCGTTATTGATCATGGTACCCAATTTGACTGTCCACAATTCGAGCATTTTTGTGGAACTTACATGATCGAGCATCGTATGTCATAGTGGCACATCCCCAAAGCAATGGACAAGTAGAGGTTACTAACCGAACGCGACTTGAGGCGATAAAGCCTTGTGGGTCGAAGAACTGCATAATGTACTGTGGGCCTACCAAACTACGGTTTGAACACCCACAGGAGAAACTCCTTTCAAATTGGCTTATAGATCCGAAGCATTGGCACCTGTGAAAGTAATGGCGGGAACATTGCGGGACAAAGAGTTCGAAGAAAAAGCGAACGAGCAAGGACTGTTTGATAGTCTAGATTTATTGGATGAAGTTCGGGCAAAAGCAATAGCACGACCTCAACATTATCAACGAAGAATAGTGTCACATTATAATACCCGAGTGAATAATCGTCGGTACTTAGCAGGAGATTTGGTATTGAGAAATACCTTAGCTTCAGATCCACGCCATCAAAGAAAATTGGACCCTTCTTGGGAAGGACCATATATGGTTATAAAACCAGTCGGTTCGGGAGCTTACAAGCTGAAGAACATGACAACCCAGAAAGAGTTGGATCGTTCGTGGAATGCCAAACATCTGAAAAAATATTATCCTTGAAGATTATCAATTTCGTTCATGATGTAATAAATTTCAACTCAATTAATGCAATTATTGGTTTTCAACAACTATCTTTTGATTGGGGGGCATCATACACCACACTCAAGAACAGATCCAGCCACAAGGCATCGGTTTCAAACCCAAGTGAGTTCCTTCTACAAGGCATCGGCTTCAAACCCGAGTGAGTTCCTTCTCAGACTTATTGAATTTATCCGGAAATCTTTAAGTAAAGGCATCGGTTTAAAAACAGTGTGGGTCCTTCTACAAGGCATCGGTTTCAAACCCGAGTGAGTTCCTTCTCAGACTTATTGAATTTCTCCGGAAATCTTTAAGTAAAGACATCGGTTTAAAAACCGTGTGGGTCCTTCTACAAGGCATCGGTTTCAAACCCGAGTGAGTTCCTTCTCAGACTTATTGAATTTCTCCAGAAATCTCTAAGTAAAGGCATTATAAGACCTACTGCAACAATGACTCAAGTGACTAGCAAAGTTCAAAGATGAAGTTCAATTCTTTATTTCTTTAAACGACCAGAAGAGGCCAACCTTTACAACCAGCATATATATAAACAAGTGTTGGGGTACAATCTTCACTCGGTCAAATGAGAAAGACATCATCAAGAAGTTACAAGATTTGAAAGAGCTTTGCCAGAAGTAATACAGAGTCAGGAAGCAACACAAATTCAAGAAGAAGAAGAACAGAGTCGGAAAAAAGCATGTTATCAAAATCCTCTGCAATTCCATACTCTTTATCCAGCTTGACCAGAAGAAGTCTGATCATTGATCAAACTTGCATTCAAGGCAAGCTCTTCATAACTGAATCCTTGGAGAGGAGCATAAGGAGGGGAATCATCGAGATAATGCATGATATCCGGATCTGGAGGTAGAGGGTCGTTCGTACCCTTGGACCAGTCAGGGAGAGGAAGACCCAGCTTTGCAAACACTTTAGGATGACAACTAGCGCTGTAGGGAGTCGTGTTGAAATGAGGATCTTTCCTTAATATCGATTCCCATACTTCGTTTTCGCCATCCCGATATGCCTGCAAGTTATAAGCATTCAGCATATCAACAAAGGGCTTACTATGCAGATACTGAAGATGCAAGCTCTACGAACGTCAGTTGGAAGGGATTCGGGCAGGTAATGACAGCTTGCCTTTGGGGTAACGCTTCAGATCCTTTCGCCCCTGACTTTCCTGCTTCTCGTTCTAGCCGCTGGATCTTCTCCCTGGCATCATCCAAATCTGAACGAAGATGCTCAATCACAGAATTCTTCTCTCCTTGCAACCTCCCAAGCTAACTTCCTAAGGCGAGCAATAACAGCATCCTTGGCTTTGGAGTCTTCCCGAAGCCTGGAAACTTCATTACTTAGTTTACTGAGTCTAGAGGCTGCTTCCACTTGGTTGTGGAAGTTGCCAGTAAGACTCCTGCAACAACTTCCGAGTTAGTTAGGAGCAAAATCTTCAGAATCAAAAGGTAATGAAGAAAAACTTACATCACCAGCGACTTCATAAAGTCATCGTCTGGAAGTTTGGAAAGAGCTCTACTCTGGGTAGGCACTTGTGCAGCTGTGCACCACTCCAGCGCCTTGTCAAAATCGTTTGACACTAATTCAGACTTCCTCGGTGAATGAGAAGGATGAGCTACATCAAGAGAAGGATGAGCTACATCATCTGCCAACCGGCGGTGCTTCCTGGTGGCAAAATCCTCCAGCTCCAAAGAAAGAGAGGAAGAGGATGCCAAACAAGCATTAGAGTTGGAAATAGAAGCAGCACCTGCTGGGACTGCGCCTTCATTAGATGCCAACATAGTTGCCTCAAATGTCCGAATGGTCTCCTTCGGAGAATCCCGAATGGTTTCTCCAACAGGGGCATCAACATTACAGGCAATGACGAAGGGATCAAGATCTTCCTGGTAAGACCAAACGATCTCTTCAGGCAGAGGGAGCGTAGGAGGAGCATCAGTAGAAATTGTGGGAATCCAATCTGAAGATTCACCAACAGTAGCCTCCTTACGTTTAGAAGATTCACCAGATGCAATCACCTCACTGGCAAAGCAATCTGCGTCGGTACTGGGACAGTCTTCCTGCAGGACTTCGCCCTAATAAAGCTCAAATCGATTCTGGGAGGCACTACAAGTACAGAAAAGGCGATATCAGTACGAAAATCCAACAACATACAGAAAAAGGGAAAACCCTAGTTCTCAAACAAATATGAACTACTCAGAATACCCATTAAGTGAACCCCAAGTATTACTACTGTGAAGTTCACTCAGGGAGAAGGAGAGGAGATTCGTGACATGGGCAAAGTAAAAGCTTACTTGTTCAGATGCTGATCGAAAATATTGTTGGAATACGAAAAGTACGAATGCAGCAAAGGAAGACGGAATGTTGTTTTGTTTTGCAAATCTAACTTGCAGATAGCAAGATAAATGAGGAGTACCCTTGAGGGATTTAAATAGCCACAGATAATGAGGCGATGGTTGAGAGCCAAAGGCAACCAAAGGACCGGATCGAAGAAATGCTTCGAATTCTTCAAAAAGCAAGTTCAACGGTCAGAGGAAAGCCACGTGGAACTATGCACCTGATACGAGAATACCTCCAACCGTCGCGCCACCACTTAAATAATATTTGTATTTCCAACTCGTTGGGAGAAGTGAGTGGTATACAAAGGCAGAGAGACGTTGGGACTTCGTAATAAATGAAAAAGCAGTTGGGAATAGATAGAAGCTGAAACATCTCTCCCGAACGCTTCTTCATGATATCCCAAAGGTCATCCCTCGCCAAGGTACAAGAAGTTAAGTGATAATTTATATCATTTATATTTTATTTCCAAGACAAGCTTTTGGATATAGGATGAGGAAATATTAAGGCAATCATTGGAAAAGTTCTATTTTCATTGATTATGGAGGGTCAAGCTTTACAAAAAAAAAAAAAAAAAAAACCGGTGACTCCCTAAGACTTCCTCATTATCGATTGAAGAGTCTTTCTCAGGATCGTCTTCCTCAGGATCCTTTTCAGCGGCAGGCTGTGAAGTTTCTTCTTGAAGGGGCGGTGAATCAGCAAGATATTCCTTATATTTCGGGTCAGCTGGAATAGGATCATCCTCTCTCAAAGCCCAGTCAGGGAAGGCCAACTTAAGCTTCCCAAAGATCTCCTTGTGACACACCTCACGAAAAGGAGTTGTGTCAAAGGAAGGGTTAGATTTGAGGATCTTTTCCCAAACATCATTCTGCCCCACACGGTAAGCTTAAACGTTGAAGGCGCCTAGCAGGTTAGAGAAAGGAACGCTGTTCAGGTATTTCCGAACGCAATCCCTTTGAAGCTCTGGTTTAATATGTTCGGGCTTGCTAGGAACTGCCATCTTCAGTAAATGTTCGTTCTCTACGGCTTTAAGCTCAAGACTCTCACCAAAACAACGTAGCAGCTTTTTTCTGTTTCCTAGCCTCGCGTTCGGCAGCAACAGCACGGACAACTGAAGAGTCAAGATCCTTTTTCAAGGAATTCATCTCCTCATCATGCTTCACCTTCAGCTCTTCGGCTGCTGTCTTCAGCCGGTCTATTTCAGAATTGGCCTTCGCCAAATTCTCTTGACAAGTCTGCAGCAAGGAGCCATTGCGACCAACTAGGCTCAATGCCTCCATGTGTTGATAAAAGCTCAACACAACATTCCTGAGGACGAGGAGATTATTAAAAGAACTCATAAAAGATTACGAAAAGCAATTGATGAAAAATCAAGAAAGACGGTACCTGGTGGACCGACGAACAAGAGCATCATCTTCCAGGGCTTCAAAGGCCTGACGATCAGTAGGCAGAAGACCAAGAGAACTCCATTTGCAGCCTTCTCAGGGTCTTGTGTTGCCCTATCAGTCTGCGTCAGTGTCCACTGAGGCATGAAGATCTCCTTGCAATCTTTATTCCTTCTGGATTTTTTCGGGGCGGAAGCATCAACTGAATCGTGCTTCCTTTTAGTTTGAGCGGCAGAGGGGATATCAAACTCTTCCACCATTGGTTTTTTCCCTCTTCCCGAAGCCTCAACCACTGGCTTCAAGTTCCTGATACCCTTATAGGAAGGGTCGGGAGAGGGAACAGAGGCTACTTGTCCAGCAGTCAAGGCTCGAGGCGATCGTTGCTCAGCCGTCACCACGGCCCTAACAGCCTTTGCCCGAAGATTTTCAGGGTTCATTCTTGGTGGCACTGCAAAGAAGGACAAAAATCAAGATTGCAAAAAGGCATATCATTCTTAGAAAATTGAAAGATTATGGTTAAGAAGCTCACAATGAGCCAGTCCCCAGTACTGGAGGATGGAGTTGTATTCCATCTCATATCAATGTATCTCTTGATACCATGGAATTGATTTGATCTTCCTGACGGCCGTTTTGTCTTCTTTGGATAAGGGAAGGACCCGGTTACCCTCAGAGTATGAAGTATACTGTTTCCAGACGGTCAGCCTTTGTGATTGGAAGGGCAAGTTCCTTTAGCAAGAATGCTGCCCCTTCAGTTAAGCTTAGTCTTATTGCGCTTGGAAAGCACAACCCAACCGGGAGGATGGGAGATAAAAAGAAGATGAAAATGCACAAAAAGAGCAAGAGAAGGCGTAATGCCAAGTTCAAAGCATAAACCCAAGAAGCCGACGATGAGACACCAGCTATTGGGAAGGAACATTCCAGGGCAAATGTCCTAGTGATTCAGAATGGCTGCAAACAGAGGATTGAAGAAAGGAAAGTGAACCCCGCTTTCCAGTGCATCTATATATAGGGGAAATTCACTGGAAGGGTCGAATCAACCCTCTCATCAGGGTTGGGAGCCCTAAGATGGTAAGAGGAAGGAAAATCAAAACCCTGGATGGCCAAAAGAAGAGTTTCCTCATACGAGGAGGCAACAGAATCAGGTCCACCACTAGATTTGGAAGTTTGTTTTGACTGCTCAGAAGACTCTACGGTCACCCTAAAGAGTCATGGATGGTCCAGACTCAGGAAGGGCAGAAGAAGTTTCAGCTTTTCCTTCTAATCTTTTCTGGTTAACTTCTACGAAGTCACGCCAGAGAGCAGTTAGGGTTTTATTATCACTATCCGATTGCTCAGAGGAAAGGGAAACAAAGGCCTCGTTACCATTATCACTCTTACTGGCGCTGGGCACAAGGGAAGCTTCGGAAGAAACCCTACTGTCCTCCATTACTAAAATCTCACTATGGTACAAAAAGAAAAGAAAAACCTGGAGACAGAAAGTCAACTTTGCAAAGGGATCAGTAAACTTACTGATTCAATGAGGCAAAAAGCTCGAGAACGAGAAGGCGCGAAGGAGACGACAAGGTTTCAAAATTCCAAACAAGAAGAATGAAACCTACGAAGACAACGAACCGCTTTTAAGCACCCGCATGAGTGTTCGAAGACGTGAACGATTGAGATTAATTCAGCATCAACGATCGAGATTTGAAGACGTTTTGAAAGTTTGAACTCACGAATCCAAAACAGGCGTTCAGAAACCGTCGCTTGGGTTACATGAGCCACGATAGTCCGACTGCAAAAGGACGCGTGGCATTGCCCTCATAACGCTCGAGGAAAAAGTGATCACCGCATTAAATGTGACATGACATTTAGTGGGTTATGCAAAGACCATTGCTTGACAAAGAACCCAGTTAAAAACCAAGCCCTCGGGATCGACCGAACGCTTGGTCTGGGGGGCTCGTGATGTGGAGAAAATATGATTGAACCTGGTTCATGCTTGGTTTGACCTTCGACTCTAGTCGGGACGAAAAGAATCGACTCGCTTCCGAGCGAGTCGGGTCCAGGAGATAGCTTGCTGAGGAAGAAAACTAAATCAGCCACAAGCACGCCATAATCCGACTTATAGATTAGGTTAATTACCCTAATGATGGCAGACACAACTTGGCGGCTGTCACTTATCACTATTGAAGGGATAACCATCAAATAACCGTGAGGTTATCCTAGGAGTCCTCTACTAAGTAGAAGTCTATCGCTCAACAGATCTAATTGTTAGGATCCAACGACTATCCGAAGAAGGCTCAAGTACATCCAACGAAGAAGATTCGAAGGTACACTATATAAACATCACCTACCTACAAGGTAAAGGGAGATCCATACACACACATTTGGACGTAAACACTCAAATGCTTATGATCTAAATCGTATTTCAGTTATTCATTCCTTAGCTCTGTGCTTCTAGCAGAGCCGTTTATGATTAAGTTCATCGACTGACTTAGCCTTCGGAGGTGGACTCCCGACCCCAGCAGTCGGGCCACATCTGACACTTTCGTTTTGCAGGTCATTCTAAGGAGATCAAAGGGCTGAGCAGATTTTGGACGCATCACACACCATCCATGCACAAATTTTTCTGATAAGGTGGCCGAGTTTCTATGAGATTGCAGCATTTACCCAAAACCTAATCATTCTTGTAAAATTAACGTATTTCCCATTTAACAGCGCTGCATTATTGAATGACCCCTCTGAACCACCTTCAAAATGCAAGTTGACCAACTAATTCCCTGAGTAGGGCAACCAAAAGAAGAAAATAAGAACAAAAACACCTATCTGGAAAATTTGGAAAATAACAGATAGAAACTTCTACCCCAAATCTGTGAGAATTATGTGGTCCCGAGAAATTGAAAATATCTCTATCTTAGCATTTTCATTGCATGTCATATCCCATTCTCAAAAGTTGATATGAGTGACAAGAGAATCAATAAATGGACAATGCACACCCACCTTGTCTGGACCTCTGTGTGTGTGTGTGAAAAAGGTAAGCTTAGATTTTGCAAATTCTCCACCTCCCATCGAAAGACTCGTTCTCCCAGGAAACAAACATAGCCTTTATGTTTTCTCAAGGGGGTAGAGAGGCTAAGGCCTTCTAGCATGTAGGTGGCTTGCTGTCATCTCTCATGTTTAGCAATTTTTTATTCCATTCAGAAAATTAGAGAACAGGTACAAGGTTGCTAATGGTTTTTCCCGAGCAAATCACTCTCTCTTTCTAATATAACAACTTTCAGGAATGAGAACTCAACATGGAGAGAGAAAAACATGAAAATGGAAGATTCAGGTAAGTAAAATCGTAGTAAGCCTTACTCAGTTCAGAACAAAGCTTCACTGAATTGCATCTGAATTCTTTGGAAACCTCTGGGCTTCCACCTCTTTAGAAACCTGAAACCCAACTGTGAACATAATTGGACTACCTTTCAGTAACCCCAGGAGGAATGGAAAGCCTTATATGGTGGATCTTTGGCAGAATGAGAGTTTGATATTTTCAGTTGACTACAATTGGTCAGTCCAAATGTAGGCTTTGTCAGGTCATGAAATTTTCATGAAAGATGTTCCCCCTTCCTACACTTTCAGGTACAATATGGAACACAGCCCAGGCTCTAATTTCCTAGCTGATGATTTTGTATGACTTGGCTAATTTAGAACCAGGGGCCAATGATTGACTTCTACATGAAAATAACTTCAAATGTTCAACATTCACCATAAATGTAACCAATTTCAGTTCACTGAAGTCTGAACAGCGTACATCACAAAAAAGTCTGAGATGCAGCCCCTGCTTCTGCTTCCTCATAACATCAAGTGTGTCAGGCTCCCATAATCAAATGGTCCATCTATCTTACTTCTTCAAGTTTTGAATAATATATAGGATCATAATGAAGTTAAGTCCCTTTTTTAGTGAAAGCATTATTGCTGGAGAAGATACTTAAATTCCAAGAAGACAGTAACAAAGATAGTTAATACAAAGTATACATAATTTGATGATAAGTCAAACTGAACCCATTATATTAGATCAACTGTCAATTGTGTAGGGAAGGTTAAAAGTTTTCATGCAACAAACAGCCAGATTGGAAGACTACACACCACAAAGGTACAGAAAATACCTCAATTTTCCTCATCTCAGCCTCTGCCTTCGCTTTTTGGTGATTTTCCCATGCTTGTATTTTGATCTCTTCACGTGTGTACCTGAAATGCTCACCATGACTTCCAATTTGAGATAGGGAAAAAAACATACTTGGAGGCAGTAACTGAAAAGAAGTGATGCCCTATTGGCAGCAATTCTTCTCATTCACCGAGTGAAACTAGCCATGACCTGACAGTTCCAAATACGTAGAGAAAGGAAAAAAAAAATACTTGGAGGTAGTAACTGAAAAGAAGTGATGCCCTATAGGCAACAATTCTTGTGATTCACCTAGTGAAACTTGCCATGACTCAACAGTTCCAGATATGTGAAGAATCAAACTGGAATTCTTGTAAGAAAATAAAAGCCAACTTTTTTGCATGAAGTAATTTAACCTGGCCTTATACTTTGCTTTCTCTGCTTCCTCCCAAGCAGCTGCTCGGATCTCAATGACATTTTGGGCTTGTTGATCCACAGGTACACTTTTAAATGAAGTAGATGCATCCTTGACCTCGCCATTCTTGCTTGCCCAAGTAGCAATATTTGTCTTACCAAGCTGAGTTCCAAGAACCATTATCTCCCTCCTAGTTTTCATTTGTAATTCCTTCTCAGACACCTCATCTTTGTTGGGATTTAGATGGCAATCAGTTGTATCAACAGGTGATGAAGCAGAAGCAGCTTGGCCAGCAGTAGTGGGCCGAGTAGAAGAAGGGCTTCGCGTTGGTGTTGTTGCTCTCACAGGAGTTCCAGTCCTCGAAGGTTCTTGACTTGCTATAGGAGTCATTTCTGTACCCATATCTCTCATAGACACAGACCTAACTGTGGTAGGGGGCGCAATAAACGTTGTGGAACCAAGGACAGATATGGATGAATCATGCTGGCTCAGGCTAACTGCACAAAATGACACGTAAGCACAAGTAAGTCAAGTTCAAAATTTTACCAATAACCATAATTTAAGGAATGTATATATATACAGATTGCTTCAAGGTAAACAACTTTTTGAATGTTATGTAGTCTTCTTTATTTCTTATTCCTTTTGGGGACCATAATCTTCTGCAGTTTTCAGTCCTTGCAGTTGGTGCATACCTACCTACTTTGAGGAAAGGCGGGAACAAAAGCCAGAATCTTACTTGGGGTGGGGGAGCAGAGGATAGTAATAATACCAAGTGACAGTAAAATGCAGGGCAACGTAAAGTTCAGGCAATTATGAAGCCCCAGAAGTCCAAAATTGTTAGGAGATGTAGCCTCTTACCAGTGGTGTATGCCATGAATAATTCGCCACATTAGGATAGGCTTAGAACTCCAGACACCTCATAAAAATTATTGTAGTGATCCAAGAGAAATCATGATCAAGAATTTTTAAATTGATCTGAATGATTCATGATGAAACAGGAAAACCTAGCTTTATTTTCAAGATCCAAAGGAAAATGACTGCCCAGTCCCCATTACTGCATGATTCTAGCATCTTAACTATGAACTTCGGTTTGAAGCATCACCCAGATTGACAGACTCATACACAATTCTCACATAGCTAATTAAAGAATGATTATATGTTTCTTTTGCCTAATGCATGTAACTCTGTATCTACTTAAGACAAATAAGGATGAAAAACCTTAATATCCTATAGAAGGTCCAGGCAAAGCCATTACACCCCAACCTATGATACCTGTGGTGTTTCTAGCCCTCCTTCTCAAACACTTGCAAGGAACAGACACTTTTGGGTAACAAAGATAAACAGGAACTTTAACATAATTTACACAGCATCTTAATTAGTATTCACAAATCACAACTTCGATCTGCCTTTGTATCCTTGGCCTTTTGACAAAGATAACAAAATCTGCTGTATCAACACCCTTAGCTATATTACTTGCAGATTTTGGCACAAAAGGTGTCCAAAAACCTTGTTTTCTATAGATAAAAAAAATCCTGATTTTATTAGATAGCAGAAGAAAGGTAGAAGGGCATCTCTACATAGTTTCATGGACATCATCTGATAAGGAGACAAAGGTCATGGACAACAATCAGACGATACATAATGCAGCAAAATACAGATCCAATAACGACAATAGCACAATAACCGAATTAACACTATCATAGTTCGTATGGATCAACAAAAACAAAACCATAGCAAAATTAGTACATAACGACGGCATACCAAGAGTATATTTTGGACATTTTGGTATATGTGAAGATTTTTTAGGAGATCTTCCTTTGAAATTAAGTAGCAATGAGAACAGCAGAAAATATACATATCTTCGTCCGACGAAGAAAAATAAAGGCAAATAAAATAACATGAAGAACAACTGTGACCTAAAAACTTGCTTACTTGCCGAATCTGACACAGAGTTCTGCATTACAAATTCGGGCTTACAATACGAATCTGCGACTGGACATCCGTCTGGCATCCAAGACTTCTGTGCCCACACTTCCTTCTTAGAATCGTTGGTGTCGATACGTTTAGTGTCTACATCTTCGAAAGCAACTGATCTTTGTTCTGGGACTTCATGGACAACTCTTGTGGATGCATGCCGACTTCCATATCCAAGCAAACCAGTTTTCCGAGAACCAACCAACTGCCCAGCCACTGCTTGGGATTGTCCAATCCTAGACTTGTTTGACGTAGGGCTTGCAATCCATTTCTGAGCGTCGTCCCACTTTGAGGGAGACGGTTTAGAGAATGGAGCCAAGCTCACTCTATGAGAAGCTCTCTCAGACTTCTGAAAATCAAAATTAGAGGAAGATACACTCTCGTGGCCACTTTCATAGTCTAGACAACTATCATCTTGCGATCTAATTCTCGAATTCCCAAAAGACTGTTCCTTTAATCTGCGATCACTAGCCATATCAGAAGCTAAAGTGTCTGCCGTCGTCGTTGAGGTTGTGCATTCAGGAAGAACATCCACATCTTTGCAATTCTCTGAAGTACTATCCCCTACAGAAAAAGTTTATAGCAAATCCGTAAGAAAAAGAAAGATGAAAAGAAAAAGCATTCTTAGTGTTAACCCAAACTAACTCTCCGTGTTCCCAAACAGTATAGCAAAATAACTCACGAATAGATGAAATTCCAAGTTCTAACCTCCACTACCCATCTCACAAACTTCAGATCTCAATGAACAACTCGATTCCAGCTCTTCCTCTTCCTTTCTCTTCTTCTCAATCCCTAAAAGTATGTTCCGAAGCTTACCGGGAGATAATCCTCCCCCCTGCAGAGAAAAACAACAACAATTTTCAGCTCGCTGTTTCCCCCAGCTTGATTCCAAGAAATTCCTACAATAACAAATCAACCTAACTGAACAATAAATCCACTAGCTACAATTCAGATCTTAAGCTAAATTCCTCTGCAAACTCCATTTAGACATTACAGATCTTCAAATTGAGTATCTGTAAACTCACACAAACAACAGAGATAGAAAACTCAGCTGCAGAAGCATCGAGAGAAGAGAAAGCAATAGAGAAAGAAGTATAACCTGCGGTTTATCTATCCTTTCGTAATCCATCTGAGCTTCTTTCTTTGATTCACGTAATGTTCAAATGGTGAAAGACCAGCTTCTGCTATTGTGTCTGGCTTCTGCTCCTGATAGTTTGACTGGAATTGCCACGTAAGAGGATCTTTATTTATAGTTTCGATTTTGGACTAAGAAGAGAAATACCATTATTTTTTCTAAAATTTACAATAATGCCACTATATCATTTAGCCGTTAAAGGCACCTTATTTTACAGTTTTAGCTGTAACGTAAGACAATCTGAGCTTGGTTGTTTTCAAGAAGAGCTTTGACCATAAATTAATTCTTATTTATATGGTCTTTAACCGTTTGAGTTGGAAGTAACTTGGAAAAGTGATTCCCATGTGGCAAAGAATAGAATCCAAAGATATTTCTAATTTTGAGGAACATGACCAATGAGACATTTATTCTCTTCGCGTCCATAAATCACTGATTATTTATTTATTTTTCTTTCTTCCTTGATAAATATTGGGGCAAAACTAAATGTTGCGCATTTAATATGCAACATCTGCTGCCAATGGTCAAGATTGAAGTCTCGACCGAGATTTCGATTTCGATCGTCCGTCTCACAAGTGGTTGAAAGTGAGACAAAAGGTCGAGATCAAAATCTCGATAATCTCGATCATTCGCAGCATATTATCGCACATTAAATGCGCAACGCTAAAGTTGAACCATAAACACTAATACTCTGTTAATTGTAAAGTGATTACAATCTTTGTATGGATGTAATCAATACAAGGGTTAGTGGTCCATACATTTCAAAATTAAGAATGGATATTTATTAATTAATAAATTTTATTTATTCAAATATTTGGGAATAAAGTTATTTGGAATTTTTTTAATACAAAATAGCATTACTTTTTTAAGTGTTGATAATTCTTGATTAATACCTTGTGGGTTTATATTGATCACACAGTTGTATGGGTGGTCATATATTTAGGTTGAGAGATTTGCAGGTCCCTGGATCTTGTACATATAAAATGAGCTACATCATTCTTATAAAAGCCAATTATATGAAATTAATCATGGAATCTACACTGGAGTAATTTCATTTCCATGGCACTAGATTCTATACGGTTGACTCTTGGGGTGTTATGAGCTCATTGTAGAAGTATAATATTCGAGGTCTCAAACTATCCTTAAAGAGTTGGCTCAATTGACAATGACAAACATTTTTAGTGAAGATGTCACATGGTTAAATTCTCCTTGGTGATATGTGTAATAGTTACTCTATTAGGATTGAATCCTAAGAACAATGACATAACCGAAAGAAAGAAAAAAAAAAATGAATACAAGAACACATAAGATTTACATGACAAAACTTCAAGGGGAAAAAAAATCCTCGGTGGCCAAAATCCACTAATTTCAACTATTTCAAAAATCAGTTATTGAAGTGAGTTATGTATTTATATCAAAATCCTAATACATGGTATAATCAATACCATACGTTTATTAAGGTAATTTGGGATATTAGATAAAGAATTCAAATGCAATTTGACTTCATCAAATTCCTTTTAAGCTCAAAAACTCAAAAATTTTACCTTCGCTCACTTTTTAAGGAAACTCCACGAGCTCAGATCCATTTGCGAGGTTGCCAGCCCTTGTCACCTCCTGCAGTCATACAGAATCAGACCCCTACATATATAACACCCCTATATGTAGAAGCTCCATTGTACCAAACAAGACCAATCTCAAATGCCGCATAGGTGAATCGATTATAAAGGTATGAAAAGTTGAACTCAGGCTCCCATAATTTATTAGGCAAAGATCCTTTATGAACTAGACTTCTTTTTTCCCCATTTTGGCCCCAAAAGAAAAACTGATGATTATATTAACAAGACAGATTGGTTGAAGATGCCACCAAATTCCTTGCCAAACTGCTTAGAGACTCTAGCAATAAGGTCTACTAAAACTTGACTAACCCATACAGTTTTTTCTTTCTATTCTGATAATAAAACCCCTGAAGTCCTATTCAAAGTAATTGACATGATTTAATGTGATTAAAGTGATGAAGACCAATTAGTGTAAAATTATATAAATAGTTTAGTGATGGGCATATCTCCAAATTAATGTGAGTATGGTGGACAAAATGTTAAAAAAGTGAACAGTTAGTGCCATGTGTTTGGGACCATTGACCAGGACTTAATATAATGAAGAGTTGGGAATGCAAACAAAACAGAACAACCAAAAACAGTTTTGAGATAATTGTATTATGTATTATTGTGGTTGGTAACAAGATAACAACTGCTACGAACTACCAACCCAGTTTAAATAAAGGATAAATATTCAACCTCTAATGAGAAATTAACCCAATTGGAACTAGGACCTAAGGCTCACTACTCTATATATGTATAGGGAAACTATAATTTCATATTAACCAATATTATTTTTGAATTCATATTTTCTATCACATGGATATAGGTGATAGATAGATCTAGACCATTGATAGAATAGTGCTCCCACAACTAAAGGTATGGGTCTTATATCCCCATGAAAAGTGAAGATCTATTCCATCTTACCCATATGGGTAGGTAACTTAGGTTTCACCTTTAGAAGAAAAAAAAATTTCTTCAAAGAATTGGTAGCTTTATATTAAGAGACGAGGACTATCGCATATTTACATATACCATAAGGCGACTCAATTTGTGACTTCTGCACTAAGAAGTGCCGGTCATTACTAATTGAACAACCTTGATATGGGTTCTTTAAAATTCTTTACATCAACTTGATCTGAAACAACCCGGTGTCATCCTCGTCTTTCTCTTGTTAAAACCTTCAAAAAAAAAAAAAAAATTCTTAGGACCCAAAAAAAAAAAAAAAAAAAAAAAAGGTGCTTAGAAGCACGGTGGGGAGCCAATGACAGTGAATAATTGCAATCCAAAATGGAATGATTTCTTCCATCGTTTCTTTTATTTTTTCTTTCTAGGGTTTGAAACCTAAGGGGAAAAAATGAGATTTAAAAAATACAGTAGATAGCTTAATCCTTTTATTGTAATAGTGGATACAATTGACATGTAAGATAAAATAAAAGTTTTTTGTTGATAAAATATAGAATAAATTTCAGGGGAAAATAATATTGCTGCTACCTTGAGTAGCAATTGTTCTCGATCAATTACAGAAATAGAGGAATTCCCTTCCCAACAGGCATCACCATTCTAGACATGATGAATCCATTTGCAAATATCAAAAGCCGATTCCCATCACTACATGACCTGCATTCAATACAACAAATTATAGCACATTATGCTTTGCAAAAGCCACTAGTGTTCCTTTGAACCATCTAATAAAATGCATCAAAAGGAAAATCAATTACATTCTAAAGAAAATTCATACCCTGGAGAAGTGTTTGAGCTAGTAGATTTGTTACCTTCATATCATGTTTCAAGCCATTCAAATGGAGATGTTGAGTGAAAACGTTTTTTTGGGATGTGTTTGATTTTGTAATTCTCTTTGCCTCCATCTTTCAACCTCCTCCAAAGATCAAGGTGCACTGGAAACACCTGCAATACTTTTAGCTTGCTGACATATTGTAGTCCTTCAGGAAGATTCAACAACCGTGGACAAGCATGGAAGCAGAGGAAGGCTAAGCTTGGCAATGCCCCTTCTTCTATCTCAGTCCATTCTACTAGATATCTTGAACAGATTCTGAGCGTCTCTAGCTTTGGAAATCCACCCAAACCACAAAATTCCTTGTTCATTTGTTTGGTGTTGCATGCTCCACCCAAATTCAGATGCTTCAAGTTAGGAAGAAACTGAAGTGCAGAAATTGCTTCATCTGCTAGACATGAGCTGGCTAAGCTTAACTCAGTGAGGATTTCCATGGAACAGATCCAATCAGGAAGATCAACTAGACGCCCACACAAGGAGAGTTTTTCCTAAAAAGGGTGGGGTGAAAGGTCCAATGTGGGCAACAAGTCATCTTCCTTATATCCTGATTGTATAGACAAGCATAGCAGCTCTTTCATATTCATAATAGCAACAGAGAGCTCACTAGCATGTTCTTCAGATACATCCTTCAATTTCAGTTTCTTGAGTTGAGTTGAGCCTCGCAGTTCTTCGATGATGCCAGGTCTTACATATAAACCAGTTATACTTTGTACGTTTGATGACATGCCTATTCCTAGGGGGACATTTATTTTATTCAAAGGCAACATAAGGTGCCTCAATTGCAGAAGATTCACAACTCCACTTGGCAATACCCTTGGCCTTGGGATGGATCGCACTCTAATGTCCAAAGTTTGCAGATTTTGAAGGTTGCCTATGCTTTCTGGAATCTTATGTAGTAGTGCATGTTTTAAGCCTAGATACCTCTAGTGTATGAGATCTCCTATTTCCTCTGGTAAGCTCTTAATACAAAAGGATTTCAATTCCAAAACTCGCAAAAGTTTGAAGGTATGCAAGGCACTTCTCATGGGGAACATAATCCTTGGGAATAGATTCCTTTTGCTGGATTGACAAATAATGATCGAATTGGGAAATCATCGAAGGTTGTTGTGATAGTCTCACCATGGTAGTCGAAGACAAGAATGTTGGAACCTTTGGGGCAATTAGAATCATAACCAGTGATATCTTCTCCTTGCTCCAGCATGAGTAGACAGATTCTATGGTAAGGATCAACAAATTTGAGTGTGTGTTCCAACCCAATTTCAACTTGAAGCATTCCTTGGCAAATCAAATCGCTGATATTTTCTTCAGATATATCTTCCATAACTTCACCTGGTTTTTCTTGGAACAAAGCTTCAGCTACCAATAGCCGAACCCAATCTTCCTCTTCTTATTTTCTAGGGTAAGATAGAACAATAGAGTAAGCAGGAGGATCTAAGGTGACTAGGTAAGTTTCCATAATTCATGCAAAGGGGGTAAGAGATTACTTGCCTTCTATGTTAACACCCTCAGTTGTAGAAGAACTTTGCCCAGTTACCTCTTTTGCTTCCAAATCCAATGTTGGTGTCATGTTCAGCGACGTTCTGAGTGCAACTGTGGCAAGACCTTCATTAATCTTCTCCAATTCATTGCAAAACTCCACAATTGAGAGTGCTTGATCAGACCCATCTTGACACCTACCGATCTTATCCACATATTGATCCACATAATTGCTAGCATTCTGGGTCTTTTCTATGATCTCATTCTCCCAATTGCAATCCAATAACCCATCCTTTTTTTTGCTCTCTTACCTACTTCTCCAAGAAAGAGCCTATTCTTGAGCTGTTGGATTTGATGTAGCAGATCTGTAGAAGCTTCATTCTCTTGCAATATTAAAGAACTCAGTCTATGCAGCAAGGATTTCACTGAGATTTCTGCCACCTCATACAGATGAGAATTCGATTGACAAACAAGGGTTTGTATGGTCAGGGGAACAGACAAGAGGTTTTTAGGGGAAAAAATTACTCATTGTGCTCATCTTGTAGTTCCTTCCACACACAGAGTCAAGTCCACCATTGAAAATTCAGCACAAGAAATATCTCTTTTCAGTCGCTAACCCATTTAAGCGGATTGGTGGGAAAATTTTTGGTCGTTTACAAGAAAAGTCTTCCAGGTACAAAATCAAGTCCATTGTATTGAAACATTTTCCCAAGGTTGCAAAATTGCAATACAATTATTAACTAACTTTTCCGTGCAATACCCAGCAAAACACAACACAAATATAAGTAAAACCAAATAGAAAATAAACTTGTCACATTGACCCTAGACCCCGTTGGGATTATCATCAGTCTGTTTTCTTTTCTTTCTTTTCTTTTCCACCATTAATACATAGTAGACAATGCAGTCTTTCATGAAGTGTGTCAGTCGTCGAATGATAGCACTAAAGTAAATGCAGTAGCCAATAACGCAGATAAGAATTGCCATCCACTTGAGCTCCGACGATATCACTGCATATAAGCCAAACATAAAGGCAATCATAGCTGCTCCCACTGCACGGTCAACTGAGGTTAGAACACGTATAAACACGGCTGCGGTTGGCCTTCTCGTGGCTGTCATCACGGCCAAGATGGAGAAAGAGAAGGCAATTGCATCTGATAACAAGAAGACTTGTAATGCTGGCTTGTGTAAGAGTAGCGGAGAACCATCAGCCTTGTAACCCCCAGGTATTGCAAAAGCTGCCGCAAATGTTACTGTAGCAAGTAGACCTGCCACCACTGAGAGGCCACCCATCGTTTCTTTTACATCCTTATTTCTACTGCTTTCGGCTTGTTTTCTACGATCAGAAAATCCATACTGGTTCCATATCACCCACTTGTACAAACCTGTCATCCACCTGTACAAACTAGTAACCTGTACAATTCAGGGTAGAAGAATCAACAAAACATATGTTAGATATTATAGCAGATAGGTGTAAAAGGAAGATGCATCAACATGATCGAGGGGCTGAAAAATGGTAATCTATATATATATCATATATGCATGGGGTCTTAATTACGAGATCCAAATTGGTCTGAAAGAAAGAGTGTCTCTACTGACAACATGAGCAGAAAACATGTTCTAAGATGAGAGATAGACTCATTGACGGGAGTGTTTTATAGAAGTACCAGCATCCTTAGGATAAACATCTTGGGTATTCTAGATATCTTGGTTATTCTAGACTTCTTGGCTTTTCGCTCCAAACCTGCTACGGATAACAACTGTTTGATGAACAAAGTAAGATTGAACCAAGTTGCTTTAAGTTGCGGTGTGTCTCCTTCGTTATCAGGTCGTCTTTTTAGGGTCCTCATTTCTTCCATTTCCAACAACTTTTTATAGAAACTGATATTAGAATCGTGGGCTAGGATGTCAATATCGAGGAGGGCTAGGTGAAGGGCATTGCGGCCATTATAATCTGAATGCTCGACCGAGGTTGGGCAGGCTTGAAGTATAGCCCGAACAGCTTCCAAGTTACCAGTTTTTGCGGCAACTAATAGAGGCGAGAGCCCATCATTATCGCGCATGTCTGCAGAAGAAGCACCCACCTCCAGTAGCAGACGCACTATCTCAGAAGAATTTTCTCCTTCTGTTGCACTTGCATAGTATAGTGCAGTTTTTCCATCGGAATCTTGCTTTTTAGTAAGTTCCTCTATGTTCTCTGTGGCAATCTCACATATAATGCATATACATTTTAGCATCAGCATTAAAACTAGAGCTAAAAAGAAGATCGGAAACTAGTTAGTAAAAACCTACCTGAGGCATGTAAGGGAGTCTGACCCGAGGGACCATCAATATTCTCGCCTCCTCCTGCAATTTGCAGGATCTTATTCAAAACACGGACGAAGCCGGCTCCAGCTGCCAGATGCAGAGGAGTGGCACGCATTTTATTCGCATCAAAGACGACCACTTCATCAAAATCTAGCAAGTGCAATGCCACTTCTTCATGCTTGCTCAGTAAAGCCACATGAAGAGCCCTGTTGCCTTCATCGTTTGAAGTTCTCGATATCGAGTACGTCTGAGAACTCTGTTGGAACTGCTGGAAGGAATGTTCAGTAAGGAGTTTGACGATGGGAAGGTGACCCACTCTTGCAGCAACATGAAGTGGGTTGTCTCCTTTCTCGTTTGGATAATTTAGAAGGGAAGGGTCACGGTCGATAATTTTTTTCACCGACTCTTCATATCCCAACCTCGCGGCTGTGTGCAGCGTAGTATTTCTCCGGAGCTCAGATGCAATATCTGACAACGATACACGAGCTTTTGGTGCATCATAAACTTCTGCACTCGCATGCCTCTCCATATCGCAGGCCAATTCCTCACAACAAGTGCTCACAGTGAGAACTGAACTGCAATCTTTTCTCCTTTATATAGTCCAATACGTAATCCCTTTATCTTTGTTCCATGGAAGCTTCAGTTTTTTGGAAAAGAAATGCCTTGTCCTCTCTTCAAGGCTCTGCTTTTCTCTCTTCAAATTCTATTCGTGGAGACATGGACTGACAATTAATTCCTTTTCTTTATTCGTTGCCCTTGAATTCTACAATTAATTTATTTTCTTTATTCATTGTCTTGAAATCACCTTTGCCTTTTTTTTTTGGCTCAACTTCAGTACTACACAATTAATACAGAGCATTGTGCTACGAACGGTCAAAATCTCGATCTCAACTGTTCGTTGCAGGTGTCGTGTTGTACATTACTATGCATCACCTAAGCAATTTCCTAGAGAGTTCTTTGATTTTTTTATTCATTACTTGATCTTAGTCATTAAAGCTGTTTGCTTTCCTTAACTAGGTATACAAGGCATCTCGGTAAACACAATTGAACTTGTTATCTTCTTTGGAGACCCTTGTCTTATTCCACTGAGTTCTTTCACTAAGAGTACACATGTTGCTCAAGAATCTCCTTGCTCTAGTTCAACTAGGGAATACTTTGAATCAGAGTTTAATAGAAAAAGAACTAATGAGAGAGGGCCGCCTCTGATGGACGAGGAGCCACCTCCAATGGTAAATTTAGATTTTGGGTAACATAATTCCTCTTATGAATTTATTTTTTTTTTATAGAAATTCCTCTTAGGAATGAGTAAATATCCAAAGAAGTATATTTCTCTTGGGTGGTTGTAGAAGTAATGTAAAGTTAAACTTGGCTTACCAAGTGAAGGCTTATATGTCCATTTTTCGTTGTTTAAGGATTGCTCACTGCAAAAACATCAAAGAGTGCTAGAGCCTGGTTGAAAGGAACAACATTTCATGTAATCAAACAGGTACCTAGAAGAAAATGAAAAAGTCAAAAAATAAAGTAGATAAAGAAGAAATTTGTTTGGAAACAAGGGGTGTGCATAGCTCAAGAACTTGAGGCCATCGTGAAGGATAGGTGTAAGAGTGTCTTCCTCCAATGGCTCACAATTCTCTTTTTTTTTGGTAACAACTCGTACCTATCAAACCCACCGATGCAAAAGAGTAAACATGGTTATTTTTATCCCCTAATCATCTCATAAGATCTAATAAAATCTTAAATTGTGAGCTCGAAAACAGAGGACATTTCATTGTCCTCCTAAGCAGTTGGATCAATATTAGTTCCCTCAAAACTCGTACGTTAAAGAAAGAGATGCAGCATAAAAGTAAAAATGATTTAAGTATTAAAATAAGTTCTTTTTAGGGTGGGAAGAACACACCAACAGCTAAATTCCATGGAGTCGGTGGGTGGACTAGTTGTAGAGGAAGAGGGGAAATCTAGGGGTCATAGTTCTCATAGAATCTATCAGGATGAAGACCTAAAAAAAAGTGGGTTTATTTAGAATTCCATATACAAGTTCTAAGGAAATGAAATTTAGTTGAAATGGGAGAAAAACTATGAGAACCCAGGAAGGAATTAAGCATGCTAAAAACCTGCTCTAAGTTTTTCCTTTTCAATTCAAATAATGATGAAGAAGACCTTTGTATTACTGTGAAGTGAATTTCCTTTGAGATGAATATCTTCTTGTTTAAATCTCCAGTCATTTTTAGCAACCGGATCAGCCACGATAAAAAATTAAAAAAAAATCTCAAGCACATGAGATGAAAGATGTAAAAACCAAAAATCCACTAAATGTGAGAGGGAAATCAATGAGTTTTGCTCTCTCTCTCCATGTATTCATCCTTGAACTCTCCCTTACATTTTAGAAGGTAAGAGATGCATAGAATTTGTTCAGTAGGCCAAAAATTCAAGTACTGCAGAAGTCCTTGGAGTGGTAAATGGGGTTGGTTGTTATAGGCGGCTGGCAAAAATCATGAAAGTTAAGAATAATTTTTATTGTTTACCTAAAAAAGAAAAAAAATAACAATATTTTTAATTAACTATCAAATTTTTTTATTAAAAAAATTAACTGACAAGGGTTAATTGCCAATTTGCCATTGGTGAAAATCATGGAGGGTTTTTTTTTTCTTTTTTTTTTCAATAAAATCATGAAAGTTAAGAATATCTTTTATTGAAAAAGATATTTTTTTATTAAATAATAATTACCTAACATTTAAGAAACTGTCTACTAGTAAGTGGTTTGGACAGTTGTGTGCTCTTAGGCCTGGGCATGAGTGCTACTGGTTTCTGTGGACTATACTAGGCCTCTAGGCCTCTAGTGGGGCTCCACTGACGGAGGGCTAATGTTTGCATAAGTAGCACTCGTTCCACTTCCTTCATTTATACTCCAAGTGCAATTGCTATAATATATACTCCCTCGACCACTTCAAGACAGATCGATTGCACACTCCCCAGTAGTCCAAGAATTGCACACTCCCCAGTAGTCCAAGAATATGCAAGAGTTATCAGTATTTATCAAATCTGTTCCTATCTAACGGAATGCTGTTGGATCAAATGACAAAGACATTGTTGAGAAAGAGAAAGAGTGAATATATATAATCCATCTGCTAATGTTTTTCCTCTTGTAGTCGTCTGGTCTTTTCTTCCGGGGATTCTACTATTCGGTTGGCCAAAAGACGCATAACCGTCGACCCCAGACCGAGGAAGCGAATGCAGCAGCCAATAACGCATATAAGAATTGCAAGCCGCCTAGACTCCACGGATATGACTGCATATAAGCCAGAAATAAAGGCAACTACAGCTGCCCGTAGTGCATGGCCAAGTAGGCCTAAAACCCGTGTATACCTGGTTAAGCTCATGTCTTCCCCTTTTTTGGCGCTAAGAGCTGATGAAGCCACTGCCATGACGGAGCAAAAGAAGGCAATTGCATTTGATATCAAGAAGACTTTTAGTGCTGGCTGGTGCAAGAGTAATGGAGAACCATTGGCCTGATTGTAACCCCCAGGCATTGTAAAAGCTGCCGCAAATGTTAATGTAACTATCAGACCTGCCACCACTAAGAAAGCATTCATGTTTGCTTTTAGATCGATCACTTTAATAATTTTGGCTTGTTCTCTAGGATCATAAGGTAACAGAGCTACTCGTAGCTTTTGTTGGAACGCATTCCATAACTGTACAATTCATGGTAGAATCAACTAGACATGTTAGATTTTCATTTTTCTTTTGGTAAACAAGAAGACATGTTAGATATAGTATATACCAGATGGGTGTAAAAGGAAAGCTAGCTGCATGCAACAAGACTACAAGAGGGGCTGAAAAATGGTGTCATGCATATGGGATCCATTAATTGTTTAATTTATGGAAGTACCTTACGACATGGATAACATATGACCGAAGGTGGATTCATGTTTGGGCAGGCTTTTTGTATAGTTCGAACAGCTTGCAAATTACCTTCTCTCGCCGCAACTGATAGAGGTGACTGCCCATCGTTATCAGGTATGTCTGCTGAAGAAGCATCCAACTCCAGTAGCAGACGCACTATCTCAAAAGAATTATTTTGTGTTATTGCATGGTGTAGAGCTGTTTTTCCCATTGAATCTTGTTTTTTAGTAAGTTCTGGTATCCACTCGTGTAGCACTTCTATGTTCTCTGTGGCAATCTCACATACAAGGCAAATGCATTTCGGCATCAGCATTAAATTAAAACCAGCAGCTAAAAACTAACCATACACATATATATACCTGTGCATCGAGCAAAAACAGAGGCATGTAAGGGAGTCCAACCCGAGGGGCCAGCAATATTCTCGCCTCCGCCTGCTAAAAGGATCTTAATCAACACACGGACAAACCCGGCTCTAGCTGCCAGGTACAAAGGACCGGCACCGTTGGCGTTTACATCAAGGACGATTTCGCTTTCCAAATCTAGCAAGTGCAATGCCACTTCTTCGTGCTTGCTCAGTAAAGCTACATGAAGAGCCGTGTTGCCTTCATCGTTTGGTGTTCTCCATATCCAGTATCCCTCAGAACTCTGTTGGAATCGCCGGAAGGACTCATCGGTAAGGATTTTGACTATGGGAAGGTGACCTGCTCTTGCAGCAACATGAAGTGGGTTCTCTCCTTTCTTGTTTGGGCGAATTAGAAGGGAATGCTCACTGTCGATAATTCTTTCCACCAACTCTTCATATCCCAACCTCGCTGCTATGTGCAGGCAATTGTTTCCCCCAATATCTAACGACGCTTCGCGATGGGAACTCATAATTCCTTCCAAGTGAAGCAGCAAAATTTCTCCCCTGCATTTTCAACAAAACGAGTAGAAGGGTTAGTTGGAATCCTATCCAACATCAGACCTTAAGGAGGATTCTGTTTTTGGCTTGTATGAATCATGAGAAGACCATAATCAAGCTTTTTTTATCCAGCAGGTCCAGTGAGTGAAGGGAAGAAGAAAACAGAGCAACAACTGAGATCTCGAGGTAAGTAAAACAAAATCCTCAATCAGCACAGAAATTTCCATTTCATGTGAACCAGCAAGCTGACTGCCTGAATGCTGCTGTGAGCTGGGAGTAATCGCTCAGCTCAGACCCAGCCAGCCAGGCCCGACCATAACCTGATGTAAATGGTATCTCTGTAAATGTATATTGAACTTGTTATCTTCTTTTGATTCCAAAGAGTTCTTTCAATCAAGAAGTAAAAAGATTTTCAGAAATATCTGAAATTGTACTTGAAACAATGTGAAGGCGGAACCTTAGTGCAACAACAAAAGCCAATCCATTGTGACCAAATAAGTTTGTCATGGGTATGAATTCAGAAACACCTTCTCTGAAGGCAAGAATAGCAATACATAAAATATGACCCTCCACAGACCCCGCAATGGTATAGCTCGTACACTGAGTACACCATTCTATACTTATAAATGCAAAATGATAAAAGGAAAATACCAATTTTAGTTTAGTTAGGTTTTCCATGGAACAGACCCAGGTAGATCGACCAGACACCCAACTAATAAGCACAGTTTTCTGATAAATGGAGGTGGTGATGAAAGGTCCAATCTTGGAAACAAGTCATCTTCATCATATCCAGAGTCTATAGGCAAACAGAGCAGCCCTCTCATATTCATGATAGAAGCAGAGAGCTCACTGGCATATTCTTCGGACACTTTCTTCAAATACAAAGAGGGCAAGAGAATCCTCACCTTCTAGGTTAACACTCAGTTGTAGAAGAACTTTGCCCAGTTTCCCCTTTAGCTTGTGAATCCGATGCTGGTGGCATGTTCAGTTGCAACCTTCTGGGTGAAATTGTGGCAAGACCTTCATCGATCTTCTGTAATTCACTGCAAAACCCCTGAATTGAGAGTGCCCGATCTGACCCATCTTGACACCTACTAATATTATCCACATATTCATCTACACAACTACCTGCTTTCGGGATCGTTGCTATCAACTCGCTTTCCCAATTGCAAACCTACCCATCCTCTTGTTTGTTCTCCCCTACTTCTCCAGAAAAGCTTTCGATCTCCACAAGTCTGTTCTTGAGCTTTTGGATTTGATGTCGCAGACCTGTAGAAGCTTCATCCTCATGAAATATTAAAGAATTCAGTCTTTGCAGCAAGGATTTCACTGAGGTTTCTGCCATCTCTTACCAATAAGAATTCAATTGACAAAGAAAAAAAGGCTCTGAATGGTGGAGGTGAACAAAGATGTTTTAGGGGAAATTACTCATTGTGCTCATCTTGCAGTTCCTTCCACACACACAGTCAAGTCCATCATTGAAAATTCAGCTCAAGAATATCTCTTTCAGGCGCTATCCAATTTAAGTGGTTTGGTGGGGAAATTTTTTTTTTTTTTTTTTTGGTATTGGTGCTTTTTGTAATACTGGAAACGAAATGTCGCCCGGTGTATGCGAACCCAAGACCTCCCCCATGGGAGTAACTGCTCTACTAAGCCACCATTGACATTGGTGGGGAAATTTTGGTTGAAAAGTCTTCAAGGTACAAAATCAAGTCCATTGAAACAAAAACATCTTTATTTTTCCAAGATTGTAATATCACAAAGTAATTTTCCATACAATTCCCAACAAAATACAAAAATAAGATTTTTTTATTTTTTTTTGATGAATAAATAATTTAATTAATGGAAAACAAACAAGCACATACAACCACTAGCCCATACAATAGCACATACAATGGGAAGGGGGGAAAGCAATCAAGAAAGAGACTAGAGAGGGGAAGAGAGATTTCAAGAACTAACAATCAACCTATTTCTTGGAGTGTCAGTGACAGGGGGATGGGGAAGATAGAGAAGTCTAGAAGAGACATCATGGGAAATAACTTTCCAAATCATATCTCGAGAGTGTGATTTGGTAGACCATCTTCGCATATTACGCTCCCACCAAAGACGATGTATCGTGGCGGCAAAGACAAGCTTACCCACTTGATCACAAATAGTAGCACCGGCATAGCTTCTTAGGATCCAATTCCAATCTCGGACAAAACCCAAAAGGCCTCCGTGATCTAGGCCAAATAGATGCAAGTGCTAGGGTCCAAACAGAGGAGGATAGCGGGCAACGGGAAAAAAGATGGTCAAGGTCTTCCGTGTTATTCCAACAAAGGTTGCAATTTGGATTGGCAGGGATGTGGCGGCTAATGAGGAAAGCTTGGGTTGGGAGGGCAAGGTTTAGGGTTCTCCAAAGGGTAAGGGAGTGGCGGGGAATATGGCATTTGAACCAGACAAGGGGGAGCCATGGGACAGTGGGGGAGAAACTTAATTTCTCACATCAACCCTAGCCCCCAAGAGTGAATGTCACTGATCTGTTTTCATCTTTTCATCTTCTTCAAATCTGATGGCTTCTTTCTGGAAATCTACCATCAGTTTAAGGAGACCACCAATTTCCTTAACTTCATCTGCAGGATATCACAAATTAATGAAGCCAATGCAGCCGCCAATAACGCAGGCAAGAATTGCCATCCACTTAAAACTCCATGGAAATAAACACTGCATATATGCCAGAAATAAAAGGCAATTATAGCTGCGTCTAGCACATACCTAACTAAGAATAGAACACGTATAAACATGGATATATAAGCTTGTATTTCCCCCTCTTTTGGCACTATAAGTCCATGAAACCACGGCCATGATGGAGCAAAAGAAGGCAATTGCATCAGATAACACGAAGACTTTTACTGCTAGCTTGTGTAAGAGTAATGGAGAACCCAGGTAGGGGCCATCGGCCTTGTAACCCCCAGGTATTGTAAAAGCTGCTGCAAATTTTAATATAGCAAGTAAGACTTGCCACCACTGAGAAACCGCTCATCTTTTCATTTAGATCCATCTCTTTAGTACTTTCAGCTTGTTTTCTTTGATTTGCAAATCCAAAAAATTTCAATATCATCCACTTGAATGCATTACAGATCTGCACAATTCAGGGTAGAGTCAATAAGACATATTATAGCAGATAAATGTGAAAGGGAAGCTACATGCAACATGAGGAGCTGAAAATTGGTATCATACATATGGGGGGTCCTCACGAGATCCAATTGGTCAAAATAAGGGAGAGAGTCTCTCTACTGACAACATGAGCAGAATAAATATATAGATATAGTGTTTTATGGAATTACCTGAATATTTGTAGGATTCCTTAGGGTGGTGTTCATGGGCTTTTTCGTCCATACCTTCTATCGATGCAATCTCTTGGCTGAACAAAGAAAATTTGTGCAGAGTTGCTAAACTTCACGGTGTGTTTTCTTCTTTATCAGGTTGCCTTACAAGGGCCTCCATTTTGGCATTCCCAACAATTCTTCATAGAAATTGATATCAGCATTGAGGGCTAGTCGAAGGGCATGGCTGCCACTATTATCAGAACACTCAACTGAGGTTGGGCAGGTTTCTTTTTTTTTTGTGGGGGGAAGGCTTCAACTATAGGTCCAGCAGCTTTTGAATTAGCTGTTTTTTGCAGCAACTAATAGAGTTGAGAGCCCTTCATTATAACATATGTTTGCAGAAGCAGCATCCAACTCCAGTACTCAGTAGCAGAGGCACACTATCTCAGAAAAATTTTCTTGTGTTATTGCATGGTATAAAGCTGTTTTTCCATCTGAATCTTGCCTTTTAGTAAGTCCTGGTATCCACTCGTGTAGCACTTCTATGTTCCCTGTGGCAATCTCACATACGATGCATATGCATTTCTGCATCAGCATTGAAACTAGATAACAAGAAGATAAAAAAACTAGTTAGTATACGCCTGCTACCTGTGCTTCCACCAAAAACAGAGGCATGCAAGGGAGTCTGACCCAAGGGACCAACAATATTCTCGCCTCCACCTGCAAAAAGGATCTTAATAAAAACACGGATGAAGCTAGCTCTTTCTGGAACCATCGGCATCACATCAAGGACGACCAATGCACTGCCTCTTCTTCATGCTTGCTCAGTAAACCTTCATGAAGAGCCGTGTTGCCCTTCATTGTTTTTTCTCCATATTGGGTATCTCTGAGAACTCAGTTGGAACTGCTGGAAGGAATCAGTAAGGAGTTTGACGATGAGAAGGTGACCTGCTCTTGCAGCAAAATGAAGTGGGTTGTCTCCTTTCTTGTTTTGGTAATATAGAAGGGAAGGGAAGGGCTATCATTGATAATTCTCTTCACCAACTCTTCATACCCAGACCTTGCTGCTATGTGCAGGCAATTGTTTTCCCAGTGTTCAGATGCAATAGCTGATGATGAGGGTACACAATGAGGATCACCTGCTTTTGATGCATTATAGACTTCTGCACTTGCATGCCTCTCCATATCACAGCCCAACTCCTTACTAACAAATCTCACATTCCCTCTCTTTTGCCAAATTGAGAATTGAATTGCAATCTTTTCTCCTTTATATAATCCAATACCTAATCCTTTTTATCTGTCTCCATTTAAGCTTCAGTTTTTTTGGAAAGAAATGTCTTGTCCTCTCTTTAAGGCTCTGTTTTTCTCTCTTCAAACTTCCATCGTAACTCATGAGACATGGACCTACCATTAATTCTTTTCTTTATTCCTTGCCCTTAAAACTTCCATTGCTTTCTGTTGGAGTTCCTGCAATTCCTTTCTTCATTACTTGGTCTCAGTCATTGGATCTGTACTGCTTTCCTTAAATCTGCTTGGTGCAAATGGCATCTCTGTAAATGCATATTGAGCTTGTTATCTTCTTTGGATTCCCTTGTCTTATTCCAAAAGAGTTCTTTCAGTAAAGGGTACACAACCTCTTATATAGTTTTCCTTTTTCTGAGATTGAGTTGATCTCAAACTCTTTCCCACATCTTGAATACATATACTTTCCAGCTTAATGAAAGTTTCATCGAGTCTATAATTCAAAGCAATTTTAGATTTAATAGGTAAAAAGGATATTTCCAGAATAACCTGAAATCCTACTTGAAATAATGCGAGCGGCAACCTTGGCATAACAGCAAAAGTTGCTTCATTGTGATAAAAAAAGTGGTCATGGGTCTTTTGCAAAAGCAAGGATGACACTGCATACAATATGACCCAGCTCCCTAGACCCTGCAATGGTGGATACCTCATACACTGAGTATGCCATTCTGTATTAGTTATAATGCCATTGTCCCCCACTTCTTTCAACTATAAATGCAAAATGATAAAACTTCACTTCTACTTTAAAAATATTTTGTTATACTAAGAGAAGGTCAAAAACTAAGGTTAAGGAGTGTTGACAAGAAAATATCTCATTGAATAGAATTGTATTGAAATCTGAATCATCCACATTAACTCTGTCATGCAAAAAACAGTGATAGGAAGTAGTACAAATGTCTTTTGTTTGATTTTATAATTCTTTTTTCTTCAACCAAATTAAACAGCCTTTCATTATAAAGTCCAAATAATATGGATTCACTGATAAAACATGGTGGCATATTTTGAATCCTTTGGAAAGTGTCATCAATCAATGCATGGACAATAAAGAAACTCCAAACAAGGCAGCACCATTATCATCCTGGATATGATGAATCCATCTGCAGATATCAAGAATAATTCATATGACTACAATATGAGCTGCATTCAATACACACGGAAAAAATAGCACATTACACTATGCCAAAGCTGCTAAATCTTCTTGATAAACATTTCTTAAAATTCTTTCAAAAAGTACATGAAAAGGAAAATCAACTTTTATTATGAAGAAAATTCATACCCAGGAGATGTGCTTGACCTTGTAAATTTGTTGTCATTCATTTCGCATCATAATTTAATCCACTCGCCCAGAGAAGAAGAGTAATAATGTTTTTCTGGGATGTGTTTGATCTTGTAATTCTCTTTGCCTCCATCCTGTTTCAACCTCCGCGCAAGATCTGGGTGCATGGGTAGCACCTGCAATACTTTCAGTGTCCTGACATATTGCAGTCCTTCTGGGAGAACCATCAACCGTAGACAATTTTGGAAGAAGAGGAATTCTAAGTTTGGCAATGCCCCCTTTTCAATCTCTGTCCATTCTACTAAGTTTCTTGAACAGATCCTGAGTGTCTCTAGCTTTGGAAATCCACCAACACGACAAAATTCCTTGTTTATTTGTTTGGAGTTGCTTGCTCCACCCAAATTTAGATACTTCAAGTTAGGAAGAAACTGAAGTACAGAAATTGCTTCCTCGGTTAGATAGGAATAAGCTAAAGTTAACTTAGCAAGACTCTCCATGGAACAGACCCAATCAGGAAGATCAACTAGACGCCCGCATAAGGAGAGTTTTGTTAACAAGGGCGGTGGTGAAAGTTCCAATCTGGGCAAGAAATCATCCTCACCAAATCCCGACTGTACAGAGTTTATAGACAAACAGAGCAGCCCTTTCATATTCATGACAGAAGCAGAGAGCTCACTAGCATGTTCCTCGGATACGTCCTTCAATTTCAGTTTCCTGAGTTGAGTTAAACTTTTCAATTCTTCAAGAATGCCAGGTCTTAGGGATAGAGCAGTTAAACTCTGGAGGTTTGATAACATGCCTATTCCCGAGGGGACATTCATTTTATTCATAGGCAACAGAAGGTGCCTCAACTGAGTAAGATTCATGACTCCACTTGGCAAGCCCCTTGGCATGGTCTGCCCTCTGAGGTCCAAAGTTTGTAGATTTTGAAGATTGCCAATGCTCTCTGGAATCTCATGCAGTACTGCACTTTTTAAACCCAGATACCTCAGGTGTATCAAACCTCCTATTTCTTCTGGTAAGCTCTTGATACAAAGATTCTGTAAGTCCAAAACTCGCAAAAGCTTGAAGGTATACAAGGCACTTCTAATGGAGGCCCAGTGGTCGTCGGGAATGCCTTCATACCAGTACTCACTGGGGAACTAGTCGTCGTGAATAGGCTGTATTGACATATAACGATCGAATTGGAGTATCACTGAAGGTTGTCGTGATAGGTTCACCAACGTAGTGGAAGACAATGGTTCTGGAACTCTTAGGAAAATTAGGTTCTGAATCCAGGTTAACAGTGATACCTTCTCCTTGCTCCAGCTTGAATCGGCAGATTCTATGATAAGGATCAATCAACTTTGAGTCCCTGTTCTCAGCCCAATTTCAACTTGAAGCATTCCTTGGCAAATCAAGATGCTGATATTTTCTTCAGCAATATCCTCCATAACTTCCCCTGGCCTTTCTTGGAACAATGCTTCAGCCACGAATAGCCGAACCAATCTTCCTCTTCTTATTTTCTTAGGGAAGATAGAACAGTAGCGTAAGCAGGATTTGAGGTCGGAAGGCATGTTTTCATAATTCAACACGAAGGGGGCAAGAGATTCCTCACCTTCTGTATTAACACCGTGGTCAGTTGTAGAACAACTTTGCTGCCCAATTTCCTCTTTTCCTTGCGAATCCGATGCGGGTGGCATGTTCAGTTGCAACCTTCTTCGGAGTGAAATTGTGGCAAGACGTTCATCGATCTTCTCTAATTCTTTGCAGAACTCCCCAATTGAGAGTGTCATATCAGACCCATCTTGACACCTACTAATCTTATCCTCGTATTGATCCACACATCCACCTGCTTTCTGGATCGCTTCTGTGAACTCTCTCTCCCAATTGCAATCCAACCCATCCTCTTGTTTGATTTTAGCTACTTCTCCAGTGAACCTTTCAATGTCCACAAGTCTGCTCTTGAGCTTTTGGATCTGATTTTGCAGACATGCAGAAGCTTCATTCTCCTGCAATATTAAAGAACTCAGTCTTTGCAGCAAGGATTTCCCTGAGCTTTCTGCCATCTCCTGCCGAAGAGAATTCGACTGACAAACAAGAATAGCTTGTTTGTATGGTCGAGGTGAACAGACTGAGATTCTTAGGGGGAAAATGCTCATTGTGTTAATCTTGCAGTCCTTTCTACAACCAAAGTCAACTCAACCATGGAATCGCTCTCCAGCTGAAGTGGGATGGTGTGGAAAATTTGGGTGTTAAGTGTTACAAATGAGGTCTTCCAAAGTTATGCAAAGTGTGGTTTTTTTTTTTTGTACTTCAAATTTTCTTTTAAAGAAAGAAAGACTTCAAAGTTCTTTAATTATTTATTCAAACTTATTATTTTTTGGCAAACGATTCAATCAAGTATTTTTCACATTTTTAATCTTCCAAGCAATATCGTTGGAGAGTAATATCTTGTCTATTTCTGATAAGAAAATAAATGGTTCATTTTTTTTATAGATGTGTGACATGTGTCCTAGCATTGATATCAAAAGGTTGAAATTTATTTATAAGTCACATTATTTTTTTATTAATTTAATCACAACTCTTTTATGTAACTTATAAATGAATTTCAACCATCTAATGTGATGTTGGGACACATGTCATATATTTACAAGGAAATGGATGGTCCATTTCTAATAAAAAAATATATTGAATAAATTTTCTTTTAGTTGGCCTGCAACTTCTCTAGTTCTACTTCTATCATTTTTTTTAGCTTATTTATATTATAATTTTTATTTTTTTATAATAATTTATATTACAGTTTCAAAGAAGTTTAATTTTTTTTTTAAAATGAAGAAGTCTAAATATTATTGAAAATATTATGTATGACAAAATTTCATTCATTAATTTAATTATTTTTCCATTGTGTCCAGTATGAAATGACTCATAGCAGTACTCGGTCAAAATGATTTTTTTTCAATGTATTTTTTGTTTATATCTAGTTGGTTGATGGGAGGGACCGTTTTTTCCGGTAAGGGACTCTCATTGAAACAGGCAAGAAGGACTAATGACGTCTTAATTACAAAGATCAAGAAGCCACGTAGTGGAATTTTACCAAATCTTCATGCTTATATCAGTAGTTGATTGATGGGAGGGACCGTTGGCCTATTGATTTTGATGGGCTGCTTAATAGCCTCGACCAAAAAATAAAATAAAAATGGTGCTCAATATTGTTAATTACATAATAATTTTTTTGTATTATTTTAAATCATTCATAGAACTTGGTCCACACGCACAAGGGATGTGAAGGCGAGGAGAATGGAGGTTCAAACCTATTCTTCCTTGGACTTATTACCTCTATTTTTGAGGCGGTAAAAACTCTCTACTATGCACAATAGTGCACCTAAATGCCAAATAAAAGGCAAAGCAAAGAAACTAGAAAATTATCGAAAAAAATTTTAATTTAAAATTAAGCTTTTAGACTCAACCTTTTTTTTTTTAATTAGTGCATGACTGTGTCCAACATAATTTTTTTTCCACATTCATAATTAGATGGTTTTCTTATCATTATTATGCTAATATTGCTAGGCTGGCAGCTAGCACAAGTTATGTTAAAATAAGATAAACCAGCATATCATTTTTTTTTCAATTTATTTTATTGTTTCAGTAGTTAGTTGATGGGAGGGAGTGTTGACCCAATTATTTTGATGGGTTGCTTGATGAAAAGAAAATAAAAGTTGATCTTTTACTTATTAATTATACACTTAGTTGGTTTCCTCATCTCAATTCTGCTACTATTATTAGGATGGCAGCTAGCACAAGTTATGTTAAAATATAAAGTTTTTTTTATAGGAGGCTCACTTATTGGACTTCAAAATCTTGAAGTGGACGATTTTGAAGTGGACTAAATTATAAGACACGACTCTATTCATATTGAAAAATTGTAAGTTATCAACTTTAACGATAAAAGCTTTGACTATTAAGGTGAGTAACTTCAAATGATTCATTTAGCCCAATTATATGAAATGATCAAATTGCCTCTCAACCATGACCCAACCCCTAAGTGGCCATCTTCTTCCCATATCCCACCGGCCACCACCACCGCCCCCTCTCCTACCGGCCACTACTCGCCCTTCCCCCCCCCCCCCCCTCTTTCTATTTCTCTCTCTCTCTCACACTGACAAAGTTGTCCTAAGATGAAAGGGAAAGTGTGCGCGAATTGTTGAATTAAGCCGGCAGGGGAGGGTCAGTGATGATCCCCCATGATGTGGGATTCCAATCTGTATGGGAAGAAGATGGGTGAGGGGTTGGGTCCCTTACGTGACTTAGGGGCAATTTGGTCATTTTATGTAATAGGGGTATATAAGTATATAAGTCATTTGAAGTTGCCTACCTTAACGGTCAAAGCTTTGACCGTTAAGGTGGTTAACTTGCAATTTTTCAATATGAAGAAGGCGGGTACCGTGCAAATTAACCCACTTAAACGGGCATTCAAGAGTTTGAAGCCCTCTTAAGTGGGCACCTTACCAAAAACTCTAAAATATATGATATAAGGTGATCTAATCAGATGGTTGATAAGTTCATTTCATGCATATTATTTTGGTTGATTAACTGACTATATTTGCATGTGTTTATAATTTTTTGAGCAAATTACATGGCGCCCTATATTTGGGGTGAAACTAATGATCACCTACTATTGTCTTTTCTGCTTTATATAGTCCAATACCTAATCCATTTTATCTTTAGTTCCATGGAAGCTACCCAATCCTTTTTATCTTTAGTTCCATGGAAGCTTCACTTTTTTGGTAAGGAAATGTCTATTCGTTTCTTAAGGCTCAGTTTTTTCTCAATCAAAACACAGATGACGAAGCCAGCTCTAGCTGCTAGGTACAAAGGATTGGCTCCATTATTGGCATTCACATGAAGGACGATTTCACTTTCCAAATCTAGCAAGTGCAATGCCACTTCTTCATGCTTGCTCAGTAAACCTTCATGAAGAGCTGTGTTGCCTTCATTGTTTTGAGTTCTCCATATTGGGTATCTCTGAGAACTCTAATGGAACTGCTGGAAGGAATCAATAAGGAGTTTGAAAATAGGAAGGTGACCTTCTCTGGCAGCAACATGAAGTGGGTTTGTCTCCTTTCTTGTTTTGGTAATAGAGGAGGGAAGGGCTATCCTTGATAATTCTCTTCACCGACTCTTCATATCCAAACCTCGCTGCTATGTGCAGGCGATTGTTTCCCCCGTGTTCAGATGCAATATCTGACCACGGTACACAATGAGGATCGCCTGCTTTTGATGCATTATAGACTTAATCGCATGGCTCACCATCTCACTGGCCAGTTCCTTACTACCAGTGCTCACACTCCCTCTCTCCTTCCTAAATTGATGAGTTAGTTGGAATTCTATCCAGCATCAGAACTTAAAGAGAATTCTGTTTTTGGCTAGTATGAATCAAGAGATGTCCATAATCAAGCATTTTTATCCAGTAGGTCTAATGAGTGAAGGGAAGAAGAAAGTACAGCAAGAACTAGGATCTCGAAGTACAACACAATCCTCAATTAGTAGAGAGAAATTTGCATTTCATGTAAACCTACCAGAAAAGTAGTTCATATCACTATGATGTGACCTGCATTTAGTACACACAAAATATAACACATTACGCTGTCCCAAAGCAGCTTAATCTTCATGATAATCATCTAGAAAGTTCTACAAAAAATACCTGAAAAGGAAAATCAACTTATACTATAAAGAAAATTCATACCCAGGAGATGTGCTTGACCTTGTAAACTTTTTTTTTCTTACATTTCACATCATCTATAAAATTGCTTGTATGGGATGTGTTTGATCTTGTAATTCTCTTTGCCTCCGTCCTGTTTCAACCTCCTCCGAAGATCTGGGTGTAAGGGAAGCATCATCAGTACTTTTAGCGTGCTTACATATTGCAGTCCTTCTGGGAGACTCATCAACCTTGGACAGTTGTGGAAGTAGAGGAATGCTAATCTTGGCAATGCCCCTTCTTCAATCTCAGTCCATTCCAGTAGATTCATAGAGGCAATAACAAGTGTCTCCAGCTTAGGAAATCCACCCACCCGACAAAATTCTTTGTTCATTTCTTTGAATTCGAAAGCCTTCCACAGAGTCAAATGTTCCAAGTTGGGAATATTTTGAAGAACCAAAATTGCTTCCTCAGGTAGAAAGGAAAATCCCAGTTTTAGACAAGTGAGGTTTTCCATGGAACAGACCCAGTCAGGTAGATCGATCAGACGCCCATCTAAGCACAGTTTTCTGATAAATGGCAGTGGCCGTGATGAAAGGTCCAATCTCGGCAACAAGTCATCTTCCTCATATTCTGAGTGTATAGACAAACAGAGCAGCCCTCTCATATTCATGACAGAAGCAGAGAGCTCACTAGCATGTTCCTCGGATACATCCTTCAATTTCAGTTTCCTGAGTTGAGTTAAACTTTTCAATTCTTCAAGAATGCCAGGTTTTAGGGATAGAGAAGTTAAACTCTGGAGGTTTGTTAACAGGCCTATTCCCGAGGGGACATTCATTTTATTCATAGGCAACAGAAGGTGCCTCAACTGAGTAAGATTCATGACTCCACTTGGCAAGCTCCTTGGCATGGTCTGCCCTCTGAGGTCCAAAGTTTGTAGATTTTGAAGATTGCCAATGCTCTCTGGAATCTCATGCAGTACTGCACTTTTTAAACCCAGATACCTCAGGTGTATCAAATCTCCTATTTCTTCTGGTAAGCTCTTGATACAAAGATTCTCCAAGTCCAAAACTCGCAAAAGATTGAAGGTATACAAGGCACTTCTTAGGGAGGCCCAATGGTCATCCGGAATGCCTTCATACCAATACTCATGGGGTAGTCTTGAATGGTTTGTGAAGACATGTAACGATCGAATTGGACTATCATTGAAGGTTGTCGTGATAGTCTCACCATGGTATTGGAGGACATCAATATTGGAATTCTCAGGAAAATTAGATTCAGAGTCTTGGTAACCAGTGATACATTCTCCTTGCTGCAGCTTGACTATACAGATTATATTATAAGGGTAAACAACTTCGAGTTTTTGTCTCACCCCAATTTCAACTCGAAGCATTCCTTGGCAAACCAATTCGTTTATGTTTTCTTCAGCAATATCCTCCATAACTTTGCCTGGTCTCTCTCGTATCAAACCTTCAGCCACAAATAGCCGAACCAATCTTCTTCTTCTTACTTTCTCAGGGAAGATAGAACAGTAGCGTAAGCAGGATTTGAGGTCAGAAGGCAAGTTTTCAAAATTCAACACGAAGGGGGCAAGAGATTCCTCACCTTCTGTATTAACACCGTGGTCAGTTGTAGAACAACTTTGCTGCCCAGTTTCCTCTTTTCCTTGCGAATCCGATGCCGGTGGCATGTTCAGTTGCAACCTTCTTCCTAGTGAAATTGTGGCAAGACGTCCATCGATCCTCTCTAATTCACTGCAAAACTCCCCAATTGAGAGTCCCTTATGACACCTACTAATCTTATCCACGTATTGATCCACACATCCACCTGCTTTCTGGATCACTTCTATGAACTCGCTCTCCCAATTGCAATCCAACCCATCCTCTTGTTTCTTCTTAGCTACTTCTCCAGTAAAGCTTTCAATCTCCATAAGTCTGCTCTTGAGCTTTTGGATCTGATTTCGCAGATAAGTAGAAGCTTCATTCTCCTGTAATATTAAAGAACTCAGTCTTTGCAACAAGTATTTCCCTGAGCTTTCTGCCATCTTCGGCTGCCGATGAGAATTCGATTGACAAACAAGAACAGCTTAATTTGTATGGTAGAGGTGAACAGACTGAGATTCTTAGGGGAATATGCTCTCTGTGTTCATCTTGCAGTTCTTTCTACACACAAAGTCAAATCCACCATTGAAAATTCAGCTCAAAAATATCTCAGTCGCTATCCAATTTTAGTGGTTTTGTGGGGAAATTTTGGTTGTTATATGAAAAGTCTTCAAGGTGCAAAATCAAGTCCATTCGAACTGAATGATCTTTTTATTTTACCAAGATCGTAATGCAATCATAAAGTAACTTTCCATATAATACCCAAAAAAATACAAAATTAAGTTACAGCAAAGAGAAACTTAATTTCTCACATCAACCCATTTCATCTTTTCTTCTTCTAATCTACCATTCGTTTAAGGACACCACCACATCTGCAGGATACCACAATTTAATGAAGCGAATACTGCAGCCAATACTGCAGACAAGAATTGCCATCCACTTAAACTCCATGTATTCACTGCATATAAGCCAGAAATAAAGGCAATTTAGCTGCGACTAGCACATACCTAACAAAGAATAGAACACGTATAAACATGGATATATAAGCTTGTATTTCACCCTCTTTTGGCCCTATAAGTCCATGAAACCACAGCCATGATGGAGCAAAAGAAAGCAATTGCATCAGATAGCAGGAAGACTTTTGAACCAATTTGAATGATCTTTCAAAAGACAAATTTTGCTTTTCCAAAACTTTTCGTCTTCCTTCCACTGTGAGCAGAAAGAGTTTCAGCAAGCGATAGAACTCCCATGAAGTTTGCAGCAAGTATTTCATTGAGCTTTCTGCCATCTCCTATCGACGAGAATTCAATTGACAAACAATGAAAACTTTGTATGGTCGAAGTGAAAAGACATATTTTTTGGGGAAAATACTCTTTAAGTGTTTCACCTTTCAGTTCTCAATTCACACAGAATCAAGTTCACCATGGAATTGCTCTCTAATTGAAGTGGGTTGGTGTGGGAAAATTGGGTGTTACAGAAGAAGTCTTCTAGGTACAAAATCTAGTCCATTGCCCCCCCCCCCCCCCCCCCCCCCCCCCCCCCCCCCCCCCCCCCCCCCCCCCCCCCCCCCCCCCCCCCCCCCCCCCCCCCCCCCCCCCCCCCCCCCCCCCCCCCCCCCCCCCCCCCCCCCCCCCCCCCCCCCCCCCCCCCCCCCCCCCCCCCCCCCCCCCCCCCCCCCCCCCCCCCCCCCCCCCCCCCCCCCCCCCCCCCCCCCCCCCCCCCCCCCCCCCCCCCCCCCCCCCCCCCCCCCCCCCCCCCCCCCCCCCCCCCCCCCCCCCCCCCCCCCCCCCCCCCCCCCCCCCCCCCCCCAGACAAAAAGATTTTAATTGTTTCATGATTGTGATACAAATTAACTTTCCCTGCAACACCGAACAAAATACAATTTCATCTTAACAGGGCGAGGGAATGTCATATTTAATTTGAGATTCATCCCTACTGTGACTGTTGGCTGAACAGAGTTAAGGACTTGGGCGAGGGAGGGCTGATGGGTTCATTGGTTCAGATTGGAAAGCCAAGGTGAATGCTCAGTGAGTGTATTAACTATTTCTTTGTGCTCCATTGTTCATCTTCCTTCAGGTTTCTTTAGTTTAAGAATTTTGTTTGAAAACCTCCTCTGAACTTAAATTAATTCTACTACAACGGCCATGATTGAGTATATCAAACGGCTATTATGCTTTAGAGATGAGTAGGCAAAAGTAGAAACCATCCACGTCAAAAATGGCTATGTGTTCACATGTCTGACACGTGTCGGTCGATCTATAAAACAACCATCAATTTCCCGGTTTCTCTTCCTTCGCTGTGGCGCCTATGTTTTCGAGAGAGAAAAAAAAAATCAATTTCAAGAAAACCTCCTCTGCTAGTCGGTCTTGTTGAAAACTGAACTAGGTTAGGAATCAAAGAAGAAACCCTCGAATACATCTCTAAAAATATTCTGCAATTAATTAACTCTAAATTTCAAGTAGAAAAGTTACAATCTTTAACGTTTGAATTTTCCATTTCCGAGATTTCCTTCTTGAGTCGCCGGGGAATTTTTCTCCTGAATTTTCCGGCGAGGGAAGGCTAATGGGTTCGACCGCTGTGCCTTCGTCGGTGATTTATTATGCAATCAATGACGCGTCTAATTGGTGGGAGAAAATCAATAATTCAACAGTTTGGCAGGATCGTATCTTTCATGTCCTCACGGGACTCTATGGCTTTGTTGCCGCCATTGCTCTGGTAAAAGTTTGATTTCAGCTGTATAGAATTTGCTGTATCTGTTTATATTATTGAATTGGATGGAATAGTAGTTGAAGCTTTTATTTTTTTTTTCTTTTCCTGATGATGCATCTGTTATGTGTTTTCTTTGGGTAGTTCTCAGAATAAGGAACTGTTTGGGATCATTGTATTTCAGAGTGGTTGTTCGTTTTGTTATCTGTTGATTTTATACGAATTTGAGCTATGGCTTTTAGGATTCTTTAATTCGAGGGAAAAGTATATAAAGTTTCATATGTTGGGAATTTTGGTTTCTCACCATCGTGTTCCTAGGGTAGGTCGTAGGTTATTCGGTTTCAATATGAGCTTGAAGTCGCTATGATGTGGGGGTTTTGTTGTTTCTTGTTTCATCAAATTGTTGGCAGAAGCTTGTGAATTTTCGTTTGGAAGTGTTTAATTTTTTGAAGTCATGGGTTTAAGATGGAGTGTGCTATGTTTGCAGATCCAACTGATTCGAATAGAATTAAGAGTTCCTGAGTATGGTTGGACGACACAGAAGGTTTTCCACCTTCTTAATTTCTTGGTGAATGCGGGTTTGTATCTTTTTGTGTATGCATCATTTTCTGTTTTGCAATTTTATTGTGTTCTGATGGTTCAATTTGCTTGATTGTGTTTCACAGTTCGGTCATTGGTCTTTGCATTCCGTCGGAATTTGCAACACATAAAGCCCGAGGTGTGGATTAATTTTCATGGATTGAGTCTTTATGGTTATTATGTGTGCTTTGGTAGCCTCCTTTTTGTTTCTAATAGTTTTCAATGCCTTATCATCAGATCTTCCAACATATTTTGCTTGACATGCCAAGTCTTGCTTTCTTCACGACTTATGCACTACTAGTTCTGTTCTGGGCAGAGATATACTATCAGGTCAGAACTTCTTCAAATATTGTTAACTACCTGTTGGTTTGTTTTCTTTCTGTTGACTGTTAATTTTTGTCAGGCACGGACTGTATCAACTGATGGGCTTAGGCCAAGTTTCTACACTGTAAATGCTGTTGTATATGGCATCCAGGTAAAGTCTGAGTTTCTTTTGTTTATCAATGTCAGCCCCAGCTGAGCAAATTGTTTTAATGAGAAACTGTGAATCAGCTAAGTTTTTCAAATGTATGGGATTAGTGAGTAGGAGTTCTGTATTGCCTCTGTATTTGTTTTTCCTTTTGACGGTAGATTCAAACTTGTTGACATTGGCAAACGGAGAAACTTACTAGTGGTTGTTTTGTGGACAGCGTTGCTTTCTAGGCACTTAGCAAGCCTCCATCAACTCTATAGAAACTATTTAAAACACACTTGGACAAATCCGGTACTTCTGCCAGACTATAAATCTTATATGTTTAATTGAACTCTTTTATCTCTAATCTGAACCCTTGCTGACAGTTCGTGTGGGCATAATTGGTTTCCATCTTCAAAGCTTTCTGCAATGTTTAACAAAAAACCCAACTTAACCTACTGTTATTAATGGCCACATTAAGACTGGTTGGTTCTCCTTGCATGGGTTTTGAAATTGAAACATGTCGGTATGACCAGGCTAGTTTCATTGTATCAGATTGTTAAATCATCTCTTTCCATATTGCAAGTATGGGCCCATGTCTTAAACATCGAGATGGGAATTGTTGCAATATTATGGTCCTCACTATGTTTTAGGGTTAAGAAAGCTAAAAGAGATCCATTGTTTAATGGTGCTGTTGGTTTTCTCTTTAGACATTTTCATAAGTTTCTTCTTCTTCCTTTTATTGTACCCTAAAATTCAGATTTGTCATTTCATTTACACAACTTATTTGGGTAAGCATTATTTTTTTCAGAATTTTTTGGCTTGCTACTTCTGTCTTCTAGATCATTTGTGGGAGGAAGACATCTTTCTTCAAGAGGTTTCAGTTATAAAGGAAATAGGCTGAGTATCCCCTTAGGTTTTATCTATTCTCCAAAACTGCCACCAATATTCTAACTTTGTAGGTCTGAGCCAAAGCTACAACTTATTGTTGATTGTTGGCCTCAGTTACAAATACAGGATCATGATGAGTGCCTCCCAAGTAAAGAAATGGAAATCCTAGAATGCCAGCCAAGTCAGAACTCTATATTGGAAGTTAATATAAGCTTTCTGAAATCTAAACTCTCACCATACGGCCAACTTCTAGCCTTACAGACATAGCCCAACAAGTTGGTGATCAGAGTAATTCATACGATGATAAAGTTGCCTAAAGGTTGAGAGCTTTCCAATCAATCACCTCATCATTTGAAGAGAAAAGAAAATTGAATGAGTTTAAGGTTGTGAAATCATTAAGTTCCCTTTTCGGTTTGTGAGAAAACCATGCAACAATGAGAGCACCAACCTTAATGTAGCTCTCAAATCAACAGAGCCTTGTTTAACCTGTAATTCTTGTCCCTCAGCTGTATGGAGTGGGGATTTCATATTGGCATGGGGGGCATGGGTAATGAGTTTAGGCCTCAAGACTTAGGCATGTAGGCAGCTGATGGATAGAACCGGTAGGTTATATGGGTATGTAGGTATGGCCTTGATGATGCAGATACTGCATTTCTCTAGCCCAAACCCAATTGGCATGATGAACAGGGTCCAATTTGAGTCGAGGGTCTGGTAGGATTTTCAAAATCTACCTATTTGGGAAAATTAATGCTTTTTTTAGTTTATTTTATTTTATTTAACATAGAAGTTAGCTGAGTAGGATATTTTGTGACTAATTATTTTTAATCCTTATTGAATTAGTCTTCTAGATACATAGTTGGTTTTAATTTAGGAGTGTTTGAATTCTCTCTCTCTCTCTCTCTCTCTCTCTCTCTCTCTCTCTCTCTCAAAATCGAACCCAAAACTTCAAACCCTAAACCCTGCCCCAAAACCTAAGACCTGGTGTACAAACCGGAATCTTACGGCTTAAGGATCTTTAACTGTGATTGAACAAAGATAGTAGGAGAATGCAAACTTTCATAGACATTGCAGAACACAAAACCCTAAACCAAGAGTATGGGTACTCCAATATGTGGAGACTTAAGCTCTTGGGTGCTTATATAGGCACAGAATCTAGACTCGGGTGCGCATAGGGCCCCATCGTCAGTACTTGGGATTCTTTCCGGATAAGCACGAATCAAAAGTGACATGCAGACCACGTGAAAAGAAGGAGCACTAAGTAGCGCCGAAAGTAAAAGATTCGGTGCGCAGACCGAAATAAAGAAAAGATGGGCACGTAGGCCCCACACTCTTTTTACAAAGTAAAGGCACCATCTGTAGTGCCTAGGGTCCACACGCTTCCTGTGAACTTCAGGGGGTCCACATGGTAACTTCTTCTGCCAGTTTTGCATTAACATCCACCACTTCCAGTGTTGCTTCTTCCATCTTGCCCAATTCTTTGTGACACCAGGTGTGTGTCCGATTTTCTGCATTATATAATTTTTCAATTTTTGGGGCATAGTAGGCAGCAAGCATATTGTAGGTGAACTGCTTTGCGCAAAGAACCCTTTTAGTTGCCGTAATGTGTCCAACTTCTCGGATAGATTTCTGCAAGTCCAGGATGGATCGGAGCAGCTGCCTCTGTTTGTCTTGTAGTGCAGCCCGAGCTTCCTGTTCCAATTCCGCCATAGACCTTTGACCCGCTTCGTCAACCTGTTGGGACTGAGCGACTCGGCGGAGGCGAATAAGATCCACATCCTGCGAGGCCCCGGGGGCACTCGAGTGGTCGTATTTCCTCATATACCCGCCGATGCAAGAGTATACTCGGGATGGGTATGTTGCTTGCTTCTGGACTGTTAGATGATTCACTGTGGCTGGACATGCTTGCGATGAGTGAGCAAGCCTTGAGAGTTTATCGGCAAGATAATTTTTGGAACCGTCAATATGCTCTATGTGGACTTGAACTCCGGTTCCGGTGAGGTAGTCCACGAATTGAAGCCAACGTAGCCTTGAGGGCTTATGGTTTACAGATTTACCAAAGAAACTAACTATAGCTTGACAGTCAGTCCTTAAGGTTACCTGTTGCTTGTCGAGATAATAGATCTTAAAGGCCTCCAGTGAATTTATAGCCGCTGCAATTTTTGCGTCTATAGTACTCTTGATGATTGGAAACCGACCACTGGCATAGGCTGAGATCTTTTTAAGACTGCGTGAGTCATGCTCACGTGGCTTCCATTTCAAGATTCCTCCCCATCCTTTTATGCATCCATCGCATTCAATAATAATGAAACTTATTGGAGGGGGAATCTCTAGGTCCGGCAGATCTTTGACAATTGCTTTATTTTTCTGACGAGTTCCCAGTCCGATGGCTTCATGTTTTTGTCGCCATACGGGCTCATCTTTTGATACAGAGGACCCAGTAGGACCCCTAGCTTTGGGATATGAGACCGGGTATAATTCAATGTTCCGAGCCATGATCTCAACCCTTGCTTTTCCTTGAAGGACGCGTCAGATACCTCAATTATTGCCTTTATGATGTGAGGTTGTAACCGCATCTTCCCTCTTCCAATGTGAACGCCCAAAAAGTCAATTTCGGGAACAACGAGCTTCATCTTGGTGGGGCTTAAGATCAGCCCTTCCTTCTGACAGATGTCTAGCACTTGTGTCAGGTGTTGATAATGTTTTTCCTCATCCTCAGAGTAGACGAGAATATCATCAATGTAGACAGTTGTAAAGTCTTCTGTTCCTTTGAAAGCCTTATCCATTTTTCGCTGGAAAACAGCTGGTGCGTTCTTCAATCCGAATGGCATGACAAGCCATTCATAGAGTCCAGATGGCGCAAGAAATGCCGTCCATTCTATGGAGGACTCGTCCATTGCAATCTGATGGAAACCGGACTTTAGATCGAACTTAGAGTAGATCTTAGAGTTACCGATTTTCCTCAGGATAGTGTTGATGCCTGGCAGGGAATATTAGTCTTTGTGAGTGTTGTCATTGAGAGTCTTGTAATTGAAGACCATTCTCTCCTTTCCTCGCACCTCTTTTCCTTCAGCATCAACCGTAGTGCCAGATCGCACTATCATAGCCATGGTCCTATGCCGACTCTGGCTTTCCCTTATTACCCCTTGTTTCAGGAGCTGGTCAATGTTGCGTCTAAACGCCTCTTCCGTGGCGGGGTCCACATGCTTGAGTGGTTTACACTTGATCTGGTTTTGCTTCCAGTGTTCCATAGGATTTTCCCCTATGACCTTTGCTTCCTTTAGCCTTTGCAATATGGGCCGAAGCTTCCTTTGAAATTCTGGGCTAGCTTCTTTCATACTAAAGTGGGCTTCACTTGTAATGCCTAGATATTGGTCATGATCCATTTCTAATTCTGGGATTGCATAGTGACTTACTGATGCCTCGGTGGTAACTGTGGTCACATTTTTGTAGAATGTAACCTGATTTCCTTCGAACCTGACACCACCAAACATGGACCGAATAAAGTTGCACCCAATTAAGAACTGGGCCACGGTTTGCATTGGTACCACAAAGATAAGGGGGATCCCGTAATTGGCTCCCCCAATTTGCATGTAACCGTTTGTTTGGACTTTTCCTTGTACCTCGGTTCGACTGCCGACTCCATTAATGTGGGCTTTATATGGCAAAGCCTCCACGAACTCTTTGGGTAATGTTGTTGTGTTGATACAACAGGTTTGACAGCCGGTATCTACAATAGCTTGTACCTCAATGTTCCGTCAACCAAATTGGAAGTGCACTGGGATATTGTAGAGATGGGTAAGATGATTTACCCGTTTGACCGTGGCTGTAGGAGTTCTTTCTTCTTGTACCCGGAGTGTTTCATGTGTTACCACTGCACATGAATGGTCATCGTCATCAGAGGAAGTGGCAATGACAGATTTCGCCTTTAGTCGGGCCAACTCTTCTCGTAGGGCTTTATTTTCTTCTTCAAGTGTTACCTTGATGGCCTGTTTTTCCAGTTCATGGGCTTCCTCTCTTAACTGGGCCTCCAGCTATAGTTGCTTATAAGCTTCTTGCTGGGCTTTTAGCTGGACTGCATGGGCCTCTTGTTCCTCTTTGAGCCGTTCCTCCAGTGGGGCTAACCTTTTGAGTTCTTTTACTAAGGTTGCTAACTGTTTGTTGGCTCGCTCGGCTCGGTCTACCAAACCAGTTGCTGAACCGGTGTCCTTTTCAACCGGTTTATACCATTCGGAACTCCTGAAGTCCTAGCTCTGTTGTAGCACAGATAGAGCAGAACGTATGATTACAAAGTTCATACCTTAATCGCATTCTTTGGTCTGTGACACGCTGATAGATGCGACAGATAGCATCTGAGTGTTTCTGAATCACTTGATTCTCATCCCAGTGATGTTGGCATTCTTTGTAGGCTTGGGATGGCTCATACTTTGCTGTCCACCGTGGTCTATCTAGCTGCACAACGTGGGTGGTGACAACAAAGACGTTATGAACCTGGCTTGTGAGGACATCATTACATTCCTCTTCTCCTTCAGTGATGCTGTAAATGCCATCAGAGTCAGGTTCATTTTGATCAACAGAGACGAGATCCCAATCCTCCGGTAGATTGGAATTATCCAGATATTCCGCTCTGCTGTAGTGGACTTTTACTTGTGACCTAGGACAGTCACGTGCAAAATGCCCCTCTCCACCGCAGGTGTAGCATTTGCACTTCTTCTGTGCTTGTGTACGTGTCTCTTTCTTTTTAAAAGCACGTAGGTGGGTTTTATGTGGCTTGCCCTTGTACGTTTTTGCCTTCCTGAGACTATATCGTGCCTTTGGCTGCTGTGCCCCATAGTATCCGGGTAAGGGTATCTTTGCACAGAATGAGAGATCTTTGACTTCACGCTGTATAGCGACCTGTTTGCAGAGGTCCATCAAGTACTTGTATGTGAAGTAGATCCTTGGTAGGACTCCTATTGTCAGTCCTGGATACTTTGCGTCAAATGCCTTGCGTAATTCTTCGGAGAATGGTGTAGGCATTTTTCTGAAGAGCTTTTCTGAGAGCTCAGTGGATATAAACATCCGTCCTGAACGTGCCACTAGGATTTTGTAGGTATTCAGGTACATGAAGATGTCCTTCATGTTGGTGCACGTCAGTCTTTCTAAATCCGCATAGGCTCTATTCTGCTCTTCTGTACTTCCTGCGTTGCTACTTCATATGTAAAGATTCTATGTATTTAGGTTGTGATATTCCTTGTGTTTGTAGCTGCTGCAAGGATCACCTCACACTCAGTTGGGAATGCCAACTGCCATTGTTCCAGGACCTTTCTTTCATCTGGTCCGAGTAACCCGATGACAGCGGTTAATCTTTCAGTATTATCAGCCCAATTGCGTGAATTCACGTAATTAATTGCTGATGATTCCCATGCTGAGATGGTGTTTTCATACCGGCCAATGTCCTCAGGTAGGACCAAAAATAGGCCGTGGTCTGCATATGCTGGCGGTAGTGATACCATCTGTTGCTGCCGCACATAGCCGCCTGCGAGCTGTCTTGGCCTCTGGTAGCCTGTCAGGTCTACATTAATGGTAGATGTACCAGTTGCCGGAGGATAGCCGACGGGACCATCTACCTTTCGGCTTCATGGATCATATGCTGACTGTGCAGAAGTTTCCCCTGCACTGGCCAGCGCCTGGCTTTCTTTTATGCCAACCTGCTGCTCAAGCTGCTGAATTAACTTATCGAGCTCGGCTTCACCAAGCTCTAGATTTGTATGATCTTCAATAGTCCATGTCATAAATGCAGGTGATTCAACTACAGCTTCACTCTCCTTGGAAGAATCTTCTGGTTCCTCCTCTTGTACGGCAAGTTTTTCTGCTTGAGCAAGAAGCTCATCCCAATAAGTGTCGTCGACTTGCTCGTATTCCGACGGTCCTGGTGAAGAGAAGGAAGAAATGGGGGTATACCACCCACCACCTTCCGAAGAAGCGGGAGATGCTTCACTGTCATCGTCAGAGGAAAGGAACTCAGTGCCCCAACCATCGGGTTCGGGCCATGGTGTAGCGGGAGGAGCTGTGTAGGAGACCAGAAATTCATTGGCACGACCGGAGGGTTCGCCTAGAGTGTCCCAAATGGTGCCATTGTCATCGGTAATGCTGACGGAACCCATGAGGACATGGTGTTCCTCGAGTCTGCATCACTAGGACGGGAGGTGGGCAGTGACTGGTATGCTCCAAAGCGGATACTGAGGGAGCCATCAGCACAGTCATGCATGCGAATATTACGGGGGACTTGGATCGTGCGTGCTTCCAGAGATGAAGGTTGAAGCCGCCATGGTACACCCTGTTGAGGAACTTCTTGGGCACCAAGGATCACGCGGATTCCATAACTGGCGAGGTAGGATCTCAAGGTATCAATATTATATCTGAATCCCGTATAACTAGTGTTGGTGATGCGCCCAATGAGGCTCCGAGTAATGAGCAGGTTACTATCTGCATCGGGGTGCCAGTCGTAACCTGAGGTCTGAATGCTGAGCGGGAAGAACCTAAAGAAATCCCAAATGCTTATGAGCATATTTGGGGCACAGGAGACTAACTATACAAAGTGTGTTAGGTCAACTTCCATAGCTCCGATGACTCGAGTCCGGGAAAGACTCTTGGCATCCCGGAGGACAACCAAGGCCTGTGCGCCTGAGTGTGTTCGATGCAAAGCAGTTACCTTAATCATTGATTAGGCCCAAATGAATGTGTTCCATCCCAGCCTGCTGAAGTCTCCGGTAACTTTCCTCAGTGATGAAGGACAAGTCTACCTGTTGTCCTTCCCGAGTGCACAGAACTCGTTCTTCCGAATAATGCTGGTATATCTGATTGTTCGGTCCTCCAGCAATGGAAGTGTACAATACCTCGGCGGGTACTGTATGCGCACGCCTGAGCTGGGCAAACGTCAGCTCTGTATCTGGCTGCAATTGTTGTTCCAGCATGCATTGATATCGTTGCCGGTGCAAGACTCTGTTGATGGTACCGACAACTTGTCTCCGGATCCTATGGCCCACTTGATAAGATCGAATTTGATCTTCTGCGGTTGGCGTTGTACGCCGATGGCCTTCTGGGATCTCATGGAGCTTGTAGAAGCTGAACGACTGAAAGACCTCATGGATCTACTCATCGTAATTTTGCCTTTTCGCGATTGTAGATGTCTTTTGGGTCTTCTTGTACGTACAATGGTCCTTTAACTACAGGTTGCTTGTCTTGACCAACTGTAATGCTTCCAAGCCTGGTTGAGAGGGCTCCGATGGATTGCTCTAGATCGCCGGTGAAGCTCAAACGTCGGACGCTGACTTCCAGGCTAGTAACTTTATCGTCTAGGGCTGCAACCTTGTTGGTAAGATCAACCAAAAGATAGAGCAGAGTATTCTGCTGCCGAATTACTTCTTGAATAAGACCTTGAGTGATGCCAGTAGGCGGAGCCTGAAATCCTCTGGCTGGGTTGCTTATCGGGTCAGTGGCGACTAACGTGTCTTTACAAGTTTTAGACCCTTGTAACTTCTGATATGACGGCGTTTCCGTCATGGACTTTCTCCGGTTTGGAGGAGGTGTCGAACACTTTGAAGTAAGTGCTTCACCTCAGAGAGCTGCTTCTGAGTCTCCTGAAGTAACCTTGTTACTTCGGCTGTCGGCAGTGGCTGATGGTGTTCAATAGCACTGCGAAGACTTTTTAGTTCACTGTGCAGCTTTTGATGTTGGAGTCGACTCTCGGTGTTTAACTCAGAGATCTGTTTCTTCAAACTATAGTAATCCTTAATGGATATCCTACAGTGAAGATTTAGACGATCATACACACAATGGAGGTTATGTGCAAGATCTTTCTGTGTAACAACTGATCCTGCAAGGTCCAGATACTGGAGGTCCAAAGTACCTCTTTCTCAAACCACCTTTGTACTTCTGCTTCCCACCTTTCACTCATACACAAACCGTCAAGATCTTTTGAAGGTCAGGGCTGCTGTGATCAGGCTGTCCAAATTACCAACCTTCCTTACCCCAGTCACCAAGAATGCAACCAAGTCACAGACTTTGTAATTGAATAGTCGAAACTCTTCCTGGAAGGACCACTTACAGTATTACGCTCCACTGAGCAGATGCTAGCTGGCGTATTTCTGCTGTCCAAAGGTTTCCCCCTTGGCAGGACCTATTAGAGCTGTTGAAACCAGGTTTCGTTCCTATCAGTCCTTAACATGAGTCTGGCTTGTAGGAGTTCAAGAGACTTGTAGAGAAAGAAGAGGAGGTCGAGAACAGACTAACAAATCAACAGTTCCTAACGATCGCAACCTTTATTAAAGTGAAGAGTTACCTGTAAACGCTGAATACATAGTGCATAAATCGTCGGTATGAAGAGAGAAGCTAGCTCAAACGACTGGAACCTATTGCACCTCTTGTGACTTACGGCGGTTCACGGCGTTCTTTTGCTGAAACCAAGCTCTAAGTTAGACACCGAGAGTCGACTCCAACATCAAAAGCTGCACAGTGAACTAAAAAGTCTTCGCAGTGCTATTGAACACCATTAGCCATTGCCGACAGCCGTGAGGCAAAAGACATCTACAATTGCGAAAAGGCAAAATTACGATGAGTAGATCCATGAGGTCTTTCAGTCGTTCAGCTTCTACAAGCTCTCAAAGATATCTTGCGCAACCGGCAGACGACTTATCAAGGGGCTGGACCGGACTTGCTGGAACAACAATTGCAGCCGATAGACACGCTGGAACAACTTTTTGCCCAGGCGACGTTTGGTGTCGGGCGTGCGCATCAGAGTACCCGCCGAGGTATTGTACACTTCCACTGCTGGAGAACCGAACAATCAGATATACCAGCATTATTCGGAAAAACGAGTTATGTGCACTCGGGAAGGACAACAGGTAGACTTGTCCTTCATCACTAAGGAAAGTTACCGGAGACTTCAGCAGGCTGGGATAGAACACATTCATTTGGGCCTAATCATGATTAAGGTAACTGCTTTGCATCGGACACACTCAGGCGCACAGGCCTTGGTTGTCCTCGGGGATGCCAGGAGTCTTTCCCGGACTCGAGTCATCGGAGCTATGGAAGTTGACCTAACACACTCTGTACAGTTAGTCTACTGTGCCCCAAATATGCTCCTAAGCATTTGGGATTTCATTAGGTTCTTCCAGCTCAGCATTCAGACCTCAGGTTACGCCTGGCACCCCGACGCAGATAGTAACCTACTCATTACTTGGACCCTCCAGCAGGTTGGCATAATAGAAAGCCAGGCGCTGGCCGGTGCAGGGGAAACTTCTGCATAGTCAGCATATGATCCAGGAAGCCGAAAGGTAGATGGTCCCGTCGGCTATCCTTCGGAAACTGGTACGTCTACCATTAATGTAGACCTGACAGGCTACCAGAGGCCAAGACAGCATGCAGGCGGCTATGTGCAGCAGCAACAGATGGTATCACTACCGCCAACATATGCAGACCACGGCCTATTTTTGGTCCTACCTGAGGACATTGGCCAATATGAAAACACCATCTCAGCATGGGAATCATCAACAATTAATTACGTGAATTCACGCAATTGGGCTGATAATACTGAAAGATTAACCGCGTCATCGGGTTACTCGGACCAGATGAAAGAAAGGTCTGGGAACAATGGCAGTTGGCATTCCCAACTGAGTGTGAGGTGATCCTTGCAGCAGCTACAAACACAAGGAATATCACAACCCAAATACGTAGAATCTTTACATATGAAGTAGCAACGCAGGAAGTACAGAAGAGCAGAATAGAGCCTATGCGGATTTAGAAAGACTGACGTGCACCAACATGAAGGACATCTTCGTGTACCTGAATACCTACAAAATCCTAGCGGCACGTTCAGGACGGATGTTTATATCCATTGAGCTCTCAGAAAAGCTCTTCAGAAAAATGCCTACACCATTCTCCGAAGAATTACGCAAGGCATTTGACGCAAAGTATCCAGGACTGACAATAAGAGTCCTACCAAGGATCTACATCACATACAAGTACTTGATGGACCTCTGCAAACAGGTCGCTATACAGCGTGAAGTCAAAGATCTCTCATTCTGTGCGAAGATACCCCTACCCGGATACTATGGGGCACAGCAGCCAAAGGCACGACATAGTCTCAGGAAGGCAAAAACGTACAAGGGCAAGCCACATAAAACCCACCTACATGCTTTTAAAAAGAAAGAGACACGTACACAAGCACAGAAGAAGTGCAAATGCTACACCTGTGGTGGAGAGGGGCATTTTGCACGTGACTGTCCTAGGTCACAAGTAAAAGTCCACTACAGCAGAGCGGAATATCTGGATAATTCCAATCTACCAGAGGATTGGGATCTCGTCTCTGTTGATCAAAATGAACCTGACTCTGATGGCATTTACAGCATCACTGAAGGAGAAGAGGAATGTAATGATGTCCTCACAAGCCAGGTTCATAACGTCTTTGTTGTCACCACCCACGTTGTGCAGCTAGATAGACCACGGTGGACAGCAAAGTATGAGCCATCCCAAGCCTACAAAGAATGCCAACATCACTGGGATGAGAATCAGGTGATTCAGAAACACTCAGATGCTATCTGTCGCACCTGTCAGCGTGTCACAGACCAAAGAATGCGATTAAGGTGTGAACTCTGTAATCATACGTTCGCTCTATCTTGTGCTACAACAGAGCTAGGACTTCGGAGTTCCGAATGGTATAAACCGGTTGAAAAGGACACCGGTTCAGCAAGGTCTCGGTAGGACCGAGCCGAGCGAGCCAAGCGAGCCAACAAACAGTTAGCACCCTTAGTAAAAGAACTCAAAAGGTTAGCCCCACTGGAGGAACGGCTCAAAGAGGAACAAGAGGCCCATGCAGTCAGCTAAAAGCCCAAAGAAGAAGCTTATAAGCAACTACAGCTGGAGGCCCAGTTAAGAGAGGAAGCCCATGAACTGGAAAAACAGGCCATCAAGGTAACACTTGAAGAAGAAAATAAAGCCCTACGAGAAGAGTTGGCCCGACTAAAGGCGAAATCTGTCATTGCCACTTCCTCTGATGACGATGACCATTCATGTGCAGTGGTAACACATGAAACACTCCGGGTACATGAAGAAAGAACTCCTACAGCCACGGTCAAATGGGTAAATCATCTTACCCATCTCTACAATATCCCAGTGCACTTCCAATTTGGTGGACGGAACATTGAGGTACAAGCTATTGTGGATACTGGCTGTCAAACCTGTTGTATCAACACAACAACATTACCCAAAGAGTTCGTGGAGGCTTTGCCATATAAAGCCCACATTAATGGAGTCGGCAGTCGAACCAAGGTACAAGGAAAAGTCCAAACAAACGGTTACATGCAAATTAGGGGAGCCAATTACGGGATCCCCCTTATCTTTGTGGTACCAATGCAAACCGTGGCCCAGTTCTTAATTGGGTGCAACTTTATTCGGTCCATGTTTGGTGGCGTCAGGTTCGAAGGAAATCAGGTTACATTCTACAAAAATGTGACCACAGTTACCACCGAGGCATCAGTAAGTCACTATGCAATCCCAGAATTAGAAATGGATCATGACCAGTATCTGGCATTACAAGCTGAAGCCCACTTTAGTATGAAAGAAGCTAGCCCAGAATTTCAAGGGAAGCTTTGGCCCATATTGCAAAGGCTAAAGGAAGCAAAGGTCATAGGGGAAAATCCTATGGAACACTGGAAGCAAAACCAGATCAAGTGTAAACTTGACATCATTAATCCAGATCTCACCATACAGGATAAACCACTCAAGCATGTGGACCCCGCAATGGAAGAGGCGTTTAGACGCATCATTGACCAGCTCCTGAAACAAGGGGTAATAAGGGAAAGCCAGAGTCGGCATAGGACCATGGTTATGATAGTGCGATCTGGCACTACGGTTGATGCTGAAGGAAAAGAGGTGCGAGGAAAGGAGAGAATGGTCTTCAATTACAAGACTCTCAATGACAACACTCACAAAGACCAATATTCTCTGCCAGGCATCAACACTATCCTGAGGAAAATCGGTAACTCTAAGATCTACTCTAAGTTCGATTTAAAGTCCGGTTTCCATCAGATTGCAATGGACGAGTCCTCCATAGAATGGACGGCATTTCTTGCGCCATCTGGACTCTATGAATGGCTTGTCATGCCATTCGGATTGAAGAACGCACTAGTTGTTTTCCAGCAAAAAATGGATAAGGCTTTCAAAGGAACAGAAGACTTTACAGCTGTCTACATTGATGATATTCTCGTCTACTCTGAGGATGAGGAAAAACATTATCAACACCTGACATAAGTGCTAGACATCTGTTAGAAGGAAGGGCTGATCTTAAGCCCCACCAAGATGAAGCTCTGTTCCCGAAATTGACTTTTTGGGCGTTCACATTGGAAGAGGGAAGATACGGTTACAACCTCACATCATAAAGGCAATAATTGAGGTATCTGACACATCCTTCAAGGAAAAGCAAGGGTTGAGATCATGGCTCGGAACATTGAATTATGCCCGGTCTCATATCCCAAAGCTAGGGGTCCTACTGGGCCCTCTGTATCAAAAGATGAGCCCGTATGGCGACAAAAACATGAAGCCATCGGACTGGGAACTCGTCAGAAAAATAAAGCAGATTGTCAAAGATCTGCCGGACCTAGAGATTCCCCCTCCAATAAGTTTCATTATTATTGAATGCGATGGATGCATGGAAGGATGGGGAGGAATCTTGAAATGGAAGCCACGTGAGCATGACTCACGCAGTCTTGAAAAGATCTCAGCCTATGCCAGTGGTCGGTTTCGATCATCAAGAGTACTATAGACGCAAAAATTGCAGCGGCTATAAATTCACTGGAGGCCTTTAAAATCTATTATCTCGACAAGCAACAGGTAACCTTAAGGACTGACTGTCAAGCTATAGTTAGTTTCTTTGGTAAATCTGTAAACCATAAGCCCTCAAGGCTACGTTGGCTTCAATTCGTGGACTACCTCATCGGAACCGGAGTTCAAGTCCACATAGAGCATATTTACGGTTCCAAAAATTATCTTGCCGATAAACTCTCAAGGCTTGCTCACTCATCGCAAGCATGTCCAGCCACAGTGAATCATCTAACAGTCCAGAAGCAAGCAACATACCCATCCCGAGTATACTCTTGCATCAGCAGGTATATGAGGAAATACAGCCACTCGAGTGCCCCAGGGCCTCGCAGTATGTGGATCTTATTCGCATCCGCCGAGTCGCTCAGTCCCAACGGGTTGACGAAGCGGGTCAAAGGTCTATGGCGGAATTGGAACAGGAAGCTCGGGCTGCACTACAAGACAAACAGAGGCAGCTGCTCCGATCCATCCTGGACTTGCAGAAATCTATCCGAGAAGTTGGACACATTACGGCAACTAAAAGGGTTCTTTGCGCAAAGCAGTTCACCTACAATATGCTTGCTGCCTACTATGCCCCAAAAATTGAAAAATTATATAATGCAGAAAATCGGACACACACCTAGTGTCACGAAGAATTGGGCAAGATGGAAGAAGCAACACTGGAAATGGTGGATGTTAATGCAAAACTGGCAGAAGACGTTACCACGTGGATCCCCTGAAGTTCACAGGAAGCGTGTGGACCCTAGGCACTACTGATGGTGCCTTTACTTTGTAAAAAGAGTGTGGGGCCTACGTGCCCATCTTTTCTTTATTTCGGTATGCGCACCAAATCTTTTACTTTCGGCGCTATTTAGTGCGCCTTCTTTTCACGTGTCACTTTTGATTCATGCTTATCCGGAAAGAATCTCGAGTACTGACGATGGGGCCCTATGCGCACCCGAGTCTCGATTCTATGCCTATATAAGCACCCAAGAGCTTAAGTCTCCACATATTGGAGTACCCATACTCTTTGTTTAGGGTTTTGTGTTCTGCAATATCTATGAAAGTTTGCATTCTCCTACTATCTTTGTTCACTCACAGTTAAAGATCCTTAAGCCGTAAGATTCCGGTTTGTACACCAGGTCTTAGGTTTTGGGGCATGGTTTAGGGTTTGAAGTTTTGGGTTCGATTTTCGTTTGGGTTTAGGGTTCTCTCTCTCTCTCTCTCTCTCTCTCTCTCTCTCTCTCTCAAAGTATACAGTATACAGGATCTAAAAATCTAGTCCATTCTTCGCGGAAATACAGTAAAATCTGGTCCATCAACTGTATTATCATTATCTCTTCCATACCGATGGAATGGCAGTATGAGTAAGTCCCGCATTTCCGGTTGAAGGACATAAGGTGACAGAGAATTCAGATGATTAAACAATCAGTAGTGAAGGTGAGACAAGTGAATTCTATAGAATTCAGGCATACTCCTTGGAAAAAAAAGAAAGAAAGAAAGATCGTACAGTTTCTTCAAGGAAAGAAACTGCTCTGATACCACTAAGGAGGGAGAGGTGCCGGATTTTAGAGATCGCTGGTACGATCTTTTTTTTTTTCTTTTCTCTTTCAAGGAGTATGCCTAAATTCTATAGAATTCACCTGTCTCACCTTCACTACTGATTGTTTAATCATCTGAATTCTCTATCACTTTATGTCCTTCAACCGGAAATGCGGGACTTACTCATACTGCCCTTCCATCGGTATGAACTCTAGGCCTTTACACAGCCGTTGACAGATGATTTTTCCTTTGTAGTTTAGGAGATAGGCACCTTTAACTTTACTCCATTTTTTCTTTTGCTTTCGTTAGAGAATTACCACCATAGATATACAGTGCTCTGCCTCACCGACTATTTCACGGGGCTTGTAGCATCCGCATATTCTATAGTTATCTTCTCAGACTATTCATCAGGGATTATTATATAATACTGGCCGTCACCGACAGCAGAGGCACGACTGTAGGCATGCTTTACGGTTATCCAGTCCGAAGATAAGAAAGAACGAAAATGAATAACAAACTCATACTAGGTATCTTACTCCAGGCCCATCTTAAAAGTTTAAGGAAAGAAACTTACTGAAGGAGGCAATAGCCTTCTCCTTATCTTATGCCGTTGGTCTTCAGGGCTTAAAGGAAGCGAAGAGAGAACATCAGGGAACTCAGAATTTCTTAACAGAAGTCTTTTATTGCTTGCACTCATTCTGCTCTTTTACAAGTACATAAGCTCGCTTATATAGGCGAGAAAAGTAAGTTGAAATGCAAACTTAAATTAAAGCAACTTAAAGTTACATAAAAGAAAAAGGCAAATTTACATCCTGTGGCTAACAGGCTCCTGCGTAAATCTGGGTGCCTTTATGTCGCCATTATAAAGGAGACGTGTCAACAACACGTTAGATGATAACAAGATTCAATTACTTCATCATAATCTATATTTGCGATTTTACAGGATCCAGGGATCTTGCAATTGCAGTTAATATCCTTCACCATGTTTCGCTGCGGATTCTGATGGGAAGGTAGAGTGGGTATGATTACACTCTGTCTAGTGAGCTGAACACAATGTTTATTAATGGTTAATGCACCATCCATTACTAAAATAAAATTGAGGCCAATGAGTAGATCCCATGGCGAATCTCGAACAAGAACTGTTCCTAATTGTAACCATTGGCTTTGGCCACAATTAGTCTGAAAACTAATGAGAGGATTTTTCAGCTTTTTGGTGACTGAATATCCAATATTATCTATTCCTCTTGTGATTATGGGGGGTATTTCAACTAAATCCGATGGATCAGTAAACCATTTGGTATTAATGGTAGAAACTAAACATCCGGTATCTATGATTCCTTTGAGGTTGTATACTTTGTTTCTAAACTTTAATTGGCAGGCAACCTCAAGCTCTTTTAAATCCAGTTTTAGCTAGCATAACTGAACTTGGTCGGTTCTGGCTATTCCAACTTCCATGTTCGAAGTAGAAGGGATATCTACATTTGTTGATCCGAATCCTCCTCTTCTCTGTATATCTGGGCCAGGTTCATAGTTTGGAAGAATAATGAACTGGGCAATCTTTTCTCCTACAGTAATAGGTCTATCTAATTCTGAATGATTAAAGAAGAATATCTTTATTGGATCATCAAAATCTGCATCAATAATGCCTCCAATAACAGTGATTCCTTGACTAGCAAAGGAAGATCTTTCTTTAATCATCATTCCAAATTTTGGGTTTATCTGGAATGTTAGATAAGTTCTACTTGTGTTATTGATCTAGCAGCTAAGATATGGTCAACCGGACTAAAGATGTCATATCCTAGATTATGCTTCGTGGATTTTCTGGGAAGCATAGCAACTCTTAAAAACCATTTAACATCTGGGTTTAAATTAATATCCTCAGTTTTGGCATTAAGGGTATCAATCTGTTCTTGTAATAATTCAATCTCGGTGGAATCTCGCTTAGTCTCTAATTCTGTAATTCTAATATTTTTCTCTCTCTGTTCTACAAGGATTACAGAATTATCTAAACACTTATTGCATCTTTCTTCTAAGCAAGTTCTACACTGATATCCAACATCTAAGCAGAGAATTTACTAAAAGATCGTACCGGCGATCTCTAAAATCAAGTTCTACACTGATATCTAAAAAATGCCCCTTCTGTATTTCAGCGAAGAATGGACCAGATTTTCTTATACTGTAAAATCAAGTTCTATACTGATATCTAAAAAATGCCCCTTTTGTATTTCAGCGAAGAATGGACCAGATTTTCTTACCCTATAGAAAATTTGTAGTTGTCTATATAGATGATATTCTGGTTTACTCCCAGAATGAAAAAGACCATTTTCAACATTTGTTGACAATGTTTAGGCTATTTCATGATCATGGTCTAGTTATTTCCAAAAAGAAAATGAAAATAGGAAAAGATGAAATTAAATTCTTAGGCTTAAATTTAGGCAAAGAACTTGTGTCATTACAAGACCACATTGCCAGGAAAGCCTTAGAATTTCCAGATAAACTTGAAGGAGTTACCCAGATAAAATCCTTTATTGGACTAGTTAACCAAGCCAGAGATTTCATTAAAGATTTAGGAAAAATGCTTGGACCTCTTTATGCGAAAACATCACAAAAAGGAGAAAGAAGATTCAATCAGCAAGACATTGCCTTAGTCAAAAAGATTAAGGAGCTTATCTCAAAGGTACAGCCTATGAGATATCCTAAAGAAGATTGGTTTCATGTTGTTGAAACTGACAGTTCTCAGGAAGGATGGGGAGCAATCCTTAAAATTAGACCCAATGAGTATTCTACTAAGAATACTGAAGTATTATGTAGATATGCATCAGGGATACATAAAAATAAGACCCTTGCTGCTATAGATTTTGAAGTTGAATCAATTATCAAAGGACTTGAGGCATTCGAGTTCTTTCTACAAAATAAGAAGTTTATGATTCGCACTGATTGTGAAGCCATAGTTAAATTTTACAAAAATTTAAATGAAAATAAGATTTCTCAGAGAAGATGGCTCGTATTTCGAGACATAGTAGTTAATAAAGGTTTCAATATTAAGTTTGAGCATGTTGGAGGAACTGATAATTTTATTACAGATTATTTGTCCAGAATAACATGTTCTCAGAATATTGCAATAGATGAACAAATTTCTTTACATGATTCTAATCTTTGTTCTGATCATGATCTAGATGGCTGATCCAGCTAAAGAAAAAGATTCGTCATCTAAGGCGAAAGATAAGATGCTCGAAGAAGCAATCAAAGATACAGTGGGAGAGACCACTAAAGATAAAAAAATTGTCAAGATCAATTCTCCAAATTTGAAGGAGAAACATGTTCCAAAAAGATGTCAATTCGGTCAGAACTATTTGTTCACCATTGACCCAAGATTCCAATTCAAGAACTTACTTGAAGTTGGGCCAGAAGATAAAGTTGTCCTAGATAACCTCTGGATATCACACCATCAGGTAGTCCAGACTCCTGCAGATAAAAACAAAAGAGATTACTTTGCCACGGCAATGAACAGTTTGTGCTACCAGATGAATATGTCACAATCAAAATCCCAGACAAGATATCGCTACTATGTGGTGATGAAAGGGAAAATGCCTAGTGTTTATACATCATGGTCTGATGTGGCAATGTGTATTAAAGATTTCAAAAATCCTTTATACCAAGGATTTGTAGATTTGGGCGAAGGCGTTCGATCGTGTGCCGAAGGACGCTTGGAGTTAACTTTTACAAAGATCCAAAGATTGAAAGAGCAGACCAGAAAGATTTCAAGGGAGCACTCGTTGCTTGTGATGAATGCTCCGTCACAAAGATGGAAATGCAAGACCTGGTTAAAGGTCTAGATACTAGCAGAGCCCAGTGCTCAAGGCTGGTAGAAGAAGTTAATTCCTTAAGAATCAAAAACTTGAACGAGAAAACTTTGAGATAATGACATGTCTTCTCAAGGCAAAAGATCTCCTCCAGATGAATGAGGCCCAAATTCATAAGGCCTTTGAGCAAAAAAACCGGAAAACCCAAGAACCGGTCCAACAGATTGTCCAGAGCGATCCAGCCCAACAATTTGCCCAGGCTGAGATACAAGGATACTCAAAGATGGAAGCATATGTCAAGTCAATTGACACAATGCTCGAGCAAATGAAGAAGATAACGGCGGAAAATGACGGACCCTCCTCTACTAAAGAACAATGAATGCCATACAATTTAATGTGAGGTTAAATCTTCCAAGGAGTAAACCTCTAAAGTCAAAGATGAAGAAGGTGGTACATCCACTCAAAAGATACTTGGCAAAAACCAAGAAAAAGTTGAAGAATAAGCTTTTTGTTCAACAGAGCTGTGAAGCCACCTCATTTCTTTCAGAGGTAGGAGAAGATGCCACGCATAGATTAGTTTCACTTTTCGAGGAAGATGACGTCACCAGATATTTTGACGGATAAAGTTGCAAGACACGTTGATATCTGATGTGATGTAATGCTTATCTAAAAGATTCCCATCTAACGTGTTGTTGACACGTCTCCTTTATAATGGCGACATAAAGGCACCCAGATTTACGCAGGAGCCTATTAGCCACAGGATGTAAATTTGCCTTTTTCTTATATGTTACTTTAAGTTGCTTTAATTTAAGTTTGCATTTCAACTTACTTTTCTCGCCTATATAAGCGAGCTTATGTACTTGTAAGAGAGCAGAATGAGTGCAAGCAATAAAAGACTTCTGTTAAGAAATTCTGAGTTCCCTGATGTTCTCTCTTCGCTTCCTTTAAGCCCTGAAGACCAACGGCATAAGATAAGGAGAAGGCTACTGCCTCCTTCAGTAAGTTTCTTTCCTTAAACTTTTAAGATGGGCCTGGAGTAAGATACCTAGTATGAGTTTGTTATTCATTTTCGTTCTTTTTTATCTTCGGACTGGATAACCGTGAAGCATGCCTACAGTCGTGCCTCTGCTGTCGATGACGGCCAGTATTATATAATAATCCCTAATGAATAGTCTAAGAAGATAACTATAGAATATGCGGATGCTACAAGCCCCGTGAAATAGTCGGTGAGGCAGAGTACTGTATATCTATGGTGGTGATTCTCTAACGAAAGCAGAAGAAAAAATGGAGTAAAGTTAAAGGTGCCTATCTCCTAAACTACAGAGGAAAAATCATCTGTCAACGGCTGTGTAAAGGCCTAGAGTCCATACCGATGGAAGGGCAGTATGAGTAAGTCCCGCATTTCCGGTTGAAGGACATAAGGTGACAGAGAATTCAGATGATTAAACAATCAGTAGTGAAGGTGAGACAAGTGAATTCTATAGAATTTTGGCATACTCCTTGAAAAAAAAAAGATCGTACCGGCGATCTCTAAAAAGATCGTACCGGCCATCTCTAAAAAGATCGTACCGGCGATCTCTCTCTCTCTCTCTCTCTCTCTCTCTCTCTCTCTCTCTCTCTCTCTCTCTGCTAAGTGACCAATCTCATTATGGCTAAGCCAAGGCTTTTCTAATATGTGTTTGGGTGCTCATGCTCCCACCTTGTTTGCTTTGGATGTTCATTTAAGTCATCAAGATTGGGCACCTCGGTTGGCACTTTATCAAAATATTCCTGCAAGCGGAGGTTCCTATGTGGTATGTGCTCGGTTAACCTACTTGATAAAGATGGGATTTCATTATGGGAATGTACAACCGTAGAACAATTATGTCAATCCATTGAGTTATGGTATGCAGCAAGTGAACATTTGCGACAAGAAATGAACCCTAATTTTAGGATGACAGAACCTTCTAAGCCAGCCCATATAATGTCTTTTTCGGGAGCTAGAGAAAGTGCCTCTCAGGTATGCCAAATAGTAGGGATGAGAGGCTTATGTCTCCAAAATGTCTACTTATTGGATATGGGTGATAGGAAGTTATACAGGAGAAAGGAGCAAAAGGTTAGGCTAGTAGCTAAAGGCTTTACTGAAACATATGGGATAGATTACTAGGAAGCCTTTGCCCTAGTAGCCAAGATGAAGTCTGTAGGTCTTCTTCTCTCTATTGCTGCGAATCACTGGTGTCTATTCCAATTATATGTTCCAAATGCTTTCCTAATTGGGGACTTGCAAGAAGAAGTTTACGTGAGTCCTCCACCCATTTGTCTAAAGAGAGAAGAACAAGAGAGGTAAACTGGAGTCGAAGCCATAATGCATTCAACCAGCTCATGATCCTTAGGGTATAGAGCATGGAGCAAGCAGAGAGATGAAAGGACCACCTTCTCTTGCTTGCTTGATCGGAATCAATTCTATATATATACACACACACATATTCATACATACACTCACATATACATACATACATACATACATACATACATACATACATACATACATACATACACACCCCATCCACACGCCATCATTAGAGATAAATTTGAGATAATTGAGTTATGGTTTGGCAGCGTGTGTGGTGGAGTATGCTTGTGCTACCCAACCCCCTTCCCTATAGCAAGAAAAACCACAAGAAGCCTTGTCCCAACTAAATGGGGTCAGCTACATAGATTCTTGCCTTCAGCCTTCCGATGAGCTTTAAGGCCATGTTAGATACAAGGCCATGCTATGCGCATCCTTTCTCACCACTTCACTTAAGGTTATCTTAGGTTGCCCCTAGCTCTTATAATTCCTTCAATCTATATTATATCACTTCTCCATACTAGGGCATTTATAGGCCTCCATTGAATATGGCCGTGCCACCTCAAATGACTTTCTTGTAGCTTATCACCTACTGGAGCTGCTCCTAGACTAGTTCTAATATGATCATTCCCAGTTGGTGGAGATTCTACCTTCTATTTTGGTCCTCTACATTTTGAGGAAGCTTCTCCCCAAGCGTGGCATCACTCAGTATCACTCCATTCGCTAACATCGTTAGAGACATTATTTGATGAATGGGAGAACCTACAAAGCGGGGATTAATGGATGCCTTGGCTTTGGAAAAGCATAGTTGCCTCTGACAATGAAGATTCAATTACTTAGATCAAATGCTGCGCTCATCTTGTACCATCTTAGGTATGGCCCTAGCTCTTATAATTCCTTCAATCCTTCCTAGTTTTGCCTCATCTTAGCATCTTCATTTCTGCCACACTATACGATGCTTTTTAATAGCTCAACACTCTGTATCATACAACATAGTTGGTTGAGCGTAGGTCCTATAGAATTTTCCTTTGAGCTTTAATGGAATACGTCAATCACCATAAGACCCTAGAAACACCTCTCCACTTCATCCACCCTGATTTAATTCTTTAGGAAACATCATCCTTTGCATCACCTTATTTGTTTATAATTGAACCAAGGTACCTGAAACACTCACTTTGAGGATTCTCCTTATCATCAAGTTTTTTTTTTGGATGAATAAATAATTTAAATTACGAAAAAGGAAAACAAAGCGGCCTTTAAGAGGAAGGCCGAAGAGTTAAGGCCCCAGGAGACCACAATAAGCATGTTCCTTGGGGTATCATCAGTCAGGGGGAGGGGAGAAAATACAATTCTAGAAGAAACATCAAAGAAGATGGTGAGCGGGATTTGAAAGTCCATCTTCGAAGGTTGCGCTCCCATCATAAATGATGGACAATGGCACAAAACACGAGCTTACCAACCTGATCACAAATGGTAGAACCTAAAAAGTTTCTTAGAATCCAAGACCAGTCACTAGCAAAACTAAAGGAGCGCCTCGAGCGGGGCCAAATGGAAGATTTGGCTTTTTCCCAGATAGATATGGAAAAAGGACAAGAAAAGAAGAGGTGGTCAAGGTTCTCCAAACCATTCCAACAAACGATACAACTTGGGTTAATAGGGAAATGGCAGTCAATAAGGAAGGATTGGGTGGGAGGGCATGGTTAAGGGCTCTCCAAAGGATAAGGGAATGCTGGGGAATGTGGCCTTTGAACCAAACCAGGGGAGGCCAAGGGGGTTTTGGGTTATGGGCACGGAGAAGGTTCCAGGCTGAATAAGTGGAGAAGGTTTTGGTAGGGGATGGGAGCCAAATGGCTTAGTCACTAGGGGAGTTGGAAAGGACGGGAAGGGAGTCTCAAACTTGTGTGAGAACAGGGAGGGGAGCGGTGGTCCAAGAACCACCGGAAATGAAGGCGGACAAGGGGGTGGATTTAGGATGCTAGTATCATAACCAAGTGGGGGCCAAAAAGGGAATAGAGAATGCCCATCGAATGCCATGGGTCAAGCCAAAAGGAAGTAGAGGAACCAGTGGAGACTGAGATAGAGATAGCGGAGAGGGTGCGGGGGCGCAACAAGAGGATTTTCCTCCGGATCCAAAAGGGGTTGGATGGCATGGGAACCATCCAGAAGGAGTCAGACCGGAGAAGGAAAGAGTAGACCCAATTGACCCAAATGGAGCCATGCTTTGAGACAATTTCCCAGATGAGCTTGAGAAGGTAGGGCAAATTAACTTCAAAGATTCGGCAAATGCTGAGGCCGCCTTTAGAGGTTGGGCAACAAATGGTCAACCAACAAACAAGGTGGATGACACGAGACGCCTCGCGCCCTTTCCAGAGAAAAGCAAAAAAAAGGACTCCATGGCATGGAACGGTGGACTTTGGAGGGGGGCCCAAAACCCAAGAATAACCGCCAACAAATGGGATTCCAGGATTCTTGCCCTCCAATCAGTATCGAGGCAGGTAGTAGACCCCCTAAGGTGATGAGCACTACTCTCCATGAAAATTTGCTGCTGTTTGATACAGCCTTTTTGAGTATAATAATGCTTCTGACAGGCAAACAGAAATAACCCAAATTACATACAGTAGCGGTAAAATAGTCTTTAGGTTTCCAGAAGTAAAGTATTGGACTGAAATAGGACTGACTCACTCCGGCAACCAGCCAACCTAATACCAATTCTATCCTTGGATAAACAACAAACATCCCATTGATTCTGTTGGGCCCCCTGAATCAACCGAAAGCAACACCTATTGAAGAAAACCAAGTTAAGAGATTGAATTTAGAGTGAGAATAGGATTTCAAATGAAGACACAGATGCTCTGTTTTTCTAATCCCACTCTAGACTTGAATTTTTGTCTCGTATACTTCTGCTACTTCCTCGACTTCATTATGTAAGTTACCTATTTCTCCTAGCTGGAGGTGTTAACAGGTAAATGGGGAGGGTAGTTGGATGGGTGAAAGTCTTACCCTCCTAATTTTGTTTTCCTTTCTAGATGATGAGAATATAAAATTTCTTCCCTCATCCTCCACAAACTATGGTAGCTAAGACAAATTGAGAGTCATGCACTGCTACTGCTACACACGTCTTGGAGAGAATATAATGGAAGAAGATATCCAGCCCCAATTTCCAGTCTTAATGCTTGTCACTAAACCATCTTATATAGTGTCGATTACATCATACCTGCTTGTTATGATTTTCTCTGTGACAACCCCGTAATGATTTTTGTAGTTGCTTTATTTTGCTTTCACTGAGTAAATGAAGATCATCTCTACTTCCTTTACATAAATCCATCAGTTTTTCCAGTAAAACCATAATGCATCTGATGTCCTTTGCATGTCAACTGTTATTCTTCTGGTTCCCATCATTTTGTGCATCTGACGGCATTATCCAGTTTTGTATTAGATAACTGTAATCGTTTAAAAATGATTTTCCAAGTTCAATATATAAACCCAAATTTAACTAGAATAAATGTCTTTAGAGCTGCATTTAGATTTTAGAAATATTTTCAGAAACTAAAATAATTTTTGGGGCACTAGGAAGATTATATCAATTTGATTGGGCCAAAAGAGATTGGAGGTAGGAGAGACCCCTTGGTCAGTTCACTAGTCTCAAGAAGATTCAGGGTTATTGTATTGCATTCATATGCTATAAGATGTGCATCACGGCATGCAGTTCATTGACTGATAAGACCAACCTTTTCTTGATTGTTGTTCAGATAGGCATATGTTTAGGCCAATATGTGTAACCCCACTGAGGTTCATGTAATTTTGCATACAAGCTAAAAGATAAACCGAATCACTTCTTTTATTTGTTTTGGTTTGTTTTGCTTTTTTGATGAAATAATAAATAAAACAATGTGGTTCATAATTGCAAAGTAGATTCTTTTAACCTTTTTTCTTTACTTCTTTACAGGTAGTGTTGTGGTTAATTTTGTGGTCGAAGCCCGTCCATGTTGTGCTAATCCTGTCCAAGATCTTCTTTGCAGGTTTGCATGTGTTACAAATAACCACTTATTTAATAGCATTCCTAATTTGAGCCTAATTCTTTTGAACATGTGTTTTGCAGGTGTCTCACTGTTTGCAGCCCTTGGGTTTCTTCTTTACGGAGGAAGGTTAGGGTTTTTCTTGGGCTATTAATTACTGTTACTATATTTGAAAATGCGTAGATTGGATGCATTTATTGAGTGTTGCCTACTAGGACTTGCTTGCCCACCCTGTATATGGAAGCTTCAAATTTTGAAGCACAAGATCGCATACAGACACAATGTACATTTTACATGTACATTCTGGAGAGGAACTGGACTCATGTTATGTATGAAATGTGATATCAACAATCCATAGTTGTTGAGGCATATAATCAATTCAAGGTGGTTGGAGGGGGAAAAAACTGTGACCACATTGAAGTCCTGCTTATTCAATGCCTTGACAAACAGTCTTGAGTATACTCACTCAATAGATGGGAATGGATAGGGATGCCCAAGCTAGTGATAGTGTTTTGGGCCTGCATAAAGAGTTTAAATATGGAAAGGAATTCTAACCTCAATTTGGACAAGCAGTTGGTCTTATGCCAATAGAAGTCTTGGAATTTGAAGAAATTATTGCTCACAAGGTTATCTTCATTCATGGGCCCCAATGGGGTATTTATAGTTACAATCTGAGTAAATCCTACTTTGAATAGGATAAGAAAATATAAAGCAAATAGAATAGAAAAACCAATCCTAGATATTAGGAAACTTAGTCTAATACAAAATATGAAGCCAAATATAAAGAATATAAAAAAAACAAAGATATAACTAAAAGAGGAGTCTATTCCAATTAGGAAACCTTAATCATACTTCCAACAAGAAGGTTGGGACATTTTTCTTACTGCATGGTGGAGATCCTAGCTGCATCATCTAACACAACATCAACTTTGAATGTTGCTGGAATAAATAATTTCCAACATTAGTTATTGTAGGTCAACATGCTGAAACAAAAACCACAAAATACCAAATCGAAATAGAAACAAAACGAAACACAGAGATTTAACGTGGTTCACACACCAATGCGGTATGCTACGTCCACGGGTGAAGAGGAAGAGTTTTTCACTAAGTAGAAGAAGAACAGAAGGAGATCTCACAACAAATCGCCAGGAACGGCGTTACAAGAACTCTCACTCAAAACCCTAACTGAAAATCCCAAATCTTTCAATAATGTGGTAGGCGAACATATATATATATATATATATATATATATATATATATATATATATATATATATATATATATATATATATATATATATGGAGAGAGAGAGAGAGAGAGAGAGAGAGAGAGAGAGAGACTCCAATAGGGTAAATGGGTCTACCCATCAGGTCAGGTCAGGCCATTCCGCAAGGGCTACGCCCTCACACTCCCTATATAAACTAACATCAGTGGTGGGCTATCGGCCCAAGCCTCTGCTTCCACCACAGATCTTCAAAACGGGTCTTCGGATTGCCCACTAAAATATGTCGGTACGGGTCCATCTTCCAAATCGGGTACAAGAATTCGAGTCACAACATAACACATGTTATTACCATTGAAACAGGAATACAACTGGTTCAATGGGCAAAAGGGTCTGGGGTTGGTGACGTAAGCTCTATGTGGTGCATTTAGGGGCCTTGCCTGACATTCTGCACGCCATGCCCAATCCAGACTATGTAATGATGGAACTGGCAGGCCAGAGCTTATAGCAGCCTTTCTTATTAGCCTGGCCAAGCATATAATTTCTTCCCTCAGCCCCTGCTAATTTCTGTTTTAAAGTTTCTATTTACATGGTCCTGCATTTACTGATGGCACTTGAATTTTTGGCTTTCATGTTCTGTCAAGACTCTTCTTAATGCTTCAACGCTTCCCTGTTGAGTCAAAAGGTCGAAGAAAGAAGTTACAGGAGGTATTTTGGACTGTTCAACTTTGGCGGGCACTTTATGTCTTTTAGCTAGATATTTAGTCATCTGTTTTCTGGTTTATACAGGTTGGCTACGTGACGGCAATATGTTTCTCATGTTTCCTAGTAAGATGCATCGTGGTGAGTTGTTCTGTGTTCTGCTAGCATAGTCTAGTATTGTATAATGCTTGCTTGTTCTAATGATTCACCCATCATAGGGAGTGGCTTTTAGTGCTGTACCAAAGGTGTTTGCTCACATTGCTTCTGATTGTTGAAACCATCTCACATGCTTTGATTTCAACCGATCAATGGCTACAGGAATATTGATACCACTGTAATGTATCTAACTTGCAAACTGATTGCAATCATGTTATGTGACAGGTATGCATCAGTGCTTTCAATAAGGCAGCTGATCTTGATGTTTTGAATCATCCAGTACTAAACTTCATATACTACCTGGTAAGTTTGGTTGTCTTTGGACTGGACAATTGGTTATGTGAAATGATGTTAAAGTAGCATTGGGAAGTTGGAGATTAGGAAATGTGACTTTCTAATGCTGTAGGCAGGTGGCCAATTAGTTACAAGCCACATATTTGTCAAAATATTGGCAAAGATGCCTTTGAACCACATAGTGAATTTTCAAATCAGGTCGGGTTACTGGAAGAGCAATTGACCCGTGGTTATAGTGAACTCCAAATGTAGCCTTGTCCGCTCTTATTTTCAGTTAATATATTTTTCAGGAAAAATTAGGAAAACAAAGTTGGCTCTTTAATGGTTTAGTCTACTATAGAGCAGATTTATTACTTTTGAAGGAAATATTCTATTTTGCTGCCTTAGGAAATAAAAGTAACTAATACATATTTTGTTGGTCATATCAATCCATTCTTTTTGAAATTGCTTTGTTGGGTAAAATTTATTCTGGGTGGCATGTCTAGTTGTCATTTGTAACTTGGGGGAGATTGAATACATAATAATGCATTTACTAACTTATTTGGAAGCAAGATCAAAGAATTCTTTTCTTTAAGAACTTCCTTTTATCCTTGAACTGTTTACAGTTGGTGGAGATTCTACCTTCTATTTTGGTCCTTTACATTTTGAGGAAGCTTCCCCCCAAGCGTGGCATCACTCAGTATCACCCCATCCGCTAACATCGTTAGAGACATTATTTGATGAATGGGAGAACCTACAAAGCGGGGATTAATGGATGCCTTGGCTTTGGAAAAGCACAGCTGCCTCTGACAATGAAGATGCAATTACTGATATCAAATGCTGCGCTCATCTTGTACCATCTAAACAAGGGCTCTGTTCCTTTCAAGTGTTGTAGATTTGTGAAAAAGGAATATTTTCGTTCAGAATTTGTGTGAATTCTTAGGACCCACTTTACTGTAACCTTTACTTGATTGTGTTTGTGTATAGATGATACAATGGAATACTGTGTTCTGGGTTCTTGATCTACTTTTCTGCTCTGGAATGATACTCAGCATCAGGAAGTTAAACTCTTGGTAAACCACCTTTTAAGAGAGCACAAGAGTCAACAGCCAATTGCCTGGTAAGTAATGGTCGTAGCTTTGATAATTGGTGGAGAAAGATACTTACCTCGTGCTTTGTTGATTAAGAGGGAGAGGATATCATCTGTTCAGGGCTGATTCTCTTTCTCTCTCTCTAGCTCTGCAAATCATCTGTTCAGGGCTGATTCTCTTTCTCTCTCTAGCTCTGCAATCTTACTGCAAAATAAGAACTGAGGATGGAGAAAGTCTGAATTTCAGAGAGGATCTTTCTGCTTCACGGGCCTTTGTTGTTTCCCAAGCAAATAAATCAGAGGAAGAACCGGCTTAACAGAGGGAGTGGATTTTCTGGGGTGGAGATGGGTGGTTGAGAAAATATACTGGCTTTTGGCTCTTCAATTCTACCAGTCTTCATTTACCTAATGTTCTTCCCCTGTTTTTGAATGGCAGCTTTATTTCATGTGCATTGTATTCTACTTGATTTCTCTGCTATTGCAATTACAACAGAGTCCACCCATTTCTGCCATGTGTGCTTTGTAATTGTCTTATGCTTAGACATTATTATCATTCTGCTCTTTTATTAGTTTTAAAACTAACCTTTAGTCAAAAAAATCCAATTAGTACATTGGGAGGGCTTAAATTCTGAAGAAGCATGATCAAGACTAGAGCAAATTGAACTGCCACTCCAAAATGGAGGCCTTAAAGCACTAACACCACTTCATGTTTGAAAAATACAAACGCTTAAAAATTGGATTTTCAGTGGACATATTAGTCCAATTTGTCACTAAAAATCATTAAATTATTGTTTATTTTTGTTTTCTTTTATATTTTGATAGAGATATTTTTTGGAATTGAAACAAAATAAACAGTGGTTTTTTGGAAGTATCTGTGTTTTTTAAACATAAAGTGGAGTGTCAGTGCTTTAAAGCCTCCATTTTGAGGTGCCTAATGCAATTTGCTCTTAAGATTATATTGGATACGTATCAATGGCATTTTAAATTTCTCAGCCAAGACAGACAGGGTTGCACCCACTAGATTCCTGATAGTTATGACTGCCAACTCACCACAATTGGAGAGTGGTTAGCTAGAATGGTGATCTCTGTGGACTTTCTCAGAGGGTTCATTATAAAAATAGAGAGCAATCTAAGATTGGAAAGACTGCTTTATCTGCAAAGAAATGATGCCATGGATCAAGAGTGAAGCTGACAAGTTCAATATGAACGAGTTTGGGGAAAAAGTGAAGTTGAAGCTTTTAAGCAAACCTTACAAATCTATATCCTGTAGTTTTATGTAAGAGATACTGCAAAGCTGATGCAAGCGTGAGAATGGAGATGAGAAGAAGAAGTGAGTGTCCGTAAAGGATAAACCTCTGAATTCAAATTCAAAATGACAATGATCTTAATACGATATAGTTTTGATGTCATTCATGCATTCAATCAACAAGGTTATTCATGGTTATGTACAAAAATCTATTCATCTACTTACCTTTCCTGTAGGTTTTTTCCTGTGCTATTGAGAAAAAGATTCAAAAATAAGTGCCGTGCATCATTGACAGTCAGAAAATACTTACAAATCAAGAAACATCAGATACTGGATTCCAAACCTATTGTGATGCAAATCTAAGCACTGTGGAGTTAGTTCATGATAGGGGGAGCTAATGTAATATATAAAGAAATCAGAGATTCTAGCTCTCTGATAAATATTGAACATTATCAGTAGGAAATATTCAGGAAACCTAATTAAATACATACCTGACAGATGCCATCTGCTCTCCTATACAAGTAGAACTATTTATTGATTAAAACTTACATATTCTGAGAAGCTGAATGTGTTGCTTTTGTTACATAGCTTTCTTCCTCATGTTAGGAAAAGAAGATAAAAGCTGAAAATTTAAGAACATAGAAAAGTATGTACAATCTCTCTGAAGAAGGCAGCCCAGTTGAGATGGCATGCATGGAATTTCTCGTGTCATTGTCGAAGACAACCGAAATGACTACACCTCTCCGATATGCGATAATGATATAAACCTTTCTCCCTTAGACAAGCCAGTCAGCCATTGACATCAATATTCTCCAGCCAAGAAACTATCTGCTGGGTGGAAGGCCTCAGTTTAGGGGATTCATCCAAGCAATGGCACGCTATCTCAAGAGCCCGTAACATTTCCTTATGATTTTGCTTGTCATAGATGAATGGATCAAACACTTCGCTTTCCCTCTTCTCCTTCTTCATCTGAAGCACCCATGAGATCAAATCCCGGCGCCCTTCTGGTTTGCACACATCCACTGGTCTCTTCCCTGTAAGTAGCTCCAAGAGAACTACCCCAAAACTATACACATCGCCCTTATATGTGGCCACGGAGGCTTGTCCATATTCCGGAGGGATGTAGCCCAATGTTCCAACAAGGCCTGTGGTCACATGAGTATCATACGGAAGAATAAGTCTAGCAAGTCCAAAATCAGCCAAATGTGCTTCAAAGTCTTCATCTAGCAGGATGTTACTTGACTTGATATCTCGGTGTAGGATATGTGGCTGACATGATTGGTGTAAGTAGGCCAATCCCCTTGCTGCCCCTTGTGCTATTTGAAGCCTAGTCTCCCAATCTAGTGACGAAGCTCCATCAAGCTTCTCATGCAACCAGTAGTCCAGGCTCCCATTTTTCATGTATGAGTAAATTAATAGCCTGTCATTTCCATATATGCAATAACCTTGAAGGAGGACAAGGTTTCCATGCTGAGCTCTTGAGAGTGCTTCGACTTCAGCATAGAATTCTCTCTCCATTTGACCACAGTCATCATCAGAGAGTCTTTTGATTGCAACCTTCTTCCCATCTGGAAGGGTCCCTTCATAGACAAGACCAAAGCCGCCACATCCAATAATATTTGCTTGGTCAAAGTTATTGGTGGATCTTAACAGGTCATCAACGGAAAGCTCTTTATTACTCTCCGTGTGGAACAGAACAAGCAGTCCTGATCCCAATTGCTCCAACTCTTTACTGGTGGCATCAAAGCATTCATTTTTGGGGTCATCCCTAGTCTTACGACGTGGCCTTGAAATCATCAAAACTACAAGAACAAGAAGGAAAATTGAACTTAAGCCAATCCCAAGGGCCATTCCAACAATGATCCTTATGTTTCTTGTGTGTTTTGGGGTTCTTTCAGAAGGATTTTGATCAGCAGTACAAGGGCTAGAGCGTTCACATAGATCCTTGTTACCTTCAAAGCTTGAATTTGGGAAGGTCAGGAACTGACCACCCAATGGTATCTTTCCAGATAGCTGATTGTAAGCAACACTGAACTTCGAAAGAAAGCTGAGATTTACTAAGGAATCAGGTATGGTGCCTGACAGATTATTATGTGACAAATCCAAAATCTCCAAATTTTTCATCATCGATAACTCACTAGGAATTTCTCCAAACAGAAAGTTCTTGTTTAGATCCAGAACAATGAGTTTTGCCAGGTTTCCAAAGTCCGGCCAAATTGGTCCGGTGAGCATGTTATTGCTCAGGTCCAAGGAAGGAGGAAAGCTACCAATCCGATTGTACTGTAATGGTCTTCCTGTCTGGTTCCGTTTCATGAAAAATGGAAAGTCAGGTAAGGGCTCCTCAAACAAGATACTGCAGTTGACAAGGCTCTCCAGTGAAGTCAAACTTTTAGGGATTACTCCAGAAAGAGAGTTGTTTGACAAGTCCAAATAAAAGAGAAACCTCATCTCACCAATCCAGTTTGGAATGTTTCCACTCAACCGGTTCCAAGAGAGATCCAAAAGCTGTAATTTGGTGCAGTTACTCAACCATGTCGGAATCGAACCTCTCAGACCACAGTTTGGAATAATGAGGGTGTTCAGGTCATGGAAATGGAAGCTTGTATCTGAAGGCATTTCTTCCTCATGGAAATTTAATGTAAGAACCAGAGTTGTTAGATTCCTGAATTGTTGGAGAATCCCAAAAGCAGCTGAAAGATTATGGAGACTGGTATTTGAGAGTGAAAGGGAAGAAAGTAGGCGGAGGTTCTTGAAGCTCTCAGGGATTTGGCTGTCAATATAGTTCCGGGCGAGATTTATAGTTCTTAATTCTTTACATGAGGAGAGAATGTCAAGAATGGGACCATAGAACTCGTTAGAACCAATATCTAGGGAGGTGAGAGAATTCATGGCTGAGCAATTAAGGTTGAATAAGCCACCTAAAGAATTGTTCCTCAGATTAAGCGAGACAAGGGTTGAAGAATTTGACAAGGAAATCGGTAAACCACCAACAAATTCATTAGAATGGGCTAAAAAGCGCTTGAGTTTTGGAAGGTGATTGAAAACATCCGGGATTTTTCCAGAGAAGTTGTTAAAGGAGATATCCAAATCGATGAGTTTTGTTAAGTTACCAATCATACTCAAAGACCCATAAAGCCAGTTATCCTGAAGAGACAATTTCTGCAACTTTGCTGGCAAATATAAATCCTCAGGCAAACTTCCGGAGAGATAATTTGAGTTGAGACAAAGATGTTCTAACGAACTACAATTTCCAAACTGAAGGGGAAACTTCCCAACAAAGTAATTCATGGAGAGATTAAGAACTCGAATTTGGGTTGAGTTAATACAGATATCAGTGTTAATGGCACCCTCAAACAGATTCTCTGAAATGTCAAGATACTCAAGAGCGGGTAGATCACTCTCAACAGGGAGCTCGCCAGAGAAATAATTATAGCTTAAGTCAAGGACTTGCAAGTTCTGTAAATGAAACAGATTAGAAGGAACAGTACCTCTTAAGACATTGTGAGAGAGATTCAGGAACCTCAGCTGATCCAGACCAACCAAGGATTCAGACAAATTCCCTTTCAATTTTTTCCTACCAAGCTCCAATCCAACTACCCTTTTGCTCGAATCTGTAGAATTCTTCACTCCCACAGCTGAAGAAGAACACTTGACGCCAGTCCAACTACAACAATCAGAAGAAACATCACTTCTCCACCCACTAATCCCTGATTCCAAACCCTTCAAGAAATCCTCCAATGCTTTGAGGTCCTTAGAATTGCAAGTCACGTTCTGAGAACTCAAGACCAAAACATGGAAGAAGAAGCTAAGCAAAACAGTAACAACCCAGAAGTCTCCAGTACCCATTTCTGAAGTTGCCCCTCAAGAAACCCTTTTGAGAGGAATAAATTAACTGGGCACCTTTCTCAGAAGCAGAACCCATTCCCTTTGAAACCCATTCGAGCTCTTTGGGTCCTATTATTTTTCAATTTGCTGCAGAATCAGAAGAATAAACCACCGAAACAAAGAAGAATAGATTGGAAAATCAAACTGAAGACAAATTTATCCGTCAGAAAGATTGACAAGAAAATACAGACAAATAGGGAAAAGGGTTTTTCTTTGACTTCTAACCGTTTTTGGGACTTCAAAGCTTTGGTTGAGCAATCTCTACTTAACCCATTTCTCAGCGTGAAGAGAGAGAGAAGAGAGAGACAGATACGCTGGGCCGCCGTGCTAGATGATCCACCTGAAATCTTTGGTGGATGCATTCTGTAGAAAATAGTCAAATTTGTGATTAGGAGTAAACATGAGATGTTGACCCAAAACCACTCATAATTTTCTTTTCTGTGAAAATAATCACTCATAATCATGGAGAAGTTTGACCATTTGCCATTATTGCTTTCTTGCTTTCTTGCATGGATCATTGGCATGAATCGACCAAATTGCGGTTGAATATTTAAAACGAAATAAAAAAAAAATAAAAAACTGAATAAACAGTTGGAGTAGAAACAAAGCCAGATCTCTAGTTTTGGATCATGAACTTGAGAAAATAAGATCATCCCCTTGGATCTTTCTCTTTCCTATGCTTGTACTTTTCAAGGTTACCAACTGGGAATTGGGGATCCTTCAACTGAGAATGCATCTGAACTCTTGAAGCAATGAGCATCTAAGCAGATCTCATGTTTGACTTGAACCTTTTCAACCTATGCTGTTCTTGTAGAAGTTGCCAAATTGCTTGGATTAAGAAAGGTTTGACTTCTCAATGTTTCAATTTAGGTAAAGTTTATTCTAAATCCATGCTAGGAACTTTGAATCCATGCACCTTAAAACATGCATGAATCAAAATCAGATCCATTGACTAATAAAGTTGATAAGGAAAGTTCAGACTACAAATCTCAATAGATTGACCCAATTGATAAAAGTTAACGTCTCATAGTATGAGGTCAAGAATTCAAATCTTTCTACGATAAGAGAAAAAATCTCAAGATTCAGGGGCTACTCCAGGGCAATGGAGCTGTGCCCCCATGATTTTTTGAAATTTACTTTGAAAGACCCGTCTGATAGTCTTTGTATGAGTAAAATATCAATATTTTTTTTTTAGAGAAACCTTTATGATTTTCTTTCTATATTCAAAATACCAGATAGTATTTGACCATCTTTCCATGTGATTTCATTATCGTTAGATCTAGACTTGTTGAGATTTTTTTTTTTTTCATTTTGGTTTTCTTTTTAAAAGCGTTTTTAATTTTCAAGATTGTGGAACTGATATAATTTGATTAACCACCCATGTGTGGAGTCATCATTTTCCATTTAGCAAGTATATAAAATGGATTTATATTGTGGTGGTGGGCCCATTGGCCCATGACTTCAAGAACCTTATCATCACATTCTATGATTATATGAGACTTTTTGTTTCATGGTTGGATCCACTTATACCATAATTTGTTGCTCCACATTAATGGACTATCCACTTGTAAGTTGTAACACTTGGTGGAGAAGCAATTTTAAACCATTTTCTTCCCCAAGATCATAATCACAACACTAGGGTAATGGTGACCATAAAATGTGGGCTTAGATTATGAGAAGATTTTACTTTTTGGGTACCCATTTGGCCTTCAATGGTGAAGCACTAAGTACAACAAAAACATGATTGAAAATCTAAGTGTCACCCACCATTGAGTGCTTTTCAAATTAGATGACTTGATTTGAGCAACTGTGGTGTTCTTGGTAAGCTATTTGATGCCATATAAGAAAGCCAAATCCAGGGAGCTTGTCATTTTCGAAAATTCAATTTGGTAGATAGAGAGGATTCGATTTGTTAAAATGAGTTATAATGTGGTGGGCCTCTCTTGCTAAATGCTTAATGCTAATGTTGCAAAGGTGAAGTAGATTGTGAGACTTGGGTTTTTCTAGACATGGATGTGTGAAAATATTATATTGTCCCCATGGAAATGTTGAAATATCATATACATGGCAAAATTTTCAAGTTGTCACCATCTTTTGTCTACTTTCAAAAGGGTAATAGAGTCATTTCAATAATGGGAAAGTGAGATAGACCCAGAGTGATAGCTATGTGCACGGCCACTAATAGCATACGTCCTTATAAAGAAACTACAATTAAGAATCGTCGCAATCTTATAAGGTTGTGGGCTATAAAGATAGATAAAGAGAAGGGCATTAGGGTTGGTTGATCAACACTAATCTCGTTCTTTCTCTTGGCTTTTATTAAAGTGTATGCTTGTAGTCGAGATTTGGGAAATCTGATTTTATACTATGAGACATTGATCTTCTATGTTATTTGAGACTTGTAAGTTTTTCTCATAGATAATAGTTTTGTCATTTAGAAAAATCAACAAGAATCATCAGGATCAATTTTTAGACTTCAATTCTCTACAAGTAATCAACTAGTAATTTTTGAATTTTCTTAAGACTAGAGGCAAAAACCTCACTCTATATTTAAACAATTTTATGTTGCCAAAGAATAAAAAATGGGAGAGCAAAGAAAGAGAGAGAAAAGAAGGAAATGTCCTTATACAGTGCACTTATATAGTTATAGCTGAGGAAACATAAAAATTAAAAGAGTATTTGAGGACCTTTTTTAATTCAAAATAAAATCTTTAATCACAGCCTTCTGTTTGGCATATAAGTGCACTGTTGTGCACTGTGATTTTTTTTCAAATTTGTCATAACTCACATACAAGTATCAAATATTTATTTAAATTTTTAACGTTATAAAATCTAGCCAACTCTTGGTTAGATTCTCTAAAATTTTGATTCAACTTTGGTGATCTTTCTTTGTTTGCTCATGCGGAAGAATCTTTTTTTGGATTCTTAACACGATATAATCTAGACGACGATTGATTAGATTCTCAACAATTTGCTGATGTGGGTGCTTCTCGTGCAACTATTGGAAGGCGATATGTGATATTTTGAGATTCAACAATTATGAACTCCCTTACCTTTAGAATCACATCATTTACATTGTAGAGGTGGACGAAGGAATACCTCTTGTCCCAAAATTCCCAAAGATTGAATATCATTACACTGTTTTTGAAAATGTAGCCAAAACTAAACTAAATTTTGCATATTGAAGAAATATCAAAAATGGTAGTGCTGCCACCAACTTATTTATTCAACAACAGCAACACTAGAGATGGACACAAAAAGTGCCTTACAATTGATGAGTTTCATCTTTGTTCTAAGGGTTTTGTGGACGTGATCCATTTTGGGTTTGACCCAACTCTTATCCTGGCTGACCCTGTCTATTGCATGTATGACAGTGTGGTCTTTTTCCGCTCCTTGATTCGTTTCGAATCTTGTGTACTCATGCAAGTGTGTTTGTACTTTTTTTAGTTTTCTGAATGAAGTGTTGTTTACCAAAAAAACAATTGATGAGTTTCATTAGATGCAAAAACATAAGAATAGTCTCTGATTAGCATTGGTGGTGCTCATGGATTCACTACAAGAAAATGGCTGTTTGACTTCGCTTTTTCTTGTATTCGTCACCATATATTCATTTTTCTGGACGGTTTACGAGAAATTGTTGCCAAATACCCCGTCACCAAATAAAACATTCACTAACGGTTTACAAAAACCGTCGCCAAATAAAACATTCAACGATGGTTTGAGCTGCTAGAACAAGAAGCATCAGGTGAACGTTGGGGCGGGGTCCCGCGAGGGCCGCCCCGGGGGGGGGGGGGGGGGGTGGTGGGGGGGCCCCCCCCCCCCCCCCCTGGGGCGTGGTTTGCCCTCCCCCCCCCCGTGTGTTTTCCCCCCCCCCCCCCCCCCCCCCCCCCCCCCCCCCCCCCCCCCCCCCCCCCCCCCCCCCCCCCCCCCCTCCCCCCCCCCCAAAAAAAAAAAAAAAACCCCCCCCCCAAACCCACCAAACCCCCCCCCCCCCCCGCATAACCATGATGAACTAGTTGAAATCTAGGATTACGAAATGTGATTTTGATTCGATGGTAAACAATTTAGATATAAATAGATGAAATGGCACTCTTGTTGTATAAAGGACAAACGGGGAAGTCATAAGGAAACAAAAAAAAACGCAGAGAAAAGTCAATAGATCTGATTCTCCTTCATATCTGGGTTGGTACTCCAAGGGTATCTTAGTGATTACCTCTTATTATAAAGGGTATTACTCCATTGTGTATTACATATACTTAGAGATTACATTGTATTTCCTATATAACACCTGTAGTCTTTCATTAATTGAATACAATGAGAATCGTTAACATGGAATCACCGCCACCTCCTAATTCAACCTATATTCCAAATCAAATTATCAGCCATTTTTTAAAGAAAAGTGTTTAATACTTTACTCTAACCGGATAATTTCCAATATCCAATTATATGGTTAGTGATTACCGGTTTCAGAATCCGATTATCATCATTTTAAAAGGAAAAATATGTTGAATACTTTATTTGGATACAGACACCCTTAAACAAATACGAATGCGAGATTCAGGTATCCATTTACAAGTCTACTTGCTCACCACAGGTGGTTTGTACAAACCACCTGAATCTTGCATTTGTATTTGTTTAAGGGTGTCTGTATCCAAATAAAGTAAATATTCAACATATTTACTGTATCCAGAAAAAAGAAAAATGTAAATCGGGTGGATGAGATTTTACCCTCAACGATCCATTCCATCTTTACTGTACGTAGCTCAATGCTGCATTAATTACACAGGACCGAAACTCCATCACATTCATTTGGGGCTATAAACCCAGGTTTTATCGAGGATATACCCATGCAGATAGTAAATCTAAATTCAAAATGAATTAGTGTTCTTTTTACCATCATTTGTTGGGATTAAAGCGATCAATCACACACACAATCGGATAAAGAACAAAGAAAGAAAAAGAGATACGGATTTTACCCTCGTTCACCTCAATGTGAGGCTACGTTCAGCATTAGATTTTTCACTATATTCAAAGTTCGATTACAAGAAAATATAAGCGCTTAAAACCCTAAGCCATAGCTATTCATGGACCCAAGTCCAAACTATAAAGAAACTCTCAGTCCCATAGAAATATGGACTCTCTATGGGCTATGGGGAACCCCCATGTCCGTCGGCAATACAATGTGAAGCATTAACCATACTCAACATTATCAAAGAGAGTGGATTTTTTATGTTTGATTCTAATGCTTCTTTGTCTCTCATTTCTTTATCAAATTGGAAGCCCAAGAACCATTTGAACTATTTCTCCTTGGTTGTGCCAGAGCTGATCAAGGTCAGGTAGAAGAGGTAAGGATGGGCTTAGCTACCATCCAGCCCACCCAAAACCCAGAGCCCACTTAAATTATAAATTTAATTTCAAACATGAGTTACATCCATAGTGGTGTAAGGGTTGTGTAATTTACATTATAAGGTCCACATAATTTCTAAATGGGCTTCAATAGCTTGGCGAGGCTCTTTAGGATTGGCCCATTTGAGAGATCTACATATAAGAGTTTCTTTTTTTGGTACAAAGCACATTTTGTATCTACCGAATGAGATATTATATATGCCATCAGCAAGAGTCAAATTCATGACCTTTTTACTAAGAAATGTTGATTTTATTAATTAAACAACTCTGTGTTGTTATTAGAATTATTTTTATATGTTTCTCGGTTGGAAAATTGTTCTTTACTTAACAATGGACCTTTTAGTGTTAGAAGAACGAAAGTCAGCCTTTGTTTACTTTATCACCTACCAACACGTCTATGTAAGAATTGACAAAACATTTCCGTGTGGCCCCAAAGTGGAAAATCACCAGACTTTTAGAACACTATAAAGCTTAGGTGGTCCTAGAAGTTTGTGAAATTACAACCAATCAATTTAGAACTTTTGTTTGTCACTAAACGAGCATCTCCTGCGTGACACAACCTGCGACGTTTTAGATTTTCAATGACTGTAATCTCTCGACCATGGTAAATACAATTGTTGGAATTCTATGATGCCACGTATGGTAATCAAAGAATAACATAAGAGATACCCCATGACAGGAGGAAGAAAAAAATTTCGGCAATTCCAAATTTCCAGATTCCTTGTTTGATTTCTTTACCCAAAAATAGAGATTCCTTATTTGATACTGAGTCAGTGGCCGAGTCGTGCTAAATTAACCAAAAGCCGTCCTCTCATTCTATTGAAATTAATTACGAACAAAGGTCGGCAATTTCTAATAACTACAAAACAAATTCCAAAATCCAAACACACGTCACGGCGCCTTCTTTGTAGCGACCAGTTCCGCTAATTAAGAGATTGATGAAGATGCCACGTCAGCTGCCGTGTGGATTGTTGTCAACCGGGTCCCACTTTCCAAACTCGATCGGTCTCCAAACGTCTTAGACCAAAACGAGTCTCTCTTTGAATTCCCGGTCCAATTTGCTAAAACTTTCTTTCCTTCCGCCTGACGGAGACGTATACGGTTGCAGTTTTTTAAATTGGACCGGAAGGAAGACCCAAAGAACTGAATTATTTGGTCTGGTTTGAATTTTAAACAAAAAAGAACCTTAGGTTTGACTCATGTAATATCTTTCTAGAAAATCTAACTTCTCTCTTCAGCATAGTGTGAAATTTCGGCGAATTTCATTAGTTCACCCTTTGCGAACCCACCCAACCAACAGACGAAATTTTGGCAAATTATAGTCAGATTTCGACCCCCCATTTCAGGAGGTATTTTAAGTCATTTTGGGCCGAAATTTGATATCTAGCTTAATTTGATAAATTTGAATTATTTCCTATAAATTCTTCTTCTTCGCCACATTTAACATGTTACCTTCTGTGGCCTAAATCATTTGAACATAATTATAAAAATTATCCCCTTAGTTGACCTTGAAGATTCCATTATAGAATCCCTTCATAATTTAAATTATTTCTAGAGAGTCTTTCTTGCATATATTTTTCTCTAACCACATTTTGGCATGTTATCTTTTGAGGCTTGAATCATTGGGATATAATTTATAAGATTATTCATTGATCTTGAAGATTTTGCTATAAAATGTTTTTTTAATTTGAATGATTTTCCATAAATTATTATATGTAGATTCTCCTCCTTAACCATATTTGGAACATTGTCTTTTGATGCTTGAATCATTGGGACAGAATTGATAAGATTGTCCGTTGACCTTAAAGATTCTGCGATAGAATCGTGAGAAAAATTACCTAAAAATCATAAGAAATAACAAAAAAATTTCTATTCACGTAGTTGGATGTTTAACATGAGTCTAATCTTAGAACAAAATCTTCATTTTGAGGAGAGGAGAGAAAATATTTGAATTTCTCCATTTTCGACATTTTTTGACAAAAAGGGTTTTGTTTTTAGATTAGAAACGTGTCAAATTAACATCCAACCATCTGAGTCGAAAATTTTCCTTTTTAATGGAGGATCTTGACTCAGCACTTGCATGTCTGTTGCATCTTATATATCTAAACTACATATATAAAATTGTGTTTGATAAAAAAGCTCAATAGCCTAGTTAGTTAGGTACATGAAAAAAGGATGATCATGGGTGTTTGTTTGGTAGGACATGTCATATGTGTGTATTTAACTCCTGTACCTGTTTTGAATATTTATTATCTTTCATAAGCAATTTCTCCGAGTTTATTATGATATTGAATGGCTTGGCTTAATGAAATTGACTTTTTTTGAAATATATATGTGTTGTATATGCATTCTAATTAGTGTTAAAAGCAAGTTTTGGGTTTCTACAATAGTGTTTTAAAGAAGAGAGAGTTACACTATCATTATACTTGGCTTTGAAGATTGACCCATACTGACATATTCGATGTAGAACTAAATTAATGAACAGTTTTCAATATTTATGATGGAAGTTGGGAGTTTGGGTGAAAGTTTTCTAATGATTTTTTTAAAAATGGTGAGACAGCTCTATTATAATCTCTTTTCACGTAAATTGTTTGGGTGCTACGCAATTAATGTACAACACCTACAGCAAAGAACACACTTTTGAGAAACGGACCGTTTGCAGTACAGTGCTGCGCAGCACTCAAGTGGAGCCCCTCCTTTTCACATAGTAATAGTTTTTCTTGAATATATTCAACTCCAGAGCAGAAATAAAAGAGTTAAAAACTAGTTAAATTCTAAATGAGCGAGTGGATTATCATCATCCAACTTCTGAGCATTTGTGTGGTCTACATGAATACTTGATTGCAAAAGTTGAAAATGTGAGAAAATGGAAAATGGAAATCTAAAATCTGACTGTAACTTCTCTATTATCTCAGTTAAAACCCACTAAAGCCATAATGACAACCATTATTCTTCCACGAGGATCTGATAATGATTCAAATTTCTTTTTGGGCAAAATGATTTAAACACTGATACCATTCTACAATGAAAACATGCTACTAATGATTCATCGTTTGGTCTAGATCTGCTTTTCAATACTAAATACTAGTAGTTAGAGCTCGTGATGGTTCAAGTTATGCTTTAAGCCTGAAAATGTGTTGCTACAATGATGTGTGGCAGCTTTCCTGTATAGGGGTAACAAGAACAAAAAAGTTATAGGTTTGAATTTCCGTCACTCTACATCTTTTTTCCCCCTCTCCCGGGCTTATGATTGTCGAACCTTATGACGGGATTGATGATGACTAACCCAGAAGCAGTCAACACGAACATGACCTATCACAAGAATATTTTTTCTAGTAGGTCGATAACTCTAGAAAGAGAAATTGAATCCCCCGGGTAAAATATGAACAGTCCCTACATTCAAAGCCTCATTTTTACTATTAACAAGAACTTGTTTCAGTTGCGTATCATAAAGGATTCGAACAACTGCTTCAGATATAGTATCAGGAAGTACGGCTTGTGAAACCTCAATATCCACGAGCTTATTAGCTAAGTGACAATTGGCACATACAATATGCCCAGTGGATTATCTTTTAATGCTATAAGAAATACATCAAGTGGGTCATAAATGTAGCATCAATGACTACTACATGTTCTTTAGCCAAGGAATTTGTGAAGCACAAGCTACGCTTGCTCCTTTCAATAATGATACTTATTAGGCATGATTTGATATAAGTAAAAGCACAACCATTACCAATACCACAATTATCTTGCAGCCTCAATTGTTGTCAACACCACCACCACTGGTTAAGCTCCCAAAAGCAACAAGTCTATTCTCAAAATATTGATATGAAACTAACCTAGCATGCTTTAATTTAGTTAAATATCGTAACACGGACATGTCGTCAATCCAAGTGTCAAAGTAGTTTTTTCTCTTTTTTTTGTTACACTAAACGGGGTCAATGATCCAAGAAGAGCACTAAGAACGACAAGAAATACGATTCACTATGAGAATTTCCTCCAAAGCTGATGGAACATTTTGAATAAACATCAAAGAACACTCATAATTAAATGTCTTTTAGACATTCAATCGGCAACTTTATTTGCGTCACGTCCTTATCCACACCATCAAGCCCCAAGCCAATCTCATCTGTTAGCCTTATAAGATTTAAATCAATAAAAAATTGTCGTAAAAAAATGATTGTTACCATCTAAACATTTGGTTTGGAATCAATTTGTCAAGATTTTTTTTTTTTTTTGAATATCTTCTCTGAGTCAACCGATTCCATCCGAGTTACCAGAATATCTATTATTTGCATAGAACTCCCTCAATGAATAAACCATTTCAGAATCTTTCTGAAAATTGGAATCTCTCGTTAATTACGACACTTTTATCGTTTAGGGGGAAATTATTATTATTATTATAGTAATTTAGTATTACTTTTTTTAATTTGGTAAATTTAGGGGAAAATTAGTTATCAAAGGAAGGTTGACTGAGCAATTCATTTATGTCTTTGACCTTTTCTTCTCAGTTTTTCATTCTCTGGCTCCGTTTATTTATCAAATCTTCCTGATTTTTCTCTCTCGTCTCCTCTCTCTCTCTGTGTTCCCAAAAGCTCTCGTCTTGCCTTCTTTGCTTTCATGGCCTTCTTCTAAAATCGGAATCGTGATCGATTCTAGGTCATTAATGGAGTTATCAGCTCAGACTAACGGAGAAGAAGCAAGAAATTGTGATGGAAATCACGCGAACTGTGTCTCTTCCGACGAAAATCTCAAAGATGGAAACACCGAAAGTGGTGATCAACCGTTACATGGAAATCATACTGATGACGATATGTCTGAAATTGAAATCGAAAAAAGAGAGATTTTGGTGGAAGAAGACAGAAGCAATTCGAATTTGGATTCATCTATGAGAGACGAAGCAGACGGACCAGAGACACTAGGTGGAGGTCATGATTTTTCTGATGCAAATGAAGCCATTAATCTTAATGGAGATTCTCAACTTCTTCGACCTCACTCGAATCTTCCGCAGCCAGAACGTCCTGTAGGATTGATGAAATCACGCGATGAGTTTAATCAAATGCAGAGATCACAGTCTGTTTCGGGAAATATTTCCAAATACATTCGAGATGGGAGCAACGCAATTTTAAATCGTTTGTCATCTATGAAGGATGTAGAAAATCGAAAAGCTCACTTGAATGATTCTTCTTTTACTGAAATCCATCTTCCAGGAGTAAAGGTGATTGTTCAAATGAAAGACGAGAACAACTTTAAAGGTCGAATTAGTTTCTTTTCCAGATCGAATTGCAGAGATTGTTCGGCAGTTCGATCGTTCTTCAGAGAGAAAAGATTGAAATTCGTTGAAATCAATGTCGATGTTTACCCTACCAGAGAGAAGGAATTGATCGAGAGAACTGGAAGTTCTCATGTGCCTCAGATTTTCTTCAATGAGAAGCTAATTGGTGGTTTGGTGGTTTTGAATGCGTTGAGGAACAGTGGTGAGTTCGAGCAGAGATTGAAGGAGGTGACGGTGAAAAAGTGTCCGGAAAATGCACCGGAGCCGCCGGTTTATGGATTTGATGATCCAGATGAGGAACGGACGGACGAGATGCTTTCGACCGTTAGGGTTTTAAGGCAGAAGTTACCGATTCAGGATCGGTTGATGAAGATGAAACTCGTCAAGAACTGTTTCTGTGGGAGCGAGATGGTTGGATTGCTTGTGCTTCAACTCGATTGTGGAAGGAAAAAGGTATGTTCCGTATATAATATATTATCTTCTCATATGTTTTTATTCACGTTAGATTAGAATCTCCGATCACACGTTAGATTAGATTCTCCGATCGCATCATAAGTATGTTTTAAATTTAGATCCTATGATAAAAATGAGAAACTCAAGAAAAATATGATCAACGGTTGTGTTTGGGTAGATAGAAAAGAAATATATTCCTAACCTCCAGGGTTGGCAAAAGTCCATTAGAGTTTTGATTTCTTCCAAATTAAGGGTGACGCTTCATCTTATATTGTAGTCAAAATGCTCGTAAGGTGGTTCTGATAAATCTTAGTTCTAATTGAAAAAATGAAAAGAAATGGGATTTTCAAGTCTTGTTTGGGTCCTACGCACATCAAATCACACACTGTGGGCTGTCAGGTTGAAATTTTGATCTCAACCATTGAAATTCAACGGTTGAGATTTCGGATCTGACTTGACGGTCAGCAATTTCCGAAACTTCTATGATTTGATCATTAAGAGAAAAGAAAAAAAGAAAAGAAAAAGGATGTCGGTAAATGGCAATTAAATGGGACGAATACTTTATGCATGACTCTCAAACATTGTCTCAAACTCATGATCTTGATTTATGAGGAGCTTTGAATTATATGAATTCAAACTTTTGATGGGTTTGTGCAAATTTAATTGGAGAAAGAGAATAGAAATTTTAGGAATTGAAGAATATGATTTCTTCTAGGTTCATTTGTTTCGTCCAAAGTAAAACCAGTTTTTTTCACTTAAGTTGATTATATATGACATGATATTTTGAGTGGCTGAGGTTTAATGAATAATAACGACGACCATCTAATGTTCGGCACCACATGCACCATCATGTACCACAGTGTGTTAGTCTAGCAAAATCTTTCAACTTCATCCTTATAGTAACTTTTTTTTGTGTAATTTAAATATACCACGAGGATGAATTTAACACTAACCTCTTCATTAAGAAGAGTTAATTCATTTGCTAATAGATTTAAGAGGTTTTTTCTGTTGAAATTAGGCTGTGGAGATAGGGAAGGAGCTCGCAAGAAGGCACTTCATCCATCATGTATTTGGGTAAGAAATCATTCAACAAGCCCATTCTGATGGACCCAACTGATGTTTTCACTAAAGTTTTCTCATTTTTTCCCTCGTTCTTTCAATCTTATGTGCAGGGAAAATGATTTTGAAGATGGCAACCATTTCTACCGTTTCTTAGAACATGAGCCTTTCATTCCAAAATGCTTCAATTTCAGAGGATCAACAAATGACAGCGAGCCAAAGCCAGCAGCTCTTGTGAGCCAAAGACTAACCAAGATCATGGCTGCCATTCTTGAATCTTATGCCTCTGAAGACAGAAGCCATGTTGATTACCTGGGCATCAGCAACAGCGAGGAATTCCGGAGGTAAGTTTCCGAATTCCTTGCACATATCATGAAAGAGATTGTGCTTACGTAGTGCATCTGATGTGATAGTGCCTGTGATGCCCACCTTAGATATACACCACATATATTCTATTAAATCTCATCCACTCAAAACATGATTCGTTTCACTTTAAGAAAAAATTGGTTTTTTTGAGTGATTGAGATTTAATGATATCTACAGGCAATGGGTACACATGCGCCACCACGTCAGACAACACCTAGCTTTAACCCTTGGATATTTATGTCCTTATATGTTTTTCATGAATGTAGATATGTAATTCTCACGCAAGATCTTCAACGTCTGAACCTTTTAGTGCTCTCAGAAGAAGAGAAGCTGGCCTTCTTCTTGAACCTACACAATGCTATGGCAATCCATGCTGTGATTAGGGTAGGTTGTCCAGAAGGAATTGTTGACAGAAAAGCTTTATTTGCTGACTTCCACTATATAATAGGTGGCTACCTTTACTCTCTCTCAACCATTACAAATGGTATCCTCAGAGGTAATCGGAGACCACCATACAACTTGATCAAACCCTTTGGAGCTGGAGATAAGCGTTTACAGGTAAAATATATGTGTCTTCCTTCGCATCTAAATTCTGCATCAATAGATCGAGATAAGAGAACTTGAGAGCCCCTTTTACAAGAAAATCTGCTAAAATGAAAAACCAACAAAACCCAAACAAGAAATAATAATAAGAAGGTTTATTAGCAAATTGCTACTAGCCCTGTCTAAGCAAATGGGCTGCCCATTAAGAGCTGCAATTGCAGATATACTAGCAGTATTGCGTCCTTATTTAAGGCACTGAGTGTTTAATACTTGACATATCATAAATTAGGGCTGCAACAAAGTTGGGTTAGACCAAGCTTTTGCAATTTCAACCCTGGTCTTATATAATATAATCTAAGCACATTCTCGCCTTGACCCTAATTCAGGGCTAATGATTATTGTCTCTGACCCTAAACCCTACAGGACCAAACCAAGCTCATTCCTGCCCTGATTGGTCCCTGTCCTTGGCCCTAATTGACTTTGTCCTTAGCTCTGATTAGCCCTATCCTTAACCTTAATCCTGATTGACTCTATATTTGGCCCTGATTGAGCTTGTCTCTGATTTTGATCGGTTCTATACTTGGCATTGGCCCTGATTGGCCTTATACTTTGCCTGACTCCGATTGACCCTATCTTTGTCTATGTTCCTAATTCAATAAGATCAAACATGAAAGACAAAATTAAGGCTAGAATAAGGGCCAGAACAAGGGCAGGGGTCAAGGCAAAAAATCAGGAATGGGTCTAGATAGGCTTAGCGGGACAAAGAGTAATCCCATGCTTGCCCTTGACCTTAGTCAGGACTAGAATATTTTGACCCTCATCTGCCTTCAGGGTTAGAACAGATTAGAGTCGTCAGGGCCAAATTTGCACCCCTATCATAAACATGAAAGAAAGAGAAAAACATGTAATGCAACACTTCTTTGCATGACAATGGTATCTAAATTAACCCAAAACAAATAAATATTGCAGCTGGCTCTTTCCAAGTTTAATCCATTGATTCACTTTGGACTTTGTAATGCAACCAAGTCAAGCCCTAGAGTTCGGGTTTTCACCCCCCAAGGGGTTGAAATGGAACTAAGAAGTGCTACGAGGGATTTTTTCCATGGGAATGCAATCGAGGTGGATTTGAACTCGAGAACTGTCCATTTCTCAAGAATCCTTAACTGGTAAGCTATAATTTGTAGGCTTTTTTTTTTAACATTAAACAAATAGATTTACTTATTAGATTTTGTTTTTGAGTTTATTAGTTGAATTTTGTGTTGCAGGTTTAGCGCTGATTTTGGGTCTGACAAAGATATCCTCAAATGGATCGTCAATTATATGGATCCAAGTAAAGCTGGTCTTCTAATGCATCTTTTAAGCGATGAAGGCCCTATCAATTTTACATACCAAAATTATGATTGGTCACTAAATAATTAAAATCCATGTAATGCCACGATGGACACGCCGTATATAAATTTCCTTACTATAATGAAAATGTTTATAATTTGGGGTTTTTTCTTCTCTCTCTTTTCCCTTTTGATGTTTTCAAGTTTTAAAGATAGATATGAAAAAAAATGAAAGTCAAGAGAACGGTAGATGAGAACATAAATTACAAACTCCCCCTTCCTCCATAGCTGATTCATAAAGGATAATGAAATAGTTAAGATGTTTCAACATCTGATTATTTGCAAATTGCTTGAAAAAGGAAACAAATGTGCATATGTTGGCTAGCAAAATGGCTATTAATTTTAGTTGGGCCTATCCACATAAAAAAATTTATCTAAATTTTGAATTTAAGTATTTGTAAACCATTGGCAATAGATTATCCAAGCAAAAAAGGATTCACATCTTTTGTAATTCAATTTTGGATTCATTTTTCCACCTCAAGCAACCAAACAATCTACCATTTTGGGATTTAAGGGAAAAGTAAAAAATCTACTCTTTTTTAAGAATTTTCCCACCCCACCTTTATTCTAGCAAACAAACGCAGCCTTATAGGATTGTGTCATGTAGTATTTAAGTAATCCAATGGTTATCCAATTTAAACTAAATTTGAATTGTATTTAAACCCACCCATAAATTTGAATTTTATTCAAACTCTAGTTTGTTAAACTACCATTAACTTTTGCGCCTATCCAAGAGAACTTCATTTCTACCGGCATTGACTCCTCCCTGTGAGAAATTGTGTTATCTAAAATCTAACTTCACCATCGGAGGTGGTTTTCGTCCACAAAGGTGGACTGCTCTCACTTGTTACTTTGTTTATAGATTCATGGCTCAACACGCTTCTTGGTTGAATTAGAGCAGGAAGACTTTAGAGCAATAGATCAAAACACTGAAATTTGTGCATCATAGGAGGTATTGGATGTTTTCAAAGGTAAGTCTATCATCTTCTAAATGTCACTCTTGATTTTCTTTGGGTTGTGGCTCTCAAACCTTTCTTCCCCGAGACTTCTCGAATTAATTTCAATGTGATTTCTCTAAATTCCTTGATTAAGATCAAGATCACCAAGACACACTCAACTTCTTCGTGGATGTTCCTTAGGGGATAGGTTAAGAAGACAAAAGGATTCGGGTGGGGGGATAGGTTAAATGGTTTCTTTTGGGTGGAAAATTAACCGGGTTTGGGTTTCACCCTCAAAATATACTATTTTAATCTAGACCATCGATTTGGTATTTTCCAAGTGTCAACTAGTGGTGCCGCATTGGCGCACTGCCATGCACAACAGATGATTTGTAGAGTAGAGGATTTCCCTTCCTTAGCTGACGGAAAAATATCTTCTGTTGTGCATAATAGTACACATATATACTAAATGGTTGGCTGGAAAAGTAAAGCAAATACAAGACTATTGGAGAATTTTAAAATTTTGAGCAAATTGTACTAGCACCCAAAATGGAAGTCTTAAAGTACTAACATCCCATTTTATGTTTAAAAAGCATAGAGATCTCAAAATTGAATTTTTATTAGACATATTTGTTTAATTTGTTATTGAAAATCTTTCAGACACTGTTTATTATAGTATTTTTAAAAATAAACAGTAACTTAATTGTTTTTCAGTGATAAATTTAACAAATATATCAAATGAAAATTCAATTTTTGGGTCCATGTGATTTTTAAACATAAAATGGAGTGTAGGTCCCATTTTGGGTGCTAATGCAATGTGCTTACAAATTTTAAAGTTAAACTTTTTATCTCATCCTTTTATTTGGTATAAAAAGTGTATTCCGGTGTTGTGCACATCGGATGATTTTTTTTTCTCAGCTGACGGCTGTGAATTAAGTTTTCGAGTCTTGTAAAGCAACCATTCGCAGCAAGAGAGAAGAAGTCCTTGACGCAGGCACTTGAGGTGAGTTTTCGGTATTTAGGGAAGTTAAAGAAAAATGCTGTTGTTGTTGGGCTGCTCAGGAATTCGGATTTCTGTTGGTTTCTCAAATGGGGTTTCGATTTTAAGCTGTACTCCAATATTTGATTTTGTTTGTCTCAAATAAAAGATACGTGAGAAGTGAAATGTAGAACGAATAAATTTCTTATCATTGATTTCCTCATCTGAAGTTTTCAGTCATCTAGCGCTGTCTTTTTCAGAATTTTTTTTTGGGTTGTGAATACTGAAAATACTGATTTCATATTTCCTTTACAGCCGTCAGATAAATGGGTTTTGCGCTTAAACCTCCAACAACCCTATTGCGGCGAGAAAAATTTCTGCCGTTCTATCAAACCCAGGGACGGTGCAGGATTGATGTCCGGAAGCAGAGACTGCCACTGCAAATCTGCTGCATGTCGAAGACAGCAGCCGAACAGAATCTTGGGTTCCCACTGATGGTACTGATAGACTAGTGCTCTTGTTCATTCTAGCTCGATTGCGTTATTTGGAAGTCGGTTTACTGTTATATTTCTTGCTGGTATTTTTTGACAGTCAAGTCGTTCTCTTTGTACTTGTTTTAAATGGAATTGATAACGGTTGGACTGTTAAATTTTTTTTATTCCATCAATTGAAGCTATCCAATTTATGTGGTTATTACTCACTCCTGTGTTGATTCTAGTAATACATTTCTTTGTGTATGAAGTTGTTGAGTACAACTGATGCCAAATAGGCATATTTAGCTGCTTGAGATTAGTTTGTTAGTGATAAGAGCAACACTCATGTGCTTTTTCAAGGGCAGTCCTGGGAATAATATATATAGTAGATAGTAATGCTGGATTGCAATGTATCCTTCAAGTTTCATGCTTCTTGGTCAGGTTTGATGTTTTTACTAAGTCATATAGACAAACTAAGCATGGCAGGGATTAGGATGTTGAGATGGATGTGTGGAAAAACTGGGAAGGATAAAGTAAGAACTAACCATATTGTAAAGGATTTGGGAGTTGGATGTCACATGATAAGCTCAGTGAAAGTCATTGGCAGTAGCATGGCCATGTTTAGCGGAGGCCCTGGGATGCCCAATACGTAGGACTGATGTAATTCTGATGGAAGGATCTAAAAATGCTAGGGCCAGGCCTAAAGATTGTTAGGAATGACGTGCTTGGTTTAGGCTTATCTTATGACATTGGCTAGAGCTGATTGGAGGGCAAGGATCATATAGACAAATCCATCAGGTGGGGTTATTTTCTGAGTTGATATCCAAGTAGCTGGGTTATTTACTTTTTTCTTTATAAGGAATAAGGATTTATGTAGCTGACATATTTAGTTCAGATAAGGTTCAGTTGTTGGGGTTCTGCTAGCTGATTGGAGACATATAACTCTTGTTCAACCCAGTGGTCCTTGCACCAACTATATTATGGTGAATCTAATAGAACCATGTTATTTGTGTTGGTCAATTGTGCTTGGGTTCCTTCAAGATTTTAATATCATGGGTTCTGTGTGTGCAATGTGGTCTATTTCATCTGCTGCTGCTGTGCATGGGTGGTTGTTGAGCTAGTTTTTCTACATAGTAAGTTATAGATTTCATGTTTTCTTGTGGTCACTTTTGCAACAGAAGTGCTGCTTGAGTGCAGGTGCCAAAATAGTAGCTTGTGAATTTTGTTTTAACACAACATTGTAAGGCATGGGTGTTCCTTCTGAAACTGACTCCGAAGATAGACAACACATGAATTCTTGTCTAATTGACAATTCTTCCTCCTTGTGTTTCTTCAATTGAAAACAATGTTGGCATTGCAGTGTTGCTTGTGGAAAAGTGACTTTCTATTGATATTTATCTTATCAAAGATAAAGATGCATCAGTATCAGAATGTACTTTCCTTTCAAATATACAATGTCTGTCTTTTCACTGCTTCCTCTCAAGACAGAAACCAAATCTTGGTTGAAGGGCTCAATAATAGCAGAGACTTTTTAATCCCATGATTTATCTTCAAATCTGCAACTATTCCTCTCTTTCAACAAGCACCATGTAATAAGTATTACGGACCAAAATCCACTGGGTATTATCTTTAAGACTAGTGATGATCAAGCCAGGATGTGAAATTCATCCTTACTGGAGGTAATGAGATCTACTCAATTTGGTCGACCCCCAACCTAAATTTTAAAAGTTGTTGCGGGTTTATATCTGTGTTTTCATATCCAATGTACAATTTGAGATAGTTATTACAAAAAAACTCTAGGGCATAAATCAACTTCTAACAATTTTCAGCTAAATAGATTTGGGGATTTTCCAAGTTCATTACTGTAAGTAGAAGCTCCTAACCTGGGAATAAATAAAAATTGACAGCATATGCAGCACAACAAGCAGTGACACCTGTCCGTAATGGAGTATTCCTTTAAGTATTAATCCAGACCTCTTAAAAAATGAATGCTTGTCTGTTATGGGGAACTCCTCAAGAGTACTAATCAAAACCTCTTAAAAAAGGATCTTTACTAGAATACTTCCACATGTATGCAGGTTTTGTTAAGCCTTATAATGTTTATTCAAACAATGGAATAGAATTATTAATCTTAAGATACGAGTTTCTTTGTCTTTTTTAAACTACAGTTGTCCAAACCTAGGGTTTGTCTGGTCCTGTTCTGTGACTACACCCAAAGTATTTTACAATTTCTCCACCGATTCTTGTTGTATAATTGCTCACCCCCATGCAATGATCTTCACTGTGTTGGGTAGCTTATGGGATACCAATAATTTATTCGACTGAAATTAACTACTTCTGACATGATATGATGCTTCCCTATAGACAAGAAGATATTCTGTTTTTTTTTTTTTTGATGTGTCTGGTTAAGAGTGAATGTTGCTATGTTTTCTTTCTTAACATGACTGATGGAGCTACATCACTTACATTTGATGGCCCCATGGTGTTTGTAACTTTCTGTAGGTGAATAGCTGTACTGGTAAAATGGGGAAGGCTGTCATAGAAGCAGCAATCTCTGCTGGAATTCAGTTAGTTCCCGTATCATTTGGTACTCCAGAAGAGGCTGGTCAAGTTGTGGAAGTAGGTGGACAGAATATTCAGGTTTATGGCTCTTCTGAAAGAGAGGGCATTCTTGCATCAGTATTTGAAAAACACCCAAATCTGGTTGCTGTTGACTATACTGCGCCTAATGCTGTTAATGGTAATTTTTCTCTTGAGCTTGTGTAAATGACTCTTTTTTACTTGTGGTGTGGCGTGCTCTAGATTGAGTAAATAGATAACATCTGTTAGCGTTGACATGTGTATATTGAAAGTAGGGGCGGAGGCAGGATTTTACATTGGTGGCGGGCCCAATAAGGGCTTATATTAAAATATTTTAGAGGGCCCCCCCTCCACGCGCATGATTCAAAGTCCAGGCCTCCTGCATGTGAGTCATTGTAGAAATAGTAACATTTTGTACTTTGTTTAGTGAAGACTGTTTATGGTTCATGTTTCTTTTCCCAGTGGTTGTGTTTTTTATGCTGATCCAAAGTTCACCCCCCGCCCCACCCCCAAGAAACAAGATAATGTGCATAGGAGAAAGTTCCGGTAGAACCAAGCCTGAAATTTTGTGCAGATTTTTTGACCAATTTTTGGTCCTAGATAGAACCAATGCTTCGTGATTCTTCGTTCTGGGTTTTATATTCTGTTGCATTCCTTCTTTACTTTTTTGTTTGTAGAAGGCTGGTCAGCTGACATTAATTCCAGCCTCTTTATTTTAATCTACAAAGAGTTCCTTTTTGGTTTTAGTTTTTTTTTTTTTTCCGGTGATGACTTGTGTTTGAAAGGATCTCCACGCATGGGAACTTCCCCATCTTAATTTGTTCTTACATGTACGGAACTTCTCTCCCCATGATTTTGACAAACTTTTAGTGTTATGCTTGTTTCTCCTATTAGAAGTAAAGAGCTCCTATGAAATGCTGTAGCAGTGTTAGTGGATACCAAGATATACTAGTGATGATGATCAAATTCTAGATGAGAGTCCTAGTTCATATTTTTCTTCCTCAAGGTTGAGTTTCTGCTGTATAAATTTTCTGAGCATACAACTCAGATTCTGTTTCATTCTTGTGCGCAATTAATCATTTTAGATTCTTTCTTCAGTCTCCAGATTAACTTCCTAGTGCTGAAATAACCTCCACCTCAGTCCATTGATTAACTATTGGCACTTCACTAAGCATCTTTCTTTGGGTGCTCTTACAGCAGTAGTTCTACCTTAGTTTCTACTTTTTTACGAGTTTCCAATTGCTGAAGTTCACTTACTATTTTCTGTTCACAGTAGTTTACTTAGTCGAATAACAATAACAACAACAACATAAGCCTTGTCCCAACTAAATGGGGTCGGCTACATGGATTCTTGCCTTCCAATCAGTTTTCTTTGAGGCCATGCTAGATACAAGGCTTAAGCTATGCATATCCTTTCTCACCACTTCTCTTAAGGTTATCTTAGGTCTACCCCTAGCACTTTAGTTCCTTCAATCTGGATTATATCACTTCTCCATATAGGGGCATTTATAGGTCTCCATTGAACATTGTCGTGCCTCCTCAAACAATTTCTTCGAAGCTTCATTTATGGGAGAAACTCCCAGACCAACTCTAATATGACCATTCTTTATTTTATCCTTCTTAGTTTTACCACTCATCCATCTTAGCATCCTCATTTTTGCTATACTGAGTTTTTCTATATGATTTTTTTAATAGCCCAACACTTTGCACAATACATCATAGTTGGTCGAACGACGGTCCTATAGAATTTTCTTTTAAACTTTAATGGAATATGTCGATCACACAAGACCTTGGACACACCTCTCCACTTCATCTACCCTATTTTAATTATTTGAAAAACAACATCTTCTATATGACCTCTTTTGTTTATGATTGAACTTAGGTATCTAAAAGAATCACTCTGAGGAATCTCCTTTTCATTAAGTTTCACCACCTCATTGTTTGCCCGATCATAACTAAAGTTACAAATTAGATATTTTGTTTTCATTCTACTTAATTTAGAGCCTCTTGATTCCAAAGCTGCTCTCTATGATTCTAACTTGGTATTAATACCCATTTGAGTCTCATTTATCAACACAATATCTTCAACAAAAAGCATACACCAAGGGACCTCGTCTTGAATGTTTTTGGTTAATTCATCCATTACAAGTGCAAATAAATATGGGCTTAAAGTTGATCTTTGATGTAATTCAACTGTAATTGGGAATTCATTGCTTTGTCCCCCCCCCACTATTCTTACACTTGTCACTGAACCATCATACATATCCTTAATTGAATCATTGTCTTTAATTTGTTTTGACTTACCATACTTGATTCTACATCCTATTTTCTATACTTTGCTGGTTTTTACTTGCTATTTTCTCTTGTTGAACACGAGGACTTATGATTTTTATTTTAAAATCTAATCATTGGATTTTCTTCAAGGTTGAAAGAGTTGGTACTCACCCTTAATAGGCCTTTTGGTTTGGGTTTGTATTAGATCCGATCATCCCTAACTTGGCTCGAGTTATCACATCTCAACCATTCCTCCGTACTTTAGTTCTAGATTCTCCCTTATTTTCTGATCCTAAACCCTAGGTGATTGAAAACTCATTACAATTTTTTTCTTTGTTTAATTACTTTCTTTTATTTTGGTCTTGATATGCAGATAATGCAGACATATATTGCAAGGTCGGAGTTCCTTTTGTCATGGGAACTACTGGTGGAGACAGGGAGAGGCTATATAAGACTGTTGAAGACTCAAAAGTTTATGCAGTAATCTCTCCACAAATGGGAAAACAGGTGCTTAGAACCCTTCTTTTTTAGTTAAGAAAGAATTCGGTTTACCATATTTCTCATTTCCTGAGGAAAATCTACTTTCTTTGGTTTTGGTAGGTGGTTGCATTTCTTGCAGCCATGGAGATCATGGCTGACCAGTTTCCTGGAGCTTTCTCAGGCTATGACCTTCAGGTAATAATATTGTTCATAAATTGTGTCTCCACACCTTTGATATTCCATGGTATGGACAGAGCTTCATTCCTGAGTAAAAGTCCTAGACCACTGACTAGAAAAATAGAAGTATTAGTGCATTTTCAATGTGAGGATTGTCAGTTAGGAAATAGTGGATCAGTACAGCGATATCTCATCCATCTTCCTCTTAACAGACTGGGGAAATGTATTTGGCTTAAGGATTCCTGGGATGGGTGTCTCTTGGGAAGTTCTACTTTTCCTCTATAACTCTATGGGAAATTTAAGGGCCATATGGGCATCATGCGATCATCTACAAATGACGTCCTAGAAGCATATGCTAGTACTAATAGCAACAGGACTTCCATTTAGTGCTGACCTCTCTCTATAAATGGTTCTGGATCGTGCTCAGAGAAGGCTTTGAAGACATGATATTTGGGGCATATTGCAACCTTTATAGCTTGGTCATCATCCAAAGTTCAGTGACCTCAGATGTATGCTTGTATTAAAAGGCACTAAGATCCTTGGACTCTCAAATGAAAACTGCTTATTCAGTTGGAGACCTAGATTAACCAATTCTGTGACAGATCCTACCATACAAGGAGTAAGAAGGCTTGAATGGTGCTTGCCTCCTTGGGGCAACTGTCTTCCATAGCCGGAGAAGAGAAACTGGGTTGTTCTTTTTTTTTCCCCCTCCCTTTTGTTACTGATGCAGATCCTTGTTATCATCTTTGAAGTTCATTGTAGTTGTTGAGGATGTTATAGTCACAGTAGTCAATGTTTATGACTGTGTTCCATTATACCTTTTATTCTTTTATGCTGTCAATAAATGCTATTATGATAGCTTATAGAAACATAATGGTTAGTGATGGTCTCTTGGTTTTATATATGATAAAAAGAGTTGCATTAGTCTAATGGTTATTCTGTGTTGAGTTGTTATAGGCATCTTGATAACCATTTTTGATGTATTACCATCTTCAGGTGATGGAGTCCCATCAGGCGAGCAAATTGGATACGTCTGGAACAGCTAAGGCTGTTATCTCCTGCTTTCAGAAACTTGGTGTTTCATTTGATATTGATCAGGTGTGTTAATTACCTTGCAACTTATCTTTGTGCTTTTGAGGAGTTGAATTTTCTAAATCAGAAATGATAGGATTTAGTTATTAACTTTCAGTTAGTTATTTGACTGTCACTGCCACTGAACTGCAATCTGCAATGCTCAGTCACTGTCGCATGCTTGGCTGCATGACCCTATGAATCAGTTAATGAGATGTGATGCTCAGGTGTAGTGGAAAGTACAAACTTTCCTTGTTGTTGGCCACTGTGGGAATCCTTGGCAGAATCAATTGTGCTGGTTTGTCTCTGGCTTTGGTATGGCCTCACTCTCAAGGTCCATTTCATTGCAGATTTGATGACCTAGAACTCTGTTGGACTGTTGTACGCTAAATTATTTGAGTTTTCAGGTTCAACTTACTGAGGACAATCACAAATTGGTTTTCCATCAGAACATCTGTTGAGCACTTAGTGGACTTGGCTGTACTTGGTCAGTTTCCCACCTTCAACCATCATGCTGTCTTGGGCATGTGGCCTGCCTTCACTTTCTGTGGAGGCAGGTAGCAGCCTTGAGCTGCATAGGTTATGGCTGTTGCTGAATGTGCAGGCCAGTGTGGCATGCTTGTGCATTTGTTGCAGCATGGCTGCATGCTGGCCTTGGCCCCTATGCCATCTCACTAATGATTTTACCGCATCACTGAAGATGCTGTGATAGCATTCACACCTCATGCGGGTCTGTTATTTCATACAAGTATATCCTCTTTAATGACTGTGACCCGCATGCCATCGCATGATACACCACACACAGATGCATCAGTGCTGCCCCACACTAACAACTAAATTTGGGATCACTGTGATTAACTGCTGTGGCCACTGCCATGCAACCTGCACTGCCCAATCACTGCTGACTCATCCAGAAGCTATGTCATACCACCAGATATTATCAAACAGTTGCCAAAAATGACAAAACACTGCCAGTTTGCCAACAAAGATCTGATAATAGGGTGCTCTGAACTCTCGTTTCAGGTCTAACATTTTGGTGATTCTTGAGTTAAAGTTATCTAATTCTTCCTGTTTCTGATCTATCAGTGCCTCTTACCTCTGTTCCTATCATCTTGGCATATAGCCTGCTTCTGTTGCTATATCAGTCCCTATTATCTGTTTTTCTTTGTGTCCAGTTAGCCTGTTCTCTGCTTTAATCTGATTAGGTGGGGTTTTTGATCTTGCACCAGCAGATTTAGAGGCTAGTTTTAAATCATCTATCATTTTTTCCCCCATTTCTTCTCTCTGTGAAAATGTTGGGCACATTTCTTTCTCACATCCTCTAGGGATATTTGACAGAGTAGATTGGTTGAATGAAAATCTGTTTTGGCTTTAACTATTTGAATAGCTTATGCCTTGTATTCTAAATCATGGTAAGTCAATGTAATCATTGGTGGACCTTTAATGTTTTGACATATTCATTTGATCTCTGTATGATTTTTCCTTTTGGTAGATAAAACAAATTCGTGACCCCCAACAACAGCTTGAAATGGTGGGAGTTCCAGAGGAGTACCTATCTGGCCATGCATTCCATATTTATAATCTTACATCACCTGATCAGACGTAACTTCTCCATTCTGATTTCCTTTTGGTGATTTCTAGCTTTCTACATATTCACGTGTCTTTGCTTCTAACAAGCGTCAAAAAACATACGCAGAGTTACATTCGAGTTTCAGCATAATGTATGTGGTAGGTCAATATATGCAGAGGGTACTGTTGATGCTGCAATTTTCCTTGCTAAGAAGGTGCCAACTGCTCGATTTCCTCCTTTCTTGATGGTTCTGCTAATTTGTTTTGCTTGGTAAAATCCAACCATAAATTTGTGCAATGATGCAGGTTAGGTCCAAGGCAGAGAAGCACATCTATAATATGATTGATGTTTTAAGGGAGGGTAACATGCGGTGATGGATTAATGAATGCCATTTATTGTTTGTACTAATTTATACTTTGGTGACATTCTTGATCTTTGTCATTATTGTTTTTATTTTGAGGCCCTAGATATGTTGAGGTTAGGTTATCAAGGATATGAACTCATATATAGGGTAAATGCAGTTTTGAAGCAAGGGATGTTGCTTTTGGCAAATTTGGCAGTAAATGGTTGTATCTCTTGATATTTTTGAAGATTGTTGTTAAGGCTGTGAACTTATATTTAGGGTAAGTACAGTTTTGAAGCAGGGATGTTGCTTTTGGCAAATTTTGAAGTAAATGATAGTTTCTCTTGATATTTGAAGATTTCTTATGTGTTGTATCTTCAATAGTTCTACTTGAACTTCTTCCTTTGCTTTTGTTGTTTTCTTGGAAATAAAAAAGAAGAGTGTGTATTTTATTGTTTCATTCAAACTCTTAAATTCAGGGAAAAGTTTCCTTCACTTGGCTGTTAAGGTCAGCTTCTGTAGTTTTTCTTATCTTTCCAGAATCGTAATTGTAGCTAGGTAGTCAATTCCTTGGGATCTTGCTTCTGTTAATGCTCAGTATGGTTGAAGGAGTATCTCGATTGTCCGATCCCAAAATTTCAGTCGAGATCAAATCTCGATCGTTTATTTTGATCGAGATCTTTTGAAGGCAACAATGAAATTTTGGCATCAAACAGTCGAGATTGCTTCGATGGATTGTAGGACAGAAGCTTTTTCGATTCCCTGGCCTAGAAGAGCCTTTCTTTGATAGGAAGGAAATATTTGCTGCAGTGGCTTTTTTGTATAAAATTAGTTATATGATGGTGTTTTTTTTTCCTTGGCCCTAAGGGGGTTTAAATTCTTGAGGTGTTGGTCTTTAGCCAGCCTACTCTTTAAGGTTTATATTTAAACATTCTCTTTTGTCTTTCACATCCTTTGTTGCATATTTAGGAGGGAGAGTTTACTTTGGTCCATCTTATTAGGGATTTTGCTTCAGTGTTGTGCAATTAATGTGCACCGCTAAGATGCCATTGGTGATGATTAATTTTGGTGGTCGAACACCTTTCTTTTTTTTTTTCCTTTGTACACCACTGGAACAAAAAAAAAAAAAAAAAAAAAATTGAATCTCAACGACCACTTTAGATCAGCTGGACTGTAGGCGTTGCACATTAATTGTGCAGCAGTGAAGCAAAATCCTCTTATTAGTGCTCAAGGATGGACTTCCTCTTAAAAGGAGTCTTGAGTACCTCTCCATCTTCTCCACACAATAAGAATAGGAATATGTCTTAAGTAAAATTTAACAACACTTCTGATTTATTTTTTTAGTACTTAAAAGTGAGCCTTACTCCTATTATGTAATAGAGAAGCGTCTAAATTCTCTTAAATGTGTGGCAAAGGGATATGAAAAAACCATAGTACCACGTGCTTAACGGGTGACAACATAGAACTAGCACAACCTTGCTCGTGCATCACACGTGCCTTCACCTAATCAATTATAATAGAAATGACATTTTTTTAGTTTTAATGGAATTTTCAAGTCTATTTAGCTATACTGTACCTGTCAATATTGTCAACTATTTGCTTCAACATTAAATGTAAACATGGCTGCAAGGGTAAGTAAATAGACATTCTTCAATTTCTTTAACCTAATTTTGGATTATTTTTCAATGTCAAGGATCGATTCATGGGGACATTAGATGCCAAATGAAGCTATTTTTGTTTTGTTTAAGTTCTTAATTTTTGGATTATTCAACTCCAAATCATTTAAGAGAAGTCCACTAGTGGGTTTATATCAACAAACAAAGCATCATAATAACTGGAATCTCTTGCAAAAGGATATCATTAATTAAAGGTGATATTAAATGCAAACCATCCTCTTTTACAAACTCTTTTGAAACCCTAATGTGAAAGGAATCAAATCATCTTATAAAACTGCCAGACCATCTCAACGATGATAGAACAAACTATGATAGTAAATGAAATCTCTCATTATCAAGTCTCTCAACTCTTATTCTCTATAAATCCCACTGTAGCCATGCAGTGTCAGACATACACAAACACACTTCCATAATCATAGTTTTCAGCCATTCATGTCTTCCTTAGAGCAAACTTCCTTCTGTGAAAATTATATGCCTGATGAGCTACTGATAGATAGCATCAAGCAGATCCATGGAAGCATTAGTAAGTTAGAATCATTGCAGCCATCGAAGCTGGTTAATACCCTCTTCACTCAGCTAGTGAAGTTGTGTACATTTCCATCTTCAATTGACATCAACAACTTACAAGAAGAAGTGCAACAAATAAGAGTAAGTTTGATAGATCTGTGTGGACGTGCAGAATGCCTTCTTGAGCTCGAATTTGCAACTATTCTTGCTAACATACCACAACCATTAGAGCATCTTAATCTCTTCCCTTACTATGAAAACTATGTTAAACTTGCTGGTTTAGAGTACAAGATTTTACTAGAGAATGGGGTGACAGAACCCAAGAAGGTGGCCTTTGTTGGGTCTGGTCCGATGCCTCTTACCTCCATTGTAATGGCTACCAATCACCTGCAACTCACACAATTTGACAACATCAATGTCGATGGATCGGCAAATGAGGTGGCTCGACGTATCGTTGCTTCAGATGTGGAGTTAGAGAAGAGGATGAAATTTGAGACTTGTGATATAATGGAGGTGAAGGAGAAGCTAGAGGAATATGATTGCATTTTCTTGGCAGCTCTTGTAGGGATGAACAAGGAAGACAAGGTACAGATTCTTGGGCATGTCAGAAATTATATGAAGGGTGGAGGGTTTTTGCTTGTGAGAAGTGCAAATGGGGCAAGAGGGTTCTTATACCCTGTAGTTGATGAGAATGACTTGCTTGGTTTTGAGATCCTCTCCATCTATCACCCAACTGATGATGTGATCAATTCGGTTGTTCTTGCTCAGAAACCCATCTTCTGAACAGAGAAGAGGTGTTTTGTTGTCACAATAAGTTGATCAATGGCTTTTGATTTTTATATCTTTCTTTCACTAAGTTTCTAATTGTTTGTGCTTTATTAAAAGGTCTTCTTGTCACAATAAGTTGATCAATGGCCTTTGTTTTCTAGTATTTTTGAAATAATCAGCCCTGCAGCTTTGGACATGCAAGGTTCAACATCTACAAAACCTTCAACTTTCTCATATCAAATGAGCTAATTAGATCTTAGAACAATGGATTGAAGAACAGTTACAATCATATATGCATAATATTTTCAAGAGATTATGAAATGGGTACTGAAAAACATCTTCTGGTTCTTGGTTTTGAGAAGCTCCAAAGTAGGGAAGAAACTAATCCTTCATGATGAAAGGCCAGCAGCTATCAATCAGCTTGCAGAAACCATTACTGTTGGAACTGTAAAATTTCGTTTCATCACGTCAAAAATCATTTGTTAAACAAATCAAACTCAATAAACAAATACTAGAAGTAGGAATAATTTGATATAAATAATCAATTGTGCATGAAGCTACTTAGTTGTGAAGTTGATTTTTACAATTAAAACAACACCTATTGAACATTATCGTACCTGTCTGATAGCCGCATGAAGATCCTCATCTGTGAAGTTTCCAGTTTCTAAGTGATCTGGAGGGTGATTTATGAACATCATAATGTCACCTTCGTCGACATGTTCCAACCTGAAGCTCTGGATATCGGCTGAGATGCCTATTGTTTGGCCTGTAAAAATCCAGCTTATTCTTCATGGAATGTTTGAGAACAGCATGAAAGTGTATTCGATTTAAGAGTGAGTAAAAGGTTGCAGAGGAAAATTGGATCACCTTGAACACATGTACTAAGCTCAGTTGAAGCGTCTGTTGGAATGGTAGATGATGCATTAGAACCACCAAAGCATATATTGGGGTAAGAGATGGATGCAGATGCATTCAAAGAGAAATTTCTTGAACCAAGTCCAGTACTGCTAGCATTGTAAAATGGAACATGGGAAGAATTCTCCATGTAATCATCGAGCATTGTGGTTCTTGGAGGAAAGCACTGATGTTTTATCCCATTGTAGTCTCTGTGTTGATGTAAATTATCCATCCTTAATGGGTTTGATGAGTAATAGCCAACTCTAGGAATATGCATTCTCTGCAATACTTGATTAACTTCAGGAACTTGTGTATAGGGTTGGACTAAAATTTCTCTCTGGTTTAGAGTTGGAAGTACAGATAAAGGGTTCGGATCTAAGCAAGATTTCTGACCAAATTGACTGTGTTGAAGTGACACAAGATTCTTATAACCGTTGACTTCAAATCCATCAGGCTGAGTAAATCTCATGGCAATTTGGTTATTAGGAGATGTAATGGTTGTAGTTGATGGTTGTCCACTGATTCCAGTTGACTCAACATCATTTGCACTGTTCTTCTTGATAGCATTTCTGAATTTCTACCACAGCAGTAAAATGATGACTCTGAGCAGCAAAGACCAAATCAAAGCCACCATAGATTTGGAGTTAAGGAATGAAGGCTCACCTGAAGACGGCTAGCAATATTGTCTCTAGAAACCTGTGGTTCATTCATATGTTCTAGTATTTTCTTAGGAACAGCTTCTGTTGAACAGAAGTAAAAAAGAAATCTCAATAGAAGTTCTAGAATTCTGCTAATATAACAAGTTAAGAAGACAAACAATACTTACTGTCAACTCCTATTTCATTAACTGCATCAATGAACTTCTTGTTCAGTTCAGGTGTCCAAATTACTCTCTGCTTTTTATGTTTTGAATTGTCTCCACCTGAATCATTGTTTAGGTTACTTTCATTCTCCTTGCTTTGAAGCCTTTGTCTTTTGGTAGATTTTGAATTTTGATCTGGAACTTCATTTTTGACAACTGATCCATTGGGGTGATATAATTTTTTTCTAATTACATGTTGCCATATGTTTTGAATTTCCTCCTTTCTTATGGGCTTTAGCAGGTAGTCCCTGGCTCCATGCTTTATACCCTTCATCACCATGTTCTTTTCACCATTTGCAGAAATCACTGCAATAATGTGTAGCAGAGATACTAAAACAAATACAAATCGACGAAAAACCAAAACAAATTCGACAAAGTAAGATCGATCTTGATGAACTCACTAACTACAGGTATGTCCATTTCCAAACTAACAATCTCCAAGAGCCTGAACCCATCCATGTCAGGCATGTGAACATCAGTAATCACTATATCAAAATTGTCTTTCTCCTCCCATAATAGTTTAAGTGCTTTGGCTCCATCTGAGGCAACCTTAACTGCAATGCATATGGGAAAATTTTGTTCAGGAAAACTAGCCAACTCAATAAGACTAGATTACATTGGTGGGAGCAACAAAAGAAAGAGCAAAACAGAGAACTCTTTCCTGGTATAGAGGAGAAGAAACTAGAGAAACATGATAAGAAGAAACCTTTATAGTTGCAACTTTGCAGAACAGCCTGAAGTGTTCTGAGACAAACCATATCATCATCTACAGCCAAAACCCTCAACCCCTCAGGAAAAATCTCTTGATCTTTGTTCTCTGATTCCGCTGCTTGAGATTGATCATGATTATCATTCTTCTCTGATAGATGATCCATTCCCAGAAAGGAAAGACAAATAATATCAAAACCCACTGAAAAACTCTCAAAGATCTCAGTATCACTGTTTTGATTTATCTCCCAGAACAACACCCTCAGAGAAAGATTTCAGAGAATCGCTGGGGAGATTTTTACAGCAATTGAGTCAATGACAGATTAAAGGCACGGGCAGAACAGAGATCAATCCGGACAGAATCATTAACCCGTGATGTAAAAACAGACAGAAAACAACACGTAGGAAAAAGGAAGGGGTGAAACCGGATTTCAAAAGCTTACAATGACATCACAAAACGCGATCAAATAAATTTTGGATGTCACGATTTCATTCCCACCAAACACTAATTTTAAATTTAACCCAGATTTGAAGTCATAGATGAAACTCAGAATAAATCTCGACAACCAAACGCAAACACCCAATGCTTCTATTCTCTACAAAAATGGAAACCAAATCTTCCGTGTCTTTTACTTTCTAAAATCCCAACTTTCCCATATAAGAACAAACCAAAATATCCAGTTTCCATAGTAATGCATTTGTTATTCTACACACATATGAAAGTCTCCATCTTGGTGTGCTTTGTTTTTTCCCTCTTGATTTTCTATTTAATACTTTTAAAAACCATGAATTTAGCTTTCCAGAAAGGAAACTACAAATCATAAAATCTAAGCAGATTTGTATTCTCAGAAATCACTCTCTCACTGTCAGTGAGTTTGAGTTTGCTTGGAGATCCTATCTCATAACCCTGTGGCTCTGAACTCCCACTAAGAAGCTCTCATTCCACAATAACCAGACGCTTTGGATCCTACAATAACCCATTATCAAACCGTTTTAACTGTTTCAAATTAAAAACTAAATTTGGGTGTTGGATCTTGTAAATTGGGGTTAAGACCCAAATAAATCAACTTCTTTAAATAAAATAAAACAACCTCATTTCAAAATTTCACCAGGAAAAAAAATGATGTATCACACAAACAAGCAATAAAAAGCTATAACAGGTTGGGTTTTTTTAGTGGTTGGGTCTGGTTTGCTTAATAACTTACACCAAACTGATTCGAAATCCATAGGTTTTTCAATCCTCAACTTATATCTTGTCCAATTAGCCTTGGGTTTGGCCCTTAGTCCTTGGTGTCAGGGTAGAGGTATGTGCTTTTATGACATTTTTTGTCACACAGTAGGAGTAGGACTCATGTGAAATCCGGGGGTTGTGTTTTTGCTTCTTTTTTTTGTGGTTGGGGGGGGGGGGCCCTTTTTTTTTTTGGGGGGGGGGTGGGGGGGGGGGGGCCTCTGGGGGGTCTCGGGGGGGGGGGGGCGGCGCGGGTGGGGGGGGGGGGGGTCGGCTGCCCGTCTGTTGGGTGGGGGGGGGGGGGGGCACGGGGGGGGGGGGGGGGGGGGGGGGGGGGGGGGGGGGTCAACGAGAGGAGGTTTGGGTTATACTTTGCGAGATGATAGGAGTCTCCTATTCTCTTTTCTACACCCTTGGTAGAGAAGCTTTAGGAATCGTGAGAGCCAGATGCCTCTACAAGGGGTTGACTCACATAGTGATGGAGAGTGATTGCATGCAGTTTGAGGTACATGCTCTTAATGCTAAACCCTAGCCGTTGAGATGCTAAATGTTGGGAGGAGAGCATCCACCTACATAACCCATTTATGGTTGTAGTTTTCACTTTGTGTGGTGTGGTTCGACACTGGTGGTGCTCTAGATGGGAAACACCGTATAAGGGGGACCATGCCAAATCCACTACTAGGATGTTGGATTATATATCAACACCTTAAAAACACCATGTACATATTCAACCAAAAAAAGTGTATCAAAACCAATTTTCCTTCAAATAAACGGAATCATATGTCGAGCCATTGAGAATTAATAGAATCTACACGTCATGCATCCGATGTTGGGCACTACCGGCGTGACCACGTTAGACACCCCACACAAGCAAATCCCTCTTTTTACTTGTAAAATTAAATAAGAAATATATGCGCGCCATTTTTTCGATTTATTCCCGCCAGGAGAGGTTTTCTCTTTTCTCCAAGGCTCGTCACCTGTTGTAAATCAACAAAGCGGAGCTGTAGAAGCGCGTGAGGCCAAAAAAAAAAAAATAATTCAGAAATGGAGAAACGCGCCACCGATGCTCCCACCGGCTGTTACAAGTGCGGCCGTCCAGGCCACTGGGCTAGAGAATGCACTCTCTCTGCAACAGATCCAAAATCAAACACCGATTCTCTCTCCAATTCAAACCCTAAAACTAATTTCTCCCGTCCATATTCCAGGACCGGTAATTTCCTTCCCAGACCACAAGAGACAGCTTCTGAAAAACCCAAGAAACTTCCAAGGACGAGACCCAAGCTCACTCCTGAACTTCTCCTCTCAGACGATGGCCTGGGTTATGTCCTACGCCACTTCCCTCGGGCTTTCAAGTTTGGTGGCCGTGGTCATGAGGTAAATCTCTTACAAATAATAGATTTTTTTTTTCTGGGTTTTTTGGATGACACCAAAGACGTAAACAAATTATGGAATGTCTTTTCTTGGGGAAACCACAGCACAACATGGAATCTTAATGTTGATAATTGGTTTATAGAGTTACAAATACTGAGTTCGTCCGGGTTTTTGGTAGATGTTACACAAAGGTCGATACCATGGTTACAACTTCTAGGTTTTGAATTAGTTGATTTAATTGGATTGATTTACTCTATATGATTATGATTTTGTTGGTTCTCTGTTTTTTTCTCTCTCAAACTAGATGCCTGTTTTCAGGTTTCTCTTGGGTATTGATAATTAAAGGCAGCAAATCTCATCTCTGCACTTTTAATCTAGATCTGGACTGTGATCATAATATACTTTTCCGAAGACATCCCAATCATAATACACTTATTTTTGAGTGTTACTGCCATGACTATAACTGGGTTGCAGCTTTGGGGTTTTCAGTGCGGTCGATTGTGGGATTGATTTTGATTTATGTTAGTTTAGATAGATTATTCTCTGGTGAGATCTTTGTATTTGGGGATTATTTGTTTTTGATAATTTTGAGTTATTTTTTGACATGGAAAGATGTGAATTTGATGACTTACTGCAATCACTGCCTTTGCGTTTGTACTCACTCATTGGATTTTCAAAGGATTCTGGTTTGCACAAGTACTCTGGCTGCGGCTTTGGTTATGAATTTTGTAGATTTAGTTTGATTGATGTTGGTCTCTGAGTTTGGATGTGACAGGTTCCCTGATTTTTCTATCAAACAAACATCCGCAGTTTGAGTTTTTCCATCTGCAAATTAGTATTCGTGTAATAACGATAGTGAAAGATAAGGCTTTTGAAAACTATCACTGCTGGTATTTGTAACGAGTAATGACTATGTTGATTGTTATTATGTTTGTTATTACTCCTTTTTTTTTAACAATCTGTGTCTGGGTTTATATAGGTTCGGGATCTTGGGAATCTCATTGGGTTATATGCTCAGTGGCACAAGCATTTGATTCCCTACTATTCCTTTGAGCAGTTCATACACAAGGTTGAACAAGTTGGTGCCACCAAACGAGTCAGGGTAATACATCCTCACTTTGGTTTTTTAATTCTGGCATATTCACAATTTGGCTAATTTTGAGATTTCTGTACATATTCCTAAATTTTTTCTACTGTGGTTTTGATTCATTGCCTTAGTTGTGCATCTCCTTTTGTTCTTTGTTTCAAGTATGTGACTTATATTCAGTGATATGATTCTGAACAGACATGTATTAGAGACTTACGAGACAGAGTTGCCAATGGAGGAGACCCCTCAAAGTTGCATGAACTTCCAGTTGAACATGACATCTCAAATTGTGAACCAGGTATCACAAATTATGGTTCTGTCAACTTTTGTCATTTTCTTGTTCGTGATCAGGGAGTGCCTCTAGGCATTTTGGTTGGAATATGTGAAGTGTGCAGAAGCAACAATATCTGAACAATGTATTAATAATATTTGATAGCAAATTATAGTATTCATTTTTTTTGGGGGTTCAAATATCCCTGATTTAGGGACAGAAATTGGAAACCTCAAATCCGGTGCTTAAAAGAAAATATTAAGTGAAAGCAACTCTTATATGGTTTCTGGAGTTTCTAGTTGGCCTCCTAGATTCAGTGAATCAATTTTATTTATGGATTTCTTTCGTGATCTATCAGGAAGGAGGTTATAGACTGGCTGCCATTGGGAATCAAACATCTGCTACCCACACCATAGATGGGATTGGGATTTTGGATGTGCTATGAAGCCACCATAATAATTGTTATAAAGGAATCTTTTTGTTGGGGCATTTTATGCATGTCAGGATCTTAAAGCCCTGAATCTTTCTAATAGTGTTATAGCGTATCAAACTACCTGCATGTCAGAAGTTGATATTGTTATTCATGCTTTGTTGTTATGGTATTTGTCCTTCAATCTTCTTTTCTCCATTTCTGTATCAGTCAACTGGATACTAATTTTTCTCCACGAAGGTCTGTTTGACCAGGTCATTTTTTGAAAACTTTCTTGCTGGGGGTGATCTTCATGCTTCATCTGTTATGTATTCTTCTTTGTTCATTATCATAAGTGAGTCATGATTTAATTCTTGCAGGTATGGAGGAAGCAACAAACTTGGAGAGCACAGATCATCAAATGGCAGACCCCCAAACAAATAATCCCAGTGCTGATATTGTACAAGAAGAGATGTTTGATGAGATCTACAGGAGTGCAACTGGAGTAAGTAATTTTTTTATCTTCTTTTTATTTTTGCTTCTTTCAGCTGTTCATCTGGTATGGTTCCAAGTACTTGTTCATTTCAAAATCTGAATAAAAAGTTAATTTATTTCAGTTTCTTGTCCTTGAAAAATACATAATCTTTGATTCTACAAAGCCCAACCAACTTCATTATCATTATTTTCTTCTTTCCTAGGGTGTATACTTTATTTTTATGTTGGGTAACTTTATTGTTAATTAAGTTGCTTACTTGACATCCCCACCTGACACCATGCTACATATAAAGAGCTTCAATAAAGCATTAGCTTGGTAAACTTGTCTGCATGATTATTTCAATTTAACCTCAACTTCGTCTGGCTGTTTACTCAGGTTGCTTCAGAAATTGTTTTATATAGTCAAATTATTTGATAATTGGAAATACCCCAAAATGTATAATATTACACCTGCCATTTTGAAGGCTTACTTAGTGAATTTATGAAGACTTCCATAAAAGTTCTTCCCAGAAAGTATGATTCTGCACCTGTATTTCTACTACGTTAAGAACTAGATAGTACTGAATCGAGGAAGAGCAACGAGGGATTTATGATGACAGTGGAGCTCATCAATAACACATTGGTTGGATGGAGAAAGAGGAAGCATAATACTTTTAGGACTAAAATTCCCTTACTCTTAGTGCTAGATGACCCAGGGAGTATATGCCATCCTTATGGCATGAATAGTCATTTAACATATTAAGTCAATTTAAATACTTTGATCTGAATGGTTTGATCATTAAACTGTTCACTTGAATGGGGCAATTCCAATCTGTATGAATCTGACCTAGTTTTGGTTTCTACTTGTATTGGAGGAATGCATATTTTTGTTTTATATGATCGAGATGGGATATAGCTTAGGTCCTTGTTTTGTCTGTAATTTTTTCAAGGGAATTATCTCCTGTATTTCCAAGTATGAAATTCATCCCCCACTTGGAACCTTCCAATTGTTGCAAGTGAAAATGTTGAATGGATTTTAGCAAAGGCGACTTATTTTCCACTCAACAGGTTACTCAGTATTTCAACAACAGAGCTGTAACTTTTGGTTACTATTTTCCGGGTTGGTGTCTATGTACTTCACATGAAAGTTTCTGGATTTTAGTGAAACTATGTATTCGTTGTATATTGCACTTTTATAATTTTCTAAATAAGCCCTCTAAAGATAGCAAGTTGAGTTTTGAATGCTTATTGTTTTTGCAAAAATCTGAGTAGCAACCATTCAGGTTCGAGACAAAGCTGAAGGAACATTAATTTTTTTAGTGGTAGTATTCTTGAAAAGTGCAAGTGTATTAGTACACAGAATAAATACCCCCACCCTTGTCAGCCTAGGCTCTACAGATCCCAAAAGAGAAACCACTTTATATTACTGTCTGGAAGAAGTTTATGAAACTTCCCGTCTTACTGGCTGATATCCAAATGCAGTTATTTCCGTCGAGAGTTAGAGAACTTTTGAACACCAAATAGATTCTAAATGTCATGTTTAAGATAAAAAATTCCATCTATTGGAGATTCGTTGATCACTTTCTTGCTTTAATAATTTTGTGACTGAAAATCTTGTTGGCCTCATGCTTAGCGTAAACAACTGTATGATAACCAAAGATTTTGATTAGGGTTATTAATGTCATGATGGAAGAACAATTTCTTTGGAAAGAATACAGAACCCACATTGACAAAAGTTCATTGGAAAACAAACTGTGTACACTAACACTCGATGGAGCCCCATCTTGTACTTTAATACAAAACAGTAGTTGAACAATCATTTCAAAGATGTATCACCTCTGAAAGGAATTGCAGGGTGATAGTAGACAAGATGTATGGAGTCTTGTTAAATGAATTGGAACGTTTGATTTATGTGGTAGATGAACTTCTTTACTGTTCTCAGTTGGGAAGCATTGTAGCCATGAAAGAGTTTGTGGAAGAGTATTGAAGCATATGGTGTTCTGATGTTATTGCAATATTGGACTTCTGATCTTTTGGGTTGTGGGAAACATGTATTTTCTAGTAGCCTTGGGATTAACTGAATTGCTAACACTTTATACCATTTTTTACCTTTGTAGTTGCTAGAATCCACTGATAATATTTGCAACCCCAACTGCAGGAACCTAGTCAATCACAAACTCAAAACAATATCTCTGAAGTTGCTACTGATCAAAGTTCTGGAAAAGAGTTGTCTAACAGAGTTGCAGATTCCTCAAATGAAAGTCAAGTAACAGAGGAGCAGAAAGCTCGTATGGAAGCTAACCGATTAAAGGCGTTAGAAAGAGCTGCTGCCCGTGCCCGATCCGTGGGAGCAACTTGAGTGTCACTATACATTGTGCTTGTTTCAATTATCTACTCTTTGTTCTTCATGTCAATGGAAAAGTCAGTTTGGACCATCTCTTCATTTGCATTTTTGCAGTAGAATTTCTCCATTGCTGTGGCATCTCTCAACTGCACGATTCATATCATCTTTAGTAAATCATTTTGTTATATGATCTGTCATTTTCACCTGTTTCATGTAGCCGTGTAACATCATCTTTCCTTGAGAATGGCAGCTGCATGATTAATGACTAATTCTTCTGGAGTCAACTGGTAAGCCTCCACACGTTTGTTGGTACACCCTCTCATTTGGACTCAATGCAGTTATGGCATTGCACTCTTGTAAATCTTGGTTTTAAATTATTTTTAGTAGTAATTTTAAATTTTTTTCTTTATTCACACGATTTCTTTTTATTTAATTTATTATTGAAGTTGGTGAATTAATTACTTTATGAATTTTATAAGGGAAATTATCAATGTCATCTTTCCATAATAAATCAAAATATAAGGTGATGCAATTTTAGAGTCATCTATTCTAACTGAAAACTGGTTAAAGCATATCATAACCAGCCCAAATTGGTAGTTGAGACCGAAATCTCAGATCTTTGGTAATAATACGTTGACCAGGTTGGTATGTGGAATTAGGTGAGTAAAATTACATATTCAACCCTTGGGTTTTTAAATTATTACGTCTTCACTCCTTAAGATTTATTCTGTTACATTTACTTTTCTTATGTTATTTTATTACATATGGACCACACCTTTATGATGAGTTGAAATCCATTGTATATGCACAATTTCCAAAGTACCCTCTTAAACTGTTTGGATGATTTTCAAGTATACATATACAAGAAAATTCTCTCTTTCTAATTAAAACTAACAGCGTTAAGCAGTCGTGGCATTTATAATAGAATAAATTTAAGGGATATATAGATCCATAAGAGGGGTGATTAGGGTTGGAAGATATATATTTTTTTTGGGTAAAAAACAATCTTATTCAAAGCAACTCAGTGGAAATCGACTATTCTTTCGGGCTTGAAACCGAAAAAGTCTTCCTGACTAAGAGATCTGTTATACATTAGAATTCCTAAGAATATAAGCATAGAAATAGTGTACAAAGTTATCCATTAGATAATGGATATCTTGGATGGAATCCGGATCATCTCCCCGTCGGGGGCAGCACAGAGTGCTCTCCCATGGCTTCCTGACCACAAAAACTAGTGGGTCCCACTGGTGGAAAAAAAAGTTTTTTTTTTTAAAAATTTTCCAAAAAGTGTTTTTCACCGTGGACCCCACTGGTTTTGTGGTCAGGAAGGGTCGGGGAGCATTTTGTGCTCCCTGTCGGGGTCGTTGATCCGGACTCATCTTGAATCAAAGGCTCTAATGTCATCGGTGGTTATATCTGGTCAACAAGATACCTGATTATCTGCTTGCAGTCTGATTTAATTAGAATCAACTTATATCCACATGCAAGCGCTTCCAATAGTCTTGTTCTAACGACAATAATTTCTCATTCTTCAGCAAAATTATAATGCCCAGATAACGATAAAGCACCCAATGGTTTACCCTCTACTTCTCCGGGATGAGTAACGAAGGAAAAAAAATAAAAATCTAAGAATATAAATATATTTATAAGTAACCTAAGGGGTATATATGTAATTTGATATTTTTTATTTTTTTATTTCAAAGTAAATAATATTTCACCATCACATTTCCTCCGTGTCTCTTACCTCCTTTTGATAATCTTGCAAATAAAGAACAGGATCGTGCAAACAACCTTTAGCTTAAAGTATCAGAGCCTATAAAGTTATATAATCGTTTCTTCCCTCTTTACCAGAGAAAAACATATAGAAGCCCTTCTCTCCCCCTTCTCTCCCCCTTCTCTCCCTCTCTCTCCAAAGCTTTCAGAAGCTCATCTCTCTCTGAAGGAGGAGAAGGAAGGAAAGAAGCCTGTGTTTCGGTAAGCCTACTTCTGTGTCTTGTGTTGAAGGAAAATGAACCCTGTATCTTCTGTGATCTTATGTTTACAAGCATTCTGATTTTCCTTCACTTTCTTTTTACTCTGTTTTCTTGCCTTTTGAACCATATTTCATGTTTCTAGGTTCAAACTTATTTAAAAAAACCTAGCTTTGATAGGATGGAATCTGGTTAAGATAGATCTTATCTTTGATAGGAGACAACTAGTGATGATTAAGTCTAGCAAATTACATATATGTTTAGATTAATGTGTGGAACTGCTGCTTTAGATTTACTGCAAATCCATGGCTGTTTGCTTGTTAGAACTCTCTTATCTTACTTGAAAATATATTTAACAGAGACTGGTTTTGGTATCCATTAGGTTTTCTTTTCGTTGTGAGATGTTTCTGTAGTAATTCATGTTTCTTATGTTCTTTTGATGATTCAGTTGCAGCTTTATCATAATTATTCTTTAATTAAAAACGAAAAGTAGGAATTTCACCCAAATAGAAAAGGTGATGGAGACTTGAGAGAATACGAATAAATAATTGTAATCCTTTCCACTGTTTCTTGATTCTCGAAAAATCCAACAATGGTGGACAACATTCATGGTGGACACCTTTGGCACTCACCGACAAAGACCTAAAAAGTTGCTTTTTGAAAATCGTCACGTGGTGAAATATTTTGTGTAACACGTGGTCCATTACCCTTCGCACAAATAAGCAGGGAATAGAGATTTTCTGTTTCAAGGGTATTTCTGGAACACTGAATTTTGTAATGCTCCTGCATTGCCCTTTGTTTTTTCTCTGTCTTAAATGCACAAGTAGATGGCAAAATTTCAGTGGAGATTTGATCTTGATCATTGTTATTTTCAAACGATTTCGATTGAAACGAATGGTTGAGATTTGATCTCGACCGAAATTTTGGCATCAGACGGTCAAAATACCTCATTGGACCATTTTGTAATAGAAGCAATGTCTGTTGTCTATCCGATCTTTGGATGGACAACACTTGGATTGGTACACTTCAAACCTTCAAATGGAAAGGCTAAAATGAAATTAGTCCATCTAGAAATGGCTGAAACTAATTAGTCCATTTTCAAAAGGTGTGATTCTTCTCCATTCGATGATTGCAATTTTATCAATCCATGCAACGTCCATCCAACACTTGAACGGATAGGACGGGAGATCACACGAGACCCTTTTTCATCTCACCATTTGCCTATGAAGTGGTGGTAGGCAACTTTGTTAAGTTCTTTTTTTTTTTTCATTAAAAGGTGCTTAAGAGAAGCAAGGACAGGGCAGAGCAAGAAGATGAAGGTGATAGAGAAGATCAAAGCAGCTTCAAAGGAAGAAAACCAAGTGTTGTTCTCATTTGAATACTTCCCCCCAAGGACTCGTGATGGTGTGGATCAAACGCTTGAGCTGTTGGATCGTATGTCATTCCATGGGCCGGCTTATTGGGACATAACCTGGAGAGATTCTAGTGCAAAACTCAGCCTTGAGATGGCTAATGTGATGCAGAACTTGTTCTCCATTGATACCATGATTCACTTCACCTGCAACAAGATGCCTGTACAAGAAATCAATCAAGCTCTTGACACTATCAAGTCTCATGGCATCCACAATGTTCTTGCCCTTAGAGGTGATCCCCCTCTCGGCGAAGACAAATTCGTTAAGACCGAAGGCGGATTTGACTGTGCCCTAGACCTCGTAAGCCACATTCGTAAAAACTACGGAGACTACTTCGGCATTACCGTTGCTGGTTATCCGGAGGCACACCCAGATGTGCCAAGGAAGGATGATGGTTTACCAACTCTTGAAGGATACCAAAGTGATCTTGCATATTTGAAGAAGAAAGTTGATGCAGGTGCTGATCTTATCATCACTCAACTGTTCTTTGATACCAATATTTTCCTTAAATTTGTTGATGACTGTAGACAAATTGGGATAAATTGCCCAATTGTTCCTGGCATTTTGCCAATCAATGACTATAGGGGCTTCTTGAAGATGACTAATCTTTGCAAGACAAAGATACCAACTGAGATGACCATTGCACTTGAAGCTATCAAAGACAATGATGAAGCTCTTAGGGCTTATGGCATTCACATTGTAACTGAGATGTGCAAGAAGATTTTGGCTCATGGGATCAAGACATTACATTTTTATACAGTTAACAAAGAGAGAGCAGTGTTGTCTGTATTAATGAATCTTGGGTTAATCACTGAGATCAAAATTTCAAGGCCCATCCCAAAAAACCAGGAAGAGATCACAAAAATGTCGTCGGAGATGAAGAAGATGCTTCGCCGTTGATCATGTTGAAGGCAGTATCAGAGGACAATAACTCGGTACCTCCATTAAATAAGAGAGGACTCAGGCATGTTCTAATTACTTCTGATTGATTCCAGGCCTGAAGAAATTATTTGTACTCTGTTTTATATAATTTAAATGCCTCTTTGTTACCAAATGATTCAGTTCTGCACTTTAGAAATTTTAATGCATTTCCTCTTTCTCTGCTAACTTGGGTTAGGAGATGGTTTCAAAAGGTACGAGATCATTAAATTTGATCATTTTGTGGTTAAATGAAGTTGAACTGAATTGACTTGGGAAGATTCAGTTACATCTATCTCTTCACAGTGTCAAATCTTTTGGCAATCATGTGATAAAAAGAGAACAACCATATCATTTAGACCAACTTTAATTCAAAACAACCCTAGCAAATGCATAAAAATACCTTAAAATGTTTCATAAATTTTAATTTTATGACAATTTAGTATCAGTTTGATAATCTACTATTTCTGTCTAAAAAATACTAAACATAATTCTAAATGATTTTGGAAGCAAAAACATTTTTACAGGTGTTCACAACACTTGCTTATAAATGAAAAAACAGAATCGGATTCTTATTTTAAAATACCAAATTTTCCTTCTCTAAATTGTTTTACTTGAAAACCTTTGTCCAAACAAAAATATTTCATAAATTTTAATGTATATTTAAAAAAATACCCAAAATAAAACAAATTTATCAGAAACATATCTGAAAAACATTTCACTTTGAATTAATGAGATAGTCTTTTGATCTATCTCACTAATTGGATCCAATATAAATGTGTCATGTTCATGTGTGTGTCCTGATTTGGTATCTGATTAAGGTGGGCACCCACTTCTCTAACAACCATGTAACATCATAAATGATTGACACGTGTCAAAAAATTATCCCAGTTCACTATGGTGATTCCTGTCTTCTTGATGATGGTGCTGTATTCTTCAATTCAATCACTCGTTCCTTGAGTTGTTGCAGAATGGTTACAGAGCAGCTGTTTCGTCCTTTCACTCTGTCAGATCTCTCTTTCTCTCTCTTAAATTATTGGCTTCAGCGATCCAATACTTGTTTTTCGTTTTGTTCTTGACTTCCTCTTTTCTTCTCTTAAAGGAAGAGAAAGCTTGATTAGTCTCTTTCTGATTTCATAGTTCCACTGTGATTTCCACGAACCCAGTTTTGTTTTCTCTTCCACTGAAGCACAGATCGATCTGGGTTTACTTTGGATTCCCTGTTTTTCTAGTTTCCTTAACCTCAGAGCTTTAGCAAGCCCGAGGGATTCCTCTTAAGAAATTGATTTATTTTTTGTTTTTCTTCTTATTTTAGTACAGTTCACGTGAGGTTACCTCTCTTTGTCCGTGAATCTTGCAAGCAAGAGACTCGACAAACAATGTAGAATCAGTTTCTCTTCGATCAACGAAGTGGAGTTTCAGTTTGAAGATGTGTGAGTGTCGGTTTAGTTGAAGGTGGGTTTTGTAAAAGAGCGACAGATACTGGTTTTGTAGGGTTTCCTATGGAAATGGTCGATGGGTTATGTTCATCCGGTTAAAGAATGAGAGATTTCATCAGAGAAAGTTAGATTCGGTGGTTTAAATCGGGGAAGCGAGATACAGATGAGGAAAAAGAAGAAAATCAGAACCAGAGAGGAGGAATAGAGCTTTAAAACTTCGATTTTTACACAAATGGAGTATCTTCTCTTTCCAAGGTGCTTGTTGCTCATCTCTGTTGTGTTTGTACTATCTTTTCTTCCTTTATCAGAATCAGGCGATGCAGAAGCACTCTTAGGTGTGAAATCCTCTATTGATCCTTCAAACTCTCTTCCATGGCCACAAGGATCCGATTTCTGCAAATGGCGAGGAATCAGAGAATGCATAAAAGGGAGGGTAACAAAACTTGTTGTAGAACATTTCAACCTAAGCGGCACCTTGGACGAGAAGAACTTAAACCAGTTAGATCAACTCCGTGTCTTGAGTTTCAAAGCAAACTCGATCTCAGGCGAAATCCCCAACATCTCTGGTCTCAAGAATCTCAAGTCACTCTTTCTCAGCAACAACCAATTCTCCGGTAGTTTTCCAAGTTCCATTACAGATCTTCACCGCTTGAAAGTTATTGTTTTGTCGGGAAACCAAATCTCCGGTGAAATTCCATTGTCTCTGTTCAAACTCCAGCGACTCTACGTTCTTTACTTGCAAGACAATCGATTCACAGGACAAATCCCTCCTCTGAATCAAACAAGTCTCAAATACTTCAATGTGTCCAGTAATCAACTCTCTGGTGAAATACCCAGAACCTTCATACTCTTACAATTCAACTCCTCATCGTTCTCCAAAAACCTCAATCTCTGTGGTGAACAGATTGGAAATCCTTGCAGTGTCACACCCACTTCTCAGTTCATGGTTCCCTCTGCTTCTTCAAAACATAGTCGAAGAAATAAGCTGGTCAAGATTATTGCAGGAACCATTGGAGGGTTTGTACTTCTATTGATTACTTTGTGTTTATCATGGGTTTGTTGCAAGAATTGCAGAAAAAGAAGAAAATCAGTAGATTTCACTAGCAAAGAAGTTGCAGGTGGAGAAGAGGGATCTGGTGATACTACCAATGGCAGGGATGGTAATAATGGAAGGAAACAAGGGGGTTTTTCGTGGGAAGGAGAGGGACTAGGGAGTTTGGTGTTCCTTGGAGCAGCGGATCAGCATATGACATATGCTTTAGAGGATCTGTTGAAGGCTTCAGCAGAGACGCTTGGGAGGGGTATTTTGGGAAGTACATATAAGGCTGTGATGCAAACTGGGTTTATTGTGACGGTGAAGAGGTTGAAGGATTCCAAGTACCCGAGAATGGAGGAGTTCCGGCGACAAATGGACGTGCTGGGGCGGCTCCGCCACCCTAACCTGGTCCCACTTAGGGCATATTTTCAGGCAAAAGAAGAGCGTCTACTAGTGTATGATTACTTCCCAAATGGCAGCTTGTTCTCGCTCATACATGGTAACAAATGCTTAAACTCCCCCTTTTAAGTTTTAATCATTATCATTATATTACTAAATAAGTGTTGTCATTGTCATGCATATTTACATTGTCATACCCTCTTAAAAAATCACAAGATAAATCTTTTACTTTCAAGATTAGGGTAATAGTGTCATTTAACATATTTTGTTTGAGAATAACATGTATGATAATGACATATCTTCGTGATAAAATATAATGACAATGACATCGAGTCTTAGACTTATTATTTTCCAACATATGGAAAGTAGTATGGGGTTTGGGTTACAAAATAATTAGCACCGGCAGGTCGGGTAGGGTTTGAATTTAGCCATTGGACTAGTCGGGTTCAACTGGACCTGACTCTGTGTCGAACAAGAATTATATATAAATTGAATTTAAATAAGGATAAATCAGGGTTAGTGTCAGAGTTAGAGTAGGGTTTAGGTTTAAGATTTAGGTCTTTAAGATGAGTTTAGATCACCCGCTTCAAGTGGGAGAGGTATATGCTCTTTTTACGTTTTTTCATCATACAGTAAGAGTGAGACCCTCGTAGAATCTATGATATACCTCTATCTTAATGGATAGAAGATCCAGGCTGGATTGATTTGAACCTGCCTGACTTGACCCGACCCGTTAACACCCCTAGGGTTAAGGAAACCAGCATGAAGGTTCAAATGTATCCTAGTACATGAACAGAAAGTCAAATAATTCGTCCATCTCTCATGGCTTTCACTTACTCAACAGTTCCATGTTTGTCTTCTTTCTCTGCAAAACTTTCATTTTCCTGAGGGCCCCAAGTTCTCTGTCATCTTCTTTGTGATGTTTATGGATCCTCAAGAACAGATCCACCACACATGCTTTCGTCCTTTAGACCTGGAAGCCAGACTGCCCCCAGCAATAATGTCTTTGTCCTTGTCTACCTCTCAGCCTTGACTGAAGAGTGAAGACTTTGAATGCTTATTCAAATTTATAACATTGTGTACAGGTACAAGAGCATCAAGTGCTGGAAAACCTCTTCACTGGACATCCTGCCTCAAAATTGCTGAGGATTTGGCAGCAGGGTTGGTCTACCTCCATCAGAATCTTGGCATTACTCATGGAAACTTGAAATCCTCCAATGTGTTATTAGGATCAGACTTTGAATCTTGCCTCACTGATTATGGACTCATGTCATTAAGAAATCCTGATTCAATTGATGAGACAAGTGCATCTTCTCTCTTCTACAGAGCTCCTGAATGTAGAGATGTATGGAAACCTTTAACTCAAAATTCTGATGCCTACAGCTTTGGTGTTCTCATATTGGAGCTCATGACTGGAAAAACTCCATTCCTGGACCTCGTCCAAGAACATGGGGCTGACATTCCTCGCTGGGTTCGTTCAGTAAGGGAAGAGGAGATTGATTCTGGAGATGAGACTGCAGAAGAGAAACTTGGGGCTCTCTTGAACATTGCAATGGCTTGTGTGTCTCTTGCTCCCGAGAGCAGACCAGTAATGAGTGAAGTGTTAAGAATGATAAGAGATGCAAGGGTTGAAGCTCAAGTATCTTCAAATAGCAGTGATCATTCTCCAGGTAGATGGTCGGATACAGTTCAAAGTTTGCCAAGGGAAGAACACTTGGGCATATGAGAGATTCTATAGATTAGCAGGTCTGAAATCCCTATCTAATTTTTGTTTTCCCTTCTTTGCTTTTCGATTTATAATTTGTTAAGGAGCCATTGTAGATTGTGGTGGTGTAAAGCTTTAGGGTTGTTTCGTTGTTGTTGCAGTAGATAAGATTAAGTTTGATCATCTGTTGTTTTTCTTCCTTTTCTTCTGCAAATTTAATGGTTAGTAGTACTTCGAAGATGAGAACAAACTATGAAGATGGTTCCCCAATCTCATAAAGTGAGGAAAAAGATGGATAGATTATACTGCCCCACATTTGAGTAATAAACATTATTGAAATTGGTCCCTCTTCGATGACAAGCTTTGTTGTTTCTCACATTGGGTTTTCCAGCTTTAAGGGCTCAATAAGCCAAGAATGAATCTATCTCCAATTGGGTCACTTTTATAAAGTCTTTGTATTTCTCAATCTGCAGGGGCAGGCCTTAGGATAATAGTCAGTGGACCACAATTGTAGCTTGGGTTTAAGTATCGAAATAGCTCTCAGTGAAAATTGTTGGTAAAACTGTATAAATTGTTCCAAAAAAAATGAGAGGCCCCGGTCCTTGTGTGAGTTTACTTGTGGCGAGAAAAGCGAGGGAATGTTATGATGGATAAATATACTTTTAGACACATGTGGATAATAAAATATCATTAAGATCGGTCCCTATCCAAGTTTTTTGAATTCAGTTACATTATTTGCAAAAAATTGGTCTCTTTAATGAGGATTTTTTTTCTGGGTGGGGTAGAGTATTTTCGTGCTTTTGCAAAAACTAACAAAGGGGAGTTAGCATATCTGCATTTAGGAGGTTATTAGATTCTTAACCTGCCAGATCCTAAGAAACAAAAACCAATTCCATGCATGTAATGTGAATGCATGGGTATTCGGGATAATGTATAACCAAATTCACGCTTGTACAAGAAACATTGCAAGAATTTTTCAGGTAATTGAAATTTTGATAGAAGATCACTGCTATGTGAATGTGATTAGTAATGCTAACATATCTTAATATTCTATTACCTCCATTTAATTCTTCAGGACCTTGAAGTTCGGGGGGCATGTTTGGCCTCTGATGGCCTTGACTTGCCCGAGCTCGAATAGGGCTTGGGCTCATGATTCTAGCCCTGAGGGCGGGTTTAGGCCAAAATATTTTGGCCTTGACTAGGGCCCAAAGGCGGGCTTGGCATAACTCTTTGGCCCGCCGGACCTGGGATTACTCTTAGGTCCGCCGGGTCTCTCCAAACTTGTCCCTGATTTTGGCCTTGACCCTAGCCCTAATTTTGGCCCTAATCCTAACCCTAGCCTTGATTTTGAGCCTGATGGTTGATCTGATCAATGAATAGAAATAGGGACAAGGATAGGGCCAATCAGGGCCAGGGCAAGGGACATGACCAATCAAGGCTACGGCAAGGGCCAATCAGGGCTAGGGCCAAGGACAGGATCAATCAAGGCTAGGAATAGGGCCAATTAGGCCAGGGACAATGCCAATTAGGGTGGGAATGGGCTTGGCTTGGCTCTGTAAGGCTTAGGGTCAAGGACAATAATCATTGGCTTTGAATTAGGGTTAGGGCGAGAATGGACTTAGATTAGAATACATAGGGTTGGGCTTGGGATTGCAAAAGCCCGGCTCAACCCAACCCTGTTGCAGCACTATTTGAAGTCAATCAAAGAGCAACTATAATAACAACCATGTACTTTGAAGCTCGAGTAAAGCATGCAAATCTAGTTCATGGGAGCACAAAAATCATAAGTGAACTGAGAAAACGAATACGTGATACACAAGCTGAAGTTGAGAAGGCCCGTGCAGCAATTTCCCTCCATGCCAACCAAATAGGCACCACAAGGATCCTTCCTCAACAGTTATCAAATGCTTCTACCAGCTCAAAGAACAATCCATAAACACCATCCATGCTGATTACAGGAGAGTCTTCTGTCTTTACATTAGCTTAATAAACAAAGTTGGAGGCAACAACTACCATTTTTAGTACTTCTTCAATTTGCAAATGTGTGGTTTAGTTTTGGTTACACTTTTAGAGACATTTTAATTGTATTTGGTCTTTGAGTACCATGGGACGAGGGGTACATCCACCTCTACAAGGTAAAGGATGTGATTTTAAAGATGATCTCAAAATATCAGGTGTCACCTTCCAATAATCTCACGTAAGTAACCACAGCAACAAACCAAAAAAAAAAAGGTCACAAAAGCATAATCAAGATTTTGGAGAATCTAATTTCAGAGTCATGTAAATTATATCATGTTAAAAATCCAAAAATCCAATTAATGAGTCTCCCGTCTTAGCAAACAAAACGTGACCCAAATCAAAAGAAAAAAAAACCATTTAATATTATTGAAATTCTAGAATATGATTTTTTTTTTGTAAACCTAAATTATCAATACTTATTTGACATTTCTATTTACTGACATCCGCGTAAGAAAAAGCCAAAGGATACTAGGATGGATAAATATACTCTTAGACACGAGTGGTTAATAAAATATTATTAAAAATCAGTCTTAGGTCCACGTCCAACTTTGTTAGAATCCAATTCAATAACCTGAAAAGTCGGTTTAAATCTTTTTGGGATCGGTTTCAATAATATTAAATCTTTTTGGGATCCACGGAATATTTTTGGAAGGTAGAAACGCCTTTTTCCGAAAATTGGCATGCAAAGGAGAGTTATTACATCCAAATTTAGAAGGATATTGGATTCTTAAGATATTAGATCCTATTAAACAAAAACCAAATCCTCGCATGTAATGTGAAAGCATGGGTCGGGATCTATATAAACAATTCAGTACGCTCGTATGAGAATAACCCATCAGATATCGAGTTCAGTCTGCAATCTATCTATGCCATCTCTCTATCTTTATTTCCTCAACAATGTCAATTGGTGTGAGGCGTTTCAAAAGAAGGCACTTTCGTTTTAAATCTATCCATCACTTTAGGTGCAACTTACAGAGAGATTTAGAGCACTTGGGATTGACGACATCTTTGTCAAAAATGTGGCGGAGAGGTAAATCTTACGCTGTACAAATTGTTTGTCATGCTTCGCTACTTAGACATTTTGGTTTGGCTCTTTTCATCAAATTGAGAATCCATAATGTAGTTCTCTTCAATTATTGCAAGAATATAATGGAAAATTGATCTATAATTTTATCTGATGAATTATATAAATTTTATAGTTAGGTGTTCATGGTTATTCATTGATATGATCATCAAACAAATTTTGCATTTCATTGAACTCAAAACCTAGAACTCCATAAAGTTGTGCCAAACTTTCATCTATTTATCCAAAATTGTTTTACTACCAAAAGCAAAATCACATTTCTGTTGCCATACACTTCTATATTCATTGGCTTTTGAATAGTTCAACATGAGTTACTGTTGTGCAGTTTGCACCAATGTTAGGAGGAAATGCCAAGAAGACTCTATTTTTGCACCTTATTTTCCTCCAAATGAACCAAAAAAAAAAAAAAAAAAAATTGATCTCCTTCACAAACTTTTTGGTGCCAAAACATTGCAAAAGTCCTTAAGCTAGGTAGCTAGAAATTTTGATGGAAGATATTGTAGTATAAATGTGTTTAGTGATGCTAAGAGACGATAATAATCTATTGCCTTCATCTTATTCTTCAGGAACTTGAAGTCGTTCAGAGAGCTACAACAATGGCAACTATGTACTTTGAAGCTCAGAAATGAACGCAGATCCAGTTCATGGGTACATAAAGATGTTGAGTGAATTGAGAAAGTAGATACGTGACACACTATTGCTGAAGTTGAGAAGACCTGTAGCAATCACCATTTGTTCTATGGAGCTGGTGTTACTGGGAAGCAGCCTCAGCAATCATTTGATGCTTCTAGCAGCTCAAAGAACAATCCATGAACGCCACCCTTGTTGATCAAAGAAGAGTCTTATGTTTTTGCATCCAAAACTCTTTCAGTTTTAAGTCGCTTCTTATGTCCTTGATCCATTGTTGCTCTAGTTGAATAACCCATGAACACCACCATTGTTGATTAAATTAGAGTCTTATGTTTTTGCATCCAAAACTCTGTCAGTTTTAAGGAGCTGCTTGTATCCTTGATTGAATAAATAAAGTTGGAGGCAGCAGCTACCATATATTTCTACTGCTTCTTCAATTTGCAAGTGTGGTTTAGCATTGGCTACATTTTTAGAAACATTTCAATGTTATTTGGTCTCTGGGTATTTTGGGACAAGTGGTATTCTATTGTCCATCTTAATTTACAAGGTAAAGGATGTGATTACAAAGGCAGGGGAGTTCATAACCGTTGAATCTCAAAATATCACATCTCACCTTCCAACAGTCGCATGGAGGCACCCACATCAGCAAATTTTAGAAAAATTAATTGAAAGAGCACATCAAAATTATCTTCTACATTGTATCGTGTTAAGAATCCAAATAAAGATTGTAATCTTTTGGGGAGTCTTGTAAAACATGGCTCTTGAAAGTGCAAATCTTGGAGTGTAATAATGGTGAGATGGCCCTAGAAGAAACACTGAAGAACTGAACTCAGAAAGCCACTTCCGAATCAGAAATGCAAACAAAGCAAAAATGATAGTCCTTATTCATTACAATAAGCAACAATACAAGTTGAACCACACCCTAATAGACCAGATCTTTTCCAGAATCAATGGGATTGTTATATTGGAATTTATGAATTCAACATTATTAAGTTAAAAGCAAAGGTTAAAAAAAAAAAAAAAACCTAATTTGAAAAACTACGTGCGATCATGCACAAATTACTTCCTAACAACAATATTTTAGTCTTCTGGAACTGATCGATGCTGTGTTTACCAGGTGAAAACCTAGTTTGTTTCGCTCCAAAATAGAGCAAATCCAACCGCACCACTACCCATGCAACTTTCAATGGATATACCCAATGGCTTCACTGAATTGGTAAAGAAAAAATATAAAACAAAAGGATGATTATATGGTCATGCGGCCATGACGATTAGAGCTACTAATAAGGATCGCCATATATATCAGCTGGTTTCCACAGTTTTACATAGAAAAAAGAGAAATAACTCATATGGTCATGCTTCCAAATGATCATAATCAACAATCAGTAGGTTGCCGATGATGGATTAGTAGATCAGTAGCTACATCGCAACAATTAGCCTTGGAGTTACCAACCCAGATTTCAATGAGAATCAGATTACATTGAAATTAAAACTTCACATACATTGAACATTTTTATTGAGTTCATATTGATGAGTTTGCATATAAGGAAAATTCAACTGATGACACAGATTAGAAATCTAACTTTGTAAATCTTGGATTCTTCCAGATTATACAATACAGCATAAGGCTGTCAAACTTTCATCTATTTATACCCAAAATTGTTTACTACCAAACACAAAATCACATTTCTGTGCCATACATCTCTATAATCCTTGGACTTTGAATATTTCAACATGAGTTACCGTTGTGCAGCCTGCGCTTACTTTAGGAGGAAATGCCCAGAAGATTGTATATTTGCACCTTATCTTCCTTCTGATGAACAAGAGAAATTTGATTTGCTTCACAAATATTTTGGTGCCAGAAACATTGCGAAAATCCTTCAGGTAACTAAAATTTTGATAGAAGACATTGTAGTCCAGATGTGATTAGTGATGTTAACAGATCTTCTTAATAATCTATTACCTCCATTTAATTCTTCAGGACGTTGAGGCCAGTCAAAGAGTAGCAACAATTGCAACTATGTACTTTGAGGCTAGAGCAAGGAATGCAGATCCAGTTCATGGGTGCACAAAGATCATCAATGAATTGAAGAAGCAGATACGTGACACACAAGATGAAGTTGAGAAGACACGTCTAGCAATTGCCTTCTGTGCCAACCTAGCAGGCACTATAGGGAACCAGCCTCAACACCCATCTGATGCTTCTAGCAGCACAAAGAACAATTCATGATACAACACCCATGTTGATCAGAGGAGAGTCTTCTGTTTTTGCATCTAATAGACTCATCCATTGTAAGGTGCTTTTGTGTACGCAAATGTGATTTATTTTGGCTGCATTTTAAAAAAGAATTTAATGGTATTTTATTTTTCGGCGATTTGGGACGAGTCATATTCCTTCATCCACCTCTATAAAGTAAAGGATATGTTAATAAAGGCGAGAAAATTCAAAATAGTTGAATCTAAAAAATATCACGTGTCACATTCCGATAGTCGCGCAAGAAGTACCAGCATCAGCAAACGAAAAAAAATCACCCGAGGATAATCTAGAACTTAGAGAATCTAATCAAAGAGTTGTTTAGATTATATAATCTTAAAAATCCAAATAATCAAATTTTAGAGATTCTAATTAAGAATATTCTAGATTATATTATGTTAAAAATCCAAATAAAGATTCAATATTTTTACGTGAATCCTTTAAAAGCCTCTGCAAATGTAAACCCTTTGGGTCCTTTTTTCCACATATCATTCTCTTGGATGATGTGTAGGCACAAATAAAATCTAATAACCCCTTCCCCCACGAGTTTGGACCGTCTTTCCTGACGGTTGTTGACCACAAATTATAAGGTGGCTCACAAGGTAAGGTGATGAGATTTATTTATTTTTAAATATTTTATTATTTTTTACTTGTAGGCCATAGTTAATTTTTAATTGTAAAACCATAAAAGAAGCACAAAGTGCTCCCGATCAGGAAAGAGAGATGATCCACATCCTCCCCCCCCCCCAACGCACACAAACGCACAAAGAAAAATTAAACTAAATTGAATAAAATAAAATATTTAAAAACCCTTCAACTTTTCATCTCCCTTTGTTAATTGGTTGTATAAACTTAAAATGCATTTATTAACTGTAAATGATCAACTTTTATCCTTTTTTATATTTCTTCAGTAATTTATGACTTTATTAATTGATACATATTAATTGCCATAAATTATTATTTTTTAAATGACTTGCCATGAATCCAGCCAGATAATCTGCAAAAGTGGGTTTTTCAATTTGCCCCCAAAAAGATCTTGTTGGATTTTGCAAAGTATTTTAAATGGTAAAAATGTCTTTTTCAACCAACGGGCCAACGGGGTTGGTCCAAGTGGTAAGCAGCTTGGTCCGCTTAAGCAAGGTTCCGGTATCCAAACCTTGTGGATGCAAAAAATTCCGCTGGGAGACTCACCCACCACAGCCAGGTGTGCGAAGCGGGTCGAACACCGGATTAGTCAGGGCAAAGCCTTGGAAATCGGAGTTGGCAACCAAAAAAAAAAACGTCTTTTTCAAAAATTGACATGCAAAGGAGGGTTAGCATATCCAAATTTAGGAGGACATTGGATTCTTAGCATATTAGATCATATGAAACACAATCAATTCCACGCATGTAATGTGAACGCATAGGCGTTCATGATCATATAGATCCAACTCACACGCTCATATGTGAATAACTCGTCAGATATTGAGTTCAGTCTGCAATCTTTGCCATCTCTCTATCTTTATTTTCTCGACAATGTCAATCGGTGTGAGGCATTTCAAAATAATGCACTTTTCTTTTCAAATTTATCCATTACTTCGGGTGCAATTTACAGAGTGATTTAGAGCACTTGGGATTGGTGACACCTTTGTCAAAGATGTGGCTAGAGGTAAATCTTACATCCTACAAATTATTAGTCATGTTATTCTACTTAGACATTCTGGTTTGGCTCTTCTTGTCAAATTGAGAATCTATCATGTAGTTCTATTCAATTATCATAAGAATATTAGTGGGAAATTGATCTATAATTTCATCTGATGAATATATACAAGTTATTGTTTGGTCATGTTTATGGTTATTCATTGATATGATCATGAAGCAAATGTTTTGTTTCATTAAACTTAAAACTTAGAAACTCCACAAAATTTATTTGTGTTATCTATTCTATTATTACTTGATATGGTTTAAATCATACAATGGATTAAGCCTTCAAATATATATTTGGTTTTGCCGAAGTAGAAAATTCAAGTGCCTACAAATTTGTAGTCAAGGTATTGGTAGCCATAAACTAGTGTATATACACATTCCTTAGTCAGGGTGATCTTGTCTATTGCATGTATGACATTTGGTCAATTTTTAGTCCTTGATTCGGATCGAACCTTGTCTTTTCATGCATTTATCTTTTGTATTTCTTTCTTTCCTTTGATGTGTCTGTATTTCCTTTCAAATTCATGAATGAAGTTTTTCCACACAAAAAAAAAGGGAAACACACCCCCCAGGACAAGACCACCCAGGGAAAACCCCCCCACCAGAAATCAAACACCTCCCCATGAACATCGGAAAAACCGAAATACAAAACCCCAAACACCGCAAAAAAAAACCCGCACACCCAAGAAAACAAACCCCAAAAAATAAGAAAACCAAACACAAAAAACCCAAAATCAAATAAAGCAACAACCCCTATTTTATTTTAAAGTATCAAACAAAAAAACCAAAAAGAGACGGAATTATCAACATACCTTTTAATGCATTTAATTACGATAGAGACGGTTTTTTAATTGTTTCACAAATTAAAAAAAAAAAAAAAAAAGGAGGGGCAAAAAAAGAAAGATAACAAGGTGGATAAAAATTAAAGGGAAAGATAACGAGGGGAGACGAAAAGGGTTTAAAAAAAAAAAGCCAAGGGAGTGGGGTTAGAAAAAAACGGAAAAGAAACAACGGAAAGTACAGAGGGGAGGGGAATATGCAGGTAAGAGGGGAGGTAAGGATATTATCCAACTAAGAGGGGGTGTAAGTGCTATTTGTCCAGCTAAGAGGGGAGGTAAGTGATATTTACCCAAAAAAAAACCATTGTATACACACACATGCACTGTAGGTTTGATAAGAATAGAAAGAAGAGGTGACTCTTTCATATTCAGGAATCTGCTGTGGTGTTAAAGGAAAGTAGATACTTAGGCAGCAAATTGCCTTGGAGTTACCACAAGGGATATCAAGAAAAATCAGATTCGAATTAAAACTTCACATACATTGAACAGTTTTATTCTAATGTTGATGAGTTTGCATATAGGGTAAATTCATTAGAAATCTAACTTTGTAAATCTTGGATTCTTCCTGATTGTACAATACAACATAAGACTGTCAAACTTTCATCTATTTGTATCCAAAATTTTTTTACTACCAAAAGCAAAATCACATTTCTGTTGCCATACATCTCTACAATCCTTGCTCTTCAAATAGTTCAACATGAGTTACCGTTGTGCAGCCTGCAACTACTTTGGGAGGAAATGCCAAGAGAACTGTATTTTTGCAGCTTATTTTACTCCTGATGAACAAGAGAAATTTGATCTGTTTCACAAACATTTTGGTGGTAGAAACATTGCCAAAGTCCTTCAGGTAACTAAAATTTTGATAGAAGACATTGTAACACAAATGTGATTAGTGATGCTAACAGATCTTAATAATCTATTGCCTCCATTTAATTCTTCAGGTTGCTGAACACAGTCAAAGAGCTACAACGATAACGTCCATGTACTCCGAGGCTCAAGCAAGGATTGCAGATCCAGTTCATGGGTGCACGAAGATCATCAATGAACTGAAAAAGCAAATATGTGAGACACAAGCTGAAGTTGAGAAAAGGCATGCAGCAATCGCTTTCGGGAACCAGCCTCAGCAACCATCTAATGCTTCTAGCAGCTCAAAGAACAATTCATGAACACCATCCATGTTGATCAAAGGAGAGTCTTTTGTTTTGTATTCATTAAACTCATCAATTGTAAGGCCTTCTGTGGATATAAATGTGATTTAGTTTTTGTTGCATTTTCAAAAGATTTTGATGGTATCCAATCTTTTGGTATTTTGGGATGACGGGTATTTCCTCATCCACCTCTATAAGGTAAACGATGTGCTCAAAAAAGCACAGGAATTCATAACAGTTGAATCTCAAAAATATCACGTGCCACTTTCCGATGGTGATGGAAGAAGTACCCACATCAGCAAACAAGAAAGCATCATCCAAGCATAATTAAGATTTTAGAGAATCTAATCAAGAGTTGTTTAGATTATATCATGTTAAGACTCCAAATATTCAAATTATAGAGAATCTTATTAAGAATAGTGTAGTTTATATCATGTTAAAAATTCAAAATAAAGATTCAATAGTTGTATGGAAATCATGACAACCTTTACTATATGGCCTACAACAAATTTGCATATGGTGTATGAGATTAGAACACTGACAAGTATTTGTAAAATTAACTTAAAAAGGTATTGCAAGTTCATGATGTACAAAAGAGAGACTATTTTTTAAATCAAACCCTATTACATTCATTTTTTTTCTCTTGCCTTCTCTCTTCCCCTACCACTAGTGTAACTATATTTGTCTCCATTCTTATCCCTCCAGAAGCTCTCCAAAATCATAACCAAATTCCTAGTTCTCAATCTCAAACCCTCACTTTAGTGTTTTGTGAATTGAGAAAAGTAAATTCGGGTCACTCACAATGAGATTCTGGAGAAAAGGATCACCTCTTAATTTGTTTCTTGAGATATAAACAGATATGGTGACCCAGATAAGATTTTAAAATCTAAAATAACCTCGTTCATTGGGTTCAGTTCAATGGGCACCATCTTAGCTTATTCTTACATCGTGTTTTTGTAAAATTAATTGTCATTAATACAAATCTATAATCAGAATAGAATGAATTGTGGTGTAAATAAATAAAGTTGGGTTGAGAAATAGAAAAAATAGAATAAGAATTGAATTTGTTTTTTAATAAAATTTCCAAATAATAATGGGTTGCCCGGTGGTTTTTAAAACAAGGAATAGGAAAGAATAATCGAATAGAACTTATTAGGTCAGCTTGGGGCCCAAAAAAAGTTTTTTCTCTTCGAAACCCCATGTATTGGAAAGTTGAGTGGACGAGAAATCATACATAAATGATTGAACTCTCATATGTTGTCTCCTCTAGGGATGGGGGTAGGCCCAGCCCAGGCTTGTGTGGTGTTGGTTGTTGTACACGACTAAAGAAAGTAAGGAAGACTTTAATGATATCACCAAAGGAAGAATTTAATGATATCACCACTCTTCACAAGGCCCTGAAAAAAAATGAAAATATCTAATAAATGTAAAATTAATTGTCATTAATAAAAAACAATTTTTGAGTATTCTGAATTAATTTTATCCCTCAAAAGTGATCATCGTTGGGCTCATTCTATCAAGATCCTCCTAGCCAAGTTGGGCTCTTCTTGGCATCTCAATTTGTGAGTTGTAGTTTTACTTGTATTCTTAGAATGGCCAATGTTGTGGCCGATAAACTAGCAAAAGTGACTTTGTAAATTCTAAGCTCGACATCATGGCCTACTACCACTCCGTGGCTGGATGACTCTGTGGACATCCCCACATGTTTGTCTCAGAGCCATTCATCAAACCCATTCACACATCCGCTACAATTTAGCTTTTCTTTTTGTGTGTGTGTGTGTGGGGGGGGGTAACTGGTAAGATAACTTTTTCATACATGGCTCTCGCAACTTAATGACATTAATTATCTCTATTAATAAAAAGATTTTGAGTAATATCACTTGAGCATTAGTATCGATCATCATGAGTGAGTTTAGTTGAAAATTCGATCAATTTGGATGCCTTAGAACTTATAAGAGGGACTTAAATTTAATCCTACTTCAGTGATTTGAATCACTTATTACATTACATTCAATTAAAAGCCTAATTAACGACATAAGCATCCCCATGCATAAGAGACCTAAAACACAAACCTCATACAATCACAATAATCGAACCTACAAAACACAAACCTCTTACATTAACCCAAATCCAAATCTAAACTAATGCTGGATTAGGTAGAAGAAAGTAAGTGCAACACAGTATTAAAATTCATAGCACAGCTACCATTAGGTCCCATTCCAATTTGGCACAGCTCTTTAAGTTCCTGAAGTTTCTCCTTCATTTTCTTCCCTTCATCTTTAACCAAAACCAAATCCAATGCTTCAATGATACCCTCTTTAGTGACAACCCCATTATCAAGTTGCGAACCTATTCCCCAAAAATGAGAGACAAAACGAGAATTGGTATGATGGTCTGCTATGAATGGCCTGCAGATCAATGGCATCCCCGTAATCAAACTCTCCAGCACAGAGTTCCATCCACAATGTGTCAAGAACACCCCAACTGCGCTGTGTTGCAGAACACGAAACTGAGGTGTCCAGGGCACTATTAATCCCCTCATCTTGTCCTCTGATATCCATTCAATGAATCCCTTTGGTAATTGACTAGTGTCCTTCAAAGACCATAGAAATGGTGTTCCACTTGCTTGTAGTCCTTCTGCCAATGCAACCAATTCATTTGGTGGTAGAAAACCTGTTGTGCCAAAGCTAATATACATCACTGACTCAGGTTTCTGCTCATCCAACCATGGCATACAATCATTTTTATCCAAACTTGATTGATCAGGTGTGAACAGTGCAACTGATAAGCACATTTGAAGCTTCAATCTTATGGCATCCATCGTTGCTGAACCTAATTCCTCATAAGTATTGACGCAGACAGCAGCAGCTCTCGGCAATTCCTGACCCATCCGATGTGTTATTCGAGCAAATGTAGCCTCGAAGTTCCCAGAAGCAATTCCATCAGGTAAGTCACGAATTCGCAATGCAGAGAGCCCTGGAATGAAATCAAGCGTCTCATCTTCCTTTCCTGCAACAACAGCTAAAATATTCTAGTTCTGGGTTAGTTCTCTAACTAACAAAACAAACAAATAATCAATAAATCGGGCGAAATGATTACCATTTGGAGCAACTCCAATGGTGGAGCGAATTAGATCAGTGTAGACATGAGTGGCAAGTGAGAAAGGACCACCGGCAAAAGCTGCAACCCAAGGGATACCCATCTCCTCTGCAAGCTCCCCAGAAAACCAGAGGAAAGCATCACTCATGAGGCATGTAATCTTCCTGTTCTCCTTCTCTTCTGCAACTCGCAAACCCTTTCTACAGTTTGTCAGCGCCACCTCCATGAAAAGATCAATGGGTTCCAACGGATTCCCTCTGAAAACATAGTTTTCTGGTAACCCACTACCAATGTCATAACGTTTAATATTTTGAGGAGCTTCGTCTTCACCTCTGCTGCCAAAAAGTTCACCATTGGATTTTTCTGTGCTGAAGAACGAAAAGGTTGTTTCCGGTGCCGCCGCCGCTAATCGACGGGCAAATGTGATATGACTCAGTGGATGACTTGAAAATGGAAAAACGAGATAAGCTACATGGGATTTGTTTGAGGAGGTTGCATCCTGAACAGCTTGTGCCATGGCTATTTCAGAATTTCAGCACCACTGAATTAAGAAATGAACTGAAGCAGCTGGGTTCTTTGCTGAGACTCTTATCATTTATACATCGCAGAGGCGTGTCTTGCTGCGTTTTGGCCACGACAGATCATAAAAGTTGCCAATAATGCTTTGAATGGAAGCTGAGTAACAGACGAAAGCCGTGCATGAATGGTGGAGCCTACAATCCTATAAATATCTTAGATACTCTGCATCAGGTATCTAGGGTCATAGGGGGACCTTGCTTGGATGCCCAGGACCATCAAGCAATTCACTTTGGGCGGTGGGATCGGAATTTCGATCGAAATTCTGGCTTGATGATCCTGTGCATTAAAGGATCCAAGCTTTTTCGATCATAGGGTCTTGCTTCAGTACTACGCATTAAAGCACTGAACTACCTATAGTACGAATCAATTTTGGCATTCACTTTGGTTTTCTTCTTTTGTTTACTTTTTGAACTACACTATTGAAATCCAGAAAGAAAAAAAAAACAAAATGGGTGATCAAGACCACTTTAGACTTAGTAGGCAGTTCAATACTGAGCATTAATTGCGCAACACTGTAGCCAAACGTGGGTATGCATCTATCTAACTGTCTATTGAATGTTCTGCATGTGATACCAAACAGCTACGAACAGACTACCCGTTGGCCATCCAACAAGACAGCTAGATGGTCGCACACCTATCTGAATGCACGCGATCTACATTAACCCTTTAGGGGATGATATTATCATGGCACCATATGAAAATAAGTTGAATGTAGGTTCCATTTTAGCCGGAAGGTTTGAATAGTTGGTGACTTGGAGTTGTGAGATTTGTGACTCAATGAATATACTAGACCATGGTTAAGGAGGTCGATCCAAGGTTGCAGCTATTATTGTTGCTCAACCTGTAACTTAGCAACACCCAGATGTTCACAACTTTATTTTTTCTTTCTTTATTTGTGGTTCCTCACACCTCTTTGACCAACCTCTAGTTCATTTTATCAACATTCAAAAGTGAATTACACTTCCAATATGTGTGGTAGAAAGTTGTATTTACCAAAAAAGTGGTAGAAAAGTGTGAGAAAAAAAAAAGTTCATAAAGGATCTGGATTTGAAAGTTTACCAAAAATTAAGAAAAAAGAAAGAAAAAAATTTTATTGATGTCACTGCTTTCTGCAAGGTAGTGAGAAAGATGAAAATATCAAATAAATGTAAAATTAGTTGTCATTAATTGAAATCAACTTTTGTGTGTTCTGGATTCATTTTATCTCTCAAAAGATGGATTTTATTTGCGGCAGCAACTGCCTCGACGGCTCTGATTGAGCCACATCATTGAGATAAAAATCAAAGATTCATATTTAAACAATGAGGGGTTATTGTAAATATTGATTTTTTACTCACACTTTAATCCCTTACAGTTTTCTTAATTTGCAATAACAGGTCCTCGTCTCAGCCTCCGGCATATAGGAATTGAGAGAGAACCAACGGCGAGATCAGGTCAGACCCCAACCTCTCTTTCGAGCATCCCTACCCTCCCAATAAAACCATCTCAGATCTTCCAAGCGGCAAGTCTGCTCTAAGAGAGAGACCCCTGCGATGCGAATAGCAGCAAATGATTCAAATCTTTCTTAATCAAACCCTGAGAATCGGAGCTTGGCCAGAGAAGGCAATGGCAACCCAATCGGATTGGGACGAGGACCACTGCAGCAGTTCGATCTCAGCCCCAGCAGTGTAGGTGAGAATAGGATCAAGGCCGCCCTCTACTGTCTTCTCCTTCGTTGATATCAATTGTTAGAGATTTAAATTTAAAAAGAAACCAGAGAAGGCTGCGAGAAAAAGAAATCTTGGTTTTCGACAAAAGTCTAGAGTCTCTAGAATGGAAAAAACACAAGGATGACATGATGATGATAAGGAAAGGGCCATGGATGGCAGAGGAAGACGAGATATACTGAAAGATTATGTAAAAAAGAGATCCAGAGATTGGAGTTCCATTCGATCCAAAGGTCTTTTGCCACGAACAGGAAAATCTTGTCGATTCATATGGGTTAACAAGCTTAAACCCGACTTGAAAACGTAAGCATTACCAATTCTTTTCTTACTTGGATGATGGATGATAAATTTTCTATGCTTGTTCATTGTTTGGTCAAATGCTTCGGAAATGTTCATTGCATGTTTCCTTTGCATCTCTGAGTAGTTCTTGTTTTGTACGGGCTGAACCGTCGTTTCGGACGTTGCTCAATTAGAGTTTGCTGCCACTCTCCTCTGAGAAGTATGGATCTTTACCACTCAACCAACTCTGCATTGGCTATGTTAGCCATTATTGATGTGTACTAAGCCTCCTATTCCTATCTCCAAATGTTATGCAAGTTTACATAACATGAATAAGATGGTAATTCATTACCAAAAAAAATAAGATGGTAATTAACTTTACAAAATCGAAAGTTTCTTTGAAAACGCACAAAGGAGAATTAGAATTTAAAGGGTGAGAGAAAGGATCCTCAGAGAATCAACCAACATCCCATCTTTTGCCAGATTAAACTTTTAAATACCCATTCAACCAGATGTGGATTGCAACTGGCGAGTTATACTGTCTGGGTTTTAAGATCTATTAGTTCAGATCGATTCAATATTATCAACCTGAATTGGGCTAAGAATCAATATTAATCTAATCTTACTAATTTCACAAACCCAGAAACATTTCTTTCTTCCATTTTTATAGCTTCCCGAAGAATGGATCTTGAGTCAAAGATAAGAATATGGAAGAGAAGACATGCATTTGAAAGTACCAGCAGGGCTTCTAGTTTAAAGTACCAGCAGGGCTTCTAGTTTAACTTTTTCTCTATTAATAAAAAGTTTTTGTACCAACGCGGTTGGTCCAAGTGGTAAGCAGCTTGGTCCGCTTAAGCAAGGTTCCGGTATCGAAACCTTGTGGATGCAAAAAATCCCCGCTGGGAGACTCACCCACCACAACCAAGTATGCAACCCGGGTCGAACACCGGATTAGTCAGGGCAAAGCCTTGAAAATCGGGGTTGGCAACCAAAAAATAAAATAAAAAATAAAAAGTTTTTGTGTTTACTCCCATTTGAATAAGATCACTTCAGCATTAGTATTGATCATCATGAGTGAGTTTGGTTGAAAAATTCGATCAATTTGGTTGCCTTAGAATTTTTTTTTTCTTTTTTGATAAACGACACTTCAATTATTAAAGAAAGAAAAGTACAAACACACAAACAAAAGAAAAATAGAGACACACGAGCATGAAAACACAAGGTTCAAATCGAACCAAAGAGCGGAATGCGACCAAACTGTCATACATGCAATAGATAAGGTCCTCCAGAGTAAGGGATGGGTCAAGCCCAGTATTCCCTTAGAAAGAAAGCTGCAACAAATACAACACCAAATAAACACAGGCACCCACTTAGGGGGACAAATACACGCCTAGAAGGCGGATACACAACACGCCTCAAAGGCGGACACACAACACGCCTCCAGGGCAGACACAAAAGTCGTTCGGTTGTCGCAGTGGTAACAACAAAAGTGCGGATGAAGGTCGGACCTGCCATCTGGCTCTGCTGTAGAGGCGTTCAATTTAAGTTCTACCTTAGAACTTATAAGGACTTAAATTTAATCCTAGTACTTCAGTGATTTGAGTCACTTCTTACATTACATTCAATTAAAAGCCTAATTAACATAAGAGACCTAAAACACAAACATCATACAATCACATTCCGAACCTACAAAACACAAACTAATGCTGGATTAGGTAGAAGAAATTAGTAAGTGCAACACAGTATTAAAATCCCTAGCACGGCTACCATTAGGTCCCATTCCAATTTGGCACAGCTCTTTAAGTTCCTGAAGTTTCTCCTTCATTTTCTTCCCTTCATCTTTAACCAAAACCAAATCCAATGCTTCAATGATACCCTCTTTAGTGACAACCCCATTATCAAGTTGCGAACCTATTCCCCAAAAATGAGAGACAAAACGAGAATTGGTATGATGGTCTGCTATGAATGGCCTGCAGATCAATGGCATCCCCGTAATCAAACTCTCCAGCACAGAGTTCCATCCACAATGTGTCAAGAACACCCCAACTGCCCTGTGTTGCAGAACACGAAACTGAGGTGTCCAGGGCACTATTAATCCCCTCATCTTGTCCTCTGATATCCATTCAATGAATCCCTTTGGTAATTGAGAAGTGTCCTTCAAAGACCACAGAAATGGTGTTCCACTAGCTTGTAGTCCTTCTGCCAATGCAACCAATTCATTTGGTGGTAGAAAACCTGTTGTGCCAAAGCTAATATACATCACTGACTCAGGTTTCTGCTCATCCAACCATGGTATACAATCATTTTTATCCAAACTTGATTCAGAAGTGAACAGTGCAACTGATAAGCACCTTTGAAGCTTCAATCTTATGGCATCCATCGTTGCTGAACCTAATTCCTCATAAGTATTGACGCAGACAGCAGCAGCTCTCGGCAATTCCTGACCCATCCGATGTGTTATTCGAGCAAATGTAGCCTCGAAGTTCCCAAGAGCAATTCCATCAGGTAAGTCACGAATTCGCAATGCAGAGAGCCCTGGAATGAAATCAAGTGTCTCGTCTTCCTTTCCTGCAACAACAGCTAAAATATTCTAGTTCTGGGTTAGTTCTCTAACTAACAAAACATACAAATAATCAATAAATCGGGCGAGATGATTACCATTTGGAGCAACTCCAATGGTGGAGCGAATTAGATCAGTGTAGACATGAGTGGCAAGTGAGAAAGGACCACCGGAAGTAGCTGCAACCCAAGGGATACCCATCTCCTCTGCAAGCTCCCCGGAAAACCAGAGGAAAGCATCAGTCATAAGACATGTAATCTTCCTCTTCTCCTTCTCTTCTGCAACTCGCAAACCCTTTCTACAGTTTGTCAGCGCCACCTCCATGAAAAGATCAATGGGTTCCAACGGATTCCCTCTGAAAACATAGTTTTCTGGTAACCCACTACCAATGTCATAACGTTTAATATTTTGAGTAGCTTCGTCTTCACCTCTGCTGCCAAAAAGTTCACCATTGGATTTTTCTGTGCCGAAGAACGAAAAGGTTGTTTCCGGTGCAGCCGCCGCTAAACGACGGGCCAATGTGATATGACTCTGTGGATGACTTGCAAATGGAAAACTGAGGTAAGCTACATGGGGCTTGTTTGAACAGGTTGCATCTTGAGCAGCTTGTGCCATGTCTCTTTCAGAATTTCAGCACTGAAATGAGAAATGGACTGAAGCAGTTGGGTTCTTTTCTGAGACTCTTATTCATTTATACATCGCAGAGGCGTGTCTTGCTGCGTTTGGGCCACGACAGATCATACAAGTTGCCAATAATGTTCTGATCGAGTGGTGGTAAGCTGAGTAATTCATGAAATGGAGTAGCCTACAATCCTGTAAATATCTTAAATACTCTGCATGTACAGGGTATGTAGGGTTATAGGGTCGTGCTTCAGTACGTACACGTTAAAGCACTAAACTATCTACAGTACAAATCAATTCTGGCATTCGACAAGACCACTTTCGAATTGGAGTAGGCTGTTCAGTACTGAACATTAATTGCGTAGCACGGTAGCCAAACGTGGGTATGGATCTATCTAACCGTCTATTAAATGTTCTGCATGTGATGCCAAACAACTACGAATAGACTACCCGTCGGCCATTCAACAAGACAGCTAGATGATCGCACACCTATCAGAATGCACGAAATCTACATTAACCCTTTAGGGGATGATATTATCGCAGCGCCATATGAAAGTAAGTTGAATGTAGGTTCCATTTTAGCCGGAAGGTTTGAATAGTTGGTGAGTTGGAGTTGTGAGATTTGTGACTCAGTGAATATACCAGACCATGGCTAAGGAGGTCGATCTAGGGTTGCAGCTATTATTGCTCAACCTGTAACTTAGCAACACCCACATGTTCACAACTTTATTTTCTCTTTCTTTATTTGTGGTTCCTCACACCTCTTTGCTTTCCACCAACCTCTAGTTCATTTTATCAATATTCAAAAGTGAATTACACTTCTAATGTGTATGGTAGAAAAGTGTGAGAAAAAAAAAGCTCGGATATGGATTTGAAAGTTTACCAAAAATTAAGAAAAAAGATAAAGAAAAAAAGTAGAAGAATAAAAGAAGAAGAAGAAAGAAGAAAAGAAGAAGAAGAAAGAAAAAAAGAAGAAGAAGAAGAAGAAGACAAAAAAAGGAAGAATTTATTGATGTCACCGCTTTCTGCAAGGTAGTGAGAAAGATGAAAATATCAAATAAATGTAAAATTAATTGTGATTAATTGAAATCAACTTTTGGGTGTTCTGGATTCATTTTATTTCTCAAAAGATGGATTTTTATTTGCGGCAGCAGCTGCCTGGTATTGCCGACGGCTCTGATTGAACCACGTCATTAAAATAGAAACCAACGATTCAGATTTAAACAATGAGGGTTATTGTAAATATTGATTTTTTACTCACACTTTAATCCCTTAAAATTTTCTTAATTTACAATAACAGGTCCTCGCCTCAGCCTCCGGCATGTAGGAATTGAGAGATAACCAGGACAGACTCCAACGGCGAGATCTTCCAAGCGGCAAGTCTGCTCTAACAGAAACCCTGCGATGCGAATAGCAGCAAATGATTCAAATTTTCTTAATCAAACCTTGAGAATCTGGAACTTGGCAGAGAAGGCAATGGCAACCCAATTGGGTTGGGACGAGGACCACTGCAGCAGTTCGATCTCAGCCCCAGCAGTGTAGGTGAGAATAGGATCAAGGCCGCCCTCTACTGTCTTCTCCTTCGTTGATATCAATTGTTAGAGATTGAAATTTAAAAAGAAACCAGAGAAGGCTGCGAAAAAAAGAAATCTGGGTTTTCGACGGAAGTCTAGAATCTCTGGAATGGAAAAAACGCAAGGATGACATGATGATGATAAGGAAAGGGCCATGGATGTTAGAGGAAGATGAGATACGGAAAGAGTATGTAAAAAAGAGATCCAGAGATTGGAGTTCCATTCGATCCAAAGGTCTTTTGCCACGAACAGGAAAATCTTGTCGATTGAGATGGGTTAACAAACTTAAACCCGACTTGAAAACGTAAGCATTACCAATTCTCTCTTACTTGGATGATGGATGATAAATTCTATGCTTGTTCATTGTTTGGTCAAATGCTTCGGAAATGTTCATTGCTTGTTTCCTTTGCATCTCTGAGTAGTTCTTGTTTTGTATGGGCTGAACCATCGTTTTGCATCCATTTGAGTTCTTCGGCTATTGCAGATTGTAAATTAAGAAACTTTAAAGGATTAAAGTGTGAGAGAAAAAAAAGATCAATATTTACAATAACCCCTCATTGTTTAAAATTGAATCATTGATTTCTTTTTTGATGACGTGGCTCAATCAGAGTCTGCTGCCACTCTCCACTGAGAAGTATGGATCTTTACCACACAACCAACCCCGCATTGGCTATTTTAGCCATTATTGATGTGTACTAAGCCTCCTATTCCTATCTCTAGTTTTTTTTTTTTTTTGGGTAAACAGTACTTCATTCATTAAAGAAAGAAAAGTACAGACACACAGCTACATGAAAACACAAGGTTCACACCGAACCAAGGAGCGGAAAGTGACCAAACTGTCATACATGCAATAGACAGGGTCATCCTGAGTAAGGGATGGGTCAAACCCAATATACCCTTAAAAATAACGTTGCAACAAATACTGCACCAAATAAGCACCGACACCCACATAGGGGAACAAAATACAAGCCTCAAAGGCGGACACATAACACGTCTCAAGGGCAGACAGACAACACGCCTCAAGGGCGGACACAAAATCGTTAGGTTGTCGCAGTGGTAACATCAAAAGTGCGGAGGAGGGTCATGTTGGATCCTAAGGATCTATATTATTTCCATAATAATTAAAGCATGTTATGAGTACAATCGCGGAAGCGTAGATGAATAAATACCTCAGTGTTTTGTTGTAGATCTGCTTTCTGCTTTCTTCACTCTCCTTGAATCTTCCGTAGCCTTTCACCTTTTGGAATCCTTCGTTTGAGTGTTCGTGGAAACAATCTCAAACCCAAATATTGCGTGTGACGGCTACGGGGACCCAAGGAGTTATTTATAATATAAATCCCTAACCTTTAACCACTCCCACAATAGTAAAGGTCAGTAATACCCCTGAATGAATATGAGCCCAGATAAAAGGACCAGTGTTAGTTAAGCCCACAAAACCCAACAATCTCCCACTTGGGCTATACTAACACAAGTACATTTATCTAAGTATTCGGCCATAATGCCCATAATCCTTCATCACTCAGAAAACCTGATTCAACCAACAAACAATTAATGTGAACGACAGTAGGAGATGCTCCTCAATATACGGAACACAACTATCTCGCCATTACAAGTCATTAACAACTCGCTGATATGAATCCTTGGGGTGCATATAAGAGGTAAAGAATGCAAAACCTTATGTGATCACAAAAGCATTCCCTCTTGTGGATCCTTTCCTGATCAATGATCAGCCTACCTTGAATTACCTCATAGGTAGAATACTCAGATATTATAATTTGGCAAACCGTCATTGATCGATCTAACATTAATATCTGACTTTAGCAATACCGCCAATTGGCATAACCGCCTATGGCAAAACCGCCCATTGGCGTAATCACCCATTGGCAAAACCGCCCATTGGCATAACCGCCTATTGGCAAAATTGCTAACCAGGATTTAGGCTAAATACCGCCATAAATCAAAACCTGACCATAATTTAGGCTAAATATCGCCATAAATCTGAATCTTGACTAAATACCGTCATAAATCAGAATTTTGGCTAAATACCGCCATTGTCATTAGAACATCAAATGTAGCAAATATAAATCTACACTATTTACTTTAATCATTAACACAAGATGAAAACGAATTAATCATCTTATTAATGAATAAATTTCATAGTGAAGTCAAAGAATGTTGAATAAAAACAAACAACAACAACTCCCACTAAAAGAAAGTATCAAAATATTATAAGACACCCATACTGGAAACATGATTTTTAACAACTCCCACTGAAAGTGCCTTATTAAACGGAAGACATTTTGATGGTACTTTAAATGACATATATAACTTATCAAAGTCAATCTTAGGCATTCATTTAATAATAATGACAAAAAATATATATATTGCCAAAGAAGGAAAAATTACCATAATACTGGTAAGAGTTGCCGACTGTTACTACATTTCAACCTTTGGGTTGGGAATGCACTAGTCCTCTTACAATTTGCAATTACCGCGGAATATATGATTTTGAAAGTGCCAACACCTTTGGGTTAATGGTACTTCTAAGTCATCATATTCTTTTAAAAACATGTGCATAATCTTATTTGATGAAGACACCTTTGGGTGAACACCATCAATCTACTGCAATAATTATATATACATTGGATCACAAAATACTATAATAAAATTATATTTTACCACTTTGGTGGGTTCCATATAATTCTATCATAATTTTATGTAATCCTATTTGCAGATAATTTATAATGGGATTCTTTCAATGAGAAAACAACTATGCACATCCAATGTAAATTGTTTCCATATTCTAGAAACTTTTATAAAGCAAAAACATTTTACAGAAATATTTCTTTGGCAAAAACAACTATGCACATCCAATGTAAATTGTTTCCATATTCTAGAAACTTTTATAAAAAGCATAAACATTTTACGTAAATATTTCTTTGGCACAAAACAAATATATTATCCCACATTAAAAATGAGTGCAACAACAATCCTTGAAAATCTCATTACATTTAGGTAAATGAAATTCCTTAAATTATTATTCACTCCCACTTGTGTGCATATACTATCATTACATTTATGATATCATATTTAAGCAAATGTCACCAAACTTTGACTATTATGACAGACAATAGGAAAGTAGAGCGATGCCACTTTGATGAATTACACTCCTCTTCTTATTATCTCCATCCAAAATTTGTAGTCGAAAAACAAAAATACGCACAATATATATTAGTATAAAATACAACCAATTAAGGTTTCAAGTCACCAATCTCCATACCTTTTCCAAAATGCATTATAAAGAAGTGTGTTCTAAAAGGTTTATAAAACCGCATGACATCCATATCATGATGTAAAATCATCCATGTGTATCATCATTCAGAGGGTAGAGGATGGGCTAACCATGTTGCAATACCAAGATTTGTCAGTTGGCCTGCCATGCTTACCAAAATTGCAAACCATGCCAAGATATCCCAGGCTAACTTTTCACTTAGGCAGTCATCCCAATCCTGGACTCCCAACGGTAGGAGAATTGATAAACCAAGCATTGCAGTAATCAAATTAAGTTGAATAACTTAAACCCTAGTCCAACATAGTATTTAAAGACAATAGGAGGGTTCACACTGACTTTCGTGGAAACTTCCAAGTTTCTTCAAGAGAAAGAGAATAAATATGCCCAAAATCCAATCTCTAGAATCTGGTAAGATGCTTTAATATTTTATTCTCTTTTATAATTAGAAATGCATGACTATTTTCATAGGATTGGATGACAGTTGGGTTAGCTAACTATCTAAGTCAACTACATCAAAACCATGTACTTTGCATGAACTTTCAATTTACCAAACAGTTTACCAAGGATACTCTACCATTTCCAATTAAATCATACAGGAAAGCAGAGCAGCAAATTCATAAGGTTCTCATGATTTTCTATTAGAAAAGCGTTAGTTCCATCCTAAACAATATCATTAGCCACAATTCTACAAAAGCCATGATAAAGTAAGAATCAATAATCAATGCAAATTTCTGCATACCACAAGCCCTCACCAAGATCTCACATTTCAGATAAACTATTTACCAAAGTGTACCCTAATCGTCTCTCGGAGAGAAGTATTTACGAGTTAGTAAGATAAGCTTTTACTCTAACCGATTGCACCAAAAGTATAATGTCAAGCAAACAATGTGATACAATGGTCATCTTGCACCCAGGCTTGAATTGCCAAGACATCAAAATTGAAACATAAGTGGTGCACATACAATACTCCGAAATTCTTATCACCTAGATGGTTGAGTCAACTTGGATTGGATTTAATCATTATCTGGGAAAAACTTTTTGGATCTCTAACCAACTTCACCGAATATGGGTTACCAAAATCAAGATGCTATTATGGGATCCAGATATTCATCAAAGCACTCATGATGCACGTTGGAAGGCAATAATACTGAAAAACAAACTGTAGTGCCAAGAGAGTAAAGGTAAGCCTCAGAAAATGAGAAGTTACAAAATTGGGAAGCCACATACTCGAGTAACGTACACGAAGACATCTCATATCCCACAAAGCAATGACGCCTCACACATATCAAACCTTAGTAACAAAGAGGGGAACCAACAGATTAAATTTAATATATTTAGAAGAAACATTGTTCCACACTTATTATCATCATAAATCCACTTGAAACCATGTCTTCTGATTCTCAATACAACCTGATGAACTAGTAAAATCAATGATCTAGTTCTGATTCAAATATCGAAAACCAGATGAAAATTACAGAATTAATTCAACGATTAAACCATATAAAAATCAACGATTTTAGAATAATAATAAATTCAATGATTTTATCCTTATTTAAAGACCATTAAACCTTATAAAAATTGAAACTAAAATCATTTCTTAAATGATCTAACGATCATTAACTAAGAGGTAAATCCAATCAACACTCTTAAGAATTCCTTCCAACATGATCTTCTTGAATCCATCATAAAGAAAAGATGGATGAACAACAATTAGCGTTTAAAGTCAAAATGTGATTAGTTACATCTAAAAACTTATTGCCACTTTAATGATCACTTTATACGCCATTCACAAAGACATGGTACACCAATTATCTTGAAAACTGCATACTCAATCTTCCAATTCCAGCATAACCATAGGATAATCTAACAGCAATTAGTCTTTCAAGCCACTCAGAACTTAGAGAGATATAATAGTTTTCAAGTTCTCTACCAAAAATAGAAGTCAACTAATGATGTAAGAATCCACCCGAATCTTCTGTTAGAATTATTTAATCCATAAGAACATCATCCAAACTGGGTAGTGTTTCTTCTGCATCAGACGAAACCCGTCTCAAGACGTACTGTAGTGCACTACTGTTTGAGATATATGTCACCATTCCCAGTTTTATACAAGAAAGAAGTCGAGTAATGCAAGCAATCCCAGGAACCATTCTTTTTTCTTTGTCAACACAAAAAGGCCATACTGCACTAGGCTTTCGGTTCAGCAGGTTCTGGGGTGGATCAAAATGTACAGACCTTATTCCTGTTTCCACAGAGGCTGTTTTCAGGCACAACATTCCCAGGACTTCCGAAGGCTAATAACATTGCAGATCACCCAGAGTATTAAGTAATTCTGCAGCTTTTAGGACTTCTGGTGGTAAGATTGGACTCAGACGTGTTTTGTTGTCAATAAGCTACAAAGCCAGATCTCCATAGTGGAAGCTTACGTTTCACACAACAAGACACCATGTGGTCTCTTACCCATATACATTTCCAACGTTCCCATTGCTCCACAGGAACATATCCGAGGAATGTAGGAATGTAACCAGGTGAGTCTAAGTAAGTTACCAAGTTATAATAATAAATTCCAGTACAAAAAATGGAGGGGGAAATAAAAGGAAACAACATTGTGCATCCGAAATGAACCCAACACTTCACCCCAAAGAACTCAGACGAACAAAAGGCAAATCAATTCATTGGCATAAAAAACTTTCAACCCGGATCTACCATCACACAAATGAGTTACGTTTTCACCCAAAAGCAAAAAGGACCTTGTCAACCAAAATGTAAAATTGACGGAAGAAATAATCCAGAGAAAAAGAAGAGAAAAAAACAGAAAAATTGACACTAACCAATTTTGAAGAAGCGAAAAGAAGGATCGGCTAGAGCTTTTTTTTGTGGGATTTCTTATCTTTCTTTGTTATGGTATTCAATATCTCAATAATGAAAAGTCTTTTGAGAATTTCTTTGTCAAGAGTTCAGACGAACAACACTCAGAAGACACAGTGGGAGCGAAGAGGATTAAATTTTCGTTTTGTGCGTCGCCGAACAGAGAAAATTAAAATAACAATCAAATTAAACTAATTTCCACTTTAACTGATATGAAATCAGATTAAAATATTAAACTAATCTGGAGGTAATCATCACCTCCGTTCAACGGAGTTACGGAGCTAATCTGCTTCCTTGGTTTCAATTAAAAACATGGATCCTCTCTAATAAATCAAATCAAATCAATAGACTTCCCAATGGATCCCAATAATAAATCAATCTAGATTTCAATTAAACCTTAATCCTCCCATTGGTTAGGATATCAGGCTTTCACCCAGCTAATTACACAGTAGAAATCAATAATTCATAACATTAAATTATTATAGAAAAATGACTCTGATGCCAATTGTTGGATCCTAAGGATCTATATTATTTCCTAATAATTAAAGGATGTTATGATTATAGATGATAAATACCCGGTGGGATCACCTTTAACCTTGAATCTTCCGCCTTCACCAATCGCTAGAGGTTCTTGGAAACAATCTCAAACCCAAATGAATATGAGCCCGGATAAAGGGACCCAAGGAGTTATTTATAATATAAACCAACCTACCACCCCACATAGTAAAGGTCAAGACCCAGATAAGCCAGTGTTAGTTAAGCCCACAAAACCCAACAGGTCAAACCTGCCATACAGCTCTGCCGTCAAGGCGTTCAAGCTTGCCGCAGAAAAACTTGTATCCAGAAATTCGAAAGTTTCTTCTAAAAAGCACAAAGGAGAATTAGAATTTAAAGGGTGAGAGAAAGGATCCTCAGAGAATCAACCAACATCCCATTTTTTGCCAGATTAAACTCTTAAATACCCATTCAACCAAATGTGGATTGCAACTGGCGAGTTATACTGTCTGGGTTTTCAGATCTATTAGTTCAGATCGATTCAATATTATTAGCCTAAATTGGGCTAAGAATCAATATTAATCTAATCTTACTAATTTCACAAACCCAGAAACATTTCTTTGTCGAAGAATGGATCTTGAGTAAAAGATAAGAATATGGAAGAGATGAAACGCATTTGAAAGTACCAGCAGGGCTTCTAGTTTAACTTTTTCTCTATTACTAAAAAGTTTTTGTGTTTACTTCCATTTGAATAAGATCAATTCAGCATTAGTATTGATCATCATGAGTGAGTTTGGTTGAAAATTTCGATCAATTTGGTTGACTTAGATTTTTTTTTTTTTTTTATAAACTACCCTTCAATCATTAAAGAAAGAAAAGTACAGACACAAACAAAAGAAAAATACAGACACACGAGCATGAAAACACAAGGTTCAAACCGAACTAAGGAACGGAATGCGACCAAATAGACAAGGTCCTCCAGAGTAAGGGATGGGTCAAGCCCAACAAACAGGGTCAAGCCCAGTATTCCCTTAGAAAGAAAGCTGCAACAAATACAACACCAAATAAACACAAGCACACACATAAGGGGACAAAACACGCCTCAAGGGCAGACACACAACACGCCTTCAGGACAGACACAAAAGTCGTTCGGTTGTCGCAGTAGTAACAACAAAAGTGCGGAGGAAGGTCGGACCTGCCATCCGACTCTGCTGTAGAGGCATTCAATTTAAGTTCTGCCTTAGAACTTATAAGGACTTAAATTTACATTACATTCAATTAAAAGCCTAATTAACATAAGAGACCTAAAACACAAACCTCATACAATCAAATTCCGAACCTACAGAACACAAACTAATGTTGGATTAGGTAGAAGAAAGTAACTGCAACAGAGAATTAAAATTCCTAGCACAGCTACCATTGGGTCCCATTCCAATTTGGCACAACTCTTTAAGTTCCTCAGCTTTCTTCTTCATTTGCTTTCCTCCATCTTTAACGAAAACCAAATCCAATGCTTCAATGATATTCTCTTTAGTGACAACCCCATTGTCAAATTGCAAACCCATTCCCCAAAAATGACAAACAAAACGAGAATTGGTATGTTGATCTGCCATGAATGGCCTGCAGATCAATGGCATCCCCGTAATCAAACTCTCCAGCACAGATTTCCATCCACAATGTGTCAAGAACACCCCAACAGCCCTGTGTTGCAGAACACGAAACTGAGGTGTCCAGGGCACTATCAATCCCCTCATCTTGTCCTCTGATACCCACTCAATGAATCCCTTTGGTAATTGACGAGTGTCCTTCAAAGACCACAGAAATGGTGTTCCACTAGCTTGGAGTCCTTCTGCCAATGCAACCAATTCATTTGGTGGTAGAGAAGCTGCTGTGCCAAAGCTGATGTATATCACTGACCCAGGTTTCTGCTCATCCAACCATGGTATACAATCATTTTTATCCAAACTTGATTGATCAGGTGTGAACAGTGCAACCGATAAGCACCTTTGAAGCTTCAATTTCAAGGCATCCATTATTGTTGAGCCTAATTCCTCATAAGTATTGACGCAGACAGCAGCAGCTCTCGGCAATTCCTGACCCATCCGATGTGTTATTCGAGCAAATGTAGCCTCGAAGTTCCCAAGAGCAATTCCATCAGGTAAGTCACGAATTCGCAATGCAGAGAGCCCTGGAATGAAATCAAGTGTCTCGTCTTCTTTTCCTGCAACAACAGCTAAAATATTCTAGTTCTGGGTTAGTTCTCTAACAAACAAAACAAACAAATAATCATTAAATTGGGCGAAATGATTACCATTTGGAGCAACTCCAATGGTGGAGCGAATTAGATCAGTGTAGACATGAGTGGCAAGTGAGAAAGGACCACCGGAAAAAGCTGCAACCCAAGGGATACCCATCTCCTCTGCAAGCTCCCCTGAAAACCAGAGGAGAGCATCACTCATAAGACATGTAATCTTCCTCTTCTCCTTCTCTTCTGCAACTCGCAAACCCTTTCTACAGTTTGTCAGCGCCACCTCCATGAAAAGATCAATGGGTTCCAACGGATTCCCTCTGAAAACATAGTTTTCTGGTAACCCACTACCAATGTCATAACGTTTAATATTTTGAGGAGCTTCGTCTTCACCTCTGCTGCCAAAAAGTTCACCATTGGATTTTTCTGTGCTGAAGAACGAAAAGGTTGTTTCCGGTGCCGCCGCCGCCAATCGGCGGGCGAATGTAACATGACTCAGTGGGTGACTTGCAAATGGAAAAGCAAGGTAGGCTACATGGGATTTGTTTGAGCAGGTTGCATCCTGAGCAGCTTGTGCCATGGCTCTTTCAGAGTTTCAGCACTGAAATGAAAAATAAACTGAAGCAGCTGGGTTCTTTGCTGAGACTCTTATTCATTTATTTATCGCAGAGGCGTGTCTTGCTGCGTTTGGGCCACGACAGATCATACAAGTTGCCAATAATGTTCTGAGTGGTGGTAAGCTAAGTAATTCATGAAATGGTGGAGCCTACAATCCTGTAAATATCTTAAATACTCTGCATCATGGCAGGGTATCTAGGGTCATCGAAAAAGCTTGGATCCTGCGCATTTAATGGGCAAGATCATCAAGCCGAGATTTCGGCCGTAGGATCCGAAATTTCGACCGAAATTCCGATCCCACCGCCCAAAGTGAATGGCTCGATGGTCCTACGCATTTATTGCTCAGGACCCAAGCAATGTCCCTTGGGTCATAGGGTTGTGCTTCGCATTAAAGCTTTGAACTACCTATGGTTCAAATCATTTCTGGCATCCACTTTGGTTTTCTTCTTTTGTTTACTTTTTGAACTACACCATTGAAATCCAAAAAAAAAAACAAAATGGGTAATCAAGAGTCTAGACTATAGTACTGAGCATTAATTGCAGCACTGTAGCCAAACGCGGGTATGCATCTACCTAATCGTCTATTGAATGTTCTGCATGTGATGCCAAACAACTACGAACAAACTACCCGTCGGCCATCCAACAAGACAGCTAGATGGTCGCCCACCTGTTTGAATGCACAGGATCTACATTAATCCTTTAGGGATGATATTATCACAGCGCCATATGAAAATAAGTTGAATGTTGGTTCCATTTTAGCCAGAAGGTTTGAATAGTTGGTGACTTCGAGTTGTGAGATTTGTGACTCAGTGAATATACCAAACCATGGCTAAGGAGGTCGATCCAGGGTTGTAGCTATTATTGCTCAACCTGTATCTTAGCAACACCCAGATGTTCACAACTTAATTAGATTATGCACCTCCAGAAACTCCCTATTATCAGTAATTCACAATAGACCACAAAATCATCATTATCAAGGATTGATTACTTGATAAAAATTAGTTGAAGGAGGCACATCAGGTAATATTCGATAATCAAAACCGAAAAGATGCAACTGGATGTTTTGATCAGCCGAGATTCTTATGTTTTTGCATCCATTAATTGAACTCATCATTTGTAAGGTGTTTTTGTTCATGCAAAGGTGACTTAGTTTTGGCTGTTTTTTCAGAAAGAGTTTTATGTTCATTAATTGATCTTTGGGTATTTTGAGAGGAAGGTTAATCCTTTATCCACCTTTATAAAGCTTATAAGGTAAATGATGTACTTACAAAGGTGTGGAAATTCATAACGGTTTAATCTCAAAAATGTTACGTGTCACTTTCCGATAGTCGTGTAGGAGGTACCCACATTAACAAACAAGAAAACTTCAACCAAGCTGAATCAAGATTTTAGAGAATGTAATCAAGAGTTGTCTAGATTATATTATGTTAAGAATTGAAATATTCAAATTATAGAGAATTTAATTAAGAATAGTCTAAGTTATAGCATGTTACAAATTAAAATAAAAATTCAATATTTTTACGTGAATCATGACAAACTTAACTACATGACCTACAAAAATTGGCTCATGGCATATCAGATTACAACGATGATAAGTATTTGTAAAATTAACCTCCGTCACGACATCAGTTTTCACAAGCTTTGTGGGGCTTACATTACAGACATTCAACTAGGGCATGTGATAGTTCCTCTCTTTATCAACCTGTTTGTAATCATTCAGACAAAAATATTAAACTAAACATTTCCAATGACGAAAACAAACAACTTGTTTGACAATTTGACCTTATAAACATATGTATACAGTTCAAAGTCTTGTTATGTTTATATTTGAACTTTCAACAGTATCTAGTTAAGTATATACAGTCTCAAAGGAATATATACATCCACATTCCAATTAAATAAAACATCAGTTGTAACAAAAAGACAAAGAGTTTCCATTTTCAACTTTAAAGGCATGTTGGGTGGCAGCGCCCTTACCCTTGTCATATATCTGAAGGCCTATCAACATTTAAAATAATGAGCTTTATAGCCTAGTAAGTAAAATAGACAACCATGTAAGTAAGTTAGGCAATTCATCATGCATCCATTAACACGTCAAAGTCTAGCATTATGCATTCTAATTTTTCTTTCATTTATTTTCATCTCTGTTATCTAGCATTATAGTCTTGATCCTAAGCAAATCCAAAGGATGTACATTTATCTTCACCACTGAAGTGGCTTCTATCTCTTCACCTCGGAGTGGCTTCTATCTTCACCATCATTGCTTCTCTCGTTGGGATTGGATTTTGGATCATTGACGTTGTAAGTTCCTCTTTTAATAGTTTCAGTTTAGTGAAGTTTAGTGATTCATATCAATATTCCAGCGCCGTGAATGGTTATTTGGTATTTTTATAATTTTTTATATTTACATTTCGTTAACTTTGTCGTGAGGCCAGGTTTCTGCTCGAGTCTTACATTTTCTATGCAGTTATACTCAATTGGGTTATTTCTAGGGACCTAAAGGGGCTGCCAAGGATCTCAAATTATGGTTGTTAGTTCCATTGGCCTAAAATGAAGGTGTTGTCATTGTTGGCAACTTAAGTGGGCTTTGATATGGTACAGCAACACACAAAAAGGTTCCGAGAGAAAGAATCCAATTCAAATAAAGAAAACTCAAGAATCCCGTTTTTGAGGGTCTCTCAAGAATCCCGTTTTTAAGGGTCTCTATCCAGTTTTGATCAACATCTTCATCGGATGGTCATCCAGTGTCCGATTGAGCCGATTTTTGGAGGAGAGCTTCACGACTTCTTGATCTTCAAATCCAACGGTGGGATTGTTCATTGGAGATCTCTAAGTTAGTCCGATTTGTACGTCAAAACACTCCTTGTTTAAGTCGGATAGGAACTCTAAGTTTGATTCAAACTCTGAGTTTAATTAATCTATAAAAGGAGAGCAAACTCCAGCAGAAGAGGTAGGACGTTTTGAGGAGCTTGGGAAGAGCGTGGAGGTCGAACCAGAAGACTTGGTTGGCTTTGGAGATCTGAAGCTTGGGAATAAGAAGTCTTTTGTTTTGCTGAACAAGAAAGAAAGTGAAAGAGAAGGAAGAAGAAGCAGCAGAAGAAAAGAAGAGAACATGCTTGTATGGTTTTTTTAAAGAGAGAAAACTGAAAAAGATTGAAAAGAGTAAAAAAAGAGTTGGAGAAAAAAAGAAACAAGTATTGTTACCATGCATCTTACACATCTTACACAAGTTGAGGTAACCCGTATTTACAAGTTATTGTCTATTATTTTCTAGGTTATGTTAAATGATGAAGAACCTAGATCACGAATGTAATTTGGGGAACTTGAATTATTGGTTTACATTGTGACTTAGCAAGTTGGAGCTTGTCTAGGGGGTTGGGGTTGGTGCCATCTAGGAGTTTATTGAGTAATATACAAAACCCTAGGTAGGGTATTACTCCGTGGATGTAGGCAATTTGGCCGAACCACGTAAACTCTGGTGCATTGCGTTTTTTGTTTATTTTTCTTTGTTGCACATATTGGAGTGCCTTGATTGCAGAGTGGTGGTACACTGTCTAGTAGACCCAACCACATTGTGGTGTGTGGTGGACGTGTCCTTGTGCAGTTGATAGCTACGAGTGGTACACTGTTTGGTAGACCCAACTACATTGTGGTGAATTTTTGAAGACACTGATTCACCCCCCCCCTCTCAGTGTCAATCTGGGAATAACAATGGCAAAAGGAATTCAGAATTTTTGTGCGGTTTCTAATCATTTCTTTGCTCTTGAATCGGTCTAAGATGATGTAGACACTTGTTGAGAAGTTTAAGGCTCTTGTTGATGACAGCAGGACCACTTTTTGGGTATTGTCTTCTTCTACCTTTACTGCTATTGTTAAACTGGTCTCTTTCATTATTTCATCAGTTCAATTTTTAATTCAATTTTAGGTGGATTGTTGAGGATTATGAGTAGTTGAATTAGATGACTCCTTCATATCTTTCTTTGAATCTCAATTTATGGAAAGATATGTAGTTAGTATCTTGAGAATAGATTTCCTTAGTTTATTCAATTGATGCCAATCACTTTTCGGTAGAAGGTATGATGCCAACTAATGTTGCAAGTAAGCTTTATTCTGGATGCACAGTTTTGCATTTTGGAGGTTGACATGTTTAGGTAGCTTGATCCTATTACATCTACTCTTATCCATTTATCTCCTTTTTCTGGTTGGGGCTTTATCCCAGCTGATGTATCCTGACTGGTGGAAGGGCCAAGCAATCCAAGATCTTAGTTAGAACCAGATCAAACAGGATTCTAAAATTAGGCTTCATTTGCTGCAAATGTAGGTGGTCAACTATATGGGTTTTCAGTTAGAAAAAGAGATTCTTGAATGAGGGTCAAATTGGGTGATATGGGATAAATTCATTCTTGAGATGGTTTTGGGGACTTTGGAAGGTCACTGTGTTAAACTTGGATCAATAGGATTGCTGCCCTAGAGATGGTCAGCAGGTCTCATCAAGTTTGGATGGTTATGATCAAGTTATATGGAAAATTTTGATTTTATGGTTTGGAATCATGATTTCAAAGTTGAGGGTTCAATGGATCTAGGTTTTGGCTGGTCAGAATTGAATGGATTTTGAGTTGAAAATAGGGAGCAGTGTGGGGTGTATTGTGGTTGAAATTCGATTCAACCCTGCTAGCTGGTTGGAAATTGTGGAGTTTCATGGATTCAGGTACAAGAAACTGAGAAAGAATAGAATGGGGGTTGGGGAATCAAATCAAATAGGAATAAAAGAGGAAAGAGGTAAGGGGAAGGCAGTGCTAATACCTAGATTGAAGTGCCTTATATGATGCTTAGTTGAGCTGAAATTGTTGTGTAGGTCGAATCCTCAATCAAGAGTAGGAACTTAGCTTGTATTCACCAAGAACCTTGAGTGAAACCACTTTGGAGATACCTTTACAACACTAACAGTATTTTGAATTTAGAACAGTAAATAGAACTCCAATTAGCTGGAGCAATGTTGGGAGAATTTCAAATCAAGTGTATCAGCATTGCCAGGTCTATTTATAACTTTTACAAGAACAGTCATGAAATTTATTAGCAGAGGAGATGATGGGTATGGTGGCATTCATACAATGGCAAATCTGGCTAGCTTGAAACGATCATACCTTTGAAAGAAGAAGATGGAGCCCAGCAGAAGTCATAGAGGCAGCGAAGAGAGCTTTTGGAGAATCCATTGAAGCCAAAAAGCCAACTGAAATTCCAAGCGAAAAGAACCCATCTGCTACCTTGAGCATGAATTGGGAAAAACCTCCATTAGGTTTTGTGAAGTTCAATTCTGACGCATCACTCTCACCTAGAAAATCAAGAGGGTGTATCGGTGTCATGGGCAAAAATAGTCAAGGTGAATGTCATTGGAGAAGCCCTTGCTTTAAGATCTCGAATGCTCTTCGTCATTGCTGAATGCTACAAAGAAGTCATCTCTGAATCAGATTGCAAAGAGGAGATGGACTGCATGAACAATCATAGAAACCGGTGAAGACTAATTTTGCCCCAATCTTTGAAGATATCAAAACCCTAATGACTAAATTTTTCTCCAATAGGGTTTGTTTCATCTCTAGGAAATTTAATGGTGCTGTTGATTCCGTTTCTCTTGCAAGCAAAAAAACTTTGGCCTCTTTCTACTCTCTAGATTCAACCTCTTTTGGATTTCTCTGATGTAGTTCGCACCTTTCCCGTTTTGCTTCAAAGTACTCCCTTACCAAAAAAAATAGAGGTTTGTGGTTCTTTCACACCTCTAGTTCATTTTATCAACATTAAATTATACTTCTAATGTTTGTGGTAGAAAAGTGCGAGAAAAGCATAAACTTATAGAGGATCTGGAATTGAAGGTTTACCAAAAATAAATAATAAAAAGAAAGAAGAAGACAAAAAAGTAAGGAAGAATTTATTGATGTCACGGCTTTCTACAAGGTAGTGAGAAAGATGAAAATATCAAATAAATGTAAAATTAATTGTCATTAATTGAAATCAAATTTTTGGTGTTCTGGGTTCATTTTATCTCTCAAAATATATCATTGTTGGGCTCATTCTATCAAGATTCTCCAAGCCATGTTGAGGTACTCTTAAGAAAATATCACATAGAAAGATGATGAAATGGGGTATTGAACCTTTTAGTCTTGGGCTCAATTATAAGCTCAGCAACTACAATTTCCTGTGATGATGCTATATTTGCTTTCCAGATTTTCATCTTGTCTATTTCTGACAAGAAAATTGGTCATCCATTTTCTTATGAGTGACACATACTTATAGGTCGCATCAAAGGATTGCAATTAGATTTAAAAAATATATAAAAAATTTATTTTAATTTAATGTCAACCCTTTAATGTGATATATGGATATCGTGTCACTCATCAACAAGAAAATGGATGATCCATTTCTTTGTTAGAAATGCATTAGATAAAATTCATCTACTTTGCACCTATGTTAGCCACTAAACCTCCTATTCCTATCTCCAGATGTTATGCAAGTTTACAAAACTTTGAATAAGATGGCAATTAACTTCACAAATTCGAAAGTTTCTTTGAAAACGCAGAAAGTAGAATTAGAATTTAAAGGATGAGAGAAAGGATCCTCAGAGAATCAACCAACATCCCATTTTTTGCCAGATTAAACTTCTAAATACCCATTCAAACAGATGTGGATTGCAACTGGTGATTTATACTATCTGGGTTTTAAGATCTATCAGTTCAGATCGGTTCAATATTGGCCTGAATTGGGCCAAGAATCAATATTAATCTAATCTAACTAATTTCACAAACCCAGAAACATTTCTTTCTTCCATTTTTATAGCTGACAAAAAATAGAAATTGATGATTTTCAGGGTGACTTATTAGCTTCTCGAAGAATGGATCTTGAGTCAAAGATAAGAATATGGAAGAGATGACATGCATTTGAAAGTACCAGCAGGGGCTTCTAGTTTAACTTTTTCTCTACTAACAAAAAGTTTTTGTGTTTACTCCTATTTGAATAAGATCCCTTCAGCATTAGTATTGATCATCATGAGTCACTTCAGTGATTTGAGTCACTTCTTACATTACATTCAATTAAAAGCCTAATTAACATAAGCATCCCCAACCTCATACAATCACAATCCGAACCTACAAAACACAAACTAATGTTGGTTAGGTAGAAGAAAGTAACTGCAACAGAGAATTAAAATTCCTAGCACAGCTACCATTGGGTCCCATTCCAATTTGGCACAACTCTTCAAGTTCCTCAGCTTTCTTCTTCATTTTCTTTCCTCCATCTTTAACGAAAACCAAATCCAATGCTTCAATGATATTCTCTTTAGTGACAACCCCATTGTCAAATTGCAAACCCATTCCCCAGAAATGACAAACAAAACGAGAATTAGTATGTTGATCTGCCCTGAATGGCCTGCAGATCAATGGCTTCCCTGTAATCAAACTCTCCAGCACAGAGTTCCATCCACAATGTGTCAAGAACACCCCAACTGCCCTGTGTTGCAGAACACGAAACTGAGGTGTCCAGGGCACTATCAATCCCCTCATCTTGTCCTCTGATACCCACTCAATGAATCCTTTTGGTAATTGACAAGTGTCCTTCAAAGACCACAGAAATGGTGTTCCACTAGCTTGGAGCCCTTCTGCCAATGCAACCAATTCATTTGGTGGTAGAGAAGCTGCTGTTCCAAAGCTGATGTATATCACTGACCCAGGTTTCTGTTCATCCAACCATGGTAGACAATCATTTTTATCCAAACTTGATTCAGAAGTGAACAGTGCAACTGATAAGCACCTTTGAAGCTTCAATCTTATGGCATCCATTATTGTTGAACCTAATTCCTCATACGTATTGACGCAGACAGCAGCAGCTCTCGGCAATTCCTGACCCATCCGATGTGCTATTCGAGCAAATGTAGCCTCGAAGTTCCCAAAAGCAATTCCATCAGGTAAGTCACGAATTCGCAATGCAGAGAGCCCTGGAATGAAATCAAGTGTCTCGTCTTCCTTTCCTGCAACAACAGCTAAAATATTCTAGTTCTGGGTTGGTTCTCTAACAAACAAAACAAACAAATAATCGTTAAATTGGGCGAAATGATTACCATTTGGAGCAACTCCAATGGTGGAGCGAATTAGATCCGTGTAGACATGAGTGGCAAGTGAGAAAGGACCGCCAGAAAAAGCTGCAACCCAAGGGATACCCATCTCCTCTGCAAGCTCCCCTGAAAACCAGAGGAAAGGATCACTCAGAAGACATGTAATCTTCCTCTTCTCCTTCTCTTTTGCAACTTCCAAACCCTCTTTACAGTTTTCCAGTGCCGCCTCCATGAAAAAATCAATGGGTTCTAATGGATTCCCTCTGAAAACATAGTTTCCTGGTGACCCACTACCAATATCATAACGTTTAATATTCTGATGAGCTTCATCATCACCTCTGCTACCAAAGATTTCACCATTGGATTTTTCTGTGCCGAAGAACGAAAAGATTGTTTCTGGTGCCGCCACTGCTAATCGGCGAGCAAAGGTGATGAGACTTAGTGGGTGACTTGAAAATGGAAAAGTGAGTAAAGCTACATGGGGTTTGTTTGAGCCATTTCCATCTGGAGCAGTTGGTACCATAGCTCTTTCAGTACAGAAATGGACAGAAGCAACTATGTTCTGGTTTTTCAGATACCCTACAGAGAAAGTCAACTTGGGTTTGTGATGAGACTCTTATTAATTTATAGATCATAGATGATAGATGCGTGTCTGGTTGCTTTTGAGCCACGACTGATGATAGATGTGGCCATTAATATTTTGACTGGTAGGTAGCTGAGGAGCAGATCAAAGCCATACATAAAGGGTGGTGCCAACAACCCTATGGATGGCTTAGATGGACCTTCGAGTCCAAATCCTCTACATTCCAGTGGGGCAGATGTCCTGTCAGTCTGTGGTACCAAGCAGATAAGGGCAAGTCATATGTTGTCTCTCAGTCAGAGACTCAGAGCAGTTCGATGGATGCACGCCCTACCTGGACATAGAGAATCTACGCTAATCCTTTAAGGGCCCCTCTATCCGCGAGAGTAGAGGATAAAATTATCTCGACGTCTCTTCCATTAGTCATTTAGGAAAAGGGTTCACTTTGACAAGATCTGTCCCTAATTGCATGATCATAAGAGGTTAGAATAAAGTTCATTAATTGAGAAATTGTACTCATTCTATGATTACCCAATAGCTGATCTTAAATTAATTCTAGAAAATACTGAGAATTAAAATAGAGGTTGGAAGTAGATTCCATTTATCTGGAAGGTTTGATTGGTTGGTGACTCAATTGATCCACTCATTTTGAAGCCAAACCAATTTTGGTAGGTACATTTCCAGGAAAGAAGGGGGGCAACAACACGGGCCCCCCCCCCCCCCCAGCCAACACGAGAACCCGACCCAACCCAACCCGCAAAACCCCGGCGAAACCCCCGGGCCCGCATCCCTTTTAAAAAAAAAAAATTTTAAATTTTTTTTTTTTTTTTTTTTTTCTTTTTTCTCTCCTCCCCCAAAAAAACCCACACATGATTCGACCAACTTATTGTTAATGAACCAAGATGAAAAGCCCCTACGGCTAGCCCAAAAGCAACATGCCAAATGTGTAGGGAAATACTGAATTAGGAGGATGAGAACATTTTTTTTTAGACATAGACGGGCTAAACAACTCAAAAAATAATAATAACTTAAATAAGACTCTTTATTCACCATGAGAATTTCTTCTAATCCAGCTGGAAGATCTGAAAAGAATGGCGCCCATGGGTCCAAGGAACAAGCTTGCACTTTAGACATTCAATCAACAGCTTTGTTCGTTTCTCTACCAAATGTGAATAAAACCTCACATTTCCATTAATGCAAAGCTCGAAGAAAGCAACAGCTTTCTTGAAAACTGTGAAAGCTGTACAGCTTTCTTTGAAGACTTGAGGATTCAAATTATGCAATAATTATGGGCCAACGGGGTTTTAATGGGAGTGGGCGGTTATATTACTTCTATCATAAGAAGACAAAACATAGAAATAAAATCCCATGTGAAGTAGAGTGTTTTATGGAAGAAAAACAATTTCATTTTAGGGAAATGTTTTATTTCTAAGCAAACAAAAGGAATTTGAAAAAGATTACGTTTTTTTTCCTTTCTTATCTTCTTGGTAAAGAAAATGTTTTCTCATTGAAGAGTTATTTCCCTAACGGGCCAGTTCTTTAGCATGCCTATGGGCTTCATAACCCAATCAAATATGGCCTCTCATTCGACGATCACGTAGGGTCTCTTCACGGAGGATTAGGTCAGTAACTAAAGATCAATAACTCATAGCATAATTAATGTTAAAAGTTCACATTTTCTTTAGATCAAGGGCAAAGCCACCCCCCCCCCCCCCCCCCAACCCCTCCCACTATATAAAATTATAAAATTATCTTTCTGAAGATGTAGTGACTTATGCATAAGTTGGCACGAACGAAGCTTAGTTCCAATAATACATAAACCCTAAAGGACTTGCTTAATTAGTGAAAGACCAATACCAAAGAGGTCAAAAGTTCGAACCTCCTTAGGACTAAGACTCCTCCCCTATATATATAAACACCTGCCTGAGGATTAATCGAGGTGTATGTAATAGACGTTGAAGGTTGAAGAAATAGAAGAAAAAAAATGAAAAATTTGCTTAGCAAACAGGGTTTTACAGAAAATTAAAACTACCCTTTTGCAATGTACTATTGGTTTGGTCATCTATGTATGTTCACATGCACTCTAGCATGAAAAGATATTTGGCAAAAAAAAAAAATGGAAAGATAAACATTAAAGAATCAAAATTTAGAAGTGCATATATAGTGTTAAGTAGAGATTCTCTCCACCCAACGTGCTCCCCATGGCCTAATAACTCTTACATAAGGCTTGGCTTGACACGGGCCTTATGTGAGAGGGGGAGGATGGGGACATGGACAAGTAGGGTGGAGAAGATTTAGATCCATTTTATTTCCTAAGAGATGGCTCAATTGATAAAGACAAATACCAGGTAAGTAAGAAGTCAAAAGTTTATGGATGTGCTTCTAGCACATTGGGTGGCAACCTCTATTTAGAGGCATAAAGTTCAAAGAAGTCAGTAGTTCAATCCTCTGTTCCCTCCACACTTTTCCTTCGCTATCCATCCCCCTGGGCTTGTGGGCCCATAGTCACTATGACTCCATCAAAATTGGACCAAAAAACGAAGTCAAAAGTTCAAATCTCCTGAGGACTTATATATAAACAGCACTTAAAGATTAATCTAAGTGCCCATAATGGACATTCAAGGTTGAAGACAAAGAAGAAAATTGAAATTCTGGTTTTACATAAAATTAAAACTGCTCTTTTGCTTCTTTTCTTTTTTTTTTTTTTTTTTTTTTCCTTTTTTTTTTTTGTATCTGAGGTCATCCCTTGCGCTCACCATGATTATATCCTCGGGGGATGCTTCTCGTCCACAAGAGTCAAACCCATAACCTCTCCACTGAGAAGTATGGATTTTACTACTCTATCAACCCTGTATTGACAATTATGTTCATATTTCCTAGAATTTATTCTATTACATATGTTTAGCACCATCAATTTTTGGGGGAAAAAAAATGTTTACCTTACCGAATCTTCTTATAAATGAAAAAAAAATTAAAAAATGCTTCAAAATCAGTCATTTTTGTAAATATGAAATAACCATTATACCTTTCTAAAAAGGATTAAAATTAAAATTAAAAAAAGACCATTATACCCACTGGCATCTTCCATTCTTCCTTTCCAAGAGGCTTGACCGGAGTTCCCGATTTGGGTCTCCAACTAGAACCAGCACTTCTCGCTGATGGTGGGTTTTTCTGGGCCTCTCCCCTTGTTTTCTTTTTAACTTTTCCTCTTCTACTCGAAGACCCATTCAGGTCTGATGAACCATAGAAACCTCAGCCATTGTTGATTCTTATGGCAGCTTTTCACCCTTTGCAATCCATCAAGAACCACAAAGGCCTGAGCTTTTGCTAAGCCCTGAACAATGGGTACATCAATCTTGTTCCCAGTTCTCAACATCACCTATAGTTTGGTTGCCGCCATAGCTGCAACTGTTTTTGGAGAATGAAAGAAGAGGAGGAAGACAATGCAAACTAGGGTAGGGGTAGTATGGTCACTCAAAGATAATCAGGGGTAGCTTTTGAAATTAAAATAAATAAAATGGTGATTTAATGGAAAACACTAACAAAATGTCTAATCCAAGTCCAGTTCTAGGGTGCGTATGCTTATGAAACATAAAATGGGGTGTAGGGTGTCAATTCAATTTGCTCTTAGAAAAATGATTTATCTTGACTAGTTTTGACGAGATAGAACTACTAGAATTTTCAATGGATAAGTTTTGCCACGAAACCTAAAAGTGTAGACTATGAAGAGGGAGTAATTTTGATTGTAGAGTCTTGATCTTCTATATATCAATCCAGATAGAAGTTTGTGATGCAAAGCTCCATGAATTTATCCATAGTTGGCAAGAGTTCAAAAAGAAGGACAAAGGATTAGCAAATGAGATGTTGGGTATGGTGGCATTTATACCATGGTAAATTTGGCTAGCTTGAAACAATCATACCCCATACCAAAAAAAGGAAGAAGAAGAAACAATCATACCTTTAAAAGAAGAAGATCTTCGAATCGGATTGCAAAGAGGTGGTGGACTGCGTGAACAATCATCACAAACCGGAGAAGATTGATGCTGCCCCAGTCGTTGAAGACATCACAAACTCTTTGGATTCAACTTCTTTTGAATTCCTCTAATGTAGTTCATCCCTTTTCAGTTTGCTTCAATGAAGTACTTACAAAAAAAAAAGGTTTGTAGTCCTCTCAAACTTTTATTCTCTCCACCAACCTTTAATTCATTTTATCAATATTCAAAAGTAAATCACACCTCTAATGTGTGTGGTTAAAGGTGTCCGGAATTGAAGGTTTATAACAAATAAATAAGAAGAAAAAAAAACACAAAGAAAGTAAAGAAGAATTTAATGATGTCACTGCTTTCTACAAGGGCTCATTCTATCAAGATGCACCAAACCATGTTGAGGTATTCTAACAAAATATCACATAGAAAGAAGACAGAGATGCTCAGTTTGGATATTGAACCTTTTAGTCTTGGGCTCAATTTTGAGTTCAACAATTGTAATTTCTTGTGATGATGCTATTTTCTTTTTCTTTTTTTGTACAAAGGGGCTTTATTAAGTCAGGGGATGGAGATATTAATATGCCTCAATAAAGTCGAACCCACGACCTCTTCACTAAGAGGTGTTAGTTTCAACCACTAGAACAACTCTGCATTGGCTGATGATGCTATATTTGTTTCAAGGGTTTTCATCCTGTCTATTTCTGGCATGAAAATTTGTCATTCATTTTATTATGGGTGTCACATTTCTATATCACATCAAAAGATTAAAGTTAGATTTAAAAAATATAAATTTTTTAATTTTAGTTTAATTAATGTTAACCCTTTGATATGACCTATAAATACATGTCACTCATCCACAAGAAAATGGATAGTCTATTTTTAACATTATTTCTTTGTTAGAAATAGACAGAAGGGGGAAAAAATCATCTATTTAGCTCCTATATAAATCATTCTTAATAGACCGTAAATGAATAACTAAAATCCGCCTCCGTATTCACATTCGCATTCATTTAAGAGTGTTAGAAAACCAACGTTGGTTGGTCCAAGTGGTAAGTAGCTTGGTCCGTTAAGCAAGGTTCCGATATCGAAACCTTGTAGATGCAAAAAATTCCCGAGAGACTCACCCAGCACAGCCAGGTGTGCAAAAAAAAAATAGAAAGAGGTAAGTAAAAAGATGATTTTGAATAATCATCATAATCGAACCTGCAAATCACAAACCTCATACAATCACAATAATCGAACCTACAAAACACAAACGTCTTACATTAACCCAAATCCAAATCTAAACTAATGCTGGATTAGGTAGAAGAAAGTAAGTGCAACACAGTATTAAAATTCCTAGCACAGCTACCATTAGGTCCCATTCCAATTTGGCACAGCTCTTTAAGTTCCTGAAGTTTCTCCTTCATTTTCTTCCCTTCATCTTTAACCAAAACCAAATCCAATGCTTCAATGATACTCTCTTTAGTGACAACCCCATTATCAAGTTGCGAACCTATTCCCCAAAAATGAGAGACAAAACGAGAATTGGTATGTTGATCTGCCCTGAATGGCCTGCAGATCAATGGCTTCCCCGTAATCAAACTCTCCAGCACAGATTTCCATCCACAATGTGTCAAGAACACCCCAACTGCCCTGTGTTGCAGAACACGAAACTGAGGTGTCCATGGCACTATCAATCCCCTCATCTTGTCCTCTGATACCCACTCAATGAATCCTTTTGGTAATTGACAAGTGTCCTTCAAAGACCACAGAAATGGTGTTCCACTAGCTTGTAGTCCTTCTGCCAATGCAACCAATTCATTTGGTGGTAGAGAAGCTGCTGTGCCAAAGCTGATGTATATCACTGACCCAGGTTTCTGCTCATCCAACCATGGTATACAATCATTTTTATCCAAACTTGATTCAGAAGTGAACAGTGCAACTGATAAGCACCTTTGAAGCTTCAATCTTATGGCATCCATCGTTGCTGAACCTAATTCCTCATAAGTATTGACGCAGACAGCAGCAGCTCTCGGCAATTCCTGACCCATCCGATGTGTTATTTGAGCAAATGTAGCCTCGAAGTTCCCAAACGCAATTCCATCAGGTAAGTCACGAATTCGCAATGCCGAGAGCCCTGGAATGAAATCAAGTGTCTCATCTTCCTTTCCTGCAACAACAGCTAAAATATTCTAGTTCTGGGTTAGTTCTCTAACAAACAAAACAAAACAAACAAATAATCAATAAACTGGGCGAAATGATTACCATTTGGAGCAACTCCAATGGTGGAGCGAATTAGATCAGTGTAGACATGAGTGGCAAATGAGAAAGGACCACCGGAAAAAGCTGCAACCCAAGGGATACCCATCTCCTCTGCAAGCTCCCCTGAAAACCAGAGGAGAGCATCACTCATAAGACATGTAATCTTCCTCTTCTCCTTCTCTTCTGCAACTTGCAAACCCTTTCTACAATTTGTCTGCGCCAACTCCATGAAAAGATCAATGGGTTCCAACGGATTCCCTCTGAAAACATAGTTTTCTGGTAACCCACTGCCAATGTCATAACGTTTAACATTTTGAGGAGCTTCGTCTTCACCTCTGCTGCCAAAGAGTTCACCATTGGATTTTTCTGTGCCGAAGAACGAAAAGGTTGTTTCCGGTGCAGCCGCAGCTAATCGACGGGCGAATGTGATATGACTCTGTGGATGACTTGCAAATGGAAAACTGAGGTAAGCTACATGGGTTTTGTTTGAACAGGTTGCATCTTGAGCAGCTTGTGCCATGTCTCTTTCAGTAAGGAAATGAACACAAGCAGCAGGTGGGTTCTATACTTTTGGTTGTTATGTCATTAATTTATAGATCAATTTATACATCAAAGAAGCATGCTGCCCACTTGCCAATAATGTTTTGGCTGATCTATTTTCTTGTAAATGTATGAGATATGTCTGAACATCACATCAAATAAATTTATAAATTACATCATAACTTGTGATTAAATTAAAAAAAGTTATGTGAGTTGTAAATAGACTTGTAAATAAACTTGTAAATGGATAATCGAATTCGACCTCCAAGTTCACACTAGACTTGTAAATGGATAATCGAATCCGGTCAACTGAGCAACCGAACAAACACCGTGTTCCTTCTTCTTCTTTTTTTTTTTTTTTTTTTTATTTTAACCAATCCGCTCAAATCATAAGAAATAAAAATATTAAAAACTTTACGATTCATATCTTCGATCAATTCGTTGAAGCCTTTTTCGTTCTCCTGACACCTATCATCTCCTTTCTGGATCTTCGCACACATCCGATGATCCACCAAACCCACCGAACCTCGCTCCGATACCACATGTTAGGGATAAACCACTTGTTAGGGATAATGGATGCACAACCACGAACAAAGAAGAACACAAACAAAGCACACAAGGAAAATTTAACGTGGTTCGGCAAAACCATGCCTACGTTAGAGAAAAAGAGTTTCACTATTTCCAGTAAACCTCACACCACTCTCACACCCACAAAGTGCTACCATTTACTTGTCCTCCATCCTTATCAGGATGAGTACCCCAATCCCCTATAGGAATTGATTCCTCAATTTCCTATAGAGATTGATACCTATAGGTTATCCCACAGAGACTATTTATAGGGAAACCTAAAACCCTAATCCCAATGTAATTACAATGTTACCCCAGTAATAGTAATTGACCAAAACCTGTTTCAATTACAAATACAACCAAAACCATAATTACATGAGCCCACAGAATACAAGACACCCAAATCCAACAATTCACATTCATATTCCTTTAAACGTGTCTGAATCAGAATTTTTCTTATCGGAAAAATATTCATATATGTACGATGGCTAACAGATTCGAATTTAAATATTTGCTAAATTAATCGGATAATATATTATCCATTTATAAATAAAAAAATATTTTTTAATGAGTTTAGTAAATAAAGATGATTTTTGAATTTGGAGAAAGTTCTCTACCACTTTCTTCATGCATTTTAAAAGTTTTCTATATAATCACATGTCACATTATTAGTTTATTACATGACTCCAAAAATAAAAATAAAAATTAATTATTATTTTTCAATAAATCTCGAGTGACTTCACGAGCATGATAGCTGTATTTTAAAAAATTTTAAAAATAATTTTTTGTCATAATCACTAGCGACAATCACTTGTCACCTGATTACATGACTTAATTAAAATATAATTATTTTTGGATAATCTCGAGTGACTTCACGAACTCCAATGGAAAATAATTTATGGGTAATTTTCATCACAACCCCTGAGCATGAGGGTTGGGTTATGTCACTTTTAGTCAAAAAAATTGAGATTTTACATTGTCTCGCATGTGCTATAGAAAAATTTAATTTATGGACAAATTATCACTTTTATGACTCACTTGCTTTTTTTTTTTTTTTAATTTAAATTTTTTACATACACACCTCTCACCTACCATAAAATTCACGCTCATATTCGTTTAAACGTGTCCGAATCAGAATTTTTTCTTACCAAAAAATATTTATATCTGTCCGATGGCTAACGGATTGGAATCATATATTTACTAAACGAATCAGATAATATCCGGATAATATATTATCCGTTTATAAATAAAATATATATTTTTAATGAATTTAGTAAATAAAGATGATTTTGAATTTGGGGAAAGTTCCTACCACTTTCTTCACGCATTTTAAAAGTTTTCGATACAATCACATGTCACATTATTACATGACTTAAATTTAAAAAATTAATATTTTTCTATAAATCTCGAGAGACTTCACGGAGCATCGATAGTTGTATTTTAAAAAATTTTAGAAAACAATTTTCGTCATAATCACTTGTCACGTGATTACATGACTTAATTAAAAAATAGTTATTTTTGGATAATCTCGAGTGACTTCACGAGCATCAATGGAAAATAATTTATGGGTAATTTTCATCACGATCCGTGAGGGTTGGGTTATGTCACTTTTAGTTTAAAAAATTGAGATTTTGCATCTTTCTCTCATGTGCCATAGAAAAAATTAATTTAAGGACAAATTATCACTTTTATGACTCACTTGCCCTTATTTTTTTTTAGACTGAATTCGGATATCGGATTTGAATTCGGATAGTGGTGTATCCAAGACCGAATCTGATCATTACACAGATCTACTTGTAAATGGATCTCAACTTTTTGACGTGATGTTGGGATGTCACACATCTATAGTTGTTGTGAAATAGATAAAAGCCATACATGAAAGCATGGAGCCCACACAACTCTATAATGGCTTAGATGTACCCTTCAAGTTAGATCCTCTGCACTCAAATAGGATAGGACATATATCTAATCAACTACTTGCTAGATGCCTTGCCTATGGTACCGAAGCAACCACGGTCAGGTTATACGTCATCCATCTAGCAGGCCAATTGTCTAAATACACACCTTGCCTAGATGCAGAAGATCTGCACTAATCCTTCAGGGGATCCTCTACCTTGAGAGTAGACGATAATATTATCTCGATATCTCATCCATCACTCATTTAGGAAAAGGGTTCACTTCTAAACATTGACAAAAGATCTTTCCCCTAAATGGATGATGATAGGAGATTTGAATAAAGTTGAAGGATAGAGGATTCATGACTACCCAATAGCTGGTCTTAAATTAATTCTAGAAATATACTGAGAATTAAAATAGAAGTTGAAAGTGGGTTCCATTTAGCTGGAAGGTTTGAATGGTTGGTGACTTGGAGTTGTGAGACTCGTGACTTAGTGAAGAGAACAGACCATGAGAGGTTGATCCACCCATTTTGAGACCAAACAAATTTTGTAGGTACATCAGTTCCACATGATTACCAACCAAAAAGATGAAACTGATTTTTTTTTGGAGGATTTTTTGAACTGATTTGGAGGATTTCAAATGATTTAATAATTGTGGGCCAATGGGGTTTCAGTGGGAGTCGGATGGTTACATTATTTTTACTATAAGAAGATTAAACATAGAAATAAAATCCAATGTGAAGTACATGTTGTTATGAAATTTCTTTTTCTTTTTAGAGAAATGTTTTCTTTCTTAGCAAATAGAAGGAATTTGAATAAGATTAGCTATCTCCAAAGAAAAGTTTCTCATTGAAGAGTTATCCCTAATGGGCCACCTATGGGCTTCATAACCCAATCAAATATGATCCTCATTCGAGATCGTAGGGTCTCTTGAAGGATTAGTCAAATCATTCGTAAAGTTTAAAATTTCTAAAATTGCAAGCCCCCGTCCCACAACATATAAAAATGGAGATAGCATTGATAACGGTTTATTCCAATAATACGTAAACCTAAAGGACAACTCAATTGATAAAGATCAATACCACATAAGTAGGAGGTCAAAAGTTTGAAACTCTTTAGGACTAGGACTCCTCCCCTATATATATATAAACACCTGAGAATATATATTAGGGTCTCTTCAAAGGGTTAGGTCAGTAGGTGAAAGATCAATACCTCATATAACGTTAAAAGTTCAAAATTTCTTAAAATCACGTGCAAAGCCCCCCCCCCCCCCCCACTCCGTCCCACTAACATATAAAATTACCTTCCTGAAGATGTCATGAGATATGCATAAGTTGGCACTAACGATGCTTAGTTCCAATAATACATAAACCCTAAAGGACAGGCTCAATTGATAAAGATCAATACCACATAAGTAGGAGGTCAAAAGTTCGAAACTCTTTAGGACTAGTACTCCTCCCCTATATATATAAACACCTGCCTGAGGATTAATCGAGGTGCACTTAATGGACGTTGAAGGTTGAAGAAAACTAAGAAAAAAAATTTGAAAATTTGCTTGGCAAATAGGGTTTTACAAAAAATTAAAACTCCCCTTTTGCAATGTACTATTGGTTTGGTCATCTATAGTGTATGTTCACATGCACTCAGCATGGATAGATATTTGGCCAAAAAAAACATGGAAAGATAGACATAGAAGAATCAAAATTTAGAAATGCATATATAGTGCTAAGTAGAGATTCTCTCCACCCAATCTGCCCCCATGGCCCGATAATTCTCACATAAGGCTTGGCTTAACACGGGCCTTATGTGAGGGGGAGAGGATGGGGAAGAAAAAAAACGTAATCTTCATATAACGTTAGGGTCTCTTCAAAGGATTAGGTCAGTAGGTGAATATCAATACCTCATATAACGTTAAAAGTTCAAAACAAAACACGGCAAGCCCCACCCCCACCCCCCCAACCAACGCCCAGGCCCGAAACCACAAAGCGGCACACGGGCCAGGAGGGGAGAGGAGGGAAGAAAAAAACGACCAAAACGGGGCCTCAAGGAAGGCGAGGGAAACAACCTCAAAACGAAAGCAAATCAACCCCCCCCCCGAACCCAAGCGGCACACGGGCCGGAGGGGGAGAGGTGGGGAAGAAAAACGATCTCTACGTTGGGTCTCTTCAAGGTTAGGTCGTAGGTGTTCAATCCCTTCGAAGTTCCCCGCCCCCCCCGCTCCCATGGCCCGATAATTCTCACATAAGGCTTGGCTTAACACGGGCCTTATGTGATGGGAACATGGGCAAGTAGGGTAGAGAATATTTAGATCAATTTTATTTACACTTGGTGTAGTAATTGAAGTTTTAATCTGTTTCCTCTCGCAAATCAAAATTAATGGTAGGATTTATGTTAAAAACTGTGAGTTAGTTGAAGGAGAATCTATCAAGGATATATGAGAATTTGTCTAGTTTCAAAATTTATTATAAAACAAATTGCATATACACCTGAAGTGTTTTCAAACTACTATGTTCACATATGTTAGAATTTATTTTATTACCTTCTACCCAAAAAAAATTCTATTACAAATGTTTAACAATGTTAATTTAAAAAATAAATGTTTACCCTCATTGAATCTTTTTATAAATGAATTCACCTAAAAAAATTCTTGTAAATGAGAAAATTAAAAAAAAAAAAATCAAAATCAGTCATTTTCATTCTTTACCCTCTCCATCCCCTTTTCCCCTTTTTTCTCTTGAAAGTCAAAATAATTTTGAAGCTAAAAGATGATAATATAAAATTTTAAAAATACAACGGATGTTAATTCATCATCATCAAGGATTGATCATTGGTTATTGATAACAATTAAGTTAAAAGAAGGCACATAGTTAATATTCGAGAATCAAAACGAAATCATGCAAAAAACTCACAAGCCACTTAGGAGTGAATCAGGTACATATGGAGATTTGTCAACACAACCAAATTAACTAATTTTTAGTATGTCACAAGGAGGACCCAAAAAAAAGGTAGATGGAACAGTTGATTTAAAACAAAAAAGAAAGATACTCAGAGAAATATAAACCAAAAAGAAAAATACATAAATCAATTCTTCAGAATCTCTAGGCAGTTTGACCATTTTCAGCAGTAGCCTCAAATGTCTCCCCTGCAACAAGTTCTGGGACATCATCATCATCATCCTCTTCTTGAGTTACACCAGCACCGGGTGCCCGCTTCTGGTACTGCTCTGCTACCCTTCTCAGGTTATCCATGTTATCTGGCCCTGAAAATAGACCTAAAAAAGCAATCAACTAATGAAACAAAACTACATATCCCTCAAAAGTAAAAGTAGAACAAAGCACCCTAAAAGGAATGAAATCAGTCTTCAACTTCACGCTCTATCATTATAATCAGAGATTTATGATTAAAAACTACGGCAAATGAAACAATCAAACAACAACAAAAAGCCACGCACAGGTTCAACAAATTTTAGTTGAAACCAATTAACATCCTTTAGTATAGTTTTATCAAAAACAAAGCTAAGACAACCAATTGAATATGGAATAAATATGCTAATCCCAGGTATACCCAGGATTAAAATATGCAATTAGGGGGGGGGGGATATTAATTAGCATTCTTAAGATGGACAAATGAACAAAAGTTGAAAACAGAGCACATGAAGCAACAAGATGAGGAATACCCAATTGGTTGATGATTCCGGGGAGAAGATCTTGCAATTCTGATGAGAGCAGAAGAAATTCAGATGTTAGTCCCTAAAAAAATAAAAGAAAATAAAACATAGAGGCTAGCACCAGCAAGAGCACTTTGTTTTCTTAGTGGGGCTGGAAAGAGGCTTTCCAGCAAAATGATGCTAATCATATAATTGATTTTATGCGGACAGGAACCAAAATGAGCATCAGCTAATGGAGGTCAACTTAACTTAGCATGTATGTTATCTATGCTCTTTAAAGAATATGGTACACCAAACCATGAATCATCTAAGTTGGGACCATATATAGTTTAAAATAAACCGACCATATGCAGAGGTGAATGAAAGAATGAGAGAGTACTTTTTGTTTGGGGAGCACCACTAACAACCCAAGTGTTGGCAGCAATTGACGCTTGAACTGAAAGAACAAAAATACAGTCAGCAAATATATTGAGTCATATATAAATGTACAACCTTATGCCTCAGCTGGTGGTTGTACCTTTGGGGTTTAGAAACTGGATTACAGTGTCATCCTTGAAAATGTTGACTTCCTCAATTGCAGGGATGGCATTCACCCCGATTCTCTTCAGGGTACTTTGAAGCCTTTTGTCATCAGTTGTTGTCGTCTTATGAACTGCCTTCTTCTTTCTGTTGTCCAGAGCATGTAAATAATTGAAGTAAAACTTAAATAAAAATAATAATTAAAAAAAAAAAAAGCACACACACACACAAAGAGAGAGACTATCTGTAATAGTCAGGAATTAACAACAAATTCTAATCCATGAGCAATTATGAATTAATAGCCTTCTGTAACAGGTATCTTTAGTATTTTCATTAAGGGAGTGAAATGTAGATCCCATTGACAAGTTAGGAGAATGCATTAGTAGGCATCAAACAAACTACCCTTAGAGACGCATCTCCCTGCCTCCTGCCCACTGAAGCACAGCAGGAAAACTTGCTGGAAACATAGGCAACTTAATCCAATGGGCATCATGATGAAGTTTGAAAACCCAATAGTGCCAAATGACAGAGCAATAACTGCCAACATCAATCCACATACTATTTGAAACTTTCATGTGTATCAATCATTTTCAACATACATAACAAGATTTTGGAATCATTTGATCTATGATTCATTGGAACAAAAAAAGGACCCGGCTAGTATTGACCAGGCCAGGCAAAGGGAATAATAAAAGAAAGGACTTTTATCACACATACAATACAGTATGAAAAGTCCAGAAATTATTAATGGTCAAGACCATTCCCTTGGGATCACATTATTAGTAGGCATAACCAAGCCAGCCAATTAGCATAGAAGAGGCCTAATTTGAAACCCAAAAAGTCACATGAGACATTTATGCAAAAGAATCTCCAGAGTGGTTGGAGTCGCTAAAGAAGAAAGTAAATTTATTGTCAAATAAATTGTCTGCATATAATAAACAGAAGCCAAATATAGATTAAAAAGGAGTTCCTGACACTGTCTTCTGCCAAAGTGCTAGAAATATTTCTTCAACAAATGAACCTTGGTATAACATGTACAAGATAATTTGTCTACAGATAACACTACAACTACAATGTCTTAAGATTGAACTGTCAAGCAAGGAATGAGACAGAGATGAACCCACCTTCGCACGCTACCCTTACCACCAGTGCGTACAGCACCGGCCATCTTCATAAGCCTCTCCCGATTCATCTGAAAGAGAAGTAAATGCCTCATTCAGTTAGGTCAAGTACAGGAGCTATTAACCATCAGAAGATAGCAGTTCCAATATTAAAACTATTAGTCATGAACACAACATGCAAGGAGGGGGTGATGTCCTACACAGTACCCCAGCAATTTGCTGAGAGACTGTTTCAACGCCTTGATTTCAGGCTACGACAATGGTACACTGACCATTGCACCAAGGCCCACCCCTAATCATGAACACAGCATGGATCATGAAATACAAAATGCACATTCATCACACAGCTTAAGGAGAGTATCACTGGATTCAGATGCTCTTCATCAAGCAAAGGCTTTAGAAAAGCAGTATAGAATCCAGATGCTCCTCTACCACATGAAGACTTAAGGATCTTGCAAAATCATCACCCTGGTTCCATAATGTGAATATGATCTCTGCTTGAAAGAGACTTGATTTTACAAAGCTTGATCCTACAGTATGTGAAATACAACTATTAAAAGAAAACCCCCAAGCAACAGCACATGGAGATGTCTTCATTACATGATTATGCCCTCTCCTCATTGGTCATCTACTCTTATAAAGGCCCTGTTGCAAGGCTGTTTGTTGATCGTTTCAAGTATCACCCTTAACTACAAAATTACAGGATACCCTAATGTAGTCTAAATTAGTGGCCGATCAACTCAGAGCCAAATCTTCCAAGATCTCGATCAAAATCAACTTCCAGGGCAAATTAAGTTAAGTTTAGGTAGGTTCAGTTATTGGGTATGGGATGGGTTTATGGTGCAACCTCAATGTGATACCTGAATTGAAGGCTTAAACAGGTTTGATGAGATTATGTAATAAGAAATAAAGAGTTCAAATGCGATCACTAGGGATGATGTTAATGGCGAAGTGGAAGGTCCTTGATATTGGGTGATATGGTATGAACTTTAAAAGTTAAGAATCCACAATCTACAGGTGTTAGAATGGGCAGCTGAAACTTGGAGCAAATATAGGGATATTATGGCGGTTTTTAGGGTTACCTTGACGTGAATAGGCTGTAACTTGCTCTCAAGGATGGGATGATGTAGAGGAATGATGCTTAAAGTTTGGGACAAATCTAATGATTTGATTAGAGCAAATCAATTGTAATGGGTCAGAAACAAAATTCTGACAATTCCCCCTCATAACCTACTCAAGAGATCTTCTCAATTTATAATTATTACAAACAATGCATCACTAAGGATTGAAGTAATACAAAATCAACATAAAAATTATATATCATGCAAAAATAATTCAAGTTTACACCAATTCTCACTATCACCACTAAGCATGTAATTAAGTTGAACCATTCTTCTACCAAAATAAACCAGCAGATATACCAAAGAAAAATCCCCTTGACAATCAGTCTCAAGTGTTTCCAACTAAAGAGACCACAATAAAAATAGAGAACATATGACGCATTTTAGAAACCATCAGAACCCTAGTCCAAATGGTGGTATTGAACCGACTATTGCCCTAGTATTAACCAAACTAGCCTCCTCATGTCCAACATGGGCCTCTCCACAAGAAGCACTGAGCTCTACATTCCATCAACAGCACTACCAAAGCTAGTGCTTGTTTGAAAATCATGACCACTGGTAGCACTTAATAAAGTGTCACAGGCAAAGCCCAACCAGACATAATAATTGTCTTTTCATCAGGTGATTGTCATAGTTTTATATCCCATCATGCCAAGAAAGGAAGGCAAAGCATGGCATTGTGACTGTATCAAGAAAGGAAAGCCAAAACATATATGCTCATAGTATGTCATGGGATTTTCCATGGTTCTACAGTATCCATGAAAAATGATAATACTTATCGAACAACCAATTACCAATCAAGTAATCCCTGTATGAGTTAAGCAAAGTCCATCATTTGAATCAGACCCAAAAAGAAGGTAAGGATCAATCAAAGCAACTCCAATGAACCCTAATACTACCAACACGATATGAAAAATAATTATTTCCGGCCAATATAAGGTATGTATCGACTAAAGCAACTCCAGTGAGCTCCAACACTACCAATGGAAATAACTATTTCTGGGTAATGGCCAGAAGTTAAAGACTGAACTAGAATAACTCATCTTATCCATAAAACCCTAAATAAAAAATAAAATGAAAACCCAATCCTCACGCTAAACCCTACCGATAATAGCATCCTTCCAGGAAAACAAAACCAACCTTGAAACAAAATATCATTCAAGAAAAACGAACAATAACAAAATCATACAAAACGAGAAGCATTAACCCTAACCACCGTCAAGCCTACAGAAGAAAAGTATCGAAGTTGAGAGATAAAGAGATCGAAATTCTTACTTGCAGAAATCAAAATCAGAATTCAAACACTAGATAAGGAAGATAAATCGAGAGAATGAGAAAGGAATATTTCATTGAGAGAGTACCTTTATGAGGGTTTTGTGGATAACCTGAGAGAGAGACTACAGAGAGGTTTAGGTCGCCGCAATGATCTAGCTCAACTGAGCCCTGCGACTGGCTAAGGACGATATATATTAAATAACACTTTTCCCAACTTACCCCAATATTTTTCGTATATTTAAAAATATATATATAGATATCTATGAAGAAAGCTGTATATAACCGAAATCTGTTTGTGAATTCAATCCATAACCGTTTGATGTGAATATATATATATTTTTAAATTTTCTATTAAAATAAATTTAAAAAATCAGTAGTAATAAAAGGTAATTAAAAAAAAAAAAAAAACCTTAAAACTATGAAAAGAGGATGATAATCGAAATTATTAAGTTCTTAAATTTCAACCCTAATCTACATGAGTAGAATCATAAAATCTTAATAGATAGTTGAGAATGTGAAAAAGCTAAAACATAATAAGAACTTTCCAAATTTATAAAACCCACTCCAATAATCCTAATCCAAAATATATCTACGGTAGAAAATAAGACTCCCAGTGTTGTCTAGTGAAATATTAGTCGTACACTTGTATCCAGCACCCGCTTTTGTGCTGACGTCAATCGTCAACTCATTTTTAGAAAGTGTTGTTTTGGAGTCTGGACTATTGTTTTGGAATCTGTATTATTGTTTTGGAGTCTGAACTGTTGTTTTGGAGTCTGGACTATTGTTTTGGAGTCTGAACTGTTGTTTTGGAGTCTGGATTATTGTTTTGGGGTCTGAAGACGCCTCCATAAACCCGAGTCATATATAAAGTGGTATAAGTGTATAACAAAATGCAAGTCTAAAGACAAGGTCATAAAGGGTTTAGCTAATGGTGATATTGACTCTTCCAAGAACCAGTAACGCGTAAACCATGTCAGGTTTTGTATTCAATGTACGTTTGCTATGACGGCTCATACATACTATGTATTAGCTATCTTTGTCGTTTCTATTCCATTCTTTTTATTCATTTAATCTATTACTTAACTTCTTCTTCAGGTATGATGAAGTGTTAGAATATGATATCTTTATCTTATTCATTTCCAATTCTTAATATAACAAAATTGAATTAGATATCGATTCAGTTGAAAAGTAGATATATTTGTCTTGAGTTTCATGTATTTGCATCCATTTTTAATTTCATTCTAGAATTGAGATTGTGAAGTTGGAAACGACATTGGCCTTTTCATTTAAGGCAACTTGAAAAGCCAAAAAAGTTGAAAACAATAACTTTCTACTAGCGTCTTCCTTGGAAAAACAAGATTGTTGTCAAGTACTATATAATGACCAAAGACTCAGATCTTATTTTCTAGATTAAGTTAACCTATAATTATTGTCTTGCAAAATATGTGAAATTCGATAATTATGGGACCATTTGTTTTATATATTGGCTTACAGCAGTAGTCGATGGTTTTGAGTGGCCTATACATGGATCACACATCATCCATTATAGGTTCAGAGTATTTGTTGCTTTCATACCTCTGTTGTATTCTTCCTCAAACTAGTCATTAAACAGTGCCACCGAGCATGGAAGTGATTAAAGTATTTCTATCTCAGATAATTATGGATATAAAGAACATGTGGACATATCGGATCAATGATTTACCAGGTATCATCAAGTGTGTTTTATCGCTTTTTCGTTTAGTCAATATTTCTCATAACTTATGGTGTGTGTGTGGGAGATTCCTAGTCATAAGGGGAGGGAGAATCTCTTATGCTACGTGCCACCTCTTTTCTTTTCTTTTTTTTTTTTGAGAATTTTACATGTGGGTCTTTTTAATCAAGCCCAAATTATGTGTTGGCTCGTCTTAGTAGGAAACCATACATCTAGGTATGGTCTCATAACGTGAGTAACCATTAGTCAATTCAAATTTTAAAACAAGTGGGTGAAGAGATTTTCCCTTCATCCATCTTCCTTCCCCTTGCATAAATCACCCACCACCACCGTCCCCTAGTCGAAAACCACCCACACCACTAGAAAAATAAAAAATAAAAAAAGGGGTAGATCTAGGGTTTATTCTTAATTTGGTTTTGAATCAATTTCCCTTTGAATCATCATGGGCATGCACATGAATTTGGGAAAATTGTTAGTCAATGGAACTTCTAGAAAATGCTTCATAAACTCTAGATTCATACCCTAAAAGCATATTGTTCTTCATTAAAAATTTTCATCAATTTAATTTATTTGCCCTTTGATGTCTCCACAGGTAAGTTTGAGCTTACGAGGCACCTGTGGATGGAGTTTAATGGACGTGCACCCAGTCCCCTCTATTGATCTGCATAACTCAAGCCAGCGAATGCAGAATGGGTTCGCAAATGAAATGGCTAAGGTGCTCTGATTTCATCCCCAAGAAAAGAAGAAATACCGTGCAAAGAAGCTTTTGTAAAGGTCACCAAAGGGGATGCGAAGCCAACGAGAAGGATATTGAAGATCCAGTGGTGAAGAAAAAATCATAGATCTGCCCCTTTTTTATTTTGGTGGCTGATTTCTGATGGTGGGTGTGGTTTCAAGTGGTAGGAGTGGTTTCCAACGAGGGGGCCAATGGTTAGTGATTTTTGGCAAAGTGACAAAAGAAGATGGGTGAAGGGCCTACATGAAGGGTACATGATTTTTTTTTTTCTTTGTAAACTTATATTGAATAACCGTAAACAGAGGCAGTTTGGTACTTTCAACTTCTAAAATTTGAATTGAACTAACGGCTACTCACGGTGTTAAAGACCCCAATACCTAGATGTAAGGTTTCCCACTAAGAGGTTCCAATATGTAATTTAGGCTTGAGTAAGAGGATCCACATGTAAAATCTCTCTCTTTCTCCTATACACTTAAATGGAGTATAATGGGGGAGTAATTTTGTAATTTCAAGATAACTTAATACTGAATAAAAAAATATCAGCAGTATTCTGAACTGGTAACACATTACTAATATGATTTTGTTAGTATTTGATCTAAATTCGATCTGGATGGACATGACCATGTACCATTTCCTTTGTGAGAACATGACCATATATCCTACATGGTTTCATCTTCACCCAACAATGTTAATAACAACTATACATGTACCCTTCTGCTTATAACATAATGAAATTTACTCATTCATACTTGGATAAACCCTAATTTTCTTTTTTAAGAACTTTTATGCACAACCCCTATTAAACTCTTATAAACACGTGTTTACAAATTAATTGCCTTAATTTTTTTCCCTTCATTTTTAAATTGATAGCTTTATTATTTAGGGGGGGGGGACTATTACACGGGTTCAACTTGAAGCTCGCTTTCTCGTGTATTCGGCATCGGTCTAGATCAATTTCGCTCTCAACCGTTCATCTTGCTTTTAACCACCTGCAAGACGAACACTTGAGATTTCGATCTCGACCGTACATTCAAGTCTTCCCCCTAGTACTACGCATACCGCTTGAAGAGTCGAACCTATGAATTCTTTACTAAAAGGTGTCCCCGTGGGAAATAAATCTTCTGTTGTGCGCAGTAGTGCACGTATATGCTAAATAACAAGTTGTGATTCAAAGTCGGATATTAATTTTAAAAAGTCCAAAATACCCTTGAAATCTTATTGTTATATGTAAAAGTTAATTGCCATATGTATCTATCTATTCTCGTATTATTGCCGTACACGAACTTAGTAACTATGGGTTGTCGCCAACCACAATTTGCTCCGAATTTTTAGGCTGTTTTACTCAGTCTCATATTTATGATTTTCCGGCTTTGCACGCTCGTTTTAGTTCTGAAGCTCTTGTGGGACATTACGAGAAGGGAAAACTTATCGACGAACAAAGGGATCATCGGTAATTTCTTTCTCAAAACTTCTTGTTTCATGTTGGAGAAAATCTGATGTTCGATCGATTCCATATCTTAATTTTGAAAGAAAAAGGGTTGTTTCCTGCATGAATTTGAATTGGAGCTTTCATGGTAAAATGAGTTTCCTCTTGCTTTGATCTTATCGTTCGTGTGATTTCATTTAAAGGTATAATATGTTCGAACATATTTGATTATGATTTCCTCCTTGAAATGCAATTCTGAAAATTCTCAGATCCTCCATCTTATCTCCCATTTACAACTTTGCGATCTCTTATCTCTTTTCATGGAGACCATGCTTAGATTATTGATCAAACACCTACTCATGGGTATACCTGGGAAGAGATCCCCACCTTTCATGGGGTCTTGAAACCCACCTCTGAGGTATAGGATCCATACCCTATTGATGGGTTCAGATCTCTTTCCACCTGTATCATATGGAAGAGTCTAAATTTTTGACTCCATTATCAGAGAGAATTAGAACACGGAAATTTTCAGACATGTTAGAGAGAGAGAGGGGTCATTAATGGACAAAATTATCTCTTTGACTAACAATAGCTTTATAATGAACTGAGTAGATCAAATATGGGGAAAAGGAAGTCAGCAGCAAAGCCAGCTCCAAAGAAGAAGATGGACAAACTTGATTCTGTCTTCAACTGCCCTTTCTGCAATCATGAAAAGTCTGTTGGTTGCATCATGTAAGTTTTCATACATCCTCTCTTGGGTTTGGGTGCTTTTTTTTTTTTTTTTTTTTTTTTTTGGGCATTCTGTGTATCTATATAACTAGAATTTGTAGTTGTAATTGGAACAAGATTTGGGTTAATTACTAGTACATTGGTAAACTGGTAGAACAAGGATTTAACATTGCGAGGGGGCAAGTATTGATATTTCATACTGAACATAATGTTAAAAATTTTATCTACGTGACCAAGTATTGATATTTCACACATAGAAAGAAGGTCAGGGTGGAAATTTCAAAAATTTGGGAAAAGTGATAATATTTCACACATGAAAAGAGGAGAATAGGGAAAATATCAAAAATCTAGAAAGGGAAAAAGGAAATTTTTAAAAAAAAATTGGAAGGATGAGGTGGGGGGGGGAGAGAGAGAGAGAGAGAGAGGTGGGGTATAGCTCCCTTGGTCCCAATGTAGCTCTGCCTAAGGGGGTAGAATTGTAATTGTATGGGGATTAGTGTTTTGGGTTCTTCTATAGATATTGTCTCCATTAGATAACCTAAGAATAAGGCAAATGGCAAGTAACACTTTGTAAAATGTGAGACTGGTGAGGTTTTTAAGAAATAGTGAAATCTCTTTTTTCTTTCAAGTAAATATAGGCAATTTTGCCGAACTATTTTAAATTCATTGAATTTGTTTTGCCTGTGTTCTTCGAAGTTGTGCATTCCTTTCTCAACACCTTACAACTTGGAGCTTTGACAATTTTGAAATTGAATTTCTTTTTATTGTTCCTAAATGGATGTCAATATATTATTTCCCTCACCACTCCCTTCTCTTCTTTGTTTCAGTTTCAGGAAGGAAATGATTGGAGAACTAAGTTGCTGCATTTGCCAAGAGAAATACAGCACTTCCGTTAATAGTATGTTCCTCCTCTTTTCTTTTTTCATGTTGGTGGTGTTTTTAAGAAAGATTCAGAACTTAGCACAGAAGTTCATCTGTTGGTTGATTTCTTTGTTGAATTCTTATGTTATTCTTTTGTTACTGATCCTAATTTATCTTGAACTCTGCAGATCTAAGTGAACCCATTGATCTGTGAGTTAATGACACAAAACCCTATACTTCATTTGTTCAGATTCATACTTTCAAACCCATTAACTCATTCATTTTTATGGTTGATTTGGATTTGTGCAGTTACAGTGAATGGATTGATGAATGTGAAAAGGTGAATGATATAGAAGATGACAATCCTCCCAGACACCTCTTCTAACACATCATGATGCCTAGTGAAAAGCCAGATGGAAATTAATGACTGAAGATCCAAACCATTTAACAAAATGATTTTATGATCATCTTTCTTTGGTTTGTCTTATCAACTTAGCGAGTTGATAAAGTCATTGATCTGGAGACATTTATGTAATGTTTAGGTAAATTGAAGGAAGAACATGTGAGATTGAATAAATTTATGGGAAACTTTCAGTGCCACCTCGTGAGTTTTGTTTAAAATTAATGTCTTTTCTTGAGTTACCCAATATTAAGAACACCCCTTGTCGGCAGGAAAGTAAAGTTAAGTGTTGATGTAAGTTAAAACTTTTCAAAAAGACAATATTACCCTTGAACGGAATATCCTTTGCTCGATTTGTCTGTCTTTCTCTGCCATCTGCAACCACTCTTCTTCTATTATTGCATCTTCATGATTTCTATTCTTGCATGAATCCCCTCCCCCCTTTATTTTGACATCTTCTTCCCTTAGAATTTAGGGTTAATATCAAACATGGATAAATAAAAACTAATTGAGACTAATTGTGTTGGTAATAGGGGGCGTCATTGATATATTAGATAATTCAAGGGGTGGCATAATATTAAGGGGTAACTCAGGAGGTGGCTTTGAAAATTTTCCTTTTTTGTTTTCCTCTCCTGTACCATCTTCTTCCATTATAATGTGGGGGTGATATTGAAAATGGATTACTAAAAACTAACCAAGACTAGGGTTGCTAGTAATAGGGAGTGTGATTGATAAGTTGGATAATTTAGAGGGCGACATTAATACAAAGGTAACAAAGGGGGCGGGGTTGAAAATTTTCCTTAAATTAAAGCAACATTTGGCCTCCTAAGAGATGGGAAGAAAACATTTTATAATTACCATGTTTCTTAGATGGTCCTTTTATTTGCTAGTTGGTGAACCACAATTGTAGCCTAAAGTCAAGGCATTGGAACAATCTCTCAACAAAAATTGTTGGAATAAGGCTATGTAGGAAATTTGATTTTCCCGATTCTACTTGTGCAAAAACCTTGGATATCAGATTCATCGTTGTATAATATCTTTTATCATTTCATAATAAACTATGGTGAAATGGTTCTGCAAATGGCTTAAAGATAAAAGATTCACAAAGGAATTAAGTTTGTTGACCACCATCAGCATCTGATGGAGGAGGAGAATTCTCCTTCTTCTTTCGAGAGGGATGAGATTCAAAATTAAGAATCCTATATTGATTTAGGGCTTTAGAGGATGCATATAACAAGTTTTAGTTTAGGGTTTTTGGCTTACAAGTTTGAGATGTTTAGGACACATTTGGTAATGGGCCAAGAAATAGTTCTTCACGTTCTCGTAACGTCAAAAAAACAACAAAAAGTGTTTGGTAAAATGGTTCATTTTTAGGGAACACATGTATCCAATTTTAATGTCTTTTTTTTTTTTGCTGAAAAGAAAAGGACATACGTACCATTATTGGAAACTAATGGTGAACTTAGTAGGCTAGTAAGAAGTAAATACCAGTGGAGACAACCTGAACACAGATGAGGCGCTGTGTTGAAATTCTTGGCCACAACAGAGGGAATTTAAAGCCTGTGCCACCGCCCTACATAGAGCTCGCGCAACATGCCCACCTAGCCCATCAGGCAAAGACCAACATGCAAGAAATCAAAGAAACCAAAACCATAAAGCAAGAATAGAAACATGGTGAAAAATATAGGGCTACGAGGAGCAGACATCAGCAATTCGTTTCTTCGTGAAACTTGACTATATTTTTTCTGCAATTTTAATGTCTAAGAAGACTTTTTGCAATACAATTTTAACTAGTTTCGTTATTCTCAAAAACAAAAAGTATTTCTCTAAATTAAGCACAAAAAGGGACGTGCAACCCAAATTCCGTTCACACACAACTTCTAACTCCTTAGAAAAAATTTTTAAAAAAATCTCTATCGTCTTACATGAAATGCTTAGTAAAATGGTCGAAACGATGCTCATACCACCGTTTTTTAATAAGAACATTAGAAAATGATTATTGGAAAGAACACCGGTCTTATAAAAGACTGTTACCAAACGCGCAATTAGCTTTATTCGGATCGATTGAACCATATGCTTTATTCGAATAGATTGCACCATTGGTCTAACATTGGTTCATAACTTTTGGGTGAAACATACGCTATATATTAATTAATAATCAAAGACTTTTACGTGTGGGTCCCCTTAGTACAATATATTACGTGTGAGTCTCAATCAAGGAACAATATATCGGCGAAATTCGCCCAGTTCACCAGTGGACGAAATAAAAAAAAAACTCACCAAAATCGAGATTTTAAAATTTCGCCGGAAAATCGTCTCCAGCAAAACTTCAAAACTTCTTTTTTTTTTTTTTGTTGACGATCATGAAACTGGTAGCAACGGCGACATCGCCGGATCGTTGAAGGAAAAGAAGAAGAAAGAAAGAGAGAAAGAAAAAGAAACAGAAGAGAAACGTAATACCAGTGGCGACATCGCCAGATCGTTGAAGGAAAAGAAGAAAGAAAGAGAGAAAGAGAAACGTATGGCAGCAGCCAGCAGCGATATCGCTGGCTACGGCATCGGCAAAATCTTGACGAGATTTCGCTGGTTCGCCTGGTTTGCCGAGCGGCGAACCGGCGAATCCCAGCGAGATATCGTTCATTGGTCTCAATCATATTAACATTATTAGCCGCCCTTAACTGTATTCAAATTTCAAATTTAGAAAGACCAAAGTACCCGTCAGGTTATTTAATACAATGTGTTATGATTAAAATACCTTTTAACCATTCACAATATATATATATATTTTTAACTACATATTAATTAACGCTTAATGACAAAAAATGTTAGTTAATTAATATATCTACAAAAAAGATTTTAATTAATATATAGTAAAAAAAAAATTGTGAATAGTTAAAGGGCATTTTAGTCATAATACATTGTATTAAATAACCTAAGGAGTATTTTATCCCTTTAGGTTTGAAATTTAAATACACTTAATGACAACTAACATTGTTATCTACTTTTCACGTAAGAGTGGACGTAGAATACCAAAAGGAGTTATTCATATTCAAGTAAGTTTCAGCAATACCATTGTGATTGTTACAGATGTAGGAGGTCGAGTGGTTTCTTGGTCTTCCTGCTGGTGCTTGCGGATTTAAGGGCACAAGAAGAGGGACACCTTTTGCAACTCAAACCGCAGCAGAAATGCTATTCGTTACAGTAGTGGATCAAGGTATGCAACGAGTATAAGTCATGATAAAGGATCCGGGTCTCGGAAGAGATGCAGCATTACGAGCCAGAGACCTACACGTAATATATTGCACTAAAAGGACCCAAATGTAAAAATCTATAATAATTATTAAAGAATTACAATTTTTTTTTTTTTAAACTATTTAACGATTTCATATATCTTATACACGATGGTAATTAAAGCCACTCCGGTCTTGCTCCTCAATCTCGCAAAGCCGAAGAGGTTCTAAGTTCTACTTCCAATTCGCGGCCCTAAACCGTAGCTCGCCCTCACCCGGTGCCAAACCCAAGACATCCTTCGTCTCCGTCGATTATTCTCCAGTGGTTTTAGGTTGATCGCCGGCGAATGGTGACTGAGATTTTGGAAGACTCAAGAACTAGGTGATTGCATCGATTGCAGCTGCGGTGGAGCGACGATTTCAGCTCGGCCACAGAAGGTAAGTGCTCCGTGAGTGTTTGCGGTCTTTGAATGCATCTGAAACTTTTTTTTCTCTTTTTTTTGGAGATTTCCACCGTGTGAAAAGATTATCTTTAATTTTTATTATTGTTGCATGTTATATGTTCGATAAAAGGAAGTTTAGAAGTTGGAAGAATATAAACTGGAAAATCAACCCTGTCAAAGGCTGCTTTAAATAATTAAAACCTGAATGAATCTTATCAATTCAGTCCCTGATTCTTTAATGCCTGCACTAAGTTGTATTCCACGGGTAGATATCATAACGTTAACTTGTTTGTTTGAGTAAGCCTTTACCAAACAGCAATTCAGGCTAGTTTTGCAATTGGCTTTACCAGATTGCAATTTAGTGAAGCTTTGCAATGGGCACATTTCTTTGTTTACTTTTTGGATAGGTGTTCCTTAATCTGATCATTGTGATGTTTTTGCTTTCTCTTGATTTTGACCTTCAATTCTGTATATTAGATGGTCCTTTTTGAGGGGAAAATGATCCAGTGCTGTACATCCTAATTAAGATGTGTCATTGATATATTTTATATGTTCAAAAAAGGGCATTGATATGTTGTTTATTTGGTGGTGTACATTATATTGGATTGTAAATATAGATCCCTGTTTTTTACTTTAGTAGCAACCAGATTAAAATGAACTAAATGTGTATCTTATCATTGCAAAAGACGTTTTATAACCTTGGATTTTTTAAATTGTTATTGCGATATGTCATTTAATTGATGTGTGTATCCCTACCTGTTCTCCCTAACTTTTACTACCTATGGTTGCAACAGATAGGTAAAGGAGAGAAGGACTTGATTAAGCATTGGAAATGGCCAGCCAAGAGCCTGTGAAGCAGCTTGAAGATTGTTCTGTTTCAAAGTAGGTAGTTCTTTTATTCATATCAAATTACCTTCTTCTTTATCTTTTTATGGGTTTGTGTTTCATGTTTATCATTCCAAGTTTATCAGTGCTGCCATCCCATTAGTTTGATCTTTCGGAGTTAACTTGATTTGCATTTTCCTTGATAGCTACCTTAGCAGATACAAACTGCAACATGCATGTATGCTGTAATTGTTTTGCTTAGCTTTTATAAAAGTTTTTTCTACAAAAAAAACAAACAAACAAACTTGATTTGCATTTTTATGGTCAAGATATATGGTTGAAGTAGTTGAATTAAGTAAAAGGTCATCTGAAAATTTACCTGGCCTGTAAAATAAATAGGGTGTTTTTCATTTGACCTGTTGGCTCTATTAATTAATTGTATGGGTGCCTCCCAAAGGATCAGCAATGCTTATTGTGTAGTGTGGAGTTCTCGTCATATTTCTGTATTTGCAATGTGCATCAGGCACCAGCTGTTTGTGTGGGATTTATCCTTTTTCATAACAAATGCAGTTGTCATTATGGTTTATAGATGACAAGTGATGCAACATAATATTTTAATTTTAATTTTTCAAAAAAAAAAAAAAAAAAAATTCTAGGAAGGTGGAGCTAGTAGTATTATGTGGCTGCTGATGTTCAAAGAGGATCCTCTCCAACTCCTTGGCCAGCCCAACTTACCCCAGCCTTACGCAGGCAGGGTAAAATGGCAGCTCTGCACCTGCTCAATGGCTGCCTGTGTGGGGTCCACCCTGCCTGTACGAGGTTGGGAGGAGTTGGATGGGCAGAGAGTTAGAGAGGACCCAGATCCGCTGATGTCAGTCTGGGTCTAGCATTATTATCGCATTTTCTTTTGGAAGATGATTAGTGTTTCCGAGTATTCCTAATGGGTGTTGGGGAACTACGTTAGTTCTATGAGTCATTATATATAGTCAATGAAAATGGACATACAGCTGCATGCGCAATTAAATTTACTTTGCTACAGTGTGCTTTTTCTGATGTTGGATGGCAACTCTACTTACCTGTTTGTTCATTTCTTTTCATGGTATCCCACTGTTGAATAAAATCCTTGAAAATTAGTATTACCATATCAGTATGAAGTGATTTAACGGTGATTTGTGCTTTTGTGGGTTATCATCTGGGAGATCATTATCACTGTATCAATATGAAGTGATTTAATTGTGATTTGTGCTTTTGTGGGATATCTGCAGTGCACTGGGGACATGGGTATTCTCTGTGGCTGGGGCAGTGCTTGCAATTCCGGTGGGTATACGACGAAAGTCTCTGGCACCCCTGGTGTTTTTTGGCACAACTGGTACCATGCTTGATATTATCATGGGTATCAGCCAATGCGAAAGGGAACATGCCGAACGCCAAATGAAGCTTCTAGAAGCTGCAAATGTTGCAACTGAATCTTCTTTAGTAGAGTCAGTGAGTGAGTCTTCATAAGTTTGTCCCCTTGCAATGTTTGTTCAATTGTGAGTGCTCTTTTCAATTTCCCTGCCATGTATATCTGGGAGTTTGAAATAAGATTTTTGTAATCTTGTATTACTTGGATTACTTAATGCTTTAAAATTTCCTCTTTCAATTGCTATGGCTGATGCTGTGATTGGATATTTGAGTTTTGGCCTGACTCACTATATTCCTGGGTTTTTAAAAAATCTATCTCCCCAAGTTCTGTCTACTGGAGACTATGTGAGTGGCTGAGAGGCTGAGATGCTGAGATGCTTTTCTAGCCTCAGTTGCAATGGCATAGCTTCAAGATTTATTAGAACATGTCAAGTAAGTATTATATCCAACAATCATTGTCATATTTTTAGGATTGGGACATTCTCATTGCTCAACATACCTTGTGACAATGCAAAAGTCAAAGTTGCTTGAACTCCTCTTGAGCCTTGATCCCTGCACCAGCCACAGAACCACTTCACTGTCGTCAGGTACATCTACTCTTAAATCACTCTTGTTATGCTTGATTTAGGAGAACTGTAACCATATCCTGCCTTTCTTAATTTTCTTTGGTTAAAACCACCTTCCACATTCATTTCATATGCCTACAGCTTACATATTCTTTCATCAAAGGTGAGATAGTTGCAGTTGAGTTTGGTTTGTCATTACCTACGAATCTCACTAAGTACTCACAGAAAAGTCCCCACAGTTAGCTAGTGGTCCTTTCTGAATATACCAGGTTGGGGCACCTCAACCTTCTAAATGAAATGGATTAGAGAAAAGGTAAGATTGCTTCCTAATGTAACAGTAACTTCAAGGGTTGGTATCTTCTTGATTGTTATCTTTCCCTTATGTCCATACTGCTCTTATAAGCTTCAATTTATTGGTTTGAACTCCTTGAAACATCTGCTTGCAAGGCAATCTAAATTGTAAATGCTGCCTTCTGATTTTAACAAAACAATCTTGGGTAGCAAATACGCTAGATGTGTTCAAAGTCTGGCACTCCCGTGACCTTCCTAATTCATTCAAAGTCACAATAGAGTAGTTTGAAATTATTTTTAATGGTCAGCAAAACATTGGATCACAATCCAAGAGATGTTCAAGATTGACCTCTGGCGGCATTCCCAGTTAAAAAAAAAAAAAAACCCTAGTTGGATCATTGAAAGTGTTTCAGAGGGCTCCATGGTCAAGTCACACCATTCTCATTTGAAACCAGAGATGTCAACTTTTGACAACTCTTGGAGTTTCTCCAAACTTCTATTAATTTGATTCCCAAAATTTTGCATTGTTTCCATCCCTATGAAAAAGGCCTCCATTGTTTCCCTTGATTTCAAAGCCTGCCAATCCAAACCCAAAACTTCTTTTATTACATCAGTAAATTGTTCAGGGGTTTACTGTCTAGGGGAGGAATAGTTGTGATTTACAGAAATTCAAACTAAGATTTTCTTGATTTTATTATCTCTGTACGGAAGTTTGTTATCATTGTGCCAGAAACACATCTATTTTATGAAAAATATGAAAAAAAAAATGAGAAAATTATAATTCTTTGTACACGTATATGATCATCCATTGACCCCTTAGACTTTTGTTCTAATTGAATATTTTATACGGGAAATAATGGCTTAAAATCATTTAAAATCAAACCATAGAGTAATCTAAACTTGCCAGGGGTAGAAAGGGGGAAAGACCCCCCCCCCCCCGGGGGGGGGGGGGGGGGGGGCCCCCCCGGGGGGGGGTTTGTGGGGGGGGTAGGGGGGGGGGGGGGGGGGGGGGGGGGCGCCTATAATAGAAAGTTAAATTTGACAAAAAAAATGTTCGTCTATTTGAATGTTGTATAAGCACCAAGTCACTCAATTGAATTTATTCAGATGAAATCGTACATCACATCAAAGAATATTTTATCTACAGAAAAAAATGAGGAATGTTGATGTAGACAAACATCATCAACAAGATTTTATGCATGACATCAAAAGGCGAATCTAGCACCGAAAGTTTTTACATAAATAAATTTTTTTAAGAAATGATACAAGTTGTAACATTAAGTAGCTCCTTTATTAGAACATTTTCCATGCATATTTAAAAGATGTATAGTGAAGTCTTGAGATTAAAGTTTCGAAACATTCTCTAAGGGCTTATTTGATTACATGAGTGGAGATTTCAAATCTATGAAGTCATAATTCATAAAATTAATTGTTTGATTAACATGGAATGAAATCTATGGATTCGAATAAAATCTATGGATTCATCTTGAAAAACTGTTTGATCAACGTGATTTTTGTGAATGTGCAAATATTTAGTGCGTTTATAGTTGGGTTGCATATCCATAAATCTACAGATTCACGTTTTTATTGTAAAAATATGAATCTTTAAATTTCATGAATCCAGGGATTTCTACATCGAAAAGGGTATAAATCTTGCATTCATGAATCCACAGATTTCAAATCTCTGGATTCATAAAACCTAACAGGCCCTTAACGAAAATTACTGAGATAAGACTGCATAGAAAAATTGCCCTCCAGAGCTCTATTCTTGCGGAAGCCAAAGGCACTGAATTCGCCCTTGAAAAGCTCTAGCATCAAAGCTATGAACCCTAAATATCTTTAATCATATTAACATAAAACACCTATTCTAAAACACTCTTAACCATCATTCATTAACTTCCATGGTTTGAGTGGGTAGAACAAACTATCCAATCATTCATTGCCACGCATACAACATGGACCCCACTTGGAATTGATCCTCTACTCATCTCAAGTCATCCATGATCCATCCCATAATATTTTTTTGATATTCCTTTATTTATCCTCATTTATCTCAAATACAATAAACACATCACCACATTAAACAAGAGTAAAGAAAATGAAAAGAAAGAGAATACCACGTTTTCAATTTGTCTTGACGCGTGAAAGCCAGATAAAAGCAATTCTGCTGCCGCCATATAACCCAATCCAGAGATTTCAAAGATTTTTATGTTTTCTCCTTTGAGAATTGTAATCAAACCGAGTTTCACTCAGTTCCGTTCATGTAAGAGGTAATATTCTATGAAATCACCGTTAAACTCGCCGATTCTAAAGCACATATAGAGAGAAACAAGAAATAGTTCAGAACTGAGAACCACAAGACTCAAACCATATACGTATTTCATACCTGTCTTCACTTCTTTCTACGTATTCTTATACGTCCGAATCCTTCCAACAACAAATACGTGTTTCCTCAGGAGTACGGACGATTCCTCTTTCTGAAAGGATCTCTTCTCATTCAGGTGAACCCTCTTTTTAATACTCACTTTGCTGTTTCATTCCTTTTCTAGTTCTCTCTTGTCTTTCTGGGTTTTCCACCATTAATGCTCTGGTTTGTTGGTTGAGTAGCAGATTAATTAACAGAGGTAACATCTCGTAGCATTTCTTTTGTTTTTATGATATGGGTTTCTTGTTTGGATTTGGATTACCTGTAAATTTAGTTCTTTAGAAGGTTTTCTTGTTCTGATATTGTGTTATTGGGGAATCCGCAAATGGGTTTGGCTTAATTCTTTTTGGGTTCTACTGGTGATCTCTGTTCTGGATTTTTAGAAGTTTCATGTACTTCGATCATAGCTTGAACTTCTTTATCTTACTAAAGAAATCAATTTCCATTTCTTGAGCTTCAAGAAAACCAAACACGAAGAAGAAATTGAAGTAAACAATCTTTCTTTAATTAACATAATCAGATTTTAGCTTATTTTGCATATATCATTTTTGTGTAATAGTTTATAATTCCCAATTAAATAAGTAATGGCAACTGCTTAAACAACTTAAGGGTAATCAAAAAGCTCTCTTTATCAGTTTTGTGTCAAATTAATTTTAAGCAAGTTACTTAAAAAGGTATTTATATAAAGCTGAGATGGTGTAAAATTAATTGTTGTTGTCTCAAGTGTTTGTTTTTGGTAAGGTAGGATGAAGATCCCATCCTTCTGTAGTAGGGAATGGCTTTTAATTTATTGTCTTGTCTTCCCCTTTTGCCCTTTCCTTTCTGGGTACTTTTCTTGCTTTCAAAGTTTCTTCTTAGTCATATATAATGCCATTAAAGCTTAACAACCCAAGCTTAATTTTCTTTCCTTCTTTGCAGTTTCTCTCTGGTTTCATCAACATGGTGGATGTTCAGTCAACAGGAAGTGTGAATCGGATCAAGAAATGTGCATTTGATCTTCTATCTATTGGAGACATGAGTGATGATGAGAGTTCTTGGGATCTTATGGGAAGAGATCTCAAGCTTAAATCAATGTTCTTGTACTGTGATTTCACTCAGGTGATCTCTAATGCACCAGAAGAACAAAAGAAGAGCCTCACAGACCTTGCTAATAGGTTGTTTCACTACATAGAAGAGGTAATTAATCTTCAATTTCTATTTCTTAAAATTTTTCTTCTGGGTTCCAGATAATTGAATGGTGAAGGTCAAGATGGTCAATTTTTTTTAAGGTCTTCTGATTGAAATCATGAGTTTTGCCTTCAATTCTGACTTAGTCTCTTCAGCACATGTTTGACCCAAACAGAACTTACTGGAAAGCAGGCTTCTGGGGTCAGGAATCGGATGGTGAATCGGTCGGTTCCAGACTTGAATCGGTGACCGATTCCTTAAAAAGTACATGAATGTAGTAGGTCTTCAGATTGGTTGTTTCTAGGGTTTTCTTGGGGACCATTCAGGCAATCATGATCCAATTGTTGTCTATACATTTGAACAACCCTAAGCAACCCTTCTAGGCTTTTTGGTGGTTGGACCAAATTGACACCCTAGTTGTGAATCAAATGGGCTTGGGCTTACCTTGGCCCAGCCCAATTCTAACCAATGTAGAATAGCTTGAGAAGTAGTTTACCCATGGGTTCTGCTACATGGTATTCAATTGAGATTCTGGTTTGATTGTTCAGTCTGAGGCATTGCATAGATTAGCATCCCTGTGTGGTCGATTCCGGCCATTCGATTCTGATGATCGATATGAATTATTCATGCAGCTGGATCATGCAGTGAAAATCCGAAGCATTCCGCTAACGCAGAACCGATACAACGATGCGGCTCTCGTATTGCAAGAAGTAATTGCGATTACGCTTTGATTGAAAGGTATATATTAGAACTAATTCAAGGGTTCAAACCGAAAAGAAGTGGTGGGTTTGTACATAACATGATGAGATGTTATACATGTTAATAGGTATTCTCTCTATATGAAAGAGATATATATGATATGTTTGTACATACTGCTTCTCAGAATCATGGGTAAGTAGAGCCCATGCATGTGTTTGAGAAGGAACAGGAAATTCTCCTCCCCCCCCCCCCTCTCTCTGCAACATTCAATTCTATCTGTTGTTAACCAACTCTGCTTCATGAGAAATATGGAATGATCGATGAATCACAGTTATAGTCTGAGATCGAAGCGTTGAAACAGTCTTTCAGCAAAAATTTGCTGGGTTACAATTACGTAGGACGATTGTTATCGGGTACTTTGTTCATGTGAAAGCCTTCTGCACTGGATTCGCCATTTTTAAGTGTCTTAACCTTAACTCATCTGAATCCAGCTACTAGGCTTTGAATGGAAATGGGAATGGAACATTAAAGACATTCAGGATTTTTTTTTCCTCTGTTGGACTGACCACCTTAACCTTCATTGAAGGCTATTAAGATTACTGGTTAATGCATAAACAGGGGCCATGCTCCCAATGGAGAATCCTGCCTTTGTCAAAATAAAAGTCTCTGGAGAAATGTTAGCTTTAACACCCCAGAAGATAAAAGAGGCTTAAATAAAGTCCATTATTGCAACAAAAAGGTACTTATGACAAGCCCAGAATGCTGCTCATCCCTCTCCTTGATTTCTTTAGCCAAGCTTCTATATAGGTGATAGTAAAGATTTTTTTTGATGAAGTGGTGATTGTAAAGACGTCTGAATGAATCAAGGGAAAAAAAATCATAGGAGATCAGTGTGTATGACAAAGCAATCAGAGCCTAATTTGATTAAAAGAAAATTATAACCTCCTTTCTCTCTAAATGGGCAAAGAAATGAAAGAGAGATCTGTCTCGTAACTCATCATACGATGTAGAACCAAATCCCAATGCAAAAAGGATGAAAAACAGTGATTGATGGCTTTCAAAATAGAGTCCGGATCAGCTGCCCGTCGGACCGCTTTACCACTATAAATACATGGGGACCTAAGGGTTGGGTGATGGGTTCATTTTTTTATTTTATTATTTTTTTACCAATGGGTCCCACAAGATTTGTGGTAGTAAACCCGTCGGGGAGCACAAACGGGGTGATGATCTGAATTCTTCAAAATCTTGTAGTAGAGGGAAGAGTTGTTTCTTCACTCATTCGTCTCCAAAGTCTCCCACTTCCAACTTGAATTACATTTGCTTTGCCTTTTGTACGCTGTAGTGAGGTTAGTTTTTACATCTAAATTCTATTGTCTTGATATATATACAAGACAATAGAATATAGTAGCCTTTGAAACCAGCCCATGATTTTCTATTCCTACTGATTTCTCTGAGGTGATTGAAGGTAAAGCCATGGCATTAAGAGAAGAACTTCTTCAATGTCTAGGTGAAGGCTTTTGGTTGGTGAAAGCAGCGGTGGATTGCCAACTAGTAGCCAACTACGTCAATGGTATAGCAGAGGATCCTATATTCATTCACAATGTGGTTAAGGACATCAATTTCTTGGCCTCTAAATTCTTAGATTGTGTGTTTGTTTTTTCTCCAAGGGAGACTAACAGCTGTGCTGATTCCCTGGCTAGGATGGTTGTCTCTGTGCCGAGCAGAGTTCACTGACCAAGGTCCACTTTTTGGTTATCCAAGCTTTGTAACTCGGATGTTTGTACTTCTTTGGTTGAATGAATTTGAATTACCACAAAAAAAAAAAAAAAAAAAAAAAACCAGCCCATGAAATTTCTCTGAATACAAACCAATCCCTAATAAGTAAACAGAACAAACACAACAGTATCGAATATAAATTTCATTTCAGAAGAAATAAAAAAGAAGATACATGCAACTTTAAACTAGGACCCATTGTTTTGTCCAACAACTGAAATAAGGTAGAGAAAGTGCAAATAGTTGACCTACATTCTTCTTCGAGGCATCTAATGTTGAATCAGAGCTTAATGCAGCCTTCAGTGAGGACCCCCTGAAGGTAGAAAAATCATTCTTACCAAAAAAAAAAAAGAAGGTAGAAAAAGTATTTGAGCAAACCAGCATTGAATCTAACATCTATTTCCATAACCAACAAAATTCCTGTTCTATGCATCTGCTGAATAACAATCTTCTGTGCAGGGAAATCTAAACCATCTTAGATTGAGTTTCAACCCGAAACTCATTGAGAACCAAAAATTAATATTGACTTTGTATGCACAATAAAGTTCCAAGTCTTTACTGTACATGACCCCCCACCCTGATGCGCACGTGCGCAGGGGTGGACTGAGAAGTATCACCAAGCTTGTAATCTATCAAGCCCTCTGGAACATTTGCTGATCAATATATCATCTGTTCCCAAAGATCAAATCACAACTAAACCCAACCAAATTGTCAGTCCAACTCCGACCAAAAATATAAACCACGAGAATGACCAAAAATAACACTTACTTAGCTACAAGCATTTCACAAAGAACAGATTACCTAATGCATCTGGTCCCTAACTTGGCAATGCAAATGACTTCAACAACCGTATCAGAAATAACTTCATTTCATTAGATGCAACTCACATCCCTATATCTCCTTGATAGCAGTTTCCAAGATCATGCCAAATGGTCAAACCAGCAGTAAGATTGTAGATGCACTAATGACTCACTTCAGTTAGCAATGCAAAGAGTATGACAAAATTAGGAGAAAGAATACAATACAAATAGCAATGGTGTAACTTAATTCCATACCGCACGCTTTGATGAACTGTTTCAAAATAGATTAGCATGTCAGAGACAAATAATTTGATGAACGGTTTTCAAAATAAATAGGTAGATCAAGAAGAAAAAATTAGATGAACTGTCCCAAAAATTAATCACTATGTCAGGAATAGATCATCTTTGGACTTTCACCCTACCCATTACTTCCATTAGCCTTTTGAGCGACTGTTCAAGAAATATTTGAAGGTAAGGAATAAATGACATAATTTACACTGTGAGAATATCAAAACAAAAATATTTTCGTTGGAGACTTGCAATAGAATACAAATTAGCAGTCATTCTATTTCTCTATATATGGCTGTTAACATGACCCCCAAAAAATAAAAAAACTAAAACTTACATTCAACCACAGATTAAATACTAGCTCCTGATTGAACGGTGACACGAAACTATCCATCGATCCTGTGACCATCTGTTGATCTGAAATAAAAGCAAGCACAGTTCATTATCCAATAAAAATCCAGTGATGCAACAAAGCTCAATTGTTTTAGAAATATAGATCAGAGGAATACAAGTATTCTCAATATTTTTTTCCCTACAAGAAAAGAACTCAAAATAAAATTCTAATCATTTTATTTTATTTTTGGATGATTAAATTCCAATCATTCTGTTGCTATGCTTTCAGGTCAAAGAAATATCTAAAGCAAACAGCTTCAGCATACGGTTGAGAACGTGAGACTTGATGAAACTAGTTGAAGGTTTAAGAACCTCAGGGTTCAATGATTAGTAATGCTAAAACAAATTTCTCACAGGAGACCAAGTGACCAACAACATCAACACACCGCCTTATCCCAACTAAATGGCGTCCATGTTTCAAAGTGAAGAAGAGAAAAAGTGAGTAAGAATAAAAACGAAGAAATGAAAGAGGAAAGTGAGAGGAAAGTGGAAATTGTCTCAAGAACAGGTAGTAGTGATGCAGTAATGCACAAGGTTAGACAGGGATTCTTTTCAAACACCACCTCTTTGTCAGATATGCATTAGTGAGTCCAAACCAAATTTGAGCTCTGTGTACACATTGATTCCAACTGAAGTAGACTCCATACATTCATGTAATCCTTCAGTTGTTTACAGTTATTGGAATATGGAACAGGATGAAACTAAGATTAGTTGTTATCATGAGGAAAAAAAGTAAAAGTTGATATATTTGGTCCTTTCCTCCATTCAACTTTTTTTCCATCTGGTTCATCCTCACTGCTCAGACTTTTGAACCTCCTTCCTATCAACCACTTCTATTTCCTTCACTAAAACAATCACTAGTTGTACTCTGTTTTACGCAACAGTTGCAGCCAACAAGCAGTTGATTGATCTCTTCCATATGAGCTCATTTCAACCAGGTCTTTTGGATGCAAGTCACTCTCCCACAGATGCCCAACACCTATGTTCTGGTTCCCTAATATTAGTCTATATTTAGAATTTCAGATCTAAATCTGGAAAACCTCCTTCAGTTATAGTAATTTCAGAAAATTTTAGTTGAAAAGTTTTAGCCTTTAGGATGCTGAAACATTTATCTTTTGAATCGATTCAACAGACCTAAGATCACAAATCACCCGAAACTTCAGGTTGATTGAAAGCCTATAGTGGGAGTTCACACTTTCGAACTAGACCTGGGTTCATCCTAGTATGTCCTTTGTGAGGTTGAAAAAGACAGTCTCCACATTTAGAATTAGGCCCAATTCCTTTCCTGACTAATCACAGGCCCTTTGCCCTCATAAGTTAATTCTATTTTGTCTCCATATATCGATATAATTCAAGAAACAACTATCTGTTTAAAGTTTCAAGCCCATTTTCAACCAGTTCTAGCTTACCTAACCCCATAGCATTCTGAACTTCATAAATCGGACTATATATGGAATTGGCATAATTCATTCTTGTCAGCCCATAGTGACCCAGAAAAAGGGTTTCAGAGCATACCAACAGCATAAAATAAATCCTTCTAACACTACTTGCACTTCTCACACAACTAATGTTTAACTAAGAAATTCATTCAAAAGAAAATGTTTTAACTAAGAAAATTCTCCAAAGAAATCCCACAATGACTCAGAAGTCAAACCATAAGGGATGTGATTGAACAGATCAAAGCATGAAGAAAATGATTGAATACACTAGGGGCTACATACCTGGGGAACATATAACAAGATTAAAACTTCATCTGTGTCCACCAATACATACACACAGCTTCTATTCTGACAGAAGCTGCTATCTCATGAATTTCATATTCGACAACTTCAGTATGATTATCTGTTATTATGAACTCCAGGTTCAGAAGATCCCTTAACCACTGGATCAAGTGATAGATTAGTTGAAGGTCAAGTCTGGATTCTGTTCAGACTCTGTAGCTTGTTCTGAGGAATGTGTGGTACAACATAGCATGGTTGGCCTCAGCGATATCATAAAATTCACCATTAAATTGGGTTTAGTAGTAGCAAGCACTCTGACTACAATCATAATTTCATCCAGCTACAGCTAATTCTGTGGAAATATCCCTTAAATGCTGCCACTAACCACATTATCTGTCATTCTGTCTACAAAAATCTAGACTAAGATTAACCTGGATTTATTTTCCCACAAAATCCTCCTTATCCAATTGTAGGGTGCAATTCCTTGAGTACTATAAAAAGTAAATAAACTTGTGTGTAAAGTAACATGAATTGTAATTTAATGAACAAGATAAAAAAACAGTCTGATTTAAGGTATACAAGAAGTTAATTATTATAAATAAAATAAAATAAAAGAGCAAAGGAGAGAAGACTACTGTAGCTTATTTTATATTATCCATACATACAAGGTAAATTATGGGGAAAGACTGACAGGAAAGAATGACTGAACTACCTTTGATCAGAATAACCCCTGATCATTGTCAGAATTACCACCATCAAAGCCACCGAAACGGCTCGAACTGGCTCCTCCAGAGCGACTTGGACTGAACTCCCCAAAACCACTTGGACGACCTGAACCACTGAATTCACGAGAACGACCAGAACCAAAATCACTTGAACGACCTGAACTGCCAAAGTTACCAGAACCACCTCGCTGGCCAAACCCAGAACTGCCATAGTTGCCAGAGCGGCCTGAGTCATAGCTGCCAAATCCACCACCAGATCGACCTGAACTAGATCCACCAAAAGAACCAAACCGACCTGGACCTGATTCACCAGAACCACCACGACCTGATCCACCAAAGCCACCAGAACGGCCAAAGCCAGACCGACCAAAACCAGAATCATTAAATCGGCCACCTCCTGAGCCAAACCGACCACCGCCACCCCTCTCACCAAATAAATCTCGATCACTGGCCTCAACAGCAATCCTGGGGAGCTGAAAATAAGAGAAGAGGTCAGCAATCTCCAACAAAGAAGCATACACGTACAAGTTTTCATGTTTGAGCATTAGCATTCAGCAAGTGTTGGTGTATTCCACAAAGTAAACAATCTTCTCACATAGAGAACATGGTGGGTGCACAATAGTTTGGAACTCATGACGGAGGCAGGTTCAACCAAAAAGAGCATTGTCACAAACTCCAAAGTATGTATAAAAGTATATACACCCACAATACTGATTATTCTTTGGACTTGAACAAACAATTGGTTCATTTCAGCTAATATATTGATCTGTGACAACCGATTAGACCTCAGGATCCTTCCATGTAAGCATGTAGCTGAGCAATGACTTGAAGAATGATAAACAAGCCAATATTTTTATAAGATGGTCTGAATGGGTCTGAGACTATTTTTCCATAAGAATAAATTCAAAACTCATATTTTTTTAATTTTCTTTTCCATTTTGGGAAGGGGTGCTTGGGGAAAGGCAATCAATTCACTTGGACCATAAGCTTTATAGGGTGCCCAATAGATAGTGTTTCCTACCTATCCAAAAGTTGAAACGGAAAGATCTCCATTCATGATTCTCAAATTGAAAGGCCACTCATGTTTTGGCTAGGATGACTTGTTACAAAACCTTTACCCACACAGTCACTCCGGATGGCAAAAGTCCTTGGTTGCTTTTTACACCACAGCTCACCTTGGTACATGGTAATTTAAGGATTGTAATGACTGCAGAAAACGGGCTTTTATCTTACGAATTGTTTTCTGCACATTTCGACTAACCCCTCAGGTTGCTAAAAGTCCCACCGAAAAATGAGACAAGGAATTCTGAAATTAGATATTTTGTAAAATAAGAAATAAAAAGAAAACTTTATTTTTCTGATATGTAATTAGACTGTGAGATTAGCATCTCATTTTTCTGCCTGCAGTACATGCATTAAGTTGGAGATTGGCATACCTCAGTAAACTTGCATCCAACATCTCGTTCAATCGTTCTGACCATCCTGTGTTGCTGATCTGTATAAATGAGAATAGCAGTCCCCTTTTTTCCAGCTCGTCCAGTTCGGCCAGATCTATGAACAAATATCTCTGAAGTACTTGGAAGTTCAAAATGTATTATCTGAGCAATAAAAATAATAAAAAAAACAGTCAGAAATTGAAACAGCTGAATGTTAACTTATGTCAGTCTTGGAACAGTAAATGATACTAGAACTTGAAGCCTAACTGAAGCCACAACTAATCAAGAATAGAACAGAAAAAAGAAGGAGGGGGGGGGGGGGAAGGTGTGAATACATTCAGAGATAAAATCCACAAACGAATAGGCATGCAGAAAGGCCCTTTCAATCACCTTTTCAATGCAGATGCACCAACAAACAATTTCAGTCATCCCTTTTTCATTCTTTAAAGGAGACATCTACTCCCTTAAAAGTTAAAACCATTCATCAGCACATTACCAAACAACTAAAGATTCCATTTTAAATTTTATTTTGTTTGAATATTCAAGTAGATGAGCCTTCTATCATCAGGGATGAGGGTGGTTATAAACCGGCATCACCCAAGTAGTAGCTACATAATTGCATCCATGTAAGTAGTAAACTGGACTGGAGAACATTAAGGTTTTATCCAGCAAGAAGGAAATGAGTTTTAGGCTTTAGATTGTGAGTACGAATTTGTAAATGGGCTTCCTCATATGAGCCAATACAGAGCTTTAGTTGGCTTTCCAAGAGAGAAATCATTGGCGGTTAAGAGTGTTTGTTTTAAGTTGGGCTTTATATTTGTATGTTCTTAACTCTTCATTTAATAAATATGGTTGTCAAGTTATAAGGGAGTAGAGTTTCTGAACTAAGTTTGAACCTAGATTCTTCTTTTCTGTCAGGTGAAGCCCTAGGGTGCTTCTATATTGCCACCTATTCTCTGCAACTCTGTGGCTAGTCTTTTCTACTTTACAGATAGATTGAACATTGATTCTTCTTTTCTTTCATTCCTTCTTTAGAGTCACAGGATGGACCTGTTCATTATATTCTGACTCTATTAGAGTGGTTCAGTTTGAGTAGGTTTATCTTCTAGTTGCAAGTCCTTAAATACATGATTGCAACTAACAAAAGATCACATTGGAATGAAGAGTTTTGAGTTAATACCTCGAATGCCAAATTGGATCTTGGTCTATTTGAGATTGTTCCTTTTAATCGTAATCAAAGATGTTTTCTTGTCTCTCGTTTCTTTTCCGAACAAATCAAAGAACCTAATGGAGTCAAACCAAGACTTACCGCAGCTCAATGAGGTACCAATCCAGTCATACTACCACCCACAAACTTAGGGGAGGCACTCGAAGAGTCCACACCCTTTCTTCGTCATTCCGCATAATCAAATTTGCTGTGCATCCCTCTATATCCTCCTCTAATATTTCCTCTCTCACCTCAGGGACTCCCAAGCACAAGGAGACAGCAAGGCCTTTTAAGCCCGACACAACGAACAAGGGTTTTCTTAGGTGGGGCTACAGTCCTAGCAATACGTAAGTAGCATGGTGATGAATAACCCAGCCTTCCAGTCTGTGTCTCCAAGATGCTACTTACTAATACCATTAGGACGCCTAAGGACTCCCAAGCACAAGGAGACAGCAAGGCATTTTAAGCCCGATACAATGAAGAAGGGTTTTCCAAGGTAGGGCTACAGTCCTAGCAATACGTAAGTAGCTTGGTGATGAATAACCCAGCCCTCCAGTCTGCTCCAAGATGCTACTTACTAACACCATTAGGATGGTCATCTTTTCTTCAATCCAAAGAGTAAGTATGCCCAAACAATATATAGCAGTTCTCTAGGACCCTACGGATAACATTCTTTCTATATTGTACAAGTTTAAGGATCATGAGCATAATTTTAGCAAGAGTAGTGGCTTTGTTATTCTTTTTCTAATCAACAACCAGGCGTACTTTTATCCAATGGATTCAAATCATTGGATGGGTATCATGCACTAAAAGATTTGGCAGAAATATAGTTCTGTTATTTACCTTAAGGAATTCCCTTCTTAAAACCCTATGAAAACTTATTTCCATTCTGATTTTAAACTTCTACAAAGGCCCAGCCCTGATTAAGTTACTCCTATGCCCCGTTTCCATTGTCTTAAACAAGAGGCCCAATTTATTCTGAAATTTATGAAATTGCCACTTGACCCTCAAGTTGAACTATTAATTAGCTTTTCAAATTTGAGCTGACAGTTTGACTGAAGATTCTGCAGAGAAGATTTCAACAGTGGCTGTTCCAGAAAGTCCTGTTAAAAGAATTTTGTGTTAGGGGAAGGGATGTATGGTCACATAAGGGGAAGGAACCAGTCATCAAATAGGGGATGTTTGGTTGTTTACGCCACTATTGTTCACATCTGACATTTTGTGTGCGACTGTCCACGGTGCACGGCCATGCACAAAGCCTATGGCCTTTATGTTATTTGCTCCGGTTTACTGTTCTAGTGAGACTGTTAGAGATCTATACTTTGACTGAACATTCTACAGATAAGATTTCAATGGAGGCTATTTTCATAAGTTTCTATTTGGTGATATTATTTAATTTAGCTAAGAAACATTGTATATATTAGTACTTTCTGTTTTTGAACTTCTTATTTCGTTAAGTTTCTTGATATTCTCTTTATTAAAAGTTTCTCGAGAGTTTTATTTATTATTCTTTATTTTTGAGTTGGTGCACATAAGGAATGCTCTTGGTAGTTGGGTATTCAATCGGTAGGTCTCTAGTTAAACAATATATGGTTGTAACAGATAAGGTTGATTAGCTTTCCATTTACCAGCTTGGGGCCACTTGCTTGGATTTAATTGGCTTCCACTAAAGCCTTGAATGACTGTGTGACAATGGGACTCTCACAGACTTGGTGGAATAGTCAAGCAGAAGGCCTGCACTTCATTATCCTCCCCAACACCCCCCCCCCCAAAAAAAAAAAAAAAAAAAAAAAAAAAGAAAGAAAGAAAGAAAGAAAGAAGAAGAAGGAAGAAACAGTTGAGAACTAAAAAAAAAAGATGTTCTTTGTTGATTGGTTCAATTGATGAATCTCAACAGGATGCATTGGTGAAGCTGTAAAACATCTTCATGGTAACTCCAACCACACCGTACAATGGTGATTCAATTCCTGCAGTCCAAGTGGTGAAGCATTACTCATATCCATGTTCTTTCTTATTTCATATGGAAAACACAGAAGGGGTAGAAAACTCTGTTCACGATAATTTTTTGTCCACACATGCAATCTTGCTGTGATGATCTCACACTAGCTTTACTGGTTTGAGATCAATTCTGCATTACATGGCTAGAGACTCAACATGATACTCCGACAAAATTGATGGAATGAATGCCATAATGTTAGCATGATAATCAAGATATTATCTTAGCATTGACAAAATCAAAATGAGGGAGTGTGAAACCTCTTACCAGATCAACATTAGGTATATCAAGCCCACGAGCAGCAACATCTGTAGCAACTAAGATATTAAAGTGCCCTTCCCGGAAGCCTGAAAGCGTCCTTTCCCTCTGATTCTGCGATATATCCCCATGCAAAGCCTCACATCTAAAACTATGCCCCATTGAATATGCCAACTTATCAGCATCACGTTTGGTTTGGGTGAAAACAATACATTTGCCTCCTTTGGCATGTTCCTAACAAGGACACATGGCCAGCAATTGAGGGAAAGGATGGATATCAATTGAGATACTAAGAGCATCTAGTAAATTAGTGAAAGCTTGCATCACACTCCCAAAGCAAGGCAAGCTGACTCAAGAAAATAATTGAAGTGCACAGAAAAAAATTCTGGAATGATACCGTTACTAGAGGACCAATAATTGATGCCTTCCCATACATATCTGCTGTTATTGAATATAGAGTAATCCCCTCTGCCAGCTTTCGATCAGAATCCCCAACCTGCTTAATAATACCAATTAGTTTGCAATCATGAAAAGTTTGGCAGTATAACAAAATTCATCAGAAAGGGTTTCATGAATTCTTTTTCCAACTTGTCTCTCCTCAATAAGAAATTAGATTTTATTAATCAAATGTTGCTGTGACAAGTAGTTGATATTTTAAGATATAATAACATCAAGAAGAGTGTGCTTCTTATCATTATATTAAGACACTAAAACACCTAGGAACTGATTATGATCATTGATAATTGATTAACTGAATATATAAATGATGCAAAGGAATGTGCACTCACAAGATCAATAGTTAATGGATTGTTCAGGTACTTCTGCGTGAGCCTTCTTATCCAGCTTGGCATTGTAGCAGAGAACATCATGCTTTGACGCTTCTGGGGTAACTTCTCTAATATTATTTCAACATCTTCATCAAATCCCACAGCAAGCATCTGATCTGCCTCATCAAGAACAACAAACTGAACCTCCGACAATACCAAGGCACCTCTCTTTAGCAGATCAATAATGCGACCAGGTGTACCAACAATTATATCAACACCATAGTTAAGAGTTCTCATTTGATGTGAAATTGGCACACCTCCATAGACACACAGTGTATCCAAGTTTGGTGCAGATTCATGAAATTCCTTCTCAACTTGCCGTGCAAGTTCTCTTGTTGGAGCCAATACTATGGCTAAAGGATTTCTTCCACGGCTGCACAAATTACAGGAAACTTTTGAGGGAGGGAGGGTGACAGTAGGACATTATATCAAACAGCTGATTCCAAGGCAACAAGCAGATTATCAATAACTAATTCTATCAGCACCATTAAAAGTCTTTAAGAAAAAGAGAAAGTGTGGAGAAAGTCACAGACCCATGCTTGGCATTGAACTGAATTATTTTATCCATAATGGGAATGCCAAAGGCTAGAGTCTTCCCTGTTCCTGTTCTAGCCCGACCAATCATGTCGCGCCCCTGCATAGCTGGTTCCAACACAGCCCTCTGAACAAAGATAAGACAAAAAATAAACATTAACCAGAAACGACAAGCAATATATAGGTGACTCCAATCAGGTACTACAGCCTAATCCAGACTCGATAGCAACACTTTCAATTAAAAATAAAAATAAAACATAAGTCCTTAGTTCAAAAAGTCCAGAGGAGTAAGTAGATCAATGCATCTAAGTTTTAGGCAAGTTAGATAATTCATTGTATCATAACAGGTAATACCAATATACAGAACACAATGTCAGTTTTGGCTACGCCGCAGCAGATACCTGCCTTTCTTGAAAACCTTAATAACGAAATACTTAAAGAAAAAAGGAGTTGGACAAAAAACTAGTCCTGCATCTCCCAGTTGCAACCTACCCTTCAGCAGATTCAAACATAGATTAGCCATTACAGCAGTGCCTCGTTGTCAACTGAACCCTTATGTTGATCCAAAACCAAACCCCAAACAAGACCAAACCACGTCAAGCATGTACTAGCAATTTAAGATGAACAATGATAACTTTCTTCAAAACTCACTTTGCCATCAAGGTATGGATGAACAGAAATTATGGTTCATCGATTCTCATGTTTCATATAGAATTTTTGAGTGAATATACCAAAGCAGGGTATAGGGCAGCCTCGCCCCTTCCCCCAAATGTTTTCATCCAGGATTTTCACACAGCAACTTCAGCAGTTAATCAAAATTTTCCGGCAAGTTAACAATTTTCGATATCGGAGCACTTCGTTTAATCAAATTTTGATAGGAATGTTAGAAGTACCTGAATTGGGAAGAGCTTCGTAATTCCTTTCTTTGCAAGAGCGGAAACAATCTCGGGAGCAATCCCAAGCCTAGCAATCTCAAGCCCCTCATCTTTCTCTCCACCAACCTTCCCAGCCGACTTCTCTTCATCTGATAAATCATCAACAGCATACCCCAATCGTGTAACCGTAGAAGCCTTGAATTCACGTGGGAGAGTCGAAAAATGAAAACCTCTCGCTAGCAAACCAAACTCAAGCTTCGACGGCAATTTTAAACACGAGGATGAACAAATTTCACCGCTAAAGATAGCATCTTTAACAGCTTCAGAAGATATTGCAGCAGGAGCAAAACGAAATGCTTCTAAAGAACTTCGAGTTTGTCTCGATAGCACAGAAGCGATTGATGATGACTTTCTGAAGAGGTGATTCATCATTCTTCAGTCCTGTGAACACTGATGAACACAAAGATGAATCTTTAACATCCAAAGGGATTCTCAGATGGAGAATCCTTAGAAGAAGAAGCGATTGAGAGGAAGTACAGAAGCGAAGCGCGAGCAGTCAGCACCACCGTAGGGTTTTAGCTGGGGATTTTGCTTATTGACGCCGTTAATATCATTTGTATTTTCGTATTCTTCTCTTATTCTTATTCTTATTCTTATTCTTACAAAATGAAAAGTCAATCTGTATTTTTTTCTTTTTTAAATGGCAGTTATATCCTCTGCTAGTCTACTGAATGACACTCAAACCCCTTTGAAATACCATGATGACACTTAGTATCCTTTCTAAGTCACAGCCCCAAATGTAGAGGCAGTCACTCGAACGAGGTTATGGGTTTGAACCTCTGTTTGTTCACGTCTTCTCCCTATTCTCGGGCCTGTGGGCCCTAGTCTCTATTAGTGATTTGATGATAACCAACCCAAATATATATATATAGATATTCCTTTTTTGCTTACCCCTTGGCTCATCTTCTTGATACAATTTTTTCGTAGGTCTACATCACATTACCTTTAGCTCCGTAGAATCGTAGATGGATGATTATACTTTTCTTACACTGATTCATTAAACATTTAGGAAATGGGTGCAATTGCTCAGTGCTCAGAGGTGGAAACTATCCCTCATCTCTTTAATTATATGGTGAAATAACGAAAATGGAGCACAGTTTTCTATTTTGCACGTGGGATTACCTCTCAACCCATAATGAACATAATATACTCATCTAAGAAAAATGTTCCTTCAAGTGTTCTCATTGGTTCTCTTGATGACAAAGGTTTTAATAAGTTTAAATTGGTGCATGCAACCATCCATTTCATATCATACAATAACATTCCATTATTCTTATAGGGGTTTCTATGACTTTTTGTGGTTTAATTTTGTTTCGAGTTGGTCTTAGTTTAGGGTCTGACTTATGTTGATAAGTTTTAACAATATAGGGTTTCTGTTTAATTGTGTCCATGACATCTAGGTAATTTAGAAGAATGTAATTGATTGCAAAATGATGGACGATGGATAGCCACCAAACTGGCGATGCCAAATCTTTGATGAATACTATTCCTATAAAGAGCCAGAGGAGGCATAATTAGGGCTGAAATTATATAGAGAATATCTTTAGTTGGTCTTTTCAAAAGTGTTATGCTGACTTAAAATCCTTAACACAAAAATGCCATGGGAAAAATTCAACATAAACTGTCTCTTAGGAAAAAAAAAGAGGTAAAATTTGGTCAGTTTCTAAATGGGCGTCAGACGGTCCAGACCGTTCTAGTCCAATTATAAACCCAATTTGTTATGGGCTGGGCTCCAACTTTAACATTTCACCTTTCTCATATCTATTGGAGACTGCACTGGAAAGTTGGGCTGGGCTCCATCTTTAATTTTGGTTCCATTCATTTTCTGTTCTCAAGAGGCTTTTATGGGCCGGGAGCCTTAGGCCTCACTCACCTTTGAATAAGGCCTAGCTATCCATCTTTTTGTCTCATCATTGCTTAAGGGCCTGTTTGGTTACTTGAATCCAGAAATTTATACCCGTTTGGTTGTAAAAATCTCTAAATTCATTAAATCTAGATATTCACCTTTTTATACTAAAAATGTGAATCTGTAGATTTATAGGTAAGGGGTGAAATCCAGAGATTTAAAAAAAGCTATACATTTGCACATTCACAAAAATCACGTCGATCAAATAGTTTTTAGGATGAATCCACAAATTTCATTCCACAACCAAATATCTAATTTTAAAAATTATGACTCCATAGATTTGAAATCTTCAGACTCATGTAACCAATAGGCCCTAATAGAATGCAGTCTACTTCTTTATGGAATTCACATCCTCTACAATTTCCATCCTTGCAATTCCCTATAATTCCTGCAACAACTTAAATATACACCATTGGAGTTGGAATTACCGTGGTTGCTGGCAACAACTCCAATGGATCATCGTTAAGGGATTTAAATTGTACTCATTCCAATTACCAGACTCAAAAAGCCCGGTATTGTTATTTACTGTCACTACCTCCCCGTGCCAGGATTGGATGATTAGGATGAGAATTATAGGGAATTGCAGGGTGGGAATTGTAGAGGATGTGAACCCCTCCTTTACTACCAAAGAAAAAGTCTACTCTTTTTGGTCCATTTACTAATGACTACCTCCTAAACTTAGCTTTACAAAGCATGTATTCTTGTATGAACAAGACCTGAAAAGGTGCATGTTTAACCCATCTATGTACATGTTTTTAACTATGAAATAAGTTAAAAATAAAAAAAATAACAAGGCACGAAGCACATAATGGCGTAAGAGACTTGACCCAATCGAATTTGAACTTGATATTACTTTCATGCATAATCAAACTCGTTGTGCACTTGACATGGCTTCCACGCTTAGACATAAAAATTTTCTTACCACCTCAAGGTAATAACAAGTTTACATGCATTCATGAAAGAATAAAAATCCATAGGAATCAAACGAGTATTTAATTTCCAATCAATATGATGGTTTATAGGTGTGTTTCTAGACTTTTTTATTTGGTAGCCTATGCCTAAGACATGAGAACTATGTTAGACCCATGTCTCTCTATAATTTTTCAAGGGGAAGATCAATCCATTCCTGAAGTGTAGGCAACCAATATTAAGAAGACACTAATTAAATGTGAACCATGACCCCTCTGTAACTGTATTTTACCCTTAGAATTGATCGATCACCATCCATAGGGTATGATCCCCACACAAAAAAGATAATGTTGTACTCTTTTTTTTTTTTGGGTAGAAGAGATAATGTTGAATTCAATAATGGAAGGTTTTTAGCCTAAAGAGAAAGATAATTAATGAAAGTCCAACTAATGGTTAAATATCATCAGAGAGAACCCAAGCTCATTAAATGGTGTAGCTTACCACCAGTGAAATTTGATTTTAACCATTAATGGATCTTCCATTACAATGAGAAGTTAGGTCTCCCATCGCCGTTCATTCTGAAAATGGAAAAATAGGTGGACCAAATTAATAAAATGACCCCTTTAAATTCATAAGGACACTGCCATGCACCAAATGCTTAACAGATGGATTCCAGCGACCCGTACAGTCTGAGAGTTTGATTTTCCTTCACCATCTACGCGTAGAGAGCCCACCTATTTATTGATTATGAAATGGGTACAGTGCAGAAGGAGGAGGAGGAGTGAGTTATTGAGGGGTTAGGGACAATTGGTTAGTTGAGAGCTGGGACATTGCAGTAATGGTTGCACCGGCATGAAGGTTCCAATGTCAAATTTGCTTCTTCATGAACAACTACTGAGCCACGAGGAAATGTCCTCCTTTGTCAAGAGAAATAGACTTCTCAACCTTTTAGCATTCAATGTCATGGACTTGGTAAGCTATAAAAGCCCTTCTTCTTTGTCTTAAGAAGCACAAGTACTGAGCTTATCTGGGTTCAGTTGTATCAACTTTGATAGAAAGATGGGGAAGTTATCAAAGCATGTTGGGGTGTTGGGTTTAGTTTTGATTATGGTCGCAGTTGTGGTCAGTATAGGGGAAGGGCGGCGATACGAGAAAGACAACTTGGGTGGTGGTCTAGGTGGTGGTGGAGGCGGAGGTGCTGGCGGTGGTGGAGGCCTTGGAGGTGGTGCAGGTGCTGGTGGCGGATTTGGTAAGGGTGGTGGGATTGGTGTCGGTGGTGGTTCTGGTGCTGGTGGAGGTGGTGGATTAGGAGGTGGTGCAGGAGGAGGAGTGGGTGGTGGTGCTGGAGGAGGTGCAGGGGGTGGATTAGGAGGTGGTGCAGGAGGAGGAGCTGGTGGCGGTGCTGGTGGAGGTGGTGGATTAGGAGGTGGTGCAGGAGGAGGAGTTGGTGGTGGTGCTGGAGGAGGTGCAGGTGGTGGCATTGGTGGTGGTGATGGTGCTGGTGGAGGCCTAGGTGGTGGTGCTGGTGCAGGAGGAGGTGTTGGTGGTGGAGGTGGAGCTGGTGGAGGGGCTGGTGCAGGAGGAGGTGTTGGGGGTGGAGGTGGAGCTGGTGCAGGAGGAGGATTTGGGGGTGGAGCTGGTGGAGGTGCCGGTTCTGGTGGAGGACTTGGGGGTGGTGCTGGTGCAGGAGGAGGACTAGGGGGCGGAGCTGGTGGAGGTGCTGGTGGTGGCGCTGGAGGAGGACTTGGGGGTGGTGCTGGTGCTGGTGCTGGGGGTGGACTTGGTGGAGGAGCTGGTAGCGGTGGAGGTTTTGGAGGTGGAGCCGGAGGAGGAATAGGTGGTGGCGGCGGCCATTAGAAGACGAGCACAACTCTATACATGTAGGTGAATGGAGATTAATACGTAATATATAATAATATTTAGGGTTTTCCATACAGAAAGTATTGATACCCGTTGTAAGCCACTCTTAAGTTTGTGATGTTTCTTCGTAGTCCATCCAGGAAAATGTTGTAGTTCCTTGGAAGCTATTATATATGAGAACAATTTCTTTGGCTCATTAGAGCAGTAATAAATTTGTAGTTCAGAGTTCAAACACCTTAGATTCTCCACAGAGGGCTCGGTGCTAAATTTCTTCTCTATGGCTGTCTTAACTTTGTAGTTCAGAGTTCAAACACCTTAAATTCTGGTTCAATCTCATGAAAATCAATTAAAGAAACCATAAGCCTTAAATCCCATTAATTTGTGAATATCTAACTGCCCAAAAATTCATGTATTGAACCTTTTTTATGACAATTCATTTGCATTGATAAATAAACTAAAAAAAAAAAGAAAAAAATCCCTTAAATAGTAGTGAAAATACCCATGTCATATATGTTCATGCTTCCTTTAAATTGATTCAATCAAAATATCTAGTTCGATTATTTGAGTGAAATTGAGTTAAATTAAAGTGTTAATTCTTTCCATTTACTTGGTATTCTTCTTAGAAAATAAAAATCGGGTTTTTTTCATTATCAGGACGAAAGCCCAAGACAGGGATAATATAATCCGATATGCATGTCAACAATAATATTGAAATGTCTATAAAGTGTTATGTTCTACTCGAAGTGTATAGGTCGTTCAAGTAATATAGAGGAGGAAGAAGAAATATGGTTTTAATAGATCCATTTGAGCTAAATTATATACTAATTTCAAAAACACTTATAATTATTTATTTAGTTAATCAGATTACTAAGAATGAATTAAAATTTAATCATAAACTGTACTAACAAAAATATGAAACACTCAATCAATGAAAAAAAATATAAGAACCCTAATTTCACCAAACATGTCCTAAATTATTCATCCCTTCCTTCAATACAATCGGAAGAAAAATGATGGAATGGATTTAATCAAGAGTCAAGACTACAACAATTAAAGTCCACCTACCTGTCTTCGGTCAAGTGAAAAAATCTGGTTCACTTGTCCATCTTGACGGCTACACTGTCTCTTTCTCACACCTTTATTCTGTTAAAATTCTATCTTCTATTCTTCTCCACTTCCCTTTAATTACTTGGTCTTTGAACTCTCTAAATCTGCATCTGCAACAGAAATGAAGGAAACAGGAAAAGAGGAGGAAACCCAACTCCGGCCACCTAAAGAGCTTGACGCTGGAGCTCTCTTCGTCCTCAAATCTAGAGGTAAATGAACACACAGTGACTTAGATTTTGTATAGAGAAAGTTGTAGTTCTTTTGGTGATTATGAAGAATTGCAGGTTCATGGGTGCACTGTGGGTACCATCTAACAACGGCGATTGTGGGTCCGGGGATACTGAGTCTGCCCTTTACGTTTGCGATGCTGGGTTGGGTTGCCGGAGTTTTCTGCTTAACGATCGGAGCTCTGGTGACCTTCTACTCCTACAACCTTCTCTCGGTGGTTCTGGATCACCATGATGAGCTTGGGCAGCGCCAGCTTCGGTTCAGGGACATGGGCACACTTATTCTAGGTAAAATTATTACTTCCAGTTTTCTTTCTCCAAATTGACTCGGTAGTGAGTTTAACTATCTCACTCAGTTCTTTACCCCAAAAACAATGTGTTGGATTGTTTGATCTGCTAGGACCAAAGTGGGGCCGGTATTATGTGGGCCCAATCCAGTTCACTGCATGCTATGCGGCTGTTACTGTTTGCATTCTTCTTGGTGGGCAGAGCCTGAAGGTAGTGGTTTCTCTAACCCCAAAATTAATCATAATCATGCAGGGTTAAGTTGGTATAAGAACAACACTTCATAGTTAAAAATTTGAATGTTTATCAAGTTTAGAGTGAAGTCGTGTATTTAATTATATATGTAAAAAACTATTCCCTTGAGATGTGACCAATGTATATGTAAGTTGATCTAAGCAAACCTCAATTCCAGGAGAATTTATTTTTTTATTTGTTGGCATGTATAGAAAATAGATAATAGAGTAAGTGTTGGATGTGTGTGTATTATGAATATTAACACAAAATGCTTATTGTCAGGCAATTTACTTGCTCTCCACCACAGATGAGAAGATGAAGCTTTATGAATTTACCATAATTTTTGGAAGCTTAATGCTGATTTTGGCTCAAATCCCATCTTTTCACTCCCTGAGGCACATCAATCTTATTTCATTATTTCTTTGTCTAGCTTATAGCACTTGTGCTGTTGTTGGTTCCATCTACATTGGTAAGAATAAACCATCTGTGATTTAGACTTATAGAATTTACTTAAGATGACAAGCTCTTCAAAGGTCTCTTTTCTCCTTAATTTGTTGCAGGAAAAACCAAAAATACAACACAGAAGAACTACACTGTGAATGCTCATGGTGCAAATCAAATGTATGGTATCTTTAATGCCATTTCCATAATTGCCACCACATATGCCAATGGAATCATACCTGAAATACAGGTTTGGTTAATCCCTTAGCCACTGCAATTACTTCAAAAATTGAATATTACATTGGACTTAATTACCTTCAAGTTGTTTGCAGGCAACCATAGCTCCTCCAGTCAAGGGGAAGATGTTCAAAGGATTATGTATTTGTTATGCAGTAATAGCAACAACCTTCTTTAGTGTTGCTATCTCTGGGTATTGGGCTTTTGGAAATCAATCTCAACAGTCAATTCTCAGCAACTTCATGATTGATGGAAATTCTTTAGTGCCTAAGTGGTTTATTATGATTTCAAATGTTTTCACTCTTCTGCAAGTATTAGCCATAGCCTTGGTAAGCAAACCTATAAACAAGAGCATTTTGTGTTTATATTTTTAATTTATCACACAAAAAGTTCATACTTAGTGCACAAGGCTTCATGTTTAGCGAGATTGCTTTTAGAACTGAAATGAATAGTTGATCAATGCATGAAGAACGACCTTCATATGATTTTAACTAAACAACATTAGTTTTGTTTTGTGAGCAGGTCTATTTGCAACCAACAAATGAGATTTTTGAGCAGAAACTTGCAGATCCAAAGAGACATCAATTTTCAATTCGCAATATCATGCCGAGATTAGTTTCTCGGTCTTTTACAGTGGTTGTGGCTACAATCATCGCTGCTATGTTGCCATTCTTTGGGGATCTTATGGCCTTCATTGGAGCAGTTGCGTGTATTCCATTGGACTTTGTTTTACCAATGGCTTTCTATAATGTGACATTCAAACCATCTAGAAAGGATCTCATCTTTTGGATAAACACAGCCATTGCCATAGTCTTCTCTGCATTGGGGGTGTTGGGAACAATATCATCTATTCGACAAATAATTCTTGATTCCAGAACATATCACTTATTTGCTAATGTATGAAAAACGCTGAAGCCAGTATCTGCAACTAAGAACAATTGTTGTATGTATATATAGAACTTTATTTGAATCATGTACGTGTTACATATTGGCTAATGTGTTTGTGATTTTTACAACAATATAGTAACTCTCAGGTAGATAAAGGCTCTAATTACTTTCCATGCAACATACATATGGTTATGGGTAAACCATCAATTATCGGTTTATACCGAGTCAGCCGGTGGTTCGAATATAGCGCAAGGTTAAACCATTAACTACATGAGAATCTATTCATAGCGGTCAATCTAAAGGTGCGCATCCGATGGTCAAAACAATACTTGATCAGTAAGGAAAATCTATAAATAAGGAGTAAGCGCGAGAAAAGGTATATCACTTCATTCTTACAAAAATTGCAATTTTCCCGCTTTGAGCTCTTTCAAATCTAGGGTTCACTTGAACTCTAGTTTGATATTGCTTTGCTTACTACTAACTTGATCGCCCGAGGTGGACCGCTGTCGACAAGATCAACACCATTTCTAATAGCATTTTCTAGTGAATTTGCAGGTAAATGAATATCAAATCAGGTGAAGCTAGAATTGAACCACTAGGTGTGATCTGTGATCTGTAATCTCGACAGATTCGACACCCACATATCAAAGACACCCAAGGAGCCTATCCATCATTGGACTTTGCTTCAGACCTACGCCATAATGACGCAGGACGGTCCAGCCAATCGTCGGATAGGGATTTGGTCAAAATTTAACCGAAATCTCGATCTTGACCATTGATTTTCAACTGCCAAGGTTAAGATTTCGATCAAAATCTTGATCCGACGGCCATTATAGCGCAAGACTGAAGCAAAATCATCCATCATTGATGAGCTACTTCAAGCAACCCGGTGCCCTAAAGCCTTCTTGGGTAGATTAGTAGGTTGTTGGTGAGCCCGGATCCAATACTGTATAATTTTAAGTACAAGACATCCCAAAAGCCTATCAAATGGAATCCCAATGCTTTAGGAATGAAATCATTTCATTGCAAGTCCCAGTATAATTGATTCCTGAAATGTCATATAACTTTAAAATAATATCTAGACAGACTAGACTAGTTTTTTTCTTTTCTTTGGTAAAACCTAGATTAGTTGACTTAGAGATTTTTAAGTGTAGTTCTGGACAACACCCTTATTATTTGTAATTCTGATAACACGTAATTCCAAGTAATATACTGTTATGTAGGCCTAGGGAAATGGGAGTATCTTTATTTTCTAGTGAGCAAGTCCAATGGTGACCAGTTTCTGGTTCACTAGTCTAAGTTGATGGCTGCAAGTCTTTTTCTTCTATTCATATTATATTTTTCCACACAGTTCATCCACTTCTGCCTTTATATCAGTCTCTGAAATCTCCCTCTTTCCTTCCAAATCTTTGACTCGCTTCAAACCTGCAACAAAAATGGCGGAAGCAGTACAAGGGAAAGAGGTGGAATCCCAACTCGACCCAACCAAAGAGCTTGATGCTGGAGCTCTCTTTGTTCTCAAATCAAAAGGTAATTAAAGAACACTACAGTGATCTATAGAGAAAGAAGAGGGTTTTCTGTTTTGGTAACTTAGAAGAATTGCAGGATCATGGATGCACTGTGGGTATCACCTAACGACGGCGATTGTGGGTCCGCCTGTGCTGAGTCTACCCTTTACGTTAGGGTTGTTGGGTTGGGCTGCCGGACTTTTCTGCTTGATGGTCGGAGCTGCCGTGACCTTCTATTCTTACAACCTTCTCTCACTTGTGCTGGAACACTATGCAGAGCTTGGGCAGCGACAGCTTCGGTTTAGAGACATGGCCAGAGATATTCTAGGTAACTATCACAGTCTTCTCTCCCTGATTGCACTATTTTCACATCCTTCTACAATACATTCACGAAAGGATTTCATCTTTGATCCGAATCCAAATCCTCTATCCGTTAGGGTAAAAGTCTGTATTTCTTCCTACTTTTTCACCACACATTAAGAGGGGCCACCTTTGATTCTTATAGTAAGAAATTCAAAGTTGAATCTTATATAGAAGCATGATGGAAGTACAGACTGATAGAGGATTCAAACGGCTCTAATCTGCCTTGTCAGTACTCAGAGGTGGTTTTCTTCCTTTGGAAAGATAAGAATATGAGAATAGTGTTATCCGCACTCTCGAAAATAGAAACATATAAGGTGGTTTCACCACTTCCATTGTCATGCATGTTAACATGTTAAGCAAGTGAAAAATAAAATCACGTCCTCTGATGCTATTGGTGTAGTCATTGACGAATCCTGTTTGGAGCCACTAGGGTGTGGAATTAAATTAATTGCGATCGAAATTCAAATTTGAAAATTTGAACCATCCAATGGCATGAGATTACTTGGTGGATACTCCACGCCATGTATGCATTCTTTTGATACATTCTTGCTTAAAAACAAATCTTGCTCTTAGTCTTTTACTAATTATTAATCTTTTAATTTAGTCAATCTTACCCTTTGACCAAATGAACAATCTAATGTCATCATCGACCTCATGCATTGAAAAATCTTAAGTTCTGTGCCTTAAATGTGCAACATTGTCTTGTAAAATTTTGGACCATTGGATATGAAATCGACTGTCTAACATACTTCGCTGGACAGTCTGGCACATTTAATAGGTAAAAGCAAGATCCCCTACACATGCCCACGAAGCACTCACTCCCTAATAAAGAAGTTCTTGCTTTTACTATAATTAATCTTAATAGTATTCAATTCAACCAACCCTTGTTCATTGAGCAAGTGAACCAATCAATTTCACTAGTCAATATCAACAGGATCTGGTTGCTTTAGTTCAGCTGTTATATCATATAGAGTCCAAATTGCAATTAATCACTTTGTTAAACCCCAATCCGTCTAATTTGGTGTGTTGCATTGTTCAATCTGTAAGGGCCAAAGTGGGGCCGGTATTATGTGGGCCCACTTCAGTTTTCAGTATGCTATGCTGCAGTTGCAGTTTGCATTCTTCTTGGCGGTCAAAGTCTTAAGGTGAGTTGTGCACATTTTTCTTCCCCTCCCAATCTAGTTGGTTCCTCTAACATGGAGAGAGATTTTTCAATTCACATAATTGAATTTGTGACATGTCCATTTTCATAATAAGATCCTTCTTTTTTAAATGATGTATAATGATGTCAAGTTCTATTTTAATAAATTAATTAATTTATTAAAAATAGAATATTTTATTTTGAAATTGGACATGTTTAATGAATTAACCCAACCACATAGGTTGGAAATTTTTTTCCCACATAATAAAGTATCCCTCAAGCCGCCCCCCCCAAAAAAAAAAAAAAAATGCTCCTGAGTTGTTGCCAAAGGAAGGGTTCACATTCTCTACAATTCTCACCCTTACAATTCTCTGTATTTCCTATCTAGGATTTTGACACATGACAATTAATTTAGAAACTAAATCTAATAAATCTCTAAAATTTCTCCTAATTTTACCTCTTTTTTTTTTTTTTGTTGAGGTTTAAGTTTACGGATGATTAGATTCAGTTTCTAATTGGGTTCTAATTTTGACCCTTGAATAATTAATTGCAACGCATCACAATCTTATATAGGAATTACACGGAATTGTAGGGGGTTGGAAATGTTGAGGATGTGAACCCGCCAAAAAGAGCCCTAATTAAGGTCTTTTGAACCAGTTTACTTATATAATCCAATATTTTCTCTGTGGTCTACGTGTCTTTTATCTCATACTATAAATGCTCAATCACAGGCAATTTACGTACTCTCCACCACAGATGAGAAGATGAAGCTCTATGAATTTATAGTAATTTTCGGATGCTTTATTCTGATTTTGGCTCAAATCCCATCTTTCCACTCCTTGAGGCACATCAATCTTGTTTCGTTACTTCTTTATCTTGCTTATAGCGGTTGTGCAGTTATTGGTTCAATCTACATAGGTAAGAAGCCATGACCTAGTAGATACTGATACTGTGATTTGAATCTACTAATTAAGATGAAAAGCTTATCAAAGGTCTTTTCTTTTCCCTATTTTTGCAGGAAAATCCAAACATATAACAGAGAAGAGTTACTCTGTGAATGGTCAAGGTGTAACTCTAATGTATTCTATCTTTAATGCCATTGCCATCACTGCAACCACATATGGGAATGGAATCCTACCTGAAATACAGGTTTTAATTCCTTAATCCATTATAAATATCTTATGAAAATGAATACAGAAAACAACTCTTCCTTCAAATTATTTGCAGGCAACCATAGCCCCTCCAGTTAAAGGGAAGATGTTCAAAGGATTAAGTATCTGTTATGCAGTAATAGTAACAACTTTCTTCAGTGTTGCTATATCTGGGTATTGGGCATTTGGCAATCAAGCTCAATCATCTATTCTTGGCAACTTCATAGTAGATGGAAACCCTTTAGTTCCCAAATGGTTTATTTTGATGACCAATGTCTTCACTCTCCTGCAAGTATCAGCCATAACTGTGGTAAGCAGAGGTTGAAACAAGCTTGATCTGTGTTTGGCTTACAGCTTACTACTTGACTAAGCATTACCTCCTCTGAGCAGGTTTATCTGCAACCAACAAATGAGATTTTCGAACAGAAACTTGCAGATCCAAAAAGCTATCAATTTTCAATCCGCAACACCATCCCAAGGTTAATTTCTCGGTCTTTTTCAGTGGTTGTGGCTACAATCATCGCAGCCATGTTTCCATTTTTCGGAGATATCATGGCCCTCATTGGAGCATTTGGATGCATTCCATTGGATTTTGTTTTACCAATGGTTTTTTACAATATAACATTTAAACCATCCAAAAGGGCTCTCATCTTCTGGATAAACACATCCATTGCAGTAATCTTCTCCGCGTTGGTGGTGTTGGGAGCAATATCATCGGTTAGGCAAATAATTCTTGATTCCAACACTTATCACTTGTTTGCTAATGTGTGAAGACAACAACTTGGTAGGGATTGCTCAAGAGATTGAGAAAGATGCAATGGATCGACCTCAGTTCAGATGTTCTAACTATGTCGATGTAGCTCACTACTTGTGGGTGAATTGATTTCATATATGTATCCCTAGTGTATTCTACTTTATCTTTTAATACAAATGATCTTTTACTTCAAGGAAAGTGTGAAAGCAACGGCTCCTATACATATGACACTTTCAACAATGTGATGCAGTCATCTCTGTTAGGGTTTTTATGAAGTTTGTTTGACTCACTTCTTCAATGTATTTGACACTTTGATGCCATTCTACTACTAGATTAATGAAGTTTCGTCCAAACAATCACCACTCTTTAGAGTTTCTATCAAAATTTGAAGGGATATTGTCAGCAATTGGACTTCAGATAATTTACATTTTCCTAAACACACATATCATTGATCTGCATTTCTTTTCAAATAGTTAGAAGAAATCATCTACACCTGAAAAACCTGAGAATCATTTGATCATGTCATTGAGATTCTTGACCTAATGTTTTGTTCAAACATTATGTTGATGACATATCCAAGATAATGACTATCATGTTAATCAAGCATAATAAGAACAAGCAACTCAATTTTGAGATGAACTTAAAGAAAACAAATAAGATGATTATACATAATAGTCCAATTTTGATGCCATTATCTATGATCTTATCAAAATAATGCAATCTCATGCATGTATACTCCTTACACGCAATGTCAACCTATAAATTAAACCATTTTTTTTCTTTTATTTCATGGTTCTTAGCAATGAAAATGAGGAAATCAGTGACAAGTTCTGATGTAACTTGCCACTGTTACAACTACAACAATCCAGGGATCGAGTAGCTTTCATTTCCAGTTCTAATGGTGACTAGCATCAGGTTGACTGGTCCGACCTGATGGCTGCACTTAGTCTCTTTCTTCTGACCCACAGCTCTTTATTAGTCTCTGAACTCTCCATCTTTACTTCCAAAGCTTTCCATCATCCAAACCTGCAAAAAAAAATGGCGGAAACAGGAGAAGCTAAAGAGGTGGAATCCCAACTAGACCCAACCAAAGAGCTTGATGCTGGAGCTCTCTTCGTTCTCAAATCCAGAGGTAAAGAACATGACTTCGATTTTGAGAGAGAGAGAGAGAGAGAGAAGAGAGGTTATTCTGTTTGGTAACTTGGAAGAGTTGCAGGATCATGGATGCACTGTGGGTATCATCTAACGACGGCTATTGTGGGTCCGCCGGTGCTGAGTCTACCCTTTACATTCGGGATGCTGGGTTGGGCTGCCGGACTTTTGTGCTTAGCGGTTGCAGCTGCAGTGACCTTCTATTCCTACAACCTTCTCTCAGTGGTGTTGGAACACTATGCAGAGCTTGGCCAGCGACAGCTTCGGTTCAGAGACATGGCCGGTGATATTCTAGGTTATTACCTAAATTTCTCTTGAGATAACTTCCTAGTGTTTTTGGTATGGTTTAACCAGAATTCTGATCCTCTATTCTGTTGGGTAGAGGTCTATGCTCTCGTCGCATTTCTTTTACACGCATTAAGAGGGGCTCAACTTTGAATTCTAACCAAAAAATCAGAGGTCAGCCCTTTTAGGCCCCAGCCCTCCTAATATGTGGTGAAGTGTGAGTAGAACATAGACCGGCCTCTATCGGGATCTAGACTCATTTAACTGGATTTGATTTTAGGTAATAACTTAAGTGGATCATATCTAAATTAATCATTTGCATCTGGTCAGGGCGTGCATCTGTACATCCTTCTACTGGATGGCCTACCCATGGTACCAAGCAACCAACGCAAGTGCCACTGACAGGACATCAAGTGGATGAACACATGGATGCACGCCTTGCCTGGACACAGATCTGCATGCCATTTAATTAGAAGGAATTTTTGCCTAGATCTTCAAAAGGAAGCTGGCCTAATTTTGTTTATTGCATTGTTTAATCTGTCAGGACCAAAATGGAGCCGATATTATGTTGGTCCACTTCAATTCACACTATGCTATACTGCAGTTGCTCTTTTCATTCTTCTTGGTGGCCAAAGCCTTAAGGTGAGTGGTATACTTCCCTACGAGCTTGGTTTGTCTACCCTTAAAGGGAAAAATCATACGACACTACTGAGCCCCAGCATATATTCAGAGAGATCTATCTTGTCATTGTTCAAAACTGGATCTTCTTATTCACAATCCTCCCAACCCCACCCCAATTTTTGTTAGCTGAGACCTAATTAAGGTGACGAAGATAAATTGAAAAATATAAGAGAACAAATATCGATCTCAAATTAAATTACTGGCAATAATATACATTTATGGTAATGTAATTCAAGATTTTCTTTGTGGTTTGTGTGTATTTGTGACTCCTAAATTCTCTATAAATGATTATTCTCAGGCAATTTACCTGATCTGCAGCACAGATGGGAAGATGAAGCTTTATGAATTTATAGTAATTTTCGGATGCCTTATACTGATATTGGCTCAAATACCTTCTTTCCACTCCTTGAGGCACATCAATCTTGTTTCATTAGTTCTTTACCTTGCTTACAGCATTTGCACAGTTGTTTGTTCAATCTATATTGGTAAGAAGCTATGATCTAGACATGGGTGTATAACCAGAATCTGCTTGATCAGATGAAAAGCTTATGCAAGGACTTCTCTTTACCTTTTTGTAGGAAAATCCAGAAACACTACACACAAGAACTATTCTGTGAATGGTCAAGGTGCCACTCTGATATATTCAATCTTTAATGCCATTTCCATCATTGCTTCCACATATGGGAATGGAATCCTACCTGAAATACAGGTTTTATTTCCTTACTTAAGCCATTTCAAATTACATATAAAAATGATTCAGAAAAATGCATTATAATGACCTTCAAATTATTTACAGGCAACAATAGCCCCTCCAGTTAAAGGGAAGATGTTCAAAGGATTATGTGTCTGCTATGCAGTAATAGTAACAACTTTCTTCAGCGTTACCATCTCTGGCTATTGGGCATTTGGCAATCAAGCTCAATCATATATTCTTAGCAATTTCATAGTCGATGGAAACCCTTTAGTCCCAAAGTGGTTCCTCATAATGACCAATGTCTTCACTGTTCTGCAAGTATCAGCCATGACTGTGGTAATTAAACATTCAAACAAGGTCACCCTCTGTGTTTTAGCTTTTGGCCTACTACCAAATCCAGAGGTTTCTAACTACTTGACCATGCATTGCCTCTTTTGAGCAGGTTTATTTGCAACCAACAAATGAGATTTTTGAACAGAAACTTGCAGATCCAAAGAGCTATCAATTTTCAATCCGCAACACTATCCCAAGGTTAGTTTCTCGATCTCTTTCTGTGGTTGTGGCTACAACCCTTGCTGCAATGTTTCCATTCATTGGAGATGCTATGGCCCTCATTGGAGCATTTGGGTGCATTCCATTGGATTTTGTTTTACCAATGGTTTTTTATAATGTAACATTTAAACCATCTAAAAGGGCTTTCATCTTCTGGATAAACACATCCATTGCTGTAATCTTCTCAGTGTTGGTGGTGTTGGGAGCGATATCATCCGTTCGGCAAATAATTCTTGATTCTAACACTTATCACTTATTTGCTAATGTGTGAAGACAACACCACCAATAGCTATGTAACTCTAAACAATGTCAACATGAAGAAAATGTCTCTCAATACATAGTTGTCATGTAGCAAACCAATCCACTATAGTATGATTCTTCTTCTTTTTCTTTCTTTTTTTGTCTTTTCAATTAATTTCATTTCTCACCACCTTGCTTTATTTAAAACCAGCGAAGCCGATGTCACCTAAACTAATAATTCATAAAGCTGCAATGATCTAGATCTTGAACATGGTTCATTTCGTCATGCCCTCAGCTATGTCAAGCTTAAAAGTTAAACACCGTACGTAATAAGGGTGAGACAATGTATCGTACTTAATTAAAAAGTAAATCATCCCAGTGATCTACCATTTGTGGGTATTGGGATCATATATGAAGCTGTATATGAAGCTCTGGTACATATTTCGTGTAGAAACCTAAAGCTATTAATTTAAGAAAAAATATAATCCATAACTAAGGTTCGAAAAATCGCTCTGTGTCGCCGTGTTGGTGGTTGGCAACACAATTGACAGACATATCGTGATGTCAGGCGACATTGGAGGTGTGTCAATAAAAAATCGACTCCTAGTTTTGAGGGGGTATTTGGGGTCATTTTAGTTTGAATCCTATTAATTTGGATAAAAATCTACTCGTAAAGGTTGAAAATTGGAGCAAAACAGGGTTAAAATGCAATAAACAGGAGAGAGAAACAACAATGACGACATATCAGCGACATTGGCAACATATCGGCGATATATCGTCAACTTATTGTCGACCTTGTGTCGGAGGGGGTGTCATGCATGTCACCCCACTCCAACATGACGATATATCGCCGACAGCTCACAGCTCGAACCATGCCTATAACAATGTAGGGAAGAATTAATGGAGGTTGTGAATTTAAACCATATAGACTACTAAATAATTTACGTGGTTCAACATTATTACCTACATCTACTAAGAGATGAAATCTATTCTCTACAAGCAAAGAGTACAAATTGCATCACAAAGAAAGAGCACCTGCTACATATTCATAGTGAAACCCACCCAATCCTCAAAAGATCTTCTTGTGACACCGATCATATACTTCAACATAGATCAACTATCTTATATTGGCTGCAATGCCTTCAAATATTTGCAAACAAGTGATAGGTTTTGGAATCAAGTACTATTTGCCGAACAGATGATATTGCTCCCACCACCACCAACACAGAGAAGATTACAGCAATGAATGTGTTTATCCAAAAGATGAGACCCCTTTTGGATGGTTTAAATGTCACATTGTAAATGACCATTGGTAAAACGGAGTCCAACGGAATGCATCCAACAGCTCCAATGAAGGCCATGATATCTCCTAAGAATGGAAACATGGCAGCGATGATTGTAGCCACAACCACTGAAAAAGACCGAGAAACTAACCTGGGAATGATGTTGCGGATTGAAAATTGATCTTTCTTTGGATCTGCTAATTTTTTCTCAAAAATTTCATTTGTTGGTTGCAAATAGATCTGTCAAAAGAGCCAAAAGTTGAATCTGGTAGCAAGACAAAAGCTAGAACAGAAAGTGATTTTGTTTTGATATCTACTTACCACAGCTACTGCTGATACTTGCAGAAGAGCACAGGCATTTGCTACCAAAATAAACCACTTGGGAACTAAAGGGTTTCCATTAACCATGAAGTTACTGAGAATAGATGACTGAGCTTGATTTCCAAATGCCCAATACCCAGAGATAGCAACACTTAAGAAGGTTACTGCAATTACTGTAAAACTGGCACACAATCCTCTAAACATCTTCCCCTTGGTTGGAGGAGCTAGGGTTGCCTGCAAACAGTTTTGAAGGTAATTTTTCACATGTTTACTCTCTTTGTTGCTAAGCAAACCCTAACAAGATCTATTAAGAACAATAGAGAAAAGGGTTTAAACCTGGATTTCAGGTATGATTCCAGTCCCATAAGCAGTAGCAATGATGGAAATAGCATTAAAGATATTATACATTTCATTTACACCGTGGGCATTCACTGAATAGTCCTTGGGTGTTGAAGTTTTTGACTTTCCTGCAAAAGAAGAGAAAGAAGAAACCTTTGATAAGCTTGTCATGTTGAGTATATTCTAGTTACAGATCAAATCATAGCTTCTTACCAATGTAGATTGAACCAACAACAGCACAAGTGCAAAACCCAAGGAAGAAAGCTATTGCAATAAGATTGATGTGCCTCAAGGAGTGGAAAGATGGGAATTGAGCCAAGATCAGCATCATGCCTCCAAAAATTACCACAAATTCGTAAAGCTGCATCTTCCCATCTGTGGTGGAGATTAAGTAAATTGCCTGAGAAAACCCATTTAGAGTTAATAATTATAAATTAATGTTAATCGCACAAGAGCTAAAGTTAAATGGGGAATCTTTCCTATTGCTCACCTTAAGGCTCTGACCACCAATAAGAATGAAAACACTAGCTGTGGCAAAACATAATGTTAACTGCAAGGGACCGACACAATACCGAGCCCACCTTGCTCCTGAGAGAATTGGAGGATGAGAACTTGAAACGATAATTTTTAGATACTGAAAAATACAAGATTAGGCAAGCTTTCTTTGAAGATCATGCATGATCCTCATGCCAAGCATGATCAAGTGCATTAAATCATTTGATAAACGCATTTGAATAAATTTGTTGGGTTAAGCAGCTTTTCGAGTCAGAATCATGCTTCTCATAGAAAGCCCAGTTTCTAAAGAAGCAAAAAGAACAGATATATTTCATCTAATAATTTTTACCTAGAACATGGGTGGTCAGATCCCTAAACCGAAGCTGACGCTGACCAAGTTGTTCATAGTGTTCCAACACCAACGAGAGAATATTGTAGGAGTAGAATGATACCAAACCTCCAAAAGTTAACCAAAGAACTCCTGCAACCCATCCTAATGTAGTAAATGTAAAGGGCAAACTCAAAACAGGAGGACCCACAAGTGCCGTTGTTAGATGGAAACCACAATGCAACCATGATCCTGCAAATTCCATAATTGAAATGATCTGATACGTTTAGATATATATAAAAAGATTAGTTTCTAAGGATGAATTCTAACAAGTTCCTTATAGAATAGAATTTACTTTTACCTCTTGATTTGAGAACAAAGAGTGCTCCAGCATCAAGCTCTTTGGTTGGGCCATCCTCCAAATGTTTTCCTGTTTCTGTCATTTCAGTGGCAGAGAATTTGAAGGAGAAAATAGAAATACAGAGAGCTTGAGGAAATTCAAGTGTGGGCACTGGAAAGAATGATTCTCCATGGGCTCCTGTTCTTGTAACTACTAGCTAGAGTTTAGATCATGCTTTGTCACGAATTTCTTCACTTTTCATGATAAGCTAAATGTATGATAAAATAATGTGCTTCAAATATTGATAGTTGAGAATAATTTTTTAAATTTTTTTTGAGTTTGTTGTCTAATCCGATTATTGTCAGTAGCAAAGAGTCAAGCTCTTAATTAAGGGGCTACGTCGTTGGAAAAATCCATTGAAGTCTGACTTAGAAAGGGATGCAGCTTGCATGCTGGGTTTTTAATCTCAATAAGTCTTTTCCCATTTAAAGGGATGTTTGAGTAGCTTAATTGTGTTTTTTATAATGGTTTTATTTTTTTTTTTTCATATATAATTAATTTTCCATTTCTTTAAGAGTGCGGATTCTTTATGGTTAGAGGATTATGTTTGTCTCACGTTTTTGAATTACACATTAAGAGAGCTTATCTCTAAGTATGACAAATTAGTGGACTAGAGGTTATAAGCTCTCTCTTAAATTTGTTGTGATGAATGGATATCAAGAGAACATGATCATCTACCCTCTACTGCCTACCCTAACGGGAGTTAGAGAGATCTTATCTCTATGTATGACAAACTCTTTCTTTAATACATACGACTTTAGCAGATTGGCAGAAAAGGAGAGATGAAGTGAATCAGAATATTTAATAAAGTAGAGACTCTTTTAATCTCTAGACTTCTTTTTCGATTTTAAGGGACGTTTGAGTAACTTGTATCTTATTATTATTATTTTTATATGATAGATGAGTAGTTTGTATATGTGTAATTTTATTTTATTTTTTGTTTCCTTTTCTTTAATACGTATGACCTTCTAAGATAATAAAAAAAGAAATGTCATGAATCACGATGTTTGAACCCATGACCTTTTGATAAGGATACATATATTGACATGATATGTTATTGAGTGCATTACAGACAAATTATTGACAGATTAATAGTGTGTGCAAGGAAATGCGCTTGTGACATTGTATTGTAGTGATACTCAATATGATTGAATTTTTGTTTGTGTGCTTACGCAATCAAATCATATGCTATAGTTTAAGGGATGAGTAAGGAAGTAAGAGGAAAAAAAAAAGAGAGCAAGCATCAATGAGCTTAGAAATCTCATATAGTTTTGAGATGCCCTTTCATATTATTTTTATAAAGTTTTAGAAAAAATAGTTGAAAATGACTAGCATATCTTAGAAAAGATTTATCTCCGCAACAAATGATGAAGTTAATGATCTAAACTAGGGGTACAAGTTTGGCCCCAATGATCCAAAGTCACAAGGCCAAATGATCTATCTTAAGCCCAAATAAGATTTGGGTTAAAACTCAACCCTGATGCGGACGGGTCAAGCCGAGTCAAGCAGGTTAAGCTTTAGATTTAGTTTGGACCAGTTTTTTACTAGCCTCTTTCTTTCTTCTTCTTCTTCTTTTTTTTTTTTTAAATTTTTTTTAATTTTTTTATTTTAGGGAGTTGGGGGAAGCAACAATTTGGAATTATGCATCGTTTAGTTATTGTGGTTCGACTTGGTTTGATGTGGTTCAATGTGATTTGTTTTACATCACATTCAGTTATAAAAAGAAGTCCATATCTACTAGAGAAAACCTTATCCAGTGTACGTATACACAACCACTCATCACAACCAGCAATCCCTGTTGAAAAAGAGTAAGAACCCACGAAGAACACAAGAGGATGGCTTCAATACTAAGAACCTTAATGCCCTACACCCAATCATCTCTGAAACTATCAAACGAGTTCAACACTAATCCCAGAATTCAACTCCAAGCCAATAGCATCAGCAGAAGAAAAGCAACAATAGCAAGCATTTCTACAATTCTCTTAGCAAAAGAAACAATTTTGAACCCAAAACAAGCTTATGCCTTTGATTTTAGATTGGTAGCTCCTGACCAAACTCCTGAAGAAGCAAAGAGTGAAATTAGAGGCCATGCTCGAGACCTGCTAAGAGTGAAGGCTCTGATAGATTTGGAAGCGTGGGAAGCAGCACAGAAAGATCTCAGGAAGAGTTCTGGGAAACTGAAACAGGACATCTACACATTAATCCAAGCCAGACCAGGAAATGAAAGGCCTCTGCTGAGGAAGCTCTATTCCAATCTCTTCAATAATGTTACAGAGGTAAGACTATCAACAATCCTTATAGGCTTCTAGATGTTAGATGGGAATTTGTGGCCAGAATTTTCAAGCCCCATTATCTGAATTTTCAAAACCATCTCTTTTGGTTCGTCTGGGTTTAAAAATTTTCGGTCTGACTGGTTCAGCACTGGAAGTAGCCATAATTACAAAGATATCTCAATTTTGTATCATATATGCATCTACGGTTGATGGTATGGTGGTTTTTTTTTTTTTGTTTTTGTAAATTTAGTAAATTTCCTTCTTGACCCATGTACCTAGTAACTTCTACACTTCACCATGCATGGTGACATCTAAATAACATAGTTTCTCTCTCTAACCATCCATAGACATTAAGGGTTTTCATCTCATTGTTATTTTTGCAGCTGGATTATGCAGCAAGGAGTAAGGATATGACACATGTCCTGGAGTGCTATCAAAACATTGTTGTGACCCTTGATGATATTTTATCTAGACTATAACTGTTAAATACTTGTGGAAGCCAATGGAAAGATAATTAAATGCTTTCCATTATTATTAGAATGTATAAATCACATTCTTGGGTTTCTCTCTCTCCTCCATGGAGAGGAGTTGAATTCCTTAGCTCTCTTGCAGTGGGTACCTGTCTATGTAGGTGTGAAGGGTTGAAGAAAGAGAAGAAGTGTGGAAACAAGAGGGACAGAAAGAAATTAAGCACAAGGAAGGAAGATGTGTTTCTGAATCGACAGTAATTCTTACCGGAGAAACAATCAACACCACTTCTCTTTGACTCACCCATGACTCCAAGGTCCCACATACAGTCACTTGGCTTTGCCTTACCTTTACTAGGATGTCTCAATGTAGAGAGAGAGAGAGAGAGAGAGAGAGAGAGAGAGAGAGAGAGAGAGAGAGAGAGAGAGAGAGAGAGAGAGAGAGAGAGAGAGAGAGAAAGCAATTATAGATTGATCAGGGTTTTAAAATACATCGATCAGCCATTGTAAATTGAAGCTGGCACTTATATATTGAAGTATTGAACACAACAGAGGAGCTCTGACTATCACAGATTGAACACAAAAGAAAAGGCTTTTGGTGTTAAACCCTTACAGGAAGAAGATAAAGTTTGTTTTAAAGCTGGCAATTGAAAATAGCCATTGAAGTAATTAAAGAATACAGTTTCTGCTAATGGAAATGTGGAAGCTTTTCAAGTGCATGGCAAGTAGGAGGTTAACTGTCCTTGTCAACCATTCCAAGTATGAAACCAAAGCTGCTTTCTAACATTGAACTCTGTAGCATATCTCCTCCATATCTTTAAAGACCAAAATCGCATATAGATATTATTCTAGAAAATAGAGATGGTTCAGGTTCACTCATCAATGGATGTGGGATTGTCTTAGGAGTGTTTGGAATAGTTCAACAGTCAAATCTGTGGAAGCATCATTACCAAAAAAAAAATAACAAGAATCTGAAAAGCACCTTGGAGAACTCAGGTATTTAATTTTGATGTTTTCTTGATTTTCAAGCTATTCTACCCTATTCAGACATAATTTGAAAGTAAGAAACAAATGACCTGATTTTGAAATGCGAATTGTAGGAAGTGCAGGAATGGAAAGTGGTTCTAGGACTTTAGAAGAGACGATTAACACCATCGACATAACTGTTGTCTAGGCACACCACTTATGACTTGAAATAGGTATTTTCTTCAGCCCAAACCTGTTTCTTCAACTGGAAATTTTTGGAATTCAAATGGATGATCGAGAAAGGGTTTTTTCCCCTTCTAATGTAATATTCACCCATGTGCTATAGCCCAATATCAAGGGGCTCAGTTCTACAGCATACCCAATTTGAGTTCTACCCAGTTCCTGTTAATGGCAATCCAGTATTTTGATCTGGAATTTTGAAAAGAACACCTATATATCCAAGAATAGAACAAAGTAAAGAAAAATTAATATATGGGTTCATAAGTTCCTTGGCCTCTCATGCATATGGCATATATTAAGTCTCTAATGCATGTACTTATTTCCTAGAACACTACTTACAAGTAAATGCATTCGAAGTTAATTTTCCCATTAATTCATCCTAAAAAATTACAGTGATAAAAAGTAGGTAGGGGGTGGACCATGCAAGCTTTTCTGTCAACCAGTGCCACCAGCCTTATGGCTTCCCCTTTATATTCACAAGCACAATGCCATGCCATGCCATGCCAAGGATGCATTAATCAAAATGAAAGAAGACTGAGTGAAACAGCTGACCATCTGCCACCAAGTGCTTCATACATGGATTCCACCGTCCTGTTCATTCTAATTCTTTTGCTTGTGGTATTCAGGGCGATGGACTTTGCTTTGAGGTATATGACTGGTCGGGTCCTTATGGGGCAACTGCGAAGACGGCGGTATATTTGGAGACGGCAGTATGTTTTTCGAGGCGGAGGTGCAGGTGGAGGTCGTGGTGGTGGTGGTGGTGGTGGTGGTGGTGCAAGAGGAGAAGTTGGTGTTGGTGGTGGAGCTGGAGCTGGTCCAGGAGGAGGACTTGGTGGTGGTGGTGGAGCAGAAGGAGGAGTTGGTGGTGGGGGTGGACCTGATGCAAGGGGAGGACTTGGTGGAGGTGCTGGTGATGGCATGGAGGAGTTGGGGGAGGTACTGGTGTAGGAGGGCTAGGGGGTGGAGCTGGTAGAGGTGCTGACAGTGGCACTGGAGGAAGACTTGAAGGTGGAGGTGGAGCTGCAGGGGGAGGAGCTGGGGGTGGTGTAGGCGGAGGACTTATTGGTACTGTTAGAGGTGGTGGAGGAAGACTTGGAGGTGGTGCTGGTGCAGGGAGAGCACTTGGTGGAGGTGCTGGAGGTGGACACTTGGTGGTGGCGGTGGCGGTGGCACTGGAGGTGTAGGTGGCGGCGGCCGTTAGGGAAAAGATCAACTCCATGTACGCACTTGAATGGAGATTAATACGTATTAATTAGTATATAATATTTAGGGTTTTCTATATAAGAAGTATTGATAATTTTCTGTAAACCACTCTTAAATTTGTGCTGTTTCCTTCATAGTCCACCCGAAAAAGTTGTAGTTCAGTGGAGGTTCCCTCTTGCTTGAGAGCAATGCTGCTCCAAGCGCTGCAAGCACTTCACAGAAGCTATTCAACATTCATTCACTTGATCTGGACTGTTTACATTAATGGTCCAGATTAACTGAAGACCAATTTTGAATTTTTGTCATGGACGGCTGGAGCAGCGCCGCTATATAAATTTTCTTCAGCTCGCTAGTAAATTTTTTTTAATAGTAGAAGCTAACTAGTAAGTTATGCATCTTTCTTTTTCTTGTTATATATATATGGCTGGATTTTTGTTTATGCCTATGCGGACGTTAGAATTCCTACACGTAGCTTGATTAGATTCAACAGTTCGAATAAGACTTATGTTAAAGGGTTTTAAATTTACAAAAAAGCTTACCTTAATTTGAAGCCCCGAGCTTGATAAAAGAATAGGACATTGTTCGAATTTCAAACCAACACCATCCAACTCTTGCTACTCTTCTCTCTAATGACCTAGTCTTGCCGACCTTCATTCTTCCATTCATCTTTTCAGAGATATAATGCGGCTCAATCATCTCCCGTTCAAGAAAGAACAATGCACAATGCGTTCTTCTAATGGTTTTAAAACACCCAATAGACGGTGGGGCCAACCTATAAGTATTGTGAAAAATGCAAAATGAAAATCTCATTGGGCCCCATGTGAGCCTCATCCCCCTCTCAAATCAAAACAAATTCCTTTGGTAAACCATATTATTACTCAAATTGTTGTGAGTTGCTACGCGTTTCTGAATCAACACTAATTGTTTTACAAAAAAGGAGAGAGAGAAGGCAAAGCTCTTATTTCTGGATTAGCGTGTGTGCCACCTCTCTGGTGATTGTTGAAAAGAAAAGCCCAAATTATACATTAAGACTGTCTGAAGTACTTGAGTTTTTCTTGGAAATGTCAGCAAAGGATACACTTTCACTGTATTTTTGCAAAAATATATTTTTTTTTTTGTATTATACATATGCATCCACCTTTGATGGTATTTTTGTAAATTTTAGAAAATTTCCTTCTTAATCCGTGTACCCAGTAACTTCTACACTTCATCAAGCATGGTGACATCTAAAAAAAGCTAATTTCTCTCTCTACCCATCCGTAGACATTAAGGGTTTTCATCCAAGCATTGACTTCATCAAGCATGGTGCTATCAAAACATTGTTGATCCTAGATGATATTTCAGCCAGACTATAACTGTTAAATACTTGTGGAGCCAAAGAGAAAATAATTAAATGCAAGCTTCAATTAAATATCTAGTCGATCTGATGAGATAAGCACATTTATAATAGTTTGGCTTAAATTCTTACTTCAAAGCTGCCAAAAATACTCTGATGCTAGATTAGGGTTAAAATTGAATGTTTGATCTTTGTCCAATCCTAATCAATAAATGTCAACAAACAATATGAAATTATGGACACGTATATTCTGTGATCAAGATCACGGTCAAGGTTGAGTATTTGAGAGATCAACGATAAATCAAACAGGAATATTCAGGGTCAAAGATCAGGGTTTAAAAAATCCATTGCCCTATAAATATTTCGTCAAAACCATCTTCTTTTTGGGTTGGAGGGGGTGGGGGTGTTGAAGTTTTGGGCCAGATTTCTTATCACAATAGACGCAAGAAGAGACCAAGGAAAAGCACTTCCCCAACCAACCCAACTCAGCAAAACAAGCAAATCACTTAGCAATTTGTCAAAATGGCAAGATCAGACTTTAACCCATCACCCATGAGATATCTTCAAAAAGATCCCAAGGGACAGCAACAATCTCAGAAGGCAAAGATGGAGTGAAAATCCTTGCCAAAATATTTCATTGCTAAGAACAATGAAAACGCATTTCAAATTTAAGTACCCAGCTACCCATCAGAAGGGGAGGGGGAAATAGTCTAAATTGCTTTGCAAGCACCAATAATATACATTAGGTAACCTATCTCAGTATTATACAGAGTTTGAATCAAGAGTATTTGCTTACAAGGTAGGTTCCTAGTAGACTCTCTACTTGGGAGCCAGGAGAGATGACAACACAGACTTCTTTTATTTTCTGGTGCTTGAATCAGTTGCTGGTAAAGGTTTTTCAGATTCCAAAAAAGGGATCTCTACAAAATTCTCTTCCTGGGGAGTGGGGACCATTTCCTCTTGCTGGGACCCATGAAGGGTGTGTGATGTATGTGTACAGAAATGAAGAAAGAGCTCCTACATTTTATGCATTTACAGAAGAAAATTTTTGTACTTACACGGGGCAGAAAGACCCCACATTACACTCCACTGTTCCTCATCAACATCCTGGTTCTTGCTTCAGATGGATCCCTCTAGACGATCTGAACATGGAGGCCTGTCAAGTACACAACAACAAATAGGCAGCATCACTTCCAATCGAACTGTGTAATCTACCAGAGGACTTTGAAAAGCAAAGCTGCAGAAATGGACTTGGCCATAATGGTTCAAGCATTTAACCCACCAAAAAAAACGAGTGAAGTGCTAATTCAACACTGGATCAACCAGAAACAATGTTGGACAGAGTTCAGAACCACTATCATATAATGCAAGATAAAGAAACAACAAAGCATGCCAGATACTAATTAATAATTATTACCCATCAATAAAAACTGGGAAAAAAATCCACCTCCCAACACCTTTAATGTCAGTCAGCTGGAGAATGCTCGAGTATGCAGGGTACACAGTGGAGAAATTCAAAGTTCTAATGATAATACTCAACAGCTTTACCAGTGCAATGCGCACACCAGGCAGACTCACCATTCAAGGTTCAAATTCATGCATTCAAACAAAAGGGTGAACTCTGAAAAGCACCTTGGAGAAGTCAATTATTTAATTTTGATGTTTTCTTGATATTCAAGTTATTCTAAAAATTCGAACAAAATCCAACCTTTGACTTAACAGGTCAAATGATTGTAAGAAACTAATGACCTGATTTTGAAATACGAATCGTATGAAGTGCAGGAATTGAAAGAGATTCTATGACTTGAAGAGACGATTAACACAATCGAGATAAATGTTGTCTAGGCACACCTATGACTTGAAATCTTTTCTTCAATCTAAACCTGTTTCTTGAACAGGAAATTTTTAGGACTCAAATGGATGAGAGAGGTTTTTCCCTTCCGAAGTAATATTCACTCATATGCTACAGGACAACATCATGTCAGTCACAGAAACAAAGCACACATATCAAGGGGCCTCAAGTTCTATAGCATACCCAATCTGTGTTCTACCCAGTTCCCGTTAATGTCAATTCAGTATTTTGATCTAAAATTTCTAATAGAAACTACCAAGAATAGAATGAAGTGAAAAAAAATTAGTGGATTCAGTATACCTCAAACGTATTTGGTAGAATGCTATTTGCCATTTCCTCATTGATTGCTACAGGCAACGGTGGCATCTGGCTCATGATCCCTGGCATCTCTTTCATACTGCATATATTATAGAAATTATATTTTCAAACTCAAATTTGAGAACAGTAATACCAAAAATGAACTAAATAGGGTACAGAAGTCCACAATCAAATGGACAATGTGAAACATGTCAACATACTCGTTCAATATGGCTGCAATGTTGTTTCTTGTGCGACAGAAGAGGTCTATGTTATCCTGTATCTGATTGAAGGAACAGACAGATCCAATAAAAAGCCTTTGGCATCACTATAATAGCGATGAGTTTCAACGCAAAAAGCAAGTAGTCTTTTGTAAATACTAAATAGACACAGGAATATCTTCATAAGGCAGAAGCATGGCATGAAACTGTTCTACCATTTGCACCAAAGTTCATGACGTTTGGACAACACTTCAGTGACTAAATAAAAAGGAATATTGTCAGACAAGTAGGACAACTATCAGATATTTTTTCCAATATTCTCTTCCATTTTCCTGTGAATGAGAGTTTAATTATTAATGAACATCACAAGTGGGCACATAGATGTACACAAGCCCAAGTTTCAGGCTATCAGGCCCAAACTCACACACACACATATTCTTCTAAAAATGTTAGACTGATTGCATTGTGGGTAGAAAGTATTTTCCTTTTGATTCATTATTATTTGAATTTTGATACATATTACAACTCCCAACCTGCAGAGCTCTTCTCCACCTTTTTCCTCTCAACTGGACTTACAAGGCATGTGACCTAGGATTACTTTCAAAAATGTCATGAAGCTTCATAACTCGACAGTGGTGGATAATATCATAATACAGTGAAGTCACGTGACACAAAAGAAGCTTCATGTTAAAGCTAACCCCTACTTTCTTCGAGTTATAATTAAAGCCATATTGTCAAAACTCAAAACTCAAATCTTTTAAAACAGTAAAACCAAGAGTTATCTCCATCAAGTTAAATAGGAGCTAAGCTACTCACCTTGAATCTTAAAAGATTGGTAGAAATTTCGCTGAAAACCCGAACATTCTCATCCAAGAGTTGCCTGGTAATGCCACCAACTGCAGGGACTAATAAACAGAACAAAGGCAGGGGGTTGGAGGAAGAACGTTTATCAGTCCAAGACTTTGGGGAAAAAATCACAATATAATATGAGGACAAAAAACAAAAGAAATACATCAACCTCACTGATATGACAAATTCTATTTTTGAGTGAAACAGTAGAGTGCCAGTTCAGAATCCACAAAACAATGGGACTTTCAAGAAAACAACCACATTTGGAGATGAACAAATTAAGACAAAAAAATACTAATTAACCAAAATACTTAACACTACAACATCTACCAAAATAGCAAGTCTCATGTCACATTACAAACAAAGAAACCAAAGGTAATGCCTATAAGGATTAAGTAAGATCAGGGTTCAGAAATTATAAAACAAAACAAGGAGAAAGAAACTATTCAGATCCATGGAATTGAATTTCTATGACATGTCAGAAACAAAAGTGTACTACTTTGTACTTTGTAGAGAGTGGTACAGGAATATTATCCTGAAAAGGTTCCTCAAATGCTAGTCACATTCAGATTGAAATAATTGGCATTTTCAAAATATTTTTTTATCTGTTTGTTTGTAACATAATAATTATTGCGAAAATTCAAACATTGAATTTTCTTCCCCTCTGACCAACATGCCAAAAACAAGGAAAGAAAATTCAAAACTATATTTAAACCTGTCAAAAATTGCAGATACAAGGCTGCCAGATTCAGCGCTGGAAATTGTGCTTATATAAAGATTAAAAAAGGAAGAAGGAAATTGAAGAACAAATAAAAAGGCTACATGTTTATATGTAAGGAGCCTGATGGAATTTCAAGTGCAAACCCCCTGAAAAAGATCCAGGCTTGAGAAACTGAAAAGTCCTCAGCCCCATGCAGCCTGCAATTGGACACAAATGAACCCCATGGCTTTATGGCCTCTAAAAGACCACATCTAGTCCCTTACAAATAGCTACATCTTCAATAAGTAATGGTCAGGGATTTAGGCGTGTAGAAGGATAATGTTTTTCAAGTAAAAAAACACAAGGAAGGCCAGAAGAACTCATTGTATGGGTCTAATCCAGAGGGTGGTCCATAATTGAGACAGTAGGCATCTACAGCGCCAGACATGGCATAGAATATAACCCCATGCTCGAGCCAGCTTCAAAGTATGCATCATCAGACCAGAATTCTGTTGACCAATTATATTCTGAATGTGGATCATCTCCTTGAAATGAATGAATGCTGAATTATTTCTTTTGAAAAATGAAAAGCAAGAGATTATTGACTATTAAATTTAAGTCAACTATATATACTCTACAATTGATTTATCATAGTCTTAGGTTGAGGTTCAATACATACAGAACCCTTTCTAGTTTCTACGCATGCCTGCCCAAGCAATATCTCTACCATTATTAAGCAATAAGTCGTTCTAGTGTTTCCATGAGTAGCATAGTCACATGAGTCGCATCAAAAACTTAGTGACAAGGATTTCTCCCAGAAAAATAAGTTGTATGTGGACATTAGAGTACAACTTACGAGAAAGAAACAGATAGCAAGTATTAGCATAATGAGAATATATAAGCAACCAACCTTCACATTGTGTTCGGCTGCACTCCATATGATCTATCATGAGAGGGTGTGCCTGTATATTTTGTGGTGGAGCTGGAGATAAACTAGCCTTTGATGAGGATTCCACTAACTTTTCCTGAAGAAGCATGTTCTTTAGAATCCCAGTTCTTCAATTTAAATTAAATCCTAAATATGTTACCAAATTAGAATTGAGGTCAAACACCACAGGAGGAACAGGGTTCAAGTGTGGTAGGAGTCGTGATACCACAAATGTCTGAATGTCATTAATAAAGGCCATCAACTAATGGAAAAGTGAAAAGAAGGAACAAGTACAAGCAATGCCCTAACTTGCATAACTCCATGACTCTGAGTGTGTGTGTGTCAAGACAAAAATTCTCCAACTGACAATGCCCTGAACACCAGAATTCTACTTTTACCTGCACCGCATGTTGTTCATGTTCAAAAACAAACATGTGTATACAAGATAAGACCCACGCAAATAACAGTTACAAGAACAAAAAGCATTATGACTCCCAAAAAAAAAGTTTAAAATATAATTTTGTAGACATATCAGGACAAGAAGTTCTCTAACCCAGTGGCAGAAATCAAGACAAGGAAACCTCCAGTACTTCAACATTGAAAATGCACCAAATCACAAGACAAACCATCAATTCTTCTACCAAAAAAAAAAAAACTGGAAACATTGATGTACACAAGTATAGATGTGCATGCAAACAGACAGGCAGGGAATTGTCCACCCACCAACTAATAATTAACCAGTAGAGATCTATCCAATATATAAAGAAAGAGAAATGGAACTTAAGACAGTTTAAGTTAATCAATCATTCTCTACCTCCTTAATTGACCAATATCATTCTTTTAACTTGGGCTTAAATGCATTACCAACAGGTAAGAATTCAGGAAAGAATTTGCAATAAATGATGAGCACAACTTGCAAAGACATCCTCACTCATCATTTGCAAAGCTTCTACTAAAAATAAATAAATCACTTGCACTAAAGCTGTATAGATATTTTCAATTAATAAAAAACGGCTTTAATCTATGAATGGGAACTACTAGAAGTAAAAAACTAAAGAATTTACAATGTGCAGAACTTGCACAGAAACATAACTCCTTGTTCCATCACTTGCACTAACACTGTAAAGGATTATTTTAATCAATACACAAGAGTATAAGACCCTAGTCTATGAAAAATAGGAACAACTAAAATTAATAATTTCACACCTACCTATGGTCTGCAAACTTGACTCTTCAACAACAGAAATTCCTAAGAACTTACTGAAACTTAAGACTCAATTAAAAAGTGTAGATTAGAATTTCCAAGAACTCCCCTTACTATACAAGTTGGCCTTTAGCTAGATTTTCTTTGCCATAGGCCACTTTAATTGGCCTAAATTAAGGGTTGGAGGTAGAATACTGACTTTATACATCTACAGTCTACTTCCCTTACCTAGCAAAAAGAGTTCCTTTTTTCTTGTCCTCAGGTTTCCTATTTGCTATGCATGTGTGTAGACAAGTCACTTACATGGGTAGGGACACTACATTTTAAATAGAATGTATGTAATGCTATTAGACATTGATGAATGAGAACCGTCTTTGCTTCTTTCTCTGCTGTGAGATTGAGTGAGGAGTGAAAAGCCCTGGTGATTAAAGAGATTCTGATCTAGGCCAGCTCGTAGATAACCAAAATTCATATTCCCTTCTCTATGTTCCTTTTCTTCTGTCAAGTACTTTTAGCATAACTATTTGCATGCATGCTGGAATTTGATTTAACCTAGATTGAGAGGGATTGTCATCTATTAAATCATGTGCTCTTAATGCTGGAATCAAACTCACAGCAAGAGACCACCAAGATAAACCTGGTGGTTTATCTTGGTGGCCTCTTTTGCTAAAATCGAGATCTGCAGTACTGGGCAATCGATCCATCAGATTCTTCACATACTTGACGGTACTAAAGGGCCTTCCAGCAGTGACCTTCAGCCAGGCTTTGAGTTGATCCAAACCTCTGACCTGCTGCGACTGAAAATCTATTAAGTTCAGCATTAAAATCGGATTCCATTGTTTTAACCATTGAGCTTAATCTGACAGAGAAATCATAACAGTCTACACCTTGATCAGAATATGGGCTTCATAAAAAAAAGGTTGATTTTTACCTTATTGTTTAACATAATTTTTAGTCTATATTGTTCTTTTAAACCAAAGTAGAGTAAAATCTGAAACTAGGGTTCAGCCCTACCTATCCCACATACCACAACTTGCCAAATCATCATCTAAGTAGGCACGAAACTTTTTACCCTGATGAAAATTTATCGTTTTCCTAGGTAGGACCTAATATTATGAAAGATATTACAATAATAACTATACCCCTTAACAACAATCCCATCGGCCTAACACCAAAATAGGCTTCACTCTTCACTCCAATTGCATCAAAGTGGGGATGATTTTATGACTTACACGTGGAACATAAATTTCAAAAAAATGCCAGAGGAAATAAGTGGAGAATGAAATAAATGAAAAAACAGGAAAAAAAATTGAGTATGCAACTATGCATGTATTATCATTGAAAATTGTTGAATGTCCACCGGCTCTATATGTATTGATGCTCGACATCAGAAAACTATAACCGATAAAAAATTTCAAGTATATTAGATTAGAGTGATACAGAAATCAAGACATTATGCACCAATTCTGATGCAGATTTAGCACCGAATTAGGCTCTTTATCCTAAGAATAGGCATCTAAGATTAGGTTAGTAAGTTATTAGGCCTTCATTGAATGGGATTCCCTTTTAATCAGCCAACTTAATGGACCTAAATAATGGGTACATGCAGTGAGAACAAAATTCCTGTAATTTTTCTAAGTAGCTTTAATTTTTTGCTAGGGTGGCAATTAAGTAAATTCTGCCAACTTTGAGTCAAGCGCAGAATAGCATTTAAAGTTGTTAGGACACCAATATTGAGGGATGCGTATTGTAGGCGTAGAGTACTAGGGAGTTGTAGGGGATCAACTCCAAATAAGGGAATTAGTTGGTTAGGACTTGTTAGGATTTTGTTGGGGGTATATAAAGCGGAGTGTATTTGTGTGGGGGGGGGGGGGGATTGAATTGGCGTTTTTGGGCAAGGTTTCATGGAAGGAGAGGAAGACTCTCAGGTTGGAGCAATTAGTTAGGTATTCAGGTTGGGGGAAGTATTGTAATGGCAATGGTTGTTCGTCAATTTCAATGTTGAAGTGTTGACCTATTTGTATTCTTCTTCAAGCTCTGTTTTACCTTTCCATTTTCAGTGTGCGTGCGTGAGGCTGGAAGCATAATAGTTGAGCTAGTTGCAGGGGACTTTTTTATCGAATTTAGGGAACAACTGCAGGGTCTTATCAAAAGTCATTCTTTTAATCTTCTTCTCCCCCCTCCCCCTTTTGTTGTTTTAAGTGCCCAAATCATGTCCTTAGTAGGAGTCTCAGGTCCAATAAGATTTTACATCCTATTTCTTGGGAGTTTCTTTCCTAGTTCTATTATGAGTTGTAAGGCATGATGATTAAACATCTATTTGTACCCCCCCCCCCCCCGTGAGGGAAGAGTACAAGGACAAGCTGATTATTTGGTATCCTGCTTCAGCTATGCTGCCACTCTTTTGAGTGAACTACTGATCTAAAGTTCAGATTGGAGTTTAACCTGGGTAATTTACCTCCAAGGTGGGGTTTCGTGGTGAAATCAAGCCAGAACCTGTTTTGGTTGAGGACTCAACTAGACAGGTTCGCCCTATTCAACCTACATTAATCCACTTGACGTAGCCTCACTGGGATGAGGGCCAATAAACCAAGGATTCTTGATGAATAGCAGGCAAATTAGGGTTTTAGCTAGGGAATTATGAACTGTTTAGGGGTTTTAGAGTTTTTTTTTTTTTTTTTTTTTTTTTTTTTGGGGGGGGGGTGTACTAGAGTTTGCAGGCTTAGGGTTGTTGAATAGGGCTGCTACTTGGAGTCGAGTGCTAGGAGAAGTGAGGGTGTGGTGATTCTAGAAGGGGAGAAAATTCGATGGTTGGGGATTGGGAATTCTAGAATTTAGGGTGTTGGGGAGGAAGAAGAAGGACCAAATGGTGTTGGAGGGGATTTGGCTAGGTGCGATGGAGGGGAAGATAAGAGGCTTACCAGTTTAAGGGCTGTGGAGGAAGAATGAACGAAAGTGAAACACCCAAACAAGCTGCTGCAAGAATTCCCTGCCCTTAAAAACCATACAGTCCTACTCAATCCCTTGATTTTTGCTGTAACTCTCCTTCAATGATTTTATTCATCAAAACCGATTTGTTACAAGCATTAGGCTGCGTATTTATAGGCTTCATTGAAAGACTCCAACTAGGACTACTAGGACTTACCTTCAAAAACAAAAATCTGGAAAGGACTTCTGTTTAATAGAACTTCTATTTAACATAGGTCTTCTAATTAGCACAACATGGATAACAAACCAAAAACAGAATTAGACTCCTAATATAATTCTGAATGTAACTAGACCCAGCTGGGCTTGATTTGACTGTCCAAAAAGACAAAAATGCCCCTTCTGTCGAACCATGCTGCTTGGCAGTGCCACGGGCAGCTGGCCGTGGGTAGCAACCCTAGGCTTCTGGTCCTGCATCACCATTCCATCTCCTCCACAGCACATATAAAGCTCTCCCATCAAGGTAATCTTGCATCCAACAGCCCGTCTCCCTTCCCTATCACCTTCTTTATATTCTTTTGAATTTTCTAAATCCCCAAGAAACCTACAATTCAAACTCAGATTTACACTAATCTAACCATCAGATCTGTCCCAAACTCTAACCATCATACATATAAACCACCTGCTGCCTTCAAGCCAAATTACAACCTATCCCCATCATCCTAACCCTAAAAAACCAAGTTCTATTCATACTCTGTAAAATCCTAAAAAAAAAAATAAAAAAAAAAAAAAAAAAAAAAAAAAAAAGAAGAAGAAGAAGAAGAAGAAGAAACTCCATTCCAAATTAGCCATCCAAATCCAACCATATGATTCTCCAAGTCTCAGCCCATTCTGACACCTATAAGCCTTAGGTCCCCAACTCTATGGTTTCATACCATATCACCTTATGTCAAGAATCCCCCATACACCTTTTAGATTGCTGGTTTCCTAAGCTCTCATCAACCCATTTGGTTCTATCTTCTATCACTACATCATTCTAACAAATATCATTACAATTTTATCTAAATCTAGGATCCCATCTGAGATTTCACCAATTTTACCCCACAGACCCCATAAGTAAATTCTCAATAAAAACTTTCTTACTCATTTGAGTTACTTCTGAACAAGATATTGGAAGAACTTGCACCCAGTTGATTGCCTATCAATCTAGGACTACATAAGATATTTATCTAATTAAAAAAAGCATGTCCAAATAAGTTTTCAACTAGCTTTAGAAATATAAAGCAGTATATGTTTAACTGGACAGGCTGATACAGTCCAGATTGCTAGATTTTACCCACAAAAAACTGCAGATTGGCTGATTCACTGGAAGTCTCAGTTTTATGCAAACTAGTCTCAAAAAAAATTAAAAAATATGATACAAATCGAAACTGCATACCAACCAAATGGGAGAGTCTACATGGATACCGCCCTCCACTCAGTTCTATTTGGGGTCATACTTAATACAAGGCCCAAGTTATGCATGTCTTTCCTCACTTTCTCCTAAGATCATTTTAGCTCTACCTAGCTCTTTAGTTGTTTTGATCTGAATTAAATTAACCCACCAAACTAGAGCATCTAGAGGCCTCTGCTGAACATGGCCTGTCACCTCAAACAACTTTCTTGAAGCTTATCATGCATCGGAGCTACTCCCAACCAGATCTAACAGGATTTAAGTTCCAATACCAATCTTTAAATTCTTGGTCCCAATTGGAAAGGGAAGATTCAAGTCCCCTAGGATGCTTTAACAACCATCAGTTGATAAAATCATCAAGGTTCAGCAAGCCCTTTAGAGTAGCATGATGAAACACCGCTAATTATTGATCCACTGTGTGTTGTAGATAAAAATATAGATCTAAACGAAGTTCTCCAATGAGATCAGCTTAGAAGGCATTGGTTGTTCAGATTCCTTGATAGCAATTTCTTGTTCATTGGAAGTTCTCTTTTCTAACCCATGTGGCTATCTCTTTGAGATTAAAAATTCAACTACAACATGTGCACAGTGATATTAGCTATACTAATCTATTCTCAGTGTTTTCAGTTTACTTGGTGAAGTAGAGGGATACTCTCCCTAGACTGAGCTTACATGCTTTTTATTCTGGTACACTTAATACAATCACGAAATTTACCAAAGACAATGCAGTAGAAACACTGCAATATACTTGTGTGATTACCATTATTAGTCTGTTGTTCCCCAACAAAATAATAATAACAATAACTGATATTGTATAGGATCACTGAGATAAACATAATTAACTTTAGAAAGCAATGCACATGCAGCATACCTTCCTCTCTTTCATCTTCTTTCCTGTGTAATGATCTTCTGGTTTCCTTCTTTTCACACTTTTCTCCTTCTGTGAATAATTTTGCACTTAAGTATTAGAACATAACTAAGTAGAATATGAGTCATACACCTTTACAAATTCAGTTCAGATGCATTTAAGTATACAAGAATCAATTAATAAGGGTATAACAGTACACGAGGCACCTGGCACTGCAGTGTCTGTGAAGGGTAAGAATGTATGCAGCAGCCATACCCCTAATTTTGCAAAGAAACTGTTTCTAGACTCAAACCCATGACCAACTGATCATGATGGAACAACCTCACCATTGCACCAAGCCCCCCCCCCCCCCCAAAAAAAAAAAAAAAAGTATAGAAACAGGGACTAATCAATTCTAAAATATGCAAATCCTTTTGTTGGTGAAAATACATTTAACCCATTTGTTATACACTATGTCAAGTGGAATGATAACAGATAACCCAACTTTTTACTACTGCAAATATTTCAATATGAAGATGCAAAAGTATTTTTAGGTACTAATGAGAATCAAGCCCAAAAATTCAGAAGCATTCTCCAGTCTCTTGTAGCAATTTCTGAACTGTAACAGGATCTGAAGGAAAGGGTGATAAATGCCAGAAATATGGAAGTTCAAGAGGTAAGTTGAGTAGTTTAGGCTGCATTTGGTAGCACTCTTTGGAAGTAGTTTCATTAATCTCTTGCATACCCAGAGCAGATTGTCAGTAGATTTGCATTTGGCACACCAGTACGGTGTTCTGCTCAGAGAGTAATTTCAGTTGAACAAGTGCTCAATAATCAAATCTGAAAGAATAGAGTAAAATTTTAAAAAATAAAATATGCTTTCCCTGTTCATGAGCACTCCTGAAAACTGAGAACTTTTTCCACCACACTCTGGACTCAATCATCCTCCACCAGAACAAAATTCTGCTTCTACAGTTCATGAACACTTTTGGTCGATTCCAGGGTTCTTTTGGGGCTGATTCATGCCAACTCAGATCAGAATCATATTTGAGTTGCTCAAATGCATACTCTGAATTTATTATTACACAACAGATTAATAAAGCAATCCATATATACTAAAACATGAATAAATGCAAGCCATCAAGTAAATGTGTTTCTTAGCATGCTTAACATGCCTTAAAATGGTCAGCCAGTACAGTACAAATATTGGCTCTGTGGGGTTGCAAAAGAAAGTAAAGACCTGATGTTCAAACCTAAAGTTAAACTTCTATAATCATTACCCCACATGATTATCTTGCCTCTGTTTGTTTGCAAAGGGAAATAAAGGGAAAAGAAGTAAAATTGTACAATCATTACCAACAATAATGGTATAATTGTTCCTTAAAAACAATTTTGAAACTCAAAAGCTCACTAAAAATAGACTCTAAATCTTATTCCGATCAGATTACATTATTAAAATGACAAAACTGAAACTCATGAATGAGTTGTTTGTTAAACCATGTTCTGCCACAACACCACTCTCTGGCATTTCATGTAGAGATTTATGGAGACAAAAGTCATAAAAGTTGAAAGCTCACCATCATCCACCGACACCTCAAAGCAACATCACGTACAGTCTTATCACGAAGCGTAGCTGCAATCTTGATGTACCTCATGATACTCACTTCATCAGCATACCTAATAATTTCAGATATGGAATTAACTTCTGCTTGAATTATGAGAAATAAAGAGAACATCGCATTTATGAGCAGTCAATTGGAGAGTTCCATATCAGAATGGAAGACAAAATCCACGACCATCTTCCAGCAATGAACCAATTGAAGCCATTACAGCCTAAAAACCATTGAATCTTGAAAGTACAAAGCATGATACTCAATGTCAGCAACCCATTAACTCTATCTAAAGATTCTTCACAAGGAGACATGGAAGAAGAGTAATCGAGTCCACAAAATTAGCACTCTTTAAACTACTAGATGTGAGGCAGGTTGATGTAGCATAAATAGTAGGTTGCAACCAAAGAAATAGAAAGACAATGTGTCAACTTAGGTGAGAAATTCAACAGCCTAGATCTTATACAACCATAGAGACACTATGAGCGTTGACTATCTGACTGAGCTGACAACAACAACAAAGACAACGGCCGAAGCTCCAACAAACTCTTAGTGACTCTAGGATCTAACTTAGCTAAACATAAAGGAAGACTTTAAACTAATCCTAATCTTTCTCAGCTAATCTGGTAGCCTTAGCTCAACAACAACAACAACAATAAGCCTTGTCCCAATTAAATGGGGTCGGCTACATGGATTTTTGCCTTCCAATCAATTATGTTGAGGTCATGCTAGATACAAGGCCTAAGCTAAGCATATCATTTATCACCACTTCTCTTAAGGTTATCTTAGGTCTACCCCTAGCTCTTTTAGTTCCTTCAATTTAGATTATATCACTTCTTGGTATTTATAGGTCCCATTGAACATGGTCGTGCCACCTCAAACGACTTTTCCAAAGCTTATCACTTATGGGAGCAACTCCCAACTCAACTCTAATATGATCATTCCTTATCCTATCCATCCTAATTTTGCCACTCATCCATCTTAGCATTCTCATTTCTGCTACACTAAGTTTATCTATATGGTTCTTTTTAACAACCCAACACTCTGCACTGTACAACATAGCAGGTCGAAAGACAATCCTATAGAATTTTTCTTTAAGTTTTAATGGAATCATCAATCACACAAAACCTCGGACGCACCTCTCCACTTCATCCACCCTATTTTAATTCTTTGGGAAACATCATCCTCTATATCACCTCTTTATTGTTTTTTGGTTGCCAACCCCGGTTCCAAGGCTTTGCCCTGACTAATCCGGTGTTCGACCCGGGTTGCACACCTGGCTGTGGTGGGTGAGTCTCCCAGCGGGGATTTTTTCAATCCACAAGGTTTCGATACCGGAACTTGCTTAAGCGGACCAAGCTGCTTACCACTTAGACAAACCCCCGTTGGTTATATCACCTCTTTTATTCATGATTGAACCAAGGTAGCTAAAAGAATCACTCTGAGGAATCTCCTTATCGTCAAGTTTCACCACCTCATCGTCTGCCCGATCATGACTAAAGTTACAAACTAGATATACTGTCTTCGTTCTACTTAATTTAAAGCCTCTTGATTCCAAAGCTGCTCTCCTTGATTCTAACTTGGTATTAATCCCCACTTGAGTCTCATCTATCAACACAATATTATCAACAAAAAGCATACACCAAGGAAGCTTTAGCTGCTACCCATATTATGAGCTCATTAGTGCCCTAACACAACGAAAACACATCGGACCACTCAACATTTACAGAATCCAACCAAGGATTATTCCACTAAAACAAATTACTTCTCTGATTTATTTGGCATCAACTCTCCCTTGTTGGAAAAATTTTAAAAAAAAATTGTCCTTGTTTAAGTAAAATTTAATTAGAACACTCAATCAAACCTTCAATCTGAGAAAAGGAAAAATGAACACTTCAGCTTCTATTGACCAACAAGAATACAACCAGCAACTCTTGAACTGTGAATTCATTAAGCTCTTGAAGTGATGGTTTCTTGAATGCATGACTCTATTGGACCTCCTTGAACCCTGCATTAATAAGTTCATAGGAGACTCCACCATCTTACTGCAACAGCCCCTAAATCCTCTCTCCCGCAATCTATAGTTAACAGTTAACTACTGGCAAATCCTGTACAAGCTAAAAGGTCATTGCTCGCAACCAGCTAGATAAACTACATGTTACAACAGCTTAATAGGCATTCTGTACCGCCTAAATAAGCAGGCCATTGAACACTGTCATCCACTGCTCTGCCATGACCGTTAACCAGCCCATATACCCCATATTGAGCTACCATCACAACATAGGTCCTGTCACATGTAGTTTGCTGTGGCAACTGGCAAGTCCTGTCATTGAGTTTTGTGGATCTTTCTCAAACTCTTTCAACTTTCCTTAGACCCAAACCAGAAGTTGCCTACCTGAATATGAAGCCATTAAAAAGGCTCTTATTCATAAAGAAGAATCTAGGGCAAATTTTAGAGCCCTATTTTTTGCGGGCTGGCTAACTGATAATTGCACTCAGCTATGATATACTCCACTTCTTCAGTTGGTACATCTGCAACCTGGCGTACCTTCATGGGTACTTCCTTCTCTAAGTAGGTCTGGTCTAATCAAAGTCAACTAACTAATATGGAATACATGGTAAGTTTATACCTAGCCGGTTGCTTAAGTATGCATTTGGTAACAGTCTTTTCTGAGAATGCCGTTCTATCCAAGAATCATTTTTTAATATTCTCATCAAAGAATGGTGGTTCAAGCACAATTTTGACCATTTGGTAAAACCTATGCTTGGAACGCTTGAGGAGACACCCTTTTTTTTTGTGTCGAGGTGGGAAGGAGTTGGAAGTTGCAAGTGAATGAAATGAATGCTTGAGGAGACCCCTTTTTTTTTTTTTTTTTGCAAAGGTGGGAAGGAGTTGGAAGTCACAAGTGAATGAAATGAACGCTTGAGAAGACCCTTTTTTTTTTGCGAAGGTGGGAAGGAGTTGGAAGTCATAAGTGAATCAAATTTGCATCGAGTATCCCTTTTTGTTTCTTCTGAGACTTGCCTATTATTTTTCATAACGACCAAAAAAGTCAAAGTTGTTCTGCAAAAAGCCTTCTCAAGCACAAAAGTTGGACTAATTTGTTTCCTAAGAACAAGAGAACGACCCAATTTGCCAAACACTTTTTGGTCTTTTTGGCATTTTGATAACGATACAACACCAAAAACAGTTCCTTGGCCCATTACCAAACGCGCCCTAAATGTACATGCTGCTTTTCCAACCCACTTATCTACAAGGTCTACTTTCTACTTTGGACCATACCAAGCCCATGGATTCTTTTAAGTAGGCTGGCATCTCCAAGGAAGATCATCCCTCTTTGCATACACCTTGCTGTTTCATCTACGTAGGTTTTGGTAGGTCTTTGTGCTGCTGCCACCTCTTGGCAGGTAGGCGGATGAGCAAACCCTCTCTTGGCAAAGAGTTGGCACTTCTGCTACCACTTTTTATCATCAGAAGCAACCTACTTTCTAAAGTCCCAAAATCTAATAGCAAGCTTTTTGTCTATCTATTTTTTTCCTACGATGCAGGAAGGCAGTACTTAAGTGATACTGATCGAACCCAAAAAAAAAGATAAGGTTTTGATTGTTTTGTGTTCACCAGCCCCTAAAGCTTGATCATAGAGAAAAAGGAAGGGGGGGGGGAGTCAATGATAATGTATAATGTGATGAAACCATCTACATTCAACAACAAATGATATCTTATAAAAAAAAAAAAAAAAAAAGGTACATTTGCAAACAGAAAACAGAAGGAAAAAAAACAGTAACCAAAGTAGTCATCACGAAACCATTGCACTTTTAGAATCAGTTTCTAGATTATGCCATTGATAACAAGTATTAAACAACAGACAGATCTAAGACATCATCAACCAAATGAAAGCATTAAATTTATCCAATACAAATAGCAAGGAAGAAACATATTACTTCAAGCAAGTTATCATAATAAGTGCGCATAAACCTTCCACGAGTTGGCAATCTAATGAGAAAAGGAAACTCTTACAACACAATCATGAAGCGAACTACTTACTTTACAAGACCTTCCTCCAATTTCGACTGTTCTTCAGGGGTCCACACAACCGCTAACCCTGTATCATGCTTCAGACCTGCCGCCGAATCAAGAAGAAAAGAACTAGAGGAATTCGTAGCCACAGTTATTCCAGCATTGCTATTTATCATACTGGAAGTACCAGGCAGAATCATCCCAGAGGTACTATTCATCCCAGCAGAACTTCCCAATGGGAGCGCACCGTTCATCCCAATAGAATTTCCTAAGGAAATCATTCCTGATGGAGTGTTTATCGCACTGGACTGAAATGAAATCGCATGCCTGTTAAAAGCAGGAGGCCAAAATGAATCATGATGAAAGCCCATGTTCGAATCAGCCGCCATTTTCACCCTGATATGCCTCTAAACCTTCTACTATATCACAACCAGCTAAAAGTTACGACTGCCCAAATAACAACTTCCAAAGATTTCAGTGCTAAAGCCAGAAAACAATCAAGAGAGTTAATCTCTTGCTTAACCAACCATTGCACGGATTCTACAACCAGTAACAACCTAAAAACCCATATATAATTGCAAGACGCAAGGTTACTGAGTCGTGCTACACACGAACCCAAAGCTGAAAGACGCAATAAGCTAAGACAGATCTTCAGTTCAGACACCTGCAAACGATCGTATAAGCTCCAAATTTGTAAAAGTTCAAGTCTCGGTACCAGCAGAGAAACTACAAATAATCACTCTGCGGCCAAGAATTGCAACCACATGCTCCAGATGCCAGAATAGATTCTCACCAAATCCCGAAACCGAATACCCCTGCCTTAGTTCATTCAAAATTACGAGAGATACACGAATTTCCTTCCAGCTCAGCAACTCCTTAATCCAGTAAACCCACCTCCCTTTCTCACCTATACTTCAAACCACCCAGCTGCCGATCAACCAGGACATCAATACCCACTAACAGAAAATCTGCAAGTCCTCGTAGTGATACCCAAAAATTCAACCTTAAGTCACGAAAACTCGTAAAACAACTCACAAGCTTCATCTTCAATCCCAGACACCAATACCATCAAATCCCCGCATGAGACTCTGCAGACAGAAATCAGACCTCAAAAAAGACCCCTTGAATCCATCATTGTTCCAAAGCACACCCACAACGGATCCCTAAACGATTCAGACTAGAAAGAGAGTAGTGAGAAGCTTAACCTTCCCTTCCTGTGCAACTTTCTGCCGAAAACCCTAGTTAACTCACCTTTTCTCTCTCCCTCTCTGTCACTCTCTCTATCAAACTTTTCCTTCTCTCTACTTTAATATGCTTGAAAGCTCCAATCAAGTAACAGAGAAGCAAAAGCTATGAGTGATTTAAATACATGAGGTGAGAGATTTTGGAATTCAGCAACAGTGCGAATCCCAACAAGCATTTGATGCCAATTATTGTGGGAGATTAGGATTACAACTCTCTGCCCAGTTCCCACCTCTACTTTTCTTTCTTTTTTCGTTTTGGGTTATTTAATTTTTTTTTTTCCTCATTTTCTATTCTCTGCAAGTGATTGACCGCCCATGCTGTTGGGAAGCTGTTTAGTTTATTGCTGCTTGCATATCCAGCTCTAATTACCACTTACTAGCACTAGTTTTGAAGAAAACTACAGAATTGCTCCTTTCCAGCCCTAGCAAGAAAAGAAAAAGCTCTGCTTTTTCAACATTCTTGAGAGGACAAGTGGGGATTAGATGAATTTCAACCGCCAATAGTGGAAAAGACACCAAGTTGTGCCAATAATCATCTAACGACGGTTATGACAGTTAATGGAATTGCGTGTGATATGGTCAGACCGGACATGGGTCACCGAATGACCCGGAAAAGGTCGGCTCAGCTAGAAGCCTTATTTGCAAAGAACTCAAATTTAGATTGACCGGTTTAGAGTCCCAGGCCCTTTTTCAAGACACATTTATGGGTGAAGCCTTAACACTAAGAATGGGCTTATTACATGCTTTAGGTGAAGGCTTGGATGAAGTTGTGGTCGAATCTAATTGTTTAAAGTTGGTTAAGTGCTTAAACAATCCCTCTGCAAATTCAGTTTTGGTGCATTCTACATCAATGGTGGGGACATAAGGCATCTAAAGACTTTTTTCATTTCTTGTAGCATTGATCATGTTACTTGGAAGTCTAATACTGTAGCAGACTTTATAGTCCGGAAAGCCCAATCTATTTCAGACTCAACTGTATGGCTTATTTCTTCTCTTTGGTTGCAATGTTATGCCCTCTTACTCCCTTGACTTGTCCAGCGGAATAAAAAAGACTTGGTTGCCAAAAGAATAGTTAGAGTCCCATCGAGCACTCCGAGATCTTCGGAGCTAAATCCCTAGTGAGCAGGAGATGATTGAATCCAAGCGCTGCTTAGCTTTATATATAGATTGCACAGTCGAGGTGATATTCGAAATGTTATATAAACCTAACTAATCACGATACAAAGGTACACATTTATTACTTCATTTTTAGCATTAAAGCTTTATGCTTTGACACACTTAGAGTCTTTATAAAATTGCTCACATCCATTGACTCGATCATCAGAGACATTCCCCGACCACCCTTGGTCTTTTTTTTTTTTTTTTTTTTTTGGTAAACCAAACCACCCTTGGTCAAGTACGTTGTTTTGCAAGTTCTACATTGTTAGAGAGGCATTGATCAGGTTTTTGGAGCAACAATGTAAAGCTCTTAAAACTCACAATCAACATTCTCCATAAAGGCAAATATTAATAGAACCTCTTTCTTTCATCCTCAGAGCTCAAGTTAAATGTAATGAGAAGAATATAGTCACTGGATATCTAAAGTCGTTGTGTGTGTGATCTCAAAGCTGCACAAGAAATACTCCACGATAATGAAGAGGTTGGGGGGGGAAGTGTTGCACCTTAACATTAACAAAGAATTTAACGTAGAAAATCAAGTCAGGAACCAAATATAGAGATAGTCACTAAGGGTTTTGTTTCTAACAAAAAAGAAATACATGGGTGCACTTCTAGTGCATTGGGAGGTAGTCTCTTGTAAGAAGCATCGAGTCCTAAGACATCTGTGGTTTGGTCTTCCCTTCCCTCCACACTTCCCCCCCCCCCTTCCAATCCCATCCCCAAAGGGCCTGTGGACCCTCAGCCATGATGACTAGCATCAATTTGATTAAAAAAAAAAAAAAAACTAAAATTGACCCACAACAACATTTTCATCAAAGAGTGTAGGAGAACCTCTTCCTTCCTACCCATGACCCTTAGATTACAATAAGGAAAATATAGTCATTAGCATGATCTCAAAGGTGCATAAAAAATAATATACGATGATGAAAAGGTGGAATAAGAAGAAGAAAGAGTTTCATCGTGACGCTGACAAAACATTTAATATAACAAACTGGAATAATGAACTAAACATAGAGATAACGACTAAGGTTTTTGTTTCTAGTAGAAAAGGAATACTAAAATTGACCTAAACATACTTTATGGATGAAAAACAATTCCTAATTCTGACCTAATTCTCAGAATTGACATCTAGCATTAAAGCCAGACATGTCCAAGACAACAAGAATTAAGAATTAAAATTGAACCCATATGGACGTCAAGTCTGAGTTCAATTTGTGATGGGTTGGTCCATCTGGTCAAACCGGTTTTTTTAGCGGTTGGACCATTTGGATAATCTTCAGACATATCTAATTAGTCAAATCATTGGGTCGTTGCCCATTGGAATGAGTAATTTAGAAAATTTTCTTTGGTTGGAAAATAAAGAATCTTTTGCACTCTCATCATGGGTTTGTTTATAGAATTCTTAATTAAGGACAGATTCCTTAATTAAGGAGAGATTCCTTGGACAGTGTGACTCCGTGAGTGGTGTAGTGGATGAATAATTTAATGGTTACTTCTATATTCTTTTTTTCTGTTAAGTGGGAAGTGACAGTCTGGAACAAGGCCAAGGGTAAATGTTGGAAAAGGACAAGAACTTTGCTGGTTTTGGTGCTCCACCTGGTATGTATTGTCAACGGTTGAGATCAAAATATTGATCTTGTCTGTCTCGCTTTTAATTATCCTAATTGTTGGCAGTAAATGTTGCGCATATAATGGGCAAGCCCCCCATATGAAGCTCCACATATCCTAAGAATAGGGATTGTGTTGGGTTGGGTTGGGTTGCAGTCTGTGTGCAATGATCAGTGGATCATGGTTGTAACCTGTTGATACGGAATCTCGCTTGTCCTTTCCTGTCATGAATCTACAAAATACGTGTTCGATCTTGTGTGGTCGAGGTATGTCTTCGACGAGCAAGTCAGTACCAATGATATGATCTCAACTACTCAATAGAGAATTCAAGTAATTGATCACACAAAATATGAATGCTTACCCTATAGTGTTTAACTGAGGTGTTTATATAGTGTAGGATCATAGAGTTGTGTTCGGAATGTAACTCTAATATGAGTTGTTCTAGGAAAGTAACTCAATAAAGAGTTCTTTACCTAGCTTACTCTCTCCTCTGGTTGTTGGATGGTAGGAGTCTACCTTTGTCAGGTTCCCTCATCCTGCCAGGCGAATGTGCTTGTCATTAGGGTCAGTCCTATCATGAACCGCCTGGTCGAATCTTACTAGGTAACGAACCTGGTCGGATCGTGCAACCGGGGTTTCAGACCGGAATATATAGAATGACCATTTTAGTCATTAACATAACCCATTGCATTCAAGCTGGAATCTTCTATTCGCGAGGGTAGAGGCTATGATATTCTCGCACCTCTCCACTATATATTTAGAAAAATGTTTTACTTCTAGTACATTTTGTCAGTGTTCAAATGTAGGTATTTTTTTAAATGTACGATAAAAAGGTGTGAGGAGAGTACAATTCTCTACCCTGAGTATAGAAAATTCCAAATCAATGAAAACCATCTTTTCATGAACACTTAGCCTATACAAATACATGATCTTATGTTTAGTCAACTAGATAAATAAATAAAAAACACTAATAAATATGCTTCTTCACATCGAATGAGTGAACAAAGTTCAAACAAATATCATATTGAGATATAATATACATGACTCACAAAATAAGCATTTGTAAAACTAATCAATATTCAATTAGTGAAATCTTGCATATAAATGCTATAAACGTATTGTTTAGCTGTTATGACTTTCTACAAGTTTGCACTAGTATTCTGGAAGACATTAATGAAACATTGGAAGGAACCAAATTTAAACTAATCTAAAAGATAACTATGAAATGTTGAAACCATTTAATATGTTGAATGTATGAGTTCTATAATAATCATAAAAATTTATCTACTTTATTCACTGAAAGAGAAAGAATTCATTTCTATTCTTGTGAGTTTTGTACTTTTAATGCAATTGTCTCTATTACTAACAATTGAGAAGGTGAAAAGAAGATTTAGAGGACCACCAAAATTGAAAAGCCAAAGAGAAATGACAAAAAGAAAGACAAACTCATGATCTAAGCTCTGAATGTATTATTAGATATCCTTGTTTATTCTACCAAAACAGATTGATGGCTTATATGAAATTATAAAGAAAAAATTTAAGATTCTAATACATACATTTTTTTTTTTTTTTTGGGAGAAATTGAGAACTTTATGTTAGAATGAGACTATTATTACATATATTAGAGGCATCAACATATATATTTTTTAATTTCCTTTTTTTTTTTTAACGTATGATTCTTTTATTTTATTCTAGAAGACAATATTAGTTTACTATAGAACCCTTTTATGCTTGTATTTAATCCTACCAATAATTTATATATAATTTTTTTTTATTTCTTAAATTATTTATGAAAACAAAATGACACCTGTTTTACACTTGTACTTCAAAAGAGAACAAAAACATAATTTTTGTAATAGACAAAGTTTATATATTGAAGATGAGAATATTACATAATAGGCAAATTAATTCCAAAAAAATTCAAACTCTAAAATCCTACTTTACCATCTTGGGTAGTTATACAAAGGAGAATACCAAAACGAAACAAAAAACCAAAGTAACAAAAAAAAATTGCAGAAAAAATATATATTATAGAATCATGACCGTAGATCAGAAATCCTCATCCATCTTGAACACATGGGACCCACCACCATTCCCATTCAAACTCGACATAACTGAAGCCTTCTGATAATCACCAACCCTCTTCTCAAAAAAGTTTGTTTTACCTTGTAATGAGATCAACTCCATCCAATCAAATGGGTTTTGAACGTTGTAGATCTTCCCACACCCTAGGGCGCCAAGCAGCCGATCAGCAACGAACTCGATATACTGACTCATCAGAACACCATTCATACCTACTAACGCGCACGGAAGCGCGTCGCAAACGAACTCTCTTTCGATTTCCACCGCGTCAGCGACGATTCCCTTGACTCGCTCTTCACTCGGTTTTTGCTTCATCAAATCGTATAGCAAACACGCGAAATCACAATGTAATCCTTCGTCTCTCGAGATCAACTCGTTGGAGAAGGTCAATCCAGGCATCAATCCTCGTTTCTTGAGCCAAAAGATCGAGCAGAAGCTACCGGAGAAGAAGATACCTTCAACGCAAGCGAAAGCGATTAACCGTTCTGCAAACGATTCTGACCCGTCGATCCATCGAAGAGCCCACTCGGCCTTCTTCTTCACGCAAGGAATAGTTTCGATTGCGCGAAAGAGATGAGCTTTCTCTGAAGAATCCTTGATGTAGGTTTCAAGTAAAAGACTGTACATTTCAGAATGGATGTTCTCGATGGCGATCTGAAAGCCGTAGAAGGCACGAGCTTCAGCGACTTGAACTTCTTTCATGAACCGACCGGCTAGGTTTTCGAGGACGATTCCATCTGAGGCGGCGAAGAAAGCAAGGACGTGTGTGATGAAATGTCTCTCATCTGGAGTTAGGGTGTCATTCCAGTGACGAAGATCTTGGGAGAGATCGACTTCTTCTGCAGTCCAGAATGAGGCTTCGGCTTTCTTATACATTTCCCAGATTTGAGGGTAATGGATTGGAAACATACAGAATCGATCTGGGTTTGGGGCAAGAAGAGGCTCTTCGGGAATTGAAGGCATCTTTGGTTGCAGAGACTGAAAAGGATGAAAGAGGAATGGAGAGAAACTAGGGTTTTCTGGGATTTAGGTTTGAGTTGGAGAGATGGGATGTGGTGAGAATTTATAGAGAGAACTGGGCGGGGAATTTGAATATTAATCGAGAGAAAGCTTCCGCGAGAATGAAGTTGGAAAGGGAGGGAGAAATTTTTGAAAATTTTCAGGGAAAGAAGCTTGCGGGAGAATCAAATGAAATTCTTGTTTGAACAGTTTCGGTGAGTGAAGGGCAAAACTGTCACTTAGTCTCGAAAATAGAGGGTCTAAACTGTCTTTGCGCACGGAAGGATTAAACTAATAAAGCTTGAAGGCATGAATCGTTAAGTAGGTCACGCGCGCTCACAGTTTTCAAAGGAGCATTGAATTTCTATTAAAAAAAAAGCATTGAATATGTATAGGTGGAATATTCCCGCTAGGTTGTTTTCCCAGTTGGCAGTCCATGATTGAGCCACGTGTAAAGCAATTTGTTTTTTTTTGTTGATTGGGTACAACAAAAACCATATTGATCGGCCTTCTTTCAGACGATATTGCCGCTGGTTTTCTTCGTTAATCCTATCATGCCATTTTAGTTGAGTTGAAATCTTCTATCCACATCTACAACAGTTCTTTTTAATTCACATAGTTAGATTCACGACATGTATTTTTTTTTTTCCAGATACAAAGGCGCTTTTTTGTACGACATGTATTTGATTCTTTCTAAAACTATTTGATGCCATCTTAGATGAGTTTGAATCCTCTACTAATATCTACACGAGATTTTTCAACTCATATGATCAGATTCATGACAAGCGGTTGATTTTTCTCTTTGGTAGGTGACTTTTTCTTGGTCGTCACCAAACCATGCACAAGGACTTGGGCCCATCCAAAACCTCCTTGATTTTACTACTTGTTATACCAGCTTGGTGCATCTTGTCTTTGACCCAATTCAAGGAACTTGGAAGAAACCAGTTGGTGTATGCTTCTTGATAAGTGACTTCTCCTTGAGGCTACTCTTATGAGGCTGCCACGTGAAAATGAAGACATGATGGCTGGAAAATAGCATGTGTTTAGCTACAAGCACATCAGAACATTAAATTCAACATTTAATGCTTTGCTCTTATACCTTAAATACTTAACGCTCATCATAGGGGTACTAATCTATCATAATCCTCTTGGGACTGCTTACTAATGATTTATCTGAAGTTTAAGAGTGGGCACGTCAAATCAAAGGAATAGGTAATTCTAGATCTTTGATAATATCTGGGGTAAAGTGTGGCAAACCCTTGGCTTCTCCAAGAAGATTTTGGCTTTAGCTTCTCTAGCAAGCTTGGTGTCACAATACATCTAGGCCTTTTATCTCATATATGCAAATCCAATGGTCAAAATTAGTCTTCTCAATAGGGAGAACATAAAATTTGCCTATCAAGAAAGAAAAAGGTAAACCAACATCAATTTTGCATCAACTCTCTTGCAACTACCCAATAAAAGTCTACCCAAAAAAAAAACTACCCAATTCTTTGGGTATCAACTCCTCACAAAGAGGAATTATATTATCCGAAATTTGATTAAATCGTCTGAGGTACCTTCCAGTCCACGGCCCACTCTCACAGTTCTTATTGTATGCAGATAGCTGGTTCATGGCTGACTCCGTGATCTTTGAACCAACTCAGCAGAGGATGGATTCAGGAGCAACGATACTACTATATAAAAACCTCTCACCACCGTACCAGTAGCGCATCGATTCCTATGCAAGTAACTCAAAGTAGCAAGGATGAAGATTTTAAGTATCAATGGTCTAACAGAACGCCAGAAGACTCAGAACAACACTATGCATATGGAATTTTCAAGACAGGAATCCTTCAAATGCAAGAGCAGCTTCAGAAGTCAGTCAGAAGATTCTACGTTTGTTGCACTTTGAAACCCAAAAGACAAGAGTATGAATTAAGATATGACACCATTGAATAAGAAAGTTCGATTTTGCAGGCAAAAGCCTTGGTGCTGTTACTTATTTGTGAACCTGTGTTTTCTATGCCTAAGGTATCCGAAATAAACAGAACAACTCGCACAACTAAGTTAGATTCTGAAGTAGCACATTCTCAAAATAAAGCTGTATTACACGGCTGAGACTGTCTAACACATAAAAATCCTGTCTGGTTCTTACCAAGATCATCCTTTCCCAAAGCAAAAGATATGTCTCAGCTGAGATAAAATCGAACATAAAATAATTATTTTCCAGTCCCCACACAAGAGAACCATGAATGATGCTTTGGCCTGTTGTCGACAATGTGTGGCACCAGAATATCTACTTCACGAGATCTGGGTTCAACCAGTCCCTGCAAAACAGTGAATAGGGGGAATAAAACACCAAAACCAACTTCAGACTGAGGCAATGATAAAAGCATGAAGCAAGTTTAAATTACAGAAATAAATTTTCAAGCCCAAAAAACAATAGAAAAAGCACAACACTTCTTTTTTCTGGGTAACCAGAGGAAAAAGAGCGAAAAAGCAAGAATATATAGCCCTTACTTGCTAATGTCATCAAAGTGGTCATCAAAATCAATAATGTCTTGCCATTTTTCAGATGAAATATAGTCCAACAGCACTACATTTGCTGAGGGTTCCTTGATGCTTAACCTAATACTTTCATCCAATGCAGCTTTCTTCCAATTCTTCGATGCATCCCTGATGTAAAGCTGGTCAGCCAAAAGAATAAGCCAACTTGGTTAGAGAATTGACACCGCTTAAACCAATTGATATGGCATACATGATATTCAAGTTTTTCTGATGATCAGGTTACCACATAGGCTTCTAATGACAAAAGAGAAACAACCAAAAAATAAAGACTTAATATTTTTAGCTTTTGGGTGGGCTGGTGGTGGGGGATGGGGCCAAGGGGGTATGTACAAAGATCCTTACTGGTAGAAATACTAAAGCTCAAAGCCAAAGGAATCACTGGTGATGTTTAGATTATAGGTCTTGTTTCCTTGTACTATGAAAACCTAACAGATAAGCCAGGCAATGAACATGTACCATGGAAAAATACAACCAAACGAAATGATAAAGCAACACAATCAAAGAACAATGAAATAGATGTAGCCAAGAATGGTTAGGACTTTTGAACTGCATATAAGTCATACTTTGTATATGCATACTTTGACATCGCTGCCAGTCAGACAGCTAGCTCTTAGACCTTTATCCAAACATTCTCACACAATATATAAAACACAAACCTGTTAGCCAGAAACAAGATCTTAGACCTTATCCAAACATTCACACACACACACACACAAAAGGCTTTGAAAGAGATTGGAAAGTCAACCATTGGGAATGCTTTGACAACTGAAAATAAACAAAGACGTTATTTCCAATAATATATTTCCTAAAATGCTACTAGGACCCAAGACTCAAACTGGGTCCGGCTCATCTTGGTCTGGAAACTCAGTTGGCTTTGGATCTGTCCAAGACTGTTTTTCTGCAACAGAAGTATTACTAATAATGCTAAAATGAAAACTCTTAATGCTCAACTAAATCATGACAGTCAGCTAATTTACACTGATCTGACAAAGAACATGCAGAAGAATAGAAATACAAATTCTGCTCCTCAAGCTTTGGGAGTCGCCAAGATGACTCAAGTATCAGCAAGCTATGATTCAGCCCCAATAACTTTGGCTTAACAATTAAAAAGGAACTTCTTGATAAAAAAAGAGGAAATAGAGAAAGAAACTTACTTGAACGGCCCCCTTTTTTCCTACAACAATTGCAGAATGAAAAGACTCCCATATATTTTCCACTGATCTTCTCTCATAGGCATGCAAACATCTTTATAGTCTGCAACATTTTCTTCAGTGAAAGCAGCCTTAATGCCCTATCAGAACTGATAATCCATTAGATATAACGATTACATCACCATCCTAATTTGCACTCTCCATTCTTCAAACCTGCCGACCTTGTTCAGCCCTCTCCATTTTAGCTATTCTTGAATTTAGGCAAACATTGATCTGTCATCCAGATAAAAAGCTATGTCTATAACAGGTTCTCTATTGTGCTTTTGCTGCAAAAGTTTGATTTGGATTAAGCAATGCCAAAAGATCATCATGCTTAATTGCTTGGAATTGGCAATTGAGCTTCTGAGGCAAGTATAGAATTTCTAGTGGAGGCACTTCGATTGCTTTCATCTAGTGCCACAAAAAGGGAGTGCAAGGATGTTCCAAGACAGGTTGTTCGATGTGCAAAATCATTGTGAAATATTAGACTGTCTCACAGGGGTTCAAGACTAATTTTAAACCATTCCCCTTGAATTCTATTCTTTCTTTTTTTTTTTTTTTTTTTTTTTAATAACTTTTTTTTTTCTGCCCTCTTTCTCAAAAAGTTGAGGTCAGTTTTCTGCACCACTGAACCTTCCCAATTCTATCTTCCTGTTGTACTTTCCATCAATTATTCAAGCCCTCTTTTCAGTGCTGTTTCAAACCAGAAGATGCCATTGATTTCTAAAACTCTCTCTAGTTTCTCTCTTGAGTTGAGCTTCAATTTCCAGAAATTGTTTTGCTACAGTGATTTGTGGTTCTGGTTGCTGAAAACTCAAGATTTTAATTTCAACTGGCATCTATTTTTAGTCAAGTACTAATTCTGCTCCACCTCGTCATTTTCTAAAATTTTCTATTTCTGAGCGAAGTTTCAAGTTCTAAATTTTGAACTAGTTTCTGTTTTTGTTACTGAATTCAGTTCAGTTTCTAATTATGTCTATTTCAGAATGTTTCTGAACCTAGTTTCAAATCTGTATTCTTATTTTTGAGTTCCTATATCTTAAAATTGCTACTTCTAATCTTCTGTCATTACCAAAGATCAGTTGCGCTTTCAGATACCCACCCTCAGCAGTATGGGAATTTTCATTGGGGTTCTAAACCCTAGTCAAGTTAATATAAAAATATAGAACAGGAGGAAAATACCAGAGGATCAGATGAGAAGCTTTGCATCCCAGTTAATAAAGATAAAGGAGATTCTCCGAATTGTAATAACTATAAAGATCTAAAGTTGATGGGTTGTATAATGAAGCTATATTAGAGGTGAATTAAAACCCATCCAAGAAAAGAGGGTGACCAATTCAGAATTTCGAAAGGAAGATCTTCAAGAGGCGACTCACCTAATGAGGAGACTCATGATAAGATACAGAGCAAACAAGATGACCTCTGTATGGACTTGATTAAATTGGGCTACACCAAGGATGGACATTAAAACATTCTTTGGCCTTACTCATGAATTATGATGGACAACTTAACTAGATACATACCATGATGTATGATCCTAGTTGATGGTATTGTTTTGTGGATGAGACAAAAGTAGGGATAAGCATAAAAGTGCAATTAAGGAGATACATCCTGGAACCAAAAGATAGGTAAATAGAACTAAGACCAAATAAATGGGGGGGGGGTACTTCACGATCTATGGGTCAGATAATGAGATGGGTGTGTGGGAAAACTAGAAAGGATACAGTTAGGAATGAGAATATTAGAGACCAGTTGGGTGTAGCCCCAGTTCATGATAAACTTAGAGAGGTTCAGTTGGGGTGGCACGGCCATGTTTATCAGAGACCCCCAGAAGCTCCAGTCTGGAAGAGTGATTGAATCCTAGTTGAGGGATACAAAAGGACAAGAAGCATATCTACAGTAAGGTGGAGTCCATAGCATGATTTCAAATAGAGTGCATTCAAAAAAAAAGATCCTTGCATTCAACCCTATAGAAGAATGCTCGGCCATAAACAAGAGGCAACAGGAATGGTTGATGTCCTACAGTTGGAGATATTGTTTGTGTCAATGTAACATGCCAACATGCTATTGTCACTCCCAGGATCCATGTAGTTGACTGCATTAGGTGCAAATTTTTTGGGTGGTTGAGCTTGTTGGGGTCAATGTTGAATGTCAGATGCTGTTTGGCAGACCCTATGAATGGGCTTCTAACTATGGTATTCTTATACTAAGTTTCTGATCCACAAAGAAGGGGTCATTTCTTGAAAAGAACTTTGAAGAATGAAGTAATGAACTAAATTTTCTAAATAAGATTCGATGCTAAGGAATTTGTGACTTCAATAGTCATCAACTGTGATAATGCATAAAGTTCACAGACTGCTGTGTAACGTACATGCCTACATGGACAGCAAGATGCACCTTGCAAGTGATCAGTCATTCTTAAATATACATCAAAACTTCCGAATGACTTCACAAAGTGCATTCAATTCCATAAAAATATGAAAGCATCCACAACCAATCAAAGGAATTTATGAAGCACTGCCAATTGCAAAATAGAATATATTTACTCTAAGTAGCCATAAAAAGTACCACCAAAGTAACCAGTTGATCATAGTGAAGTCAGCATATAGCCAGAAACCAAAGAAACTGATAAAAAAAAAGTGTCCTAGTTACATGGTTCCCTCAACTGCAAGGTCAGGGAGGGGCAGATGTACCAGCCTAAACTTCATCATTTGCAGAGGAGGTTGTTTCCAAGTTTTGAACACGCAAGCAATATGCAACAACAGCGTAACAGATATGCAAGAGAAAACTATAAATTCAAAATATTAAAACTACCTGCAAGACAGGGTTCCGATCTTTCCCCTTTGGTAGGGTTTTAAGCTTTTGATTATCCAACTGACCAAACAAAAGCAAACACAGTCATTAACTCAAAATGCTCAAAGCAGAACGACTATAAATTTAGATCAATTAAACTGAGCATCAGTAGATGTCAAGCGGAAGAAAACAATGAACCCAACACAGAGAATCAACATAAACCCACCAGAAGTACCGCAGCCTGCGCAAAGTAACGGCAGATATGATCACCAATCTTTTTCGAAACGTTCCCAAGTTCAGAATTATCATATCTCTCATTGGCATGGTAATAACCCACAATACTTAAACCTTGCGCACCAAAATGCTCCTCTATCTAACCAATTAAAGCACTCAACACTAATAAATCAGAAACTATAGATCCAATCAAGAATTAGATACAAATTATAGAAGTGGAAGTGAAAATGATCCAACCTGAGTTAGTGCAATTTCAAGAGTTGGAAGGAGACCAATCTGAGAGTGAGAAAGAGGGATTGCATCAACAATATCAATGACCCCATCATTCTTGCCAAGACTACCAACAAGAATGCCATTGACAGAGGATGTTTTGTGTTTTAGGGCATGTAGAACGAGCTTAATGTAAGGCTTCTGACCAATCTCATACTTCAATTCACTACCCATGATTCCCCGAAATCACTTGCAACCGAAACAATATCTTGGCAATTTAGATATTGAAGGAGATTTGTCGAACAAAAATATTAAATAATTCAAAAACTCGAGTTCGGGAAAACCTGGTTCTTCGTTCTGGAGACGAAGCAGATCCTGATTTTCCAACTTCAAGAGAAGAACGAGGTCTTCACCACTATTCTTGAGTCACCCCTCCTCCTTCCAGGTCAGATCGGTAAAAAGCTTTTACTCTATGAGTCTGTTTGTTTTGATGGAAAAGATTTCTTTAAATTTTCACGAAACGTTGGAACATTGACCTTCCTGAGAAAAGCAATTCGCGTAAAATTTTACGTTAAGACAAACGGAGCCTTATTTGTCCCATGTGGTTTACCCACTTTTTGACCTAGGGATATCATTATCATTTGCATCATTTTAACCAAGTTTTAAAGTATACCCAAATTTTAAATTTTTTTTATCACGTATCGGCAATGGTATAAATTTCGGTCGAAATTTCGCATTTTTTGAAAAGTTAAACTCATGAGGATTGAAAAAAGTATTCAGTTTCGTTCGAAACTGTCGAAATTTCGTCAAAACTTGTCGAAACCTGGTTCAACCCAGCTAGACCAGCTAGTTTATGAGAAGAAAAAAAATTCCAAATTTCGTGGGAAACATAGGAAATTTCGTGAAAATTTGAAAAATTTCGAGAAATTTTGTAAAAACCTGATATTTTTTCCTATAAATTTTATAGCTTTCTCAAATTTTTAATTTTTTTTTGTTTATTTTATGTTTCTCTAAATACCATGACAAATACCCCCTCCATTAGGACTTTCTATCCAAATTACGTATTCCCTTAGATTGATTATTTTAAGCATGTTGATGACCAGACTCATAAAATTATAATTATCGATTACCTTGACAACCATAAACATAAACTGTCATGGGATGTTTATGTTCATTGGTTGGAGAAGAGGATGTTACAAGCATAGTACTACTTAGCTTACAGGATGAATGCACTCTTGGCACTAAGTTGTATTTTCTTTTTATTGTTAGTTATTTTGAAGTTAGAAATTATATATCGAATATTATGTTCTTAAGTAGTTAAGTTTATAGTGTGCTTTATTACAAAAAATAAAAATTTATAGTGTACTTTTTGGACAACTTTACATTGATTTTATGTACATTGAATGACATATCTACATTGATTTTTTTAGCAAAATACAGCAAATATGTTCTTTATACTCTAATTAGATTAAATGCAAAATCTCACCCTAAAATACTCCTTAAAACCTGTCGAAACTTGTACGAAAAATCATAAGTTTCTTCGAAATTTCTCAGTTTCCCACATAAGTTTCCCATTTTCACTTGGTTGAAACTTGAGTTTCCCTCGAATTTTTTTCTATACATTTCGGTAATTTATCGGTTGGGTGATTTTAAAAGACGTTGCGATTCGTATCTTATCTAAAATACATATCGATGGGTGCATAATTGAATAGAAATGATCAAAATACATATGAAAATAATATAATTTAAATAGAAAACAATAAACTATATCTTAAAAAAGAAAGAAAATGACCATAAGAACAAGAAACCATATTTCAATTAGGAGGCTTGTATGTCCACCCCATTTTTTCAATCTAAGCATTTAGTTATCCAAAGTTTTGGGATGTGCAAATTCAAGAAGTTTCTTTTAGTGTTAATGGGCAAGTTGGTCTACTATCTTTCTAAGTTTATATCATTATTGTTCAACTATCAACTTGGAATTGAATTTTTTAGATTCCAAACCATTGGCAAGTAAAGCTTAAAATAGGGTCAGCAAGGAAGCAATTTGAAAACAAAAACCCATGATGTTGAACTAAAAAACTGAAATAATAGCGCTTCAATGCAATGTAGACCCTCAAATCAAAGAAAAAGGAAAAGGAGATAAGAGAAAACTTACAAGGTGAAGAAATAAACGAGAAGGATAAGAGGCTAAGAACATGGGTCTTATCAGTATGTATCGCATTGTATTGGCACGTATCAGTGTGTATTGGTTGATACAGTGAGATACATAAGAGACGATTTGGAAAAACAAAAGTTTGGATACATATCATCATGTATCGTATTGCAAGCTTGCGACACCAATACGTATCGGCCGATACTTTAAACCTTGATTTTAACTATGATTTATAATGCTTAGTTAATACTCCAATTTTCAATTTGTAAGGTGAACTATATTGCTAGGGGAGCTAACACAATAGCTGATAACCTAATTAGGAGGACATTGTCTTTTGGGAGTGCGACTTTGTCAACTTCCACTCTATTGGGGATCTTTGTAATCTTGACTTCACGAATTGAGTCCCGATCAGCAACCCCGACGCTTCCTGACCACAAAGATCAGTGGGGCCCAAGGTAAAAAACATTTTTTGAAAAAATAAAATTTTTTTTCCCACCAATAGGACTCACTGGTTTTTGTGGTCAGGAAGCCATGGGGAGCACTCTGTGCTCTGTGCTCCCCCGACGGGGAGATGATCCGGATTCTCTTCCCCGCCTCCCTCCAACCCCCCTCCAAATAAAAAATAAAAAATAATAACCATACTGGAGTTTCAAACTGTTAGGCAACTCTACTTCAATTCCACAATCAAGCAACAAAATGGGTGGGGTGACAAAAATTTGGGGCACAATGTGACAATGTGCTTCCTTAAGCTTAGCACTCCAAAGATTATAAGAAAAGCCACTAAGCTTTGATTTTGTCCATGTAAAAAAAAAATATAACTGGAAACTAAAACTACACCTGATAAACTTTTGAAAAATGCAGATGCATAGCATCTCTGGTTCACACATAGATTTCAAACTAGGCAGCCAATATGAAATCAGTTTTTCATTTAAATGATGCCAATCTTGTTGGCCACATCCAAAGCATCGTAGTCTGGAGTCAACCTCACATATGCCTTCTTGGTGCCGTCGGGTCTAACAAAAAACAGAAAAACAAAATGTCAGTACTGAAAAGAAGTATCGATGAAAACCATCAACTAATTTCTAGTTAGAAGAGAACCAAACAGAAAACAGCTAAAAGAACAAGTAAAATTAATACAAAACATACAAAAGAAACCCACCTAATAACTGGAGGTATATTGATGCAGTTGTATCAGAAAATGATACCAGAATGGGCAGGAAATGCAAGAAAGCTTTGGGTACTTATATTATAGGTGAAGCATTCTAATTTCCCAGGTTCCATTACAGATCTAATTTATGAGCTCAAAAAGCTGAAGGGAAAGGGGTGGTTGAAATTGCTACCCAGTACTAGTTTAAAAAAAATGTTCTAGATTTACAGAGTATAATTTTAAGTATATTCAATCAAACGACTCAAACCAGCAAATGTGATTAGAATACTTAATGAGTGAAATTAGGAAATTCTAATATCAGAAAACAGAAACTGGATTTCAGGAGTTATTGACATTTTAAGCTCTACAAACATGCTGGAAGGCTCTGCTTTTCTCTTTTACTTCTGATTTCTACTGAAAAATTGAATTTTTTTTTCCAGAACTAAAGAGCTCTACGGAGTACAAAAATGAGGGAAGTCTCTTCTTCTGGCATCCTGCTTTCATCTCTTCTTATAATTCTGAATTCTGCCACAAATCAGGAGGAATCTCTTGAATCCTTTCTCTTATTCTCTCTCTTTAGACTATTTATAGCATCTTCTAATGCAGTACCGCACTTCTAGATCCATTTTCAGATAATTTTTTCTTGCATACCTCTCTAGTTACTGGCATTATTTACTTCAAAAACTCCGTATACTAGTATTGGTACTCATCCTCCCTAAAACTCTGCTTTTGTTTCCTGAGAAAACCCAATCCACTTCTGCTACTTGCCTTCTTTGTAGCACTAGAACTATGCATAACTTCTTATATCATCAGAACTCTATCAAACTTTGCAGGATCTATTCCTCTGCCAGAGTAGACTAATTGACCAGTCCAAATATACACATCCTTCAGTTGTCCTATTTGAACTCTATTCTGTGGTTCTATCATCTGTTAATCCCTTGATGGATCTTTTGGTTCCAAATAAGCCTACACCATATGCCAAGGGGTAGCTTCTAGCATCATGTGAAAATGACTTTATTTCTTATATAGCCATGAAGTAAATGTTGTACAATTTCAATGCAAATAAGAGACTTTAATCAAGGAGGGCTTCGACCCGACAATCACCCTGGTGGGAATGATAAATAAGATCATGCAAACTGAACAAGCGTGTAAATCAAGATTTCCAATACACAGAACATGTAAACATGCACAGGGTGGATCACAGAAAAATAAAGAGAACTAGGACCATATGGGGGATTTTTTCTGCTCACCAACTGAGAATGTACACATAAAGAGAACCAATTAAGATTTGCAAAAAGGAGAACCAATTAAGATTTGGGAAAAGGTGACACAGAATCCAAGTGTGACACTAGAATTTTCCTTACTTGTCAAATGAAAAAGAGAAAAAGAAATCCCCACACAGCAGTTTAGAATTGAGTCATGCATGAAAAAAAACCAGGTTCTAGACAAACACCTCAACCAATTTTAATTATGGTAAATCCAAAAGATCACAGGTTTACCTGATCAATGTATTGACTTTCTTGGTCTGGATGTCATACATCTTCTTCACAGCATCCTTGATCTTCTTCTTATCTGCCCGAATATCAACAATGAAGACAAGGGTGTTATTGTCTTCTATTTTCTTCATGGCAGATTCAGTTGTGAGAGGAAACTTGAGAATCTGATAGTGGTCAAGCTTGTTCCTTGGGGGAGCACTAATGCGGGGATACTTTGGATTTCGCTCTTTCTTCAATGTCTTTGGTCGGTGGAAAGTTACTGAAGTACGGATCTTCTTTGCCTTCTTTTTCAAAGTAGAAGCCCCTGATTTTACCGCCTTGGCAGCCTTCAATGCCTGGGCCTTTGCATCAGGCTTCTTCGTAGTAGCTATCAAAGAAAACAACAATGGGAGGATCAAAACTCCAGATGAGAGCAGGGAAAACAGCTGAGAAATCCAGAATACATACAGAAAAGGATATCTAAGGCTGAAAAGGAACAAATGCTAAGATCTAAGCGGAAAAAAAAGAAGCTAGAAGAGCAACCCAGAAAAAAGAAGCTCTTCTGGGGATGAAGTACAAATCATTTAGCAAGGCCAACACAACTATGATAAATGTGCACAAGCAGCACAAACTAAAAAGTAACGGTGTACCTTTAGCAGGAGGAGCCATTTGAAACAACTTGTTCTTTGTTCAGCTAACCAACTACAAAAGAGAAGCAGACGGAAATCATCAAGACAAGCATGCAAAAAGTAAACTATAAATGAAGTCAACATTTTATACCAGAAAGCATATCTAAGGTAAGTGATATACTTGATCATCACAACTTGTTATCCCATGGTTATTATTATTATTATTATTTTAATTTTGTCGCTACAAGAAGATTACTAATGTAATCATTTGTGCATTCAAATATTTATTGTGAACAATGAACTGTTAAACTTGTCCTATTGGGAACTGCTAGCTTAAAATTTATGAGCTTCTAACCATTAGGTAAAAGCTCTGAAAGGCAGAAAGGACAAATATAAATCAATAAATGGCAAATTTGTATCCATCATACCATCCACAATTTAGAAAGAAAATAAAAATGCAACTTGCCACAAGTCATACAACAGCACACAAAGAAATGTCCAAATAAGATAATTTAGTTCAGGTTATGGAGATTGTGGGGAAAAAATCCCACACAAAATAGCCCCGACGTTTACCAAGAAGACAATCTTTGCTTGAGTTAGTGCAATGTTTTAGAAGTACAGAGAATTCTTCATGAATATTCTATATAAAGAATTTCAGTGTTCAACCCAATTTCATTTACATTGAACAGATGAACCAAAAAAACAAAGGATAAAGTAATTGTTTCTTGCACAGATACATGGAAGGAGATGTATACATATGTGTACAAAGTTGAAATACTTCAGTAAAACATAACAAGAGAATCACCACATAAAACATTGTAGAGAAACCTGCACCATAGGCAATAAACACCCATGAAGGAGGGAAAACATCAAATTTAACCTTCTTAATGTCAAAGCTGGATTGAAATATCAACCTTTTCCTCATGAAAATGGATGTTGTCAATCCAAGAAAAATTTAACGACGTATTACCCAAAATTTAACTTCGTTTAGCATCTATTAACAACCAAACAACTACTACAGTCCACAAAAATCCTACCTGCCGAATCAAAGAGTATCACTCTAGCATCCGAACAACTCTATCCATTTGTCAAGAATGAAGGGCCATGATAGATCCCTTAACATCCATATAAAAGTAGAAGTCCTCTTCCCAACAATTCCAATTACTCAAGGAATATCCAATTACTAAGTTCATAGTGCCAGAGCTTTTCATTCAAGAAAATGCCCACAATCAATCAAGAAAAAATGACACTTTTTCCAACCGATTCAGTTTCACTTCCACCCATAACCTAACCTTCCTCCACACTGAACACGTTCACAATTAAAACAAGAAAAACATTTCTAAACCTTAAACCCTTCCATATGTAAACCTAGATCTAATAGAAATGACAAAAGTAAACTCTGTAAATTACTTCAGCAGAGCCAGAATCAATAACCCAACTTCAAGATTTCATAAATAAAAACATAAATGAATGGAAATTCGAGCGTGTAAGAGATAGGGCTTTAGCGAGAGAGCACGTTGTCCTTACCTCTGCAGAGGAAAAACCTCTTGAGTTCTTCTCAGTTCCCTTCTGGCCAAGGGGATAAGCCAGGGTTTCTCGGGTATGTACTGCGATGAGTTGGGACTGAGAGGATTTATCCCATCCGTTCATTTCTCAATGAGTCCGATATTCGATCGGAGCCGTCGATATTAGGTCAGGTGGCTTCACCGGTTCTCATGATCATCTGCTTGTTTAGTAGGATTTCTAATTGGGCCGGAGTGGCGGGCCTGTTTGGGGCTGGCCGGCATTATGATCAAGCCCATCTCTTTTAACAGGCCCGGATTTGAGATGAATCATGTCAGTGAGCTTTTTTTTTTTTTCTTTCGGTTATTTCAGACCAGCCACAAGGATTGGGGCCCATAACAGAGATGGGAAAGGGGGAAGGCGTGGAGGAATAGAGGTTTGAACCCATGATTTTTTTGGACTTACTGTCTCTACCTATGAGTAAGGGTGTCAATTGCATACTGAAATCGTTTACATCTACCAAACAGCACATTACCACACTGTTCAAAATTCGGTATGAAACTGAATCTTGAAATTTGGTGCAGTATGTACAGGTTTTAAGTACTACCGTCATTTATGTACCAAAATCAGTACCAAATTAAAAGATATAAATGTAATTTTATAATTAAAACACTTTACCTTTATATATCCCTAATTCTCTATTTCAATCTTTGGTTTTGTCCTTCACTCATCTTCTTAGATCTACTTGCTTTGTCTCTGTTAATTAAATTTATTTGCTTTGTCTTCATTAATATTAGATTGTATCAATTGTTTGATCGCAATTTCATTAGGATCTTAATGAACTAATAACAAAAGTGACATGGGTTCATTCGTACCCAAATTGTACCGCAAAAGATACCGACTGTTTAAATTGTTTTTCTGCACCGATTTAATTCCAAAACCGTACCGAATCGTTTTTGCAAATACATAAACCGTATCGTACTATGTAAATTCGGTAAGCAACGGTTTTGGTTTTGGGTCTTCAAAGTTGGAACCGTACTGAATTATCGAAACCGAACCGATTGACACCCTTATATATGAGGTTTTTGTAATCACTGATAAGGTTTTGAAGCAATCTGTAGCAGGTTTCATTTTTGTGTTGTTAATTATTAATAATTTTATGTATTGATAAATATCGGCCAAAGAATCAATATTGATCTCCATCAAGAATCTTTCTTGATATGTGCAGGGGTACATAACACAGATCTAAATAGCGTGGGATGGAGCATTGGCCTTTCTGTGAAAGGAAGACTAAGTTATGCTAGTACTGGAAGAATAGGGGAAGGAAAGGTAGACGAGGCCATACTAGTTGGGATCAAGGATGGGCTGGATCAAGCGTAGAAAAGGAATATCTTACTGGATGAAATTTGGTGTGATGACAAGAATGTGCTACATCTTCTCTCATCACGGAATCACAACATTTGGCCAATAGCATATGTCCCCATTTTGGTTAACATAATATGTAATATTAAAGACTCTCACCTTAGTGGGTGTAGCCAGCCATGCTCCAACAATGGTTTAACCATATAGCATATGAATCTTCTGCACTAGACTATCACAACAGAGTGGTTGTAATAGATACAACCAAAATATGTAGTTGTTGCTTTAACTAATATAATATATTGCTTATTTAGCAAAAAAAAAAAAAAAAAAAAAAAAATCAATATGAATTTTACATTTTGATCAATCCAACACTAATTCCTGGATCCTTATTATGCTAAACCCGGGGGAGGGGGGTTAATCGACTAGGGATGATCACCAAGAAAGCATGAGGTCATGAATTTAAGGCTTGTTTGGTTATATCCAGGGATAAATGAAATGGAATTTCAAAATCTATAGATTTCAAATCTACGGATTCGTAGTTCAAAAAATTAAATTTTCGTTTAGCCTCAAATCTATCGAAATTTATAAAGTTTTGTTGAATTACTCCGCGTGAATCAACAAATTTCATCAATTTTATACGTATGGTGAAATTCTTGGATTTCATTCAATGCTCAAGAATGACTTAATTCACGTTTTTAGTTAAAAAAATATAAATCTAAGAATATTTTATAACTAAACAAGTATAAATCTCCGATTCATGAACCTAAGAATTTGAAACCTTTAAATTCATATAACCAAACAAGCCCATTAATCTGTCACATCATTGATAATATGATTTGCTTCATTGTAGACATGGATCTAAATGTTGTGAGAAGTCACATTCTTGGGAGTGGTTTGTGGTTACATGTCGTTTCATGTGGGAGTTCATCTTTTTTATGTAGTCACTAGTGAGTTTGGCAACAGACCTCTCTTCATGTTTTGTATTGGCCAGCTGAGGCTTATGTGTTTGCCTAGGTTTTTGAACAAAAAGAAAAAATTTCCTAAATAGAGAAACATAGATATCATTGATGATGATTTTACCAATAGAACGAATTTTCCTTTATTCTATTACAACTACTCTTACCTAAAAAAACACACCATCAGAGGAGAGATAGAATTGGTCATTTTATGTGGAAAAGTGGGGCTATGATTGTGGCTGGTCTCTGGTTCACATGTGATATGGTTTCCATATTTTTCATTCACAAATATAAAAGAATAACATTTTACATACCTACGTGTCTATAAGGCACAGGGTCATATATTTTCTTTGTGTATGAAACGCTTGATAAATTGACACGTTTGGTTACCAATTTATTTATTTTTAGTCCACACGTGGTTACCAAACTCATAATAGTGTGACGGTTTGGCAAATTTTGCATATTCGTTTCTAGGAGAACTGGCGAAATTTGCTGAAATTTTTGGGGGTACTTAGTCCCAAATTTGGCGTTATTCTAATTTGATGCTAATAAACACACTAGAATTGTTCGTTTTGCTTAAAACCTCACATAAATTGGTGTTCTTAATTAGCACATATTCGATTGTATACAGGTAAAAACTGGAATTCTAAAATATTATTTTAAACAATTAAACCAAAATAAAGATGTACAAGTACAATAAGCATCATTATAAAATACTGGTATACAAATACATTCACTAAGTACATATCTGTGTTGGCACCACCTGTATCATGTTCATGCCAAGTACTATGCCTCGGTGGATTCATCTACTGTGAGTCATATTTTTTTTTGGTAAACAGCACTTCTTTTAAATAATTAAAAAAAATACAACCGCATGAGTACACAAAGTCGAAACGAACCAAGGAGCGGCATAGACCAAACGCGCACCAGCAATGGACGGGCCGAAGCCGGGATAAGGGTTGGGTCAAGCCCAAAATGGATCGCGTCCATAATACCCTTAGAACAAACACCCACATAGGGGGAGATACAAACACCCACTTAAGGGGAGATACAAACACCCACTTAGGGGGAGATACAAACACCCACATAGGGGAACCTACAAACGCCGCAGGGCGGACACAAACTCCACGGGGGCGATGGTAGCAACGAAAGTGCGGAGAAGGTGTAGACCGCCATCCGACCCCGCCGATAGGCGACTAGTCAAGCTCGACGGAACAACTTGTACCCAAAGTTGGAGTTGTTCCGCGTGTGCACCAAAATAAACGCCCTGGCGCACCGGAAACGCCGTAAGCCCGTAACCAAAGGAGCTGTGATGAAAAAAAGAAAGAAAAATAAAAATAAAAACAAGAAACAAAAACAAAGCGCGCAACCACGGATCTAAGGGGAAACCCTAGATCGGTTATAACGGAGAAAGTGAAACGGAGGCGGGAAAGAGGGAGGCGGAGACGGGAAAGAGGAGCAGGAGATGCCGGGAGAGAGAAACGAGAGGGCGGGAGAGAAAACGAGAGAAACAGAAACGAGAGAGAAAACAGAGAGATCGGGAGAGATAAAACAGAGAGAGAAACAGAGAGGGAAAACGGGGGAGAGAGAGAAACGAGAGAGGGCGGGAGAGAGAAAACGGGAGAGAGAAACGAGAGAGGAAAACGGGAGAGAGAGAAACAGAGAGGGCGGGAGAGAGAAAACGGGAGAGAGAAACAGAGAGGGCGGGAGAGAAACAGAGAGGGCAGGAGAGAGAAAACGGAGAGAAAAACAGAGAGAGCAGAGAAAAACGAGAGAGAAATGGGAAGGAGAAACAGAGAGGGCGGGAGAGAGAAAACCGGAGAGAGAAACAGAAGGGAAAGAGAGAGAACGGGAAACGGAAGGGGAACAGGGGAGGCGGAGAGACACTGGAGTCTCCCCCAAACGCCGCCGATGGAGTTGCGAGCGGCGATGGAGGAGTTGCGAGCGTTTTTTCTTGCTTTAGATGAATGACTAGTGATTAAAAAGAGTGAAAGCTAGGGGTTTTGATTTGTTTCAGGGTGATTTTTTACTGTGAGTCATATGACTCAAGTTTCATGCTAGAAGACCCAAAGGTTACAGTTATGAGTTTCTCCTCCATAATTTTTCAAAGTCATTCCATGACATTTCATGTTGATCGTTGCAAACAATGCTATATCAGTCAAGAATGAAGTGAGACCTACTGCAATATGTCAAAGATCGAAAGAAAATATGTCAAGAATATAAAAAGTAAGAGAGAGAATGTATGGGGAGCTTTGGAGAAGAGAGAGATTCGATAAAAATAGGTTGGAAATTCGGAGAAATATTGGTTTTTATCATCGAAAATATCGCTATTTTCAGCAATATTTCGCCAAAAATCGCGGGCCGGTTGATTATCACGAAATATCGCGAAGATTTCAGCGATCTTTTGTCTGTGTCGGTCTCACTCTAAAAATAATTGCTAAACACTGAACCGTAAATTTCGGCAAAATGTTTTTCTATGCTCATGACATGATGCGTACCAAATAGATACCAAATTTATTATTTTGTTTTAAACACAATACCTAACTCATTATTAGTTGGAATTCCTAACTCCTTGTCTCCATACCTAACTCGTTATTGAATGGACTTCCAAACTCCTTGTCTCCATACCCCTTTTCCTTGTGGTTTGAATTTTATTTGATCACTCATAAAATCCATGGCAAACCCACTATAGTACAGAGAGAAAATGGGGTCTTTTTTGAATTCCATCTGCAAATTCCAACACCCAAACGTGCTTCTCCCTTCAATAGTCTCAAGACAACATTCACATCTCAGCCCTCAGCTAAGAACTTCCACTAAGAAAGTGGAAGTCACGAAGTCACACAATACAACAACAACAATAGTAACAGCAACAGCAACAAGCAAAGGTGCTCAAACTGTGTCATCTAACACTAGAAGGCCATTGCTACCATCTCTACTGGCTGTCATCTTCAATGTATTGAGAGATATCATCAATAACTTCAGTAGTGATGAAGCTCCTCTCCCATCTTTCATTGATCCACAATATGTTCTATGTGGTAACTTTGCTCCAGTAGATGAGCTTCCCCCAACCGAGTGCCAGGTTATAGAGGGAGAACTTCCATCTTGCCTCAATGGAGCTTACATTCGAAATGGTCCCAACCCACAGTACTTCCCAACTGGCTCATACCACCTATTTGATGGAGATGGAATGCTTCACACCCTCACAATTTCTGACGGCCATGCCATCCTATGTAGCCGTTTTGTCAAAACTTATAGATTCAATTTAGAACATGAAGCTGGTCAGCCAATCTTCCCAAACATGTTCTCAGTCTTTCACAGTCTCACCACCAGTTCTATCACCACTCTCTTGTCTATTGCAGCAAGAACCTTGAGTGGACAAATTGATAATGCAAGAGGGGGTGGTCTTGCCAATACCAGCCTTGTTTTCTTTGGACAAAGTCTCTTTGCTCTTGCTGAATCAGATCTTCCATACGCAGTTCGTGTAGATGAATCTGGTGACACTGAGACCATTGGGCGCTATGATTTTAATGGAGAACTGTTGGTAAACATGACAGCACATCCAAAGATTGATCCAGACACCAAAGAAACATTCGCTTTTCGCTATGGCCCGAAGCATCCATTCTTGACCTTCTTCAGTTTTGATCCAAATGGCTCAAAGCAACCAGATATACCCATCTTCTCTTTATCCCATCTGTCTTTGATTCATGACTTTGCCATCACTAAACATTATGCAATATTTCCTCAAATGCAGATCACATTAAACCCAATGGCAATTATGAAAGGAAAACCTTTGATACAGTTAGACCATGCAACAGTGCCAAGGATTGGTATTATTCCAAGGTACGCTAAGGATGATTCAGAGATGAAGTGGTTCAATGTGCCTGGATTTAACATCTTTCATATCATAAATGCATGGGAAGAGGAAGAAGAGGATGTAATTGTCCTAATCGCGCCCAACATGTCCGTAGAACACTGCTTGGAGAGGATTGAGTTGAACCATGCATCGGTAGAGAAGGTTAGGATCGATTTAAAGAGAGGAATTGTTTCAAGATTTCCATTGTCTGCGAGGAACTTAGATTTTGGGGTGATAAACCCAGCCTTCGTGGGGAAGAAGACCAAGTACGCTTATCTGGGTGTTGGAGACCCAATGCCCAAGATCGCTGGGGTAGTGAAGCTGGATCTTTCAGGGTGGGAGCATCAAGAACATGTTGTGGCTAGTAGAATGTATGGGCAAGGGTGCTATGGTGGTGAACCCTTCTTTGTGGCAAAAAACCCAGATGACCCAAAAGCTAAGGAGGATGATGGGTACTTGGTTTCTTACGTTCATAATGAGATTTTAGACGAGTCGAAGTTCTTGGTCATGGATGCAAAATCACCTTCTCTTGAGATAGTTGCAGTAGTGAAGCTGCCTCAACGAGTGCCCTATGGATTCCATGGACTATTCGTGAGGGAAAAAGATCTCAAAACATTATGAGCAATTCATAGTTGCCCAAAGGAAATCTCTCTCTTGGTCATAGGGGTATCAATATTTGTATACTTATGTATAATAATCAACCCCGCTTCATTTAATCAGGAGTTTACATGGAACATATTTTTATTCGGATTATAGGAGATGTATGCTGATTTTTTTTCTTCTTCTTTCTTTCTCTTATGTATTTTCGCAGTATCTGAATGCTGAAATCATGTAGTATCACACATCAAAAAGGGTTTTGTAACAAGTAAAAAAAGAAAGAAGAATCTTCTTCTTCTTCCTTTCTTTCTTTCTTTTTTATTTTATTTTATATATATATTTTTAATGTATTTTCGCAGTATGTGGATGCTGATGACATGATGCGTAATAATATCATATCACATATTTGGTACAAAAGGAAAGCATATCTATATCACATATTTGGTACAGTGATGAAAGAATCATGACTCTCATACCAAAACCCTTGAAAACACCATGGCCTCTTCAACATCTGACAATCCTGTTAGAAATAGTCTCAGAAATGGAAAAAACTATTTACTCTAAATTTCAATCCCCCACTCTTTTAAACTTTTTTGTTGAATTGGCAAATATGGAAGTACACAAGGATAATAGTTGTATTATAACTAATATAAGACCCCTGTTAAGTAGGACTTTTAGTATTATTTCTCCCCTAAGTAGTTGTAACTCTCAATAATATGCATTTTAATCTAGTTGCTTATGGTTTTTCCTATAAAAAAAAAAGGTTGTAAATCCGTATTAATTATTGGAAAAATTAGCGTGATTATTTACTTTTAGGTTTCTCTTTACAAAAATAACCACTCAATGTTTCACTTAACAAAATTAATTAAAACTTAGTTTTCATTCACTAAACTAACAAAAATAATGAATTTTCATCCCTTTGGACATTTTTACCCCTAAATTTGCCCATACAAATATGGGAGTGAAAATGTCCAAAGGGTATGAAAAATTAGTGAATTTTCTTTTTGGACAAAATTGTAATTTTTCCCTCTTTAATATGGTTAATTAGTTTACGGGTTAAAAATGTCCAAAAGGGTGAAAAAGCACTATTTTTGTTAGTTTTGTAAACCCAAACTCAGTTTTAACTAATTTTGTTAAGTGAACATTGAGTGGTTACTTTTGTAAAAGGAAACCTAAAAGCAGCTAATCACGTAATTTGTCCTTAATTATTTGACAAATCCCTTTCACAAAAGAAAACATTTTGTTTGTTTGAAAAAAAAATTCAAACAAAATGAAGTAGTCCTTGGATGATTGGATCTCTTCAAATCCCCTTTGTGACTCTGAGGGTTGTTTCGTGGGTGGGTTTCTAGGAGGGTCTCCCATGATTGTGTGCTTGAAGTTGAGCCAAGGGCCATTTGTGAAGGGTTGAGGACTGAAGTTGGCGGTTGATAGGAGGTTGTCTCCTCTCCAACTTGAGACTGGCTCCTTGAAGATGTCTAGGTTGTTGTATGTGGACTGGGGGAGGGTCAACCAGCTTATTGAGATCCAAGGTTACCTTGGAAGAGGCGATCGTATAATTTGTATTCGGTGCTCTTGATCATGTTGCTGATTTGATGTCAAAGTTGGCACTTAGTCTTAAGTGCTCTTTGATGTTCTTTCAGGATATTCCCCTGGATTTGGAAGAGGTTTGCCAAGCAGATCAAATTGCTAACGTCTTTTAGTTTTGTTTCCTTGGGTCTTTTGACCTTTTTTATGTACCCCTTCAAAAAGAAAAGAAAAGAAAAAAAAAGGCTATCATTAAATACTATATATTTTCAAACTCTTTTTATATGCCAAGTGAGAAAGTTTAGGGTGGTTGGATGTAGTCATGCTTCAGTCCTGCGATTGTTGGATTGAGATTGAGTTTAAATGCAATGAATGGTCGAGATCAAACATTTCGATCTCAATCCAATAGTCGTAAGTAAATGCGCTGGACTGAAGCACAATATTATCATCCAACTCTTTAAATTAAACGAACTCTAATATTAGTTTTAAGAACTGAACTGAAATATCGACAAATCCAAAAAACCAAACTGAAGTCAAAAGCCCTAAATCACTTTCTCAGAGTTGCTCCACTTCAAAAGAATCAAAACTCCAGTGAGCGAAGCAGCAACGGTGGCAAAGAGGGGGAAGACTAGGTAAACTCGCCAATCTTTTTCCCTTTTTTTTTTTTTTTGGTAACCCCTTTCTTTTTATTTTCTGGGTCTTTCGGATATGAATTTACATCTAGTTTATCTTTTAAGAATTATCTTATAAGCTTTGATCTTCTGCTTTTAAGATCTTAGTCCTGTATAAAAGCACTTCAAATTAAGTGAAAAAAATGTTTTCTTTCAACGGGTTGTACGGTAACGATTCTGGGCACACTTTTATTTTGTATGTAAATTGCTTCTCTGGGGCAGAATTGCTTCCGTTGAAAACGCGCGGGAACAACACAGGAGTTGACGGTGATCTATCGAAGTAATTTCAGTCGACTTCAAACAAAACCCTAAGGTTTCTCGTCTCTCTGCACTCTCTCGCGTCTCTCTCTGCACTTCTCTCTGGTCTCTCACGTCTCTCTCTTGTCTCTCACGTCTCTCATCTCTCCCTGGTCTCTCTGAACTCTCTGAACTCTCTGAACTCTCTCGACTCTCTCTCGTCGCTCTCAACTCTCCCGACTCTCTCTGGTTTCTCTCAACTCTCTCTAGTCTCTCGAATCTCTCTAGTCTCTGTCGTGTCTCTCGTCTGTCTGAAGCCTAAGCAAGCGTAAGAGGTCGAGGCCGCAAGCTCTCTGTAATCGATCTCTCGGCAACCGATCTCTCTACCAGAAACCGAAGCCCTCTTGTGCAAGCGAAGCCCTGTCTCTGCAACCGAAGCCGTGTGTCTGCACCACTTCTTCATTTCGTTCAATTGCTTCTGATTCAAGGTATTTTCCACTTATGCATATTTTGGGTAGTTGCTGCTTTTATTAGTCCTGCGTTCAGAGGCTATTGGGGATTTTCTTCAGATTTTTTATCATTGAAAATGGGTTGTTTACAAATCATTCGTCTCCTAAACTCATGCCTAAATTGATTATGGGTTGAGATTGTTTGGTGGGATTCTGGGTTCCTAACGATATAATGCCTAAAATGATTATGAATTTATTTTTTATTTCTTTAACTGAGTATGCTTGGATGAAGACCCGACTGTGGAAGCTAGATGCATATGTCAACATTCAATCCTGACTCGACATTGATCCTAATCTAACACCATCCAGACCTGATCCCGACCCGCCCTCGACATTGCCTATTTTATCATTGGAGTTTTCAGTTTTCCTGTTTGGAGCTCTGTTTGAATTTGTTTTAACAGAATACTACTTAATATTTGGCTTTCATGAGAAGTTATTTTTGATGTTGCCGCTGGAGGCTGCGTTCTTATCCTTCTTTGAGAAGTTGCTAAGAAAGTACTAGCCTTTTTGTTAAATGCTTTTGACATTGTTGTTGCAAATATGATATTGTGGATTGCATTTGATATTCATTACCACCTATTTTAATTATTTTTTTGTTAAATTTTTGTTTGACATGAAGATCATTCGAGCTTTCCTTGGAGTTTGATTGAGTTTTCAGATGTCAAAACTGACTAAAATATGATCTCAGTTCTGTATTGCAAATGTCTTTCTAGCATTTCTCAGTCTCAGTGATAAGTCGTGAGCAGAGTCAAGTCCTTAGAAGTTATTTGAATTTTTCTGCCTTTGCTGTCCGTAAATGAATTTTGTTCATAGTCTTTCTTTTTCTTTGTACTTGTATATATAATTCTGTCTGTTTGGCTCTTACTGTGATGAAAAATAAAACTATCGAGGATTGGGTTTGTCTTTGCTCTTGAATGGTCCCAGCACTCAAAAGGTTCCTTTTTTTTCTTCTCTCAGTGCATTCCCTCACCACCTTTGTTCAGGTTAGACTCTTTTGTAACTAAGCATGATGTGCCAGCTAATGCATAAGCACTCTATTAATCTGCTGCATGAACAAGTAAATGTTGCAAAATTATAGGCATTTAGAAGATGAGGGGAAGCTGAAGGACTAAGTTGAAGTGTAGTTAGAAACAAATTCTCTGCATTGGGAATTCAATCTAAGTCAATCAAGGAGAGATGAAGACTGATTACAAACTCCAGTTCCTTTTTTTCTTTTCTTTTTTCTTTTATTAAAAAAATGTGCCCATTTTGGCACATAAGTCGTACATACCATACAAGATTCTGTGCCAATTTTGCCAGAAAAACGTGCCCATTTGTGTCCAACCATACAAGATTTCAGTACAAATTTTGTGCCAAATTTACCCAATTTGGCACAGAAGCATAAAAAGTGCATTCTGTGCCGAATTGGAAAATTTGGCACAAAATCATTGCGAAACAACCCTTAGGTAACCTCACCTGTCTTTTTCCTTTCTTTGTCTTTTCTGGGTCTTTAGGATATGGATTTACATCTAGTTTATCTTTTAAGCTTTGATTCTGAAGAACTCTCGGAAGCTTGATTATTTCTGTTTTGTTAATGGACAAGGAACTTGTTTTTTAGGTGAATAGCAGGGGAGTTTTAAGATCTTCTGCTTATGTCTTGAAACGGTGAAGCCAATTGGTTGCTGAAAGATCTTAGTCCTGTATAAAAGCACTTCAAATTACGTGAAAAGATGTCTTCTTTAAGGAATGCTATTAGTAGACGTGCTCATAAAGAACGAGCTCAGCCGTAAGTGAATTAACTGTGTGTTTTTTCCCCCATGGGCTTCTATTTTCATTTGTTAAGCAACTCACTATGGCGTGATGTTTTCATTTATAATCCAGGCAATTTAGGAAGAAGTTTGGGATACTAGAAAAGCATAAGGATTATGTTGTGCGTGCAAAAGCATTTCACAAGAAGGAGGAGACTATACGGGTAATTCTACCAGTGATTGCTTCTGCTGATTTCTTATTCTTTGTTCATATCCTCTTCAAAGATTAAATATTTGGTGCTTGTTTTGTGTCTTTTGGTTTGTTTACAGAAACTCAAGGAGAAAGCATCATTCAGGAACCCAGATGAATTTTACTTCAAGATGATTAGATCAAGAACAGAGGGTGGAGTCCATAAACCAGAGTGAGATATGAGTTGTTCAATTCTTTGTTTCGGTCCCATAGATTTTGGTCATACACTTAACTAATTTAGTTTTCTCAGGAGTGAGGCCAAGAATTACACCCAGGAGGAAATCATGCTCATGAAGACCCAAGATATAGGATATATCTTTCAGAAAATTCGAAGTGAAAAGAAGGTGTGATAGTGTTTCTAGTTATTCTAGTTAATAATAGTCTAATATCATTTTTGCTGGTTTGGGAATAGAAATTAATCAGTCAAGTTTTACCCAATTCCTTAGTTGGCATCTTATTGTGGAGTTCTTTGTTTCTGTAGAAAATTGAGAAGCTAGGCGCTGTGCTGCATTCTCTTGATAATCAGGCAGCTAACAAGCACATATATTATGCTGAAGATAGGTTTGAATTTCCTGACCTTCACTGTTGCACTTTGAACTATATTTTTGTTATATTCAAAACCCACGGAATGAATCTGGCTGTTTTTAAAATCTGAACTTCTCTTAGGTGGTGATAATCTTTGTTGTTTTTTTCCCCCAAAAAAAGATGGCATCACTTATAGAGAACAATAGAGGAGTTGACATTTAAACTGAATATAATAGAACAGAAATTCTGGAGATCTCAAATAAACATAATTATAATTGTAAGCAGGGATATACTGCTAACAGAATAGGGATGAATCTGAGTTCAATTTCTGATAGAGATGAACTACTGCCATAAATCTGCAAGTGATAGTTTTCTCAGGGTGAGGTGGGAAAAAACATGAAAAAGCTTCCTGTTTACTGTTTTAGGAACACCTTTGAAAATTTTTGGCTGACATCCTAGTTCAAGTAGGATTCTTTTAATTAGTAAACTTGATGATTCTATAATAATTCTATAAATATTTTATAATTATTCCTACACATCCATTCTGTATAATAACTTGAGAGGAGGTTAAATGGTAGATGGAGATGTAAATTTCTTTTATGACAGGCTGTGTATTTGCTAATCATGTCTCTTTCGGCCATTTAATTTTAACTTCATATGACATTCTTCTTATTATTTCCTTTACCTTACAGTGGGGATGCTAAAGAAATACGATCACAAGCTAAGCCAAGGGTTAGGTTACCTTCTTCTGAGGATGTCCCAGATCATATTAAGAGGTTAGAATAACTTCTCATTTGCCTGGCTGTTTATCTCTTGTATGCCTCTGTGCTTGTTGCTGTTTTAACTGAGAAAACGTAAGGTTTTATTAACAACGCGTAAGATATGTGCTCTTGAAGGTCGTGACTTATAAACATTCATAGAAGTTTGTAAGCAATGTAGCTTTTTCATAAACAATTGTTTGTGTGTGTTCATATAGCTAAATAATATTGGGTGCTGCAGAACCAGAGACCTTGTCTGAATCTGTTCTCTAACATCTTGCTAATTTCTTTTTATCTTTCCAAACTCCCCAGATAGCATAGGTAGTCAAGTCCTTTATTTCCTCTTGGAAGTGAAGTGGAAGAAATACAATGAACTTAAATTTCACTTTATACATGTGATGCTGGCAGCACAGCTAAACTAGGCTAGAGCGGAAACTATTTTCAAAGCCTCAATGAGCCATATGAGCTTCAGGCTATTTGATTTGTAGGAGTTTGTTCTTAAAAGGTTAACATAATCTTTGAAACCTCCATATGTGACTCCCAAAATGAAAAGTTCCTATGTTAAGACAACTTGGGTTCACCAATTGGTAAACAGGACAGAACCTTCCAACCAACTTGGAAGCCCAATCAATTACTAAATTTTCAATGGTTTGTGAATTAGAATGGTTTCTTTGGCCATGGCTGGTTCTACTTTAGGACCTACCAACGATATTGAACGTTTTTTTGTTGGATTGGATGAATAAATGATATTGAACTTGAATACTCAATTAAAGATCCAGTATATCTGTGCATCAGTTTCAAAGAATAACTTTAGCCAAGGCCTTTGGGCATGGTTCTATTAAAGAAAATGTCAGACATGTTAGTGTGTGTAATAGTTGGAAGTCTAACTTGAGCTTGTGGGTTTACGTGATCCTAAAAAATAGAAATCTGACATTCAGTGTCAAAATAATAGTGCATTTGGGGTGTCTGAATTGGTAGTCACTGATTGGGTAATTACTTAAGTTTTTTCTTTTCTTAGATATGGCTTAAAAGATCTATGTATGATTATATAATTTACTAGATTTTGGGTATTCATCCACTTATTGCTAGATGTATCTTCCTGTTCTTGGGATTGTATTAATCCTGATAACTTGTGGCTTTTCACATCTAGGAAAACAGCTGTTTCCTATAGAGAACTGGACGCAAGGAAGAAGAGACTAAATGATTTAGAGAAACTGTATATGGATATGGAATTGAAAAAGGAACTGCAGGTTTGAACATCTTTGATTTTTCCCTTCCCTCTTTTTTGAAGGCATCATTGGTTTGTATATGTAAATCATCAATATGTTGAAGCAGAAAAAAGGTCGCAAAAGAAAGCTTCGTGAAGATGAGATTGTATGCCCAACTTCTCAACCTGTATATAAATGGCGGAAGGAGCGAAAGCGATAATGAAGTTAAACAGTGTTCTGTTTCTGCATTGCTGACGCAGCTTTTCCAGCTATGTTCATAGACAGTTGAACTCATGCTTTGGAGAGTATCTACAAATGATCGTTCCAGTGGCTAGGTGGATGTCCTAGGTTGTCAAAACCTGTTATCTCAAACTGAAAAAGTCAAATTTCATCTCTCTGGAAGCTGAACCATTTCTTTAGAGAAAACTGGAGGATTAAGGCTTGGATTAAGGAGAAGCCATGAAGCAGTTGGTATCTCTCTTCCCAAACAACAAAAAAAGGAGATTCTGAACCTTTGGGTTATGTTGGTGATCACTTGACCAACTCCGTTTACTGTTTTCTTCTCTCTTTTGGATATGTATGATTGTTAATAGATGATCAGGCTCTATATTTTTTAATTGCTTAAATACAGGGCAGGTTTTGTAGGTCTTTTTTTTGTAATCAGAAAACTTTGGCTACAAACTGGATCCTGGTGCATGGAACTAGTTGATTTTGGATCGGGTTAGTATGACATTAACCAATCTGATCATGCAATTCAGAGTTGAGGAGGGTTGAAGCTTGTACCTTTTGGAACCTTTGTTTGCTGCCTTGTGGGTAATTTTTGCACAGCTCTTGGATTGCGACACAAGACATTTTCTAGATACAATGGCTGTGATTACGAGGGTTTGTAGCCCTTGGATTTAGAAGATACCGTATGTTATGATCTCCGAGCTGCACTGTAGCAAACAAAAATCTGTATATCCTGAGATTATTTATCCACATAGATTTGAGATCATGAGCTTGTAGGTTCTAGGCACCAAGGTAATGATGTCTTACCTCAAATGAAAAATAGAAAGACCTGCTCTCTTGTCTTGTGGTCTGTGTGGCTCTCACGTCTAGACACACAACTGCCGTATGTATTAGAAATTGTTAATTTTTTTCTTGGTGAGTGGTAGGTATATTCAAATACTAGTTAACTCCATCTAAATGAACATGCCTACTTCTCAAATTAAAAGTAAAAGAAAAATAAAAGTAATGAAATCAATTGCTGTTCTCAAGTTCGGGTTGTTTCAGGATGAATGCCCCTGATTGCCCTTCTTTACCCAACTCTGAGTACAGCGAACAACAGAAAACAGTCAATTAACCTAAGAAAGGCCACAGAAACAATCAATGTTTTCACCTTTAGGATTGGATCAAACTCCAAACGATTAGGTTGCATTGATCACATTATATATAAAACAGAAACCTTGATTATCTTTAACCATAACAAACACATGCATATCTAAAATATGATCTCGTGTTTATTCAATCCTACCTATTATCTATTTATAGAATTCGAGGATCATGCAGTTGTAGACTTGACAAGCAATTCTTACACCTGCAAATCCAGCTTCTTGAGCCAAAACTTTAAATTCTCTTTCTGTCCTCTCTTTTCCTCCTGGTTGAGCCAACATCGAAAGATCCATCTGGAAGACATTATGAGATAGGAGACTGCTGTTTGGTGCTTCAGGAACTACAGACTCTACAGCAATTACTTTTCCATTTTCTGGTAGTGCTTCCCAGAAATTCTTCAACAATTTTAGGCATTTCTGATCATTCATGGCATGAAGCAACCACTGCAAACAATTTTGTTAGCTCAGAAATCAGACTCTAGAATGTATGATAAATTAAAATGGTTGAGCCCATTTTGGGAAAACCTGGAGTATATGAATTGGGATTTAAAACTGTGAAAAATAGATTCATTTCATCAATCTGTTGTCCTTTGTTTCTATACAGTGTTTGGAATGGATGTTTTTTCAATAATATTGGGACCAAAGCATGAAAGTTCATATTTTTTTCAAAAAAATGTCACCTTCACAAAGATGGCTTCTCCTTTTGGAACACTGACAAACATATTTCCTTCAACATGCTCAACACCTAACAATAAAGTTTCATCAGTTGTTAGCAAAAGAAGTATAGACTCTGCATCACAAGGATTTTGATGCTGGTTTTCACTATGAAGAAATGAAACGTATAGACAGAGCCGTAATAGTTTTATTAATTATACCATCTCAAAATAAGATATCTATTTCTAACAAAAGCATTTTGATGATCTGAGCACAACACATGCCTTTAGCAGGGATGTTTACTTATTTTTTGTCATCTCAACTTGTTTATACCTTTTTACAAAAAAAAAAACTTGTTTATACCCCAGACTGGATCCAAAACAATCTATTCTAGTGAAATTAGGCTTCACCAATAACTATATCTTCATCTTTGAGATCATGTAAACCACATCAATGAAGATGCCAATTGAAGTTTTATGATAAACCATGAAGTTCAACTCCAAACACCATAGATCAAAGCTAACTGTTGACTATTGTGATAACTCTGATTGTTTTCTTACCAGAATAGTGTGGTGCAGCTTTTATCACATGAGGCAAATCAAAGTTAATTCCCTTGATTGTTGGATACTTAGAAATGATAAGGTTCAGAGTGACTCCATACCCACCACCAACATCAACTATCTCTTTTAGTCCCTCAAACCCTTTATAAGTCTCAAGGAGCTTCTTCATGGTGATCATACTGGTATTGTACATAGCTGTATTGAAGACCTGGTTAAATATAGGATCTTTGCCGAGATAATCGAAAAAGGTCATCCCATGGGCCTTCTGAAATGGACTTCCTCCTTCAAGAACTGCATCTTTTACATGGTACCTACAGAATCATAACAACCCAATTCAACCAATTCAATGGGAAGGGGCATTTAAAGTCAGTTTCTGCTCACCCTTATCATGAGTAGAAGAAGAATAGTAAATACTCACCAACTTTCAATTAAGGCCTTTTCTTGTAACATGAATGCAAAGGGAGATAATGAAACTTCTTGTTGATTGCTTACTAGGAACTTGCTTACAGGTGCTATGCCATATAATCTTGTGACTTGCCCGTTCTCTTCAGTGACTAGAGAACATGATAAGATGTTGAAACTTGAGAGGAGGCGAAGTATACGATCGATCATGACAGGAGCATCTGGGTTTTGAGTGGGAAGATGAGAAGCAATCTGTAAAGAGGAGAGGAAGTTACCAGCCCCAACCTTGTCTATGATCTCTAGTAGATCAAGCTCAATTGCAGCTCTTAGTACCATGGGCAGGACCGAAGAATATGCAACTTTCATTGCAAATAAACAATCTGCTTCTTCATTAGAGTTCTTGGCTGGGGATTCTGCACTGGTCATCTTGCTTTTGTCTCTCACAGGGAGAGTTCAAGCTTTGTTATAAGATCAACTGCTCTGCTGGTTTTATTCAATGTGATAGTTGGAAAATTTTCACTGCTGATCAGATATTAGCATGAACAAGGCTTGACTTAAATTATTGTGAAGATGACATCAACTTCATTTTTGAATATAACCTTTATGGTTTTGTTTTCTTTGGGAGACGCAATCAATGATTGTTGAAACTTATTTGGTTTTATCGAGAAAAACTGATTTTACAGTTATTTAATTTACACAGAGTTGGTGGAGAATGTCCAAGAGCCACCGATTAAAACTTTCTCCTCTTGCCCTGGTGCTCCTCCCCTTTTTTTTGTCTCCTCCTTTTGGTAAAGATGGATGAATCTTTTCATTTTTTTTTTCTATTGGTTTTGCTTTTGGTAAAGATGGATGAGTCTCTCCATTTTTTTTTTCTATTCTTTTTGCTTTTGGTAAAGATGGATGAGTCTTTCCATTTTTTTTTCTATTGTTTTTGCTTTTGATAAAGATGGATGAATCTCTCATTTTTTTTTCTATTGTTTTTGCTTTTGGTAAAGATGGATGAGTCTCTCCAATTTTTTTTTTTCTATTCTTTTTGCTTTTGATAAAGATGGATGAGTCTCTCCATTTTTTTTTCCTATTGTTTTTGCTTTTGGTAAAGATGGATGAATCTCTCCATTTTTTTTTCTATTATTTTTGCTTTTGGTAAAGATGGATGAATCTCTCTTTCACAGAGTTTTACTACCCCAAATGCAATTAAGAAAATTCATATGTAATTGTTAGGGTGGTGGAAGATAGTGGCCTAAGAACTAAAATCCAGGAAAACTAAATTTATGGTGGAATAAAACTAATTTTGAAAACTAAAATTCTGGAATCAGGAAACTTTACTTATTTCAGTTTACAACATTTCAATAATGTGGAAGAGAAACCTTTATAATCTTTTTATCAGATGCCGATTTACCATCTTAACAATGCAAATCCAAATTTATGACATGTTTATTCACTCTGACTTATTATCTATTTATAGAATTCAATGATTGAATCACTGTACACTTGACAAACGATTCTTGAGCCTGCAAATCCAGCTACTTGAGCCAAGGCCTTAAAATTTTCCTCCTGTGTGAGCTAACATCGTAAGGTCCATCTGGAAGATGTTGTGAGATAGGATATTGTTCTTTGGTCCTTCAGGGGCTACCTTCTCTACAGCAATTACTTTTCCATTTTCAGGTAGTGCTTCCCAGAAAATCTTCAACAACTTCAGGCATTTCTCATCACTAAAGCAATGAAGCAGCCACTGCAAACAAATGTGTAAGCTCAGAAATCAGACTTTTGCTTTATGATAAATGAACATGGTTAAATCCATTTCTGGGAAAACCTTAATTAAGGTTGCCTCTCAAGGGTCGTACATGAATTGGGATTTCATCTTTCCATTAACATTATGTTTCTGCTTGTTAAACACTACGAAAATTTGATTCATTGATCTATTGTTCTTTGTTTCTTAACAGTATCTGAAAGAAAAATGACTTGTTTGATGCTTTTTCAATAATATTAGAACCAAAAATGCAAGTCTATATTTAAAAAAAAATGTCACCTTCACAAAGATTGCTTCTCCTTTGGGAACTCTGACAAACATATCTCCTTCAACATGCTCAACGCCTATCGATAGAATGATCATAATATTAGTTGTTGGCAAAGCAACCCAATGAAAACAAAATCATACAAGTAAATACTTGGGCATCACTGGTTTTCACTATGAAGAAGACCTGGTTTTCAGTGAAGAAACCAATTGAATTTTTACAATAAGCCACTAAGTTCAACTCAGAAAACCATAGATTAAGAGCTAATTCTTGACCATTGAGATAAGTATGGTTGATTTCTTACCAGGGTAGGCTGGTGCAGCTTTAATCACATGAGGCAAGTCGAAGTTAATTCCCTTGATTAATGTTGGGTACTTAGAAATGATAAGATTTAGAGTGACTCCATACCCACCACCAACATCAACTATTTCTTTTAGTCCCTCAAACCCTTTATAAGCCTCAAGAAGCTTCTTCATAGTGACCATACTGACATTGTACATAGCTGTATCGAAGACCTTGCTAAGTATAGGATCTTTGGCCAAATAATCATATACATTCATCCCACGGGCCTTCTCAAATGGAGTTCCTCCTTCAAGAACAGCATCTTTCATATGGTACCTACACAATCAAAACAACCCAATTCAAACAATTCAATGAGGATTTTTTCTGATGTCATGAATGCAAAGGGAGATAATGAAAATTCTTCTTGATTGCTTACTAGGAACTTGCTTACAGGTGCTAAGCCATATAATCTTGTGACTTGACCGTTCTCTTCAGTGACTAGAGAACATGATAAGATGTTGAAACTCGAGAGGAGGCGAAGTATACGATCGATCATGACAGGGGCATCTGGGTTTTGAGTGGAAAGATGAGAAGCAATCTGTAAAGGGGAGAGGAAGTTACCAGCCCCAACCTTGCGTATGATCTCTAGTAGATCAAGCTCAATTGCAGCTCTTAATGCCATGGGCAGGACTGAAGAATTTGCAATTTTCATTGCAAATAAATAATCTTCCTCTTCATTAGAGTTCTTGGCTGGGGATTCTGCACTGGTCATCTTGCTTTTGCCTCTCACAGGGAAGAGTTCAGGCTTTGTTATAAGCTCAACTGCTTTGTTGGATTTTTTTTCCCTTTCATTGTATTAGTTGGATGAGCTTCATCGTTGGGATTGAAGCATGAATTGTAAAAAGGACAAAAATTTGGAAATTGCTTGAGTGCTGCTTAATTAATGCGCAGCACGTACTGCCTAATGCGTAGCACGTGCTGGGCATTAATAATTGTGCATGCAACACTATAGTGAGCCCTAATTTTTTCTGCTTTGTATAGCAACTTCATGGCCCTGTTTTACTTGGGAGTTGCATATAATTGGATTGTTGAGACTGGTTTGGTTTTTTCAAGAAAAAATTATGCTAAAATTATTTAATTTACATAAAGTTGGTGAAGAAATGTCCAAGATCCACTGATTAAACATTTCTTCTTCTGATTTCTTTGGTCTTGTTAGGCTGCTGCTACGCAAGTACTATATTTTAAAGATATCACGGGTGCCATGATCCTTGAGGTGTTTGTTAATATTTTAAAGAAAAATTTTCAGTGCCACCAAATGGTAGGAAGAGGATTGGCAATGAATGAGATCCAGTGGTGGACTCTCTGTATTTTGTTTTCTATGGTGCTGGTGGGGATTTTGTAAGGATTGGTGGTTCATGAAGATCATTGTTGGGGTAATTGTATTACAAATTCTACAAAAAACAATAATGAAATTGTAATACAATTGAAAATGAAGATCTTTAGCCAATTCGGAGAGCTTGATGTTGCAATTGAACGAACTACCGATGAATGAGGTTGAGTCATAAGTGCTGTCTTTAAGGTAATTGATGCACCTTACTACCAAAAGTTTTTCGCATCACCATCTCAAAGATAAAGCAACATCCAACTAGAAGATGATGTAGTTCTTCTAGTTCCTTCAAGGAATCAAAAGCTAGAGCACAACACTTAGACAAACGCAAAGGAATAAACTTTTAAAATAAGTAACAAATAATGTAAGTGTGAGGAGTGTCTCTATTACTCATCATATGCAAGGAAGGGTTGGATTTATATAGGCCCAAACCACACCTTACATCCCTTGAGATTCCAAGGTAATGAATTGGGTCATTGAATCACAATGACTCACCTCATCACAAGGGGGAAAATCAATTCCTTACTAATGGAGTATCAATGGGCTTGTCCTTTCTCCACTAATGTGAATAAACCACATTGACCTAATCTCTCCACTATTTGGAGATTAACTTTCATATTCACCTCTTTTGTATGAATTGGATTTAATCCATTTAATAACCTTAACCTCACTCATGGTAATGGCCATAAAGTTGAAATGAGAATTGAAGGTCAATAGTTAGAATTTGAGTAAATTCCACTCTACAAGTAAGTCCACCTTATCATCATGATTAAGACCTTTAAGACCCATGATCAATGTCATAAAGAGCCTCATAAACTAAGGTCATGAAGGGCCTTCTTTACTCATGGGTGTCTCATTACCACCCTTACTTCAGGGGTCCCACACACTAACAAAACAATTAAATAAAAGAAATAAAAAAACTAATTTTGAAACTTAATATATATTTTAATAAAAGACCTAACAATCATTGAGTTTGGACGGATTTTTCTTCTTTTATTTTACTTTTTGGGAAAAGAACTAAAATTTAGCTGAAGCCTATAATTAAGCATTGTCCAATTAAAGAAAATGTTAGACATGTTACTGTGTAATAGTTGGAATTCTACCTTGAGCTTGTGGGTTTACTTGGCCTTAAAAAAAAAAAAAATTCTGACATTCAATGTCAAAATAATATTGCATTTGCAATTTTGAGCTGCGAACGGTCAGGATTAAGCCACGTCAGCCAATTGTGTTTGAACCATTGATTATACCCATGTGAGTCTTTGGATGTTTTATGTGAAGTAACCGGTCTACCGGTTCAGTTCAACGATGCATAAACCAAACTGATTCGAATTTGCAAACCAAACTGATGCATTTCAAAACTTTTTTTTTTTTTGTTGAAAGAAAACAAAAACCATTAAATAATAGAACTACAAATACAACATTGCGGCAATATAAGTTTTGTCCCTGAATCTATACATTTATGTCTTTTTTCCACAATTGTTTCTGCCCACAATTGGATGTTGTGGTCTTGGAATAGTGTGATTTTTGTATTTCCTAGTTGGTCTAAGATGGTTACAATCTAAACAAGATGTTGTAAGTGCCAAGGAGTCAAGATCGGACGAGGAAGGATGTGATCCAGTTGCTTAGCATTGTTCCAAATTGAGTGAATCTTTATTTTTTCCTTGGACATTAGGGTCAATCAACGAGCCATGCCCTCTAAAGTTGCCTTTGTTGTATCAACGCCATCCACGCTTCCCCATTCTAGGAATGTGATCGTGCCTTTCTCAAGCAATCCCCATAACCAACCAGTTTTTTTTTTACCGCATGCCGACATTTCCTTGCACAAATTAGAATTGAGTCATTATTATGTTGATAAGTGAGGAGAGACTTACAATACACATTTGGGGGTGGTTCATGATGATTCTTAAGTCTTCTTCTTTTGTGTTAATTGGTATAGTTGCATATCTGAAGACCATTTATTTATAAACTCAATGGCTTTAAGTGGATTTGGAGTTATATTATTAAAGACAACACCATTACAAAAAGACCAAATAATATAACATGTGAGAATAAACATGTTAAAGAACCACTTAAGTGTAGCTTTATCCAGTCCAGAATGAAGAAAATGAAGGCAAAATTGCAATAGATTATTGTGATGGATATGGTACACTCGAAGGCCTAATGGTCCTGACGCCCATATCAGTCGACTCAAGTCGCATTCCATAAGCGCATGCCAAAAAATCGTCTCCTCACATTTGGCACAAAGAGGACAATCAGATTGGATCGTTGTCCATCAACCAATGATTGCCTTAACTGGAATTCTTGCATGCAAACATCGCTAGAAGAAAAGTTTAAATTTTGGATGAATGGGTAATTTCCATAAGAAGCACCACCAAGCTTTATTGGGATTACCACAAATAGCATATTTCTGATTAATAATTCTAATGTAAACAAGTTTAATGGTGAAACAACCATTCATAGAGAGTTTTGATACCCAACAGTCTGGGTCCCTATTGAGAGAGATACGGTTGATGGCTAATCGAGATTGAGGCGAGAAGGAAAGCTTGATTTCTTCAGTCAAAGAAGCTCTGTAATGCCCCGCATATTTTTCTATTATTATTTTATTATTGTGGGTGAACGTGTTATTGTGGTCAAGGTCAGACATCGCGTGTGGGTCCCACAATAGTGGAATTAGACTGAACTGTAAGCGAGAAAATGATCAGCATAAATTTTTAATCCCGGAGGTATGAATATTCACACCCCAAAGTGGGCCCTATGTAAATAATAAAGCGGGCCCACGAGCCCATAAAGAAGCCCATTATGTAAGTAGATATATATAGATCATAATATCATATATGTAATATATTATTAGATGTATTATATATATTATTATTTTGTAAAATGTGAGAAATGCGGGGTGAGGTGTACCGTATGAAAAAGGCAATGGAGGAGAGTGGAGGAGGGAAAGAGGGAGGAGGTGACAGTGACACCTCCCACTTTCCCACCTACCTTTGTGATTTTAATAAGAGAGTTAAGAGAGAAAGTGACAGGGAAGTAGTAAATGAGAAGGAATTACGGGGAGCACAGACGGTTTTTCCACCACAAAAAGATGACCCCCACACTGAAAAATGTTAAAAAAAAAAAAACACTCCCATCACTACCAGGCCCTTCAGGCCTTTGTTTTTTGTGGTGGTAAGCCGTCGGGGCTCCCCGACAGGGTCGCTGATCCGGATTAATGAGAATAGGAGAGGAGAATTCGTTGCAGCAAGAGAGAGAAGAGGGATAGCAGATCAGAGAGGAGAGGAAAGAGAGAAGACTGAAGTGGAGAATAAGTAGAGTTGCAGAAAAATTGTGGAAGGAGAAGAGAAAAGTAAAGTGAAGAAAACGTTGCAGAGAATTTAAGAGTAGAGAGAGGAGAGGAGAGGAGAGGAGAGGAGAGGAGAGAGTAATTTGGGAGTTTTGCTTTCTGCGTGTAACTGGAGAATACACAGGGGGAAAAGGTGATGAGCATGAGAGAGAAGAGACAGAATGTGCAGATAGAGAGAAAAGAGAGGTAAGAGAAAGGAAAGAGATATTGGTGAAGGCAAAATTAAAGAGAGAAGACAGAAGATGTAAGAGAGGGAGAAGAAGCCATTAGAGGCGGCAAGAGGAGAGGTAGAAAGGAGAGGAAAAAGAAAGAGGAAGAGGAATACGTGCAGGTGCAGAACATTAAAGAAAGAAAGAGAAGATGAATAGGAGAAAGGAGAGAGAAGGAGTGGAGAAAAAAATGGAAAGAGAGAAGAAAAGACAAAAGAGGAGAGAGAGGAAGACCGTGGGGAGGAGAGAGAAATGAGAGGAAAAAGACAAGAGAGGAGAGAGAGAAAGGAAAGACAAAGAAAGGAGGAGAGAGAAAATAATATAAAAAGGGGAATTTTCCTGTTGGCTTCTGCGTATTCGAAATAGCCGTTAATTGCTGTTAATTGTTCGGGATGCAGGGAGAGCGAATTTTAACGGAACTTGGGCCAAGACCCACACGCATGAAACATAATCAGGTAAGTGATATTGACCAACCTGTGAATGTTAAATGGGTGATTATGTTTAGTAGACATGTAACATGCACATGATAACATAAAGTCTATTTTATTTATTCATTAATGCAATTTATGGAAAGTGCATGATATATGTGTCTTTGTGTATTGAACAAAATGCATGGGATTGGATGACAATTTAATAATTTGATTGAACTACTTGAGTGAAATGTTGATAGTGTTCTTGAATTGTTAATGATGAAATTGCAAGAATGTTTATGCACGTTAAATGTAAATTATCATTCTCTCATACATAAATGATGGAATGTCATGAATTGTGTTTAGATGAGACTGAATGATGCTTGAAATGAAAAATGTACATGAAAATAGGCAGAGCATGGTAAGGCAATTTTGAAAGTGAATATAAGAAAGAGAAATAGAATAAAATGTTAAAGGCTTCTGTAAGTCCTGGTACTTATGTACCCAAATGGGAGGGCATGAAGCAAGACTGAAAAATGAAAAGAAAAAAAAGGAAATAAAAGAAATATAGAAAGTAATAAAACGTAATGGCTTCTGTAAGTCCTGGTACTTATGTACCTAAATGGGAGGGCATGAAGCAAGATTGAAAAGTGGAAAGATATACTAGACTGATGATGGCCTCCTGTAGAGAACACCTGGCCTTGAGCCAAGAGACTAATGCCACTTGTGAAGTTTAGACTGATGCCACTTGTGTGGTTGAGACTGATGCCATTTGTGTGGTTGAGACTGATGGTGCTCTCTCTACAGGTAGCGCTTAGGTCTAGTTTAATGGAAAAGGAAAAGAAAAGGAAAAAGGAACATGAAAAGGATAATGGAAAAGGAAAACGAAAGGAAAATTGTAATGTATGATGTTATATGATTTTGATGTGGTGATGTGGTAATTGATGCATAATGAATTGCCTGACTTACTTACATGGTTGTCTTTATTGCTTACTGGGCCACAAAGCTCATTATTGTAAATGTTGACAGATACTTAGATACATGTTAAAGGCAAGGGTGCTGCCACCTGACAATGCCTTTAAAGTTGAAGATGTAAATTCACATTCTTTTCGTTGCGAATGATGTTTGTGTAACTGGACTGTGAATAGATATATTCTTTTGCAACTGTATGCTTTTGACTAGACATTGTTGGAAGGTCAAATGTAGATATAAAAGGACTTTAGACTATATATATGTTTACAAGTCAGACTGTCAAGCAGGTTGTTTGTTTTGCCTTGAAAATGTTTTGTCTAGCATTTTGTTTTATTGATTATAAAGAGGTGATAGTGAGAGGAGCTGTCATGTGCCTTAGTTGAATGTCCATGATGTGGGCCCTACCAAGCCTGTGAAAACTGGGGTCGTGACAAGCTCTCTGTTGAATCACCTTAGGGCCTGTTTGGTTACATGAATCCAGAGATTTCAAATCTCTGGATTCATGAATCTGAGAATTATACCCGTTTGGTTGTAAAAATCTCTAGATTCATGAAATCTAGAGATTCAATTTTTTACACTAAAAACGTGAATCTGTAGATTTATGGGTAACGGGTGGAATCCAAAGATTTCAAAAAAGCTATACATTTGCACATTCACAAAAATCATGTCGATCAAATAGTTTTTTAGGATGAATATTCCACTGATTTCATTCCACAACCAAACATTTAATTTTATAAATTATGATTCCATAGATTTGAAATCTCTAGATATTTGAAATCTCCAGACTCATGTAACCAAACAGGCCCTTAGATAAGCTAACGTCCCTTTGCTGGAAATGGGAGTTGAACTCACTGATGGTATGGTTCTGTGTTGATTCCACCCAAGGATCAAACCAGAAAGAAGTAGATTGTTCATTCCCTACTTTCCTAAACACCAATCTTGCAAGGTCTGGAAAAACTTCCGCAACTCGTTCCAAACAAGTGAGCCCTTTTTTTGAGGAATTTTAGGATCAAAGATAGAGGTCTTTGGAAAGTACTTAGCTTTAAAGAATTTAGCCCACATAGATTCTGGTTCATTAATCAGTCTCCACCCTTGTTTAAGAAGCAAAGCATTATTTACATCCTCAAGCTTTTTGAAGCCTAAACCCCCGTTTTCTTTAGGCATACAACACTTATCCCAAGCTATAAGTGTGAGGTGTTTACCTGAAGTAGTGTGCCCAAGCCAAAACCTATGACACAAGAAACCCATTTTTTTGCAAACTTCCTTAGGAAAAAGAGAGTATTGCATATGATAGATAGGCAAAGCAGCTAGCACAGATTGCACAATAATTTGCCTCCCAGCATAAGACAATGAGCAAGCTTTCCAGCCACTCAATTTTCTCTGCGTTTTGGTTAGAAGAGGTTGCAAATCTTTGATTCTAGATCTAGAAGGAAAGAGGTTAGTACCAAGGTAGAGGAGCTTTTTTGCCAGACTGTTTAACTCCCAAAATACCAGCAAGTTTATCTTTAGTATGCTGATTCACATTCCTGCTAAAGAAAATTTCACTTTTCTCCAGATTAATAACCTGTCATATATGTATTGTTAGAGAATATATCAAGAATAACTTGAAACACAAATGCATCCTCGACATTGGCTCTACAAAACAAAAATATATCATCAGCAAAAAACAGGTGAGAGATCTCAGGGGCATTCCTAGCAATCCTTAAGCCTTGAAAGGCATTGACACTTCTAAAATTGAAGAGTAATCTAGATAAAACCTCCATGACAAGGAGGAACAAATATGGACTTAAAAGACACCTTTGTTGGAGCCTCTATTACTGGTGAACCAAGAATAAGGAGAACCATTGATTTTGATTGAAAAAGTGGCCGAGGAGATTAGAGTAGAGATAAGGTCACAACATTTGGATTAAAACCTAAACATTGCAAAATTTTCAGAAGAGAGTTCCACTCAACTCTATCATATATAGGCCTTAGACATGTCAAGCTTAAGGGCCATAAAACCCTGCTTACCCCTAGTGTGTGACAAAAAATTAAAAACTTCATGCGCAATCATAATGTTATCATGAATCTGTCTAGTTGGAACAAAAGCGCCCTAAAAAGGAGAGATGGAGTCACTTAGCAAAGGTCTCATTCTACGGGCTAGAATTTTAGTGAGAATCTTGTAGGACACATTACACAGACTAATGGCTTTGAAGTTAGTATCACTTCAGAAGGATCATCCTTTTTAGGACAACAAAGTGTGATTAACACCAAAAGGTAAAGTCGCACAACGAAAGAAATTCTCCACAAAATCTACAGTTTCATTTTTGACAATTTCTCAAAATTTTTGGAAGAACACCGCCTGGAAACCATCAAAACCTAGGGCTCTAAAAGCCCCAATAGAGAAAACAACAGACTTAATCTCCACCTCATCAAGCACGTCAACAATGCAATTAGAGTTAATAACGAGGGGAGAAGGCAAAAACATATCATTAAGAAAAGAATTATCAATAGGCTTGGGAGAAGTGTATAATCTAATCATGTAATCAACAAAACAATTATCATCAAAGCAGGTTAAAAAATGACACAATTCCTTTCTTTTAAGAACTCAATTTTCCTTCTTTTGGTATTAATACGTGATGAGAGATGATAAAATCTAGTATTTCTATCACCACTCATCACATATTGTTTTCTAGCTTTTTGGAACCAGAACATTTCTTGGGCATTGTAGAACCAACCGAGCCATGCCTTTTTTCGGTTATATTCTAACCAGTTGGGGTCATATGAGGTTTCAATCGCCCAAAGTTCAACTTCAATTCTCTCACAAAGGGACTGTACATTCCCAAACTTCCCATTATTTCACTTTCTAAGAAATTTGGCAAGATCAACAAGCCTTTGGTTAAGGGGAGCATTACCTATACTTACCCAATTGCTGGAAAGATCCTGAAAAAAATATGGATGATCATGCAAGGCAGAGTGAAATAATTTCCTGCCACTTAACAGAGAAGGGTTAGTATTAAGAAGGAGGGGAGAATGATCAGAACCAATAGCAGCGAGTTTTGAAAGCTTTATGTTGGAAAGAAGTCCAGAATGGTAGGAGAAAAGAACACACGGTCTAATTTTTCCAAAGTTAAGAATGGAGGTTTTTGTGTGGTTTGACCATGTGAACGCAGGACCAGTACCTAACAGTTCAATCAAAGAAAAAGAGTTGATTAGATTTTGGAGGAAAGAGAGTGCAGGTGTTGGCCGAAATAACCCCCACATTTATCAGAGGCAGTCATAACTTCATTAAAATCACCACAAAGAAGGAAACGATCAGAAATTGCTTGAAGCGATTGAAAGAGAGATTGCCGACAGATATGGAAAAAACTATTTAATTACTCTAAATTTCAATCCCAATAGATTGGTGATCACTTGATCAACTCTTATTACTGTTTTCTTCTCTCTTTGGATATGTATGATTGTTAACAGATTACAAGGCTTTATATTTTTTAATTGCTTAAATACAGGAGCAGGTTTGTAGGATTTTTTTTTAACAGAAAACTTTGGCTACAAACTGGATCCTGGTGAATGGAACAAGTTGATTTTGGATTGGGTTACTATGACATAAACCAATCTGATCATGCAATTCAGAGTTCAGGGAGTTTGAAGCTTGTACCTTTTGGAACCTTCGATTGCTGCCTTGTGGGTATTTTTTGCACAGCTCTTGGATTGCAACACATGAAATTTTCTAGATACAATGGCTGTGATTACAAGGGTTTGTAGCCCTTGGATTTAGAAGATACCATATGTTAGTATCTTTGAGCTGCACCATAGCAAACAAAAATCCGTATATCCTGAGATCATTCATCCATATAGATTTGAGATCATGAGCTTGTAGGTTCTAGACACCAAGGTAATGATGTCTTTCCTCAAATGAAAAATAAAAAGACCAACTATCTCATCCTGTGGTCTGTGTAGCTCCCATATTTAGAGACACAACTGTCCTTATTTATTATAGTGTTAATTTTTTTCTTGGTGAGTGGTAGGTGTAGACAAATACCAATTTGACTCCATCTAGATGCCTACTTACCTCTCAAATTAAAAGGAAAAAAAGTAATGAAATCAACTGCTGTTCTCAAGTTCTGGTTGTTTCAGGATGAATACCCCTGATTCCCCTTATTTGCCCTACTCTGAGGACAGTGAACAACAGAAAACAGTCAATTAACCTAAAAAGGCCATAGAAACAATCAATGTTTTCACCTTTAGGAGTGGATCAAACTCCAAACCAGGTGGTTGCATTGATCACACTATATATAAAAACAGAAACCTTGATTATCTTTATCCAAAACAACACATGCATATCTAAAATATGATCTCATGTTTGTTCAATCCTACCTATTATCTATTTATAGAATTCGAGGATCGTGTAGTTGTAGACTTGACAAGCAATTCTTACACCTGCAAATCCAGCTTCTTGAGCCAAAGCTTTAAATTCTCTTTCTGTCCTCTCTTTTCCTCCTGGTTGAGTCAACATCACAAGATCCATCTGGAAGACATTATGAGATAGGAGACTGCTGTTTGGTGCTTCAGGAACTACAGACTCTACAGCAATTACTTTTCCGTTGTCTGGTAGTGCTTCCCAGAAATTCTTTAACAAATCTAGGCATTTCTGATCATTCATGGCATGAAGCAACCACTGCAAACAATTTTGTTAGCTCAGAAATCAGACTCTAGAATGTATGATAAATTAAAATGGTTGAGTCCATTTTGGGAAAACCTTAAGTAAACGAATTGGGATTTCACACTGAAAAAAAGATTCAGTTCATCACTCTGTTGTCCTTTGTTTCTATACAGTGTTTGGATCAATGTTTTTTCAATACTATTGGGACCAAAGCATGAAAGTTCATATTTTTTTCAAAAAAATGTCACCTTCACAAAGATGGCTTCTCCTTTTGGAACACTGACAAACATATCTCCTTCAACATGCTCAACACCTAACAATAAAGTTTCATCAGTTGTTAGCGAAAGAAGTATAGACTCTGCATCACAAGGATTTTGATGCTGGTTTTCACTATGAAGAAAATGAAGAGTATAGATAGAGCCGTACGTAATAGGTTCATTATACCATCTCAAAATAAGATATCTATTTATAACAAAAGCATCTTGATGATCTGAGCACAACACATGCCTCCAGCAGGGATGTTTACTTATTTTTGTCATCTCAACTTGTTTATACCCCAGACTGGATCCAAAACAATCTATTCTAGTGAAATTAGGCTTCACCAATAACCATATCTTCATCTTTGAGATCATGTAAACCACATCAATTAATGAAGATGCCAATTGAAGTTTTATGATAAACCATGAAGTTCAACTCCAAACACCATAGATCAAAGCTAACTGTTGACTATTGTGATAACTGTGATTGCTTTCTTACCAGAATAGTGTGGTGCAGCTTTTATCACATGAGGCAAATCAAAGTTAATTCCCTTGATTGTTGGATACTTAGAAATGATAAGGTTCAGAGTGACTCCATACCCACCACCAACATCAACTATCTCTTTTAGTCCCTCAAACCCTTTATAAGTCTCAAGGAGCTTCTTCATGGTGATCATACTGGTATTGTACATAGCTGTATTGAAGACCTGGTTAAATATAGGATCTTTGCCGAGATAATCGAAAAAGGTCATCCCATGGGCCTTCTGAAATGGACTTCCTCCTTCAAGAACTGCATCTTTTACATGGTACCTACAGAATCATAACAACCCAATTCAACCAATTCAATAGGAAGCGGTATTTAAAGTCAGTTGCTGCTCACCCTTATTATGAGTAGAAGAAGAATAGTAAATACTAACCAACTTTCAATTAAGGCCTTTTCTTGTAACATGAATGCAAAGGGAGATAATGAAACTTCTTGTTGATTGCTTACTAGGAACTTGCTCACAGGTGCTAAGCCATATAATCTTGTGACTTGACCGTTCTCTTCAGTGACTAGAGAACATGATAAGATATTGAAACTCGAGAGGAGGCGAAGTATACGATCGATCATGACAGGAGCATCTGGGTTTTGGGTGGGAAGATGAGAAGCAATCTGTAAAGGGGAGAGGAAGTTACCAGCCCCAAACTTGTCTATGATCTCTAGTAGATCAAGCTCAATTGCAGCTCTTAATGCCATGGGCAGGACCGAAGAATTTGCAATTTTCATTGCAAATAAACAATCTTCCTCTTCATTAGAGTTCTTGGCTGGGGATTCTGCACTGGTCATCTTGCTTTTGTCTCTCACAGAAAAGAGTTCAGGTTTTTTTATAAGCTCAACTACTCTGCCGGTTTTATTCAATGTGATAGTTGGATAAGTTTCACTGCTGAAATATAAACATGAAGAAGGTTTGACTTTTAAAAAAAGAAAAAAGTACAAAAATTTCTGCGGATAACACCTTTGTGGTTCTGTTTTCTGTGGGCGTTGCAAATTATTCAATTCACATAGAGTTGGTGAAGAAATTTCCAAGAGGCACTTATTAAACATTTCCTGGGTTATCCCTTAGGGGGTAATGCTTATAAAATCATGGTGGAGGAAACGTGGTTGCTGCTTTTCGACGTAGGGGTGCGGATGTTCGCATTGGTGGTGTATTTCCGCGATTCTGTAGATCGTTTTATTGGTGGTTTTATTAGAAGGGTTCGGTCAAGTTGTGTCCTTGAAGCTGAACTTGAAGCCATTTGCCAAGGTTTGGAGCTCGTAGTGAGTAGTCTTTTCCTGCCATTACAGTTGGAGTTGGATTCCTGGAAAGTAATAGAGCTTTTGGACCCATGTTGTGTGGATTGTGGGAGGTTTGGTTGTTTGGGATGGCGAGTATGCGATGCGTATATGTTGGACGTGCTGCTAATAAGGATGTTGATTGGATGTCTAAGTTTTCGCTCTATTCGAAGTGTTCTAGGATGTTCCTCAAGGTTTGGAGGAGATCCTTCAGACGGATTGTGATGCTGCTTCCTTTTAAAAACTAATTTCGAAAACTAAAATTCTGGAATTAGGAAACTTTACTTAAACATAACATACAATAAGGAATTGTAAGATCCTTTTGTGTATAGCATTTCAACTACTTTTTGATGCAGTATGTTATACCTTGAACCTTACAAACCAGTAAAAGAATGGTTTGTTAATTGGAAGGGTTTTTTTGGCCTAGGCTGGTTCTACTTTGGGACTGATCAACGATATCGAACTTGAATACTCAATTGAATATCTAGTACATCTGTGTATCAATTTCAGAGAATAAATTTAGCTGAAGCCTTTAGATGTGGTCTTATTCAAGGAACGAACTTTCGTTCGTTTCGTCCGGTTCGCCGCTCGGCAAACTAGGCGAAAGAATCTCGGCGATATTTCACCCCAAGTTGCTGTTCAAATTTTAAAAAATGTAAAGTTTGAACCATTCGTTGTCAACCACTTTAAATAAATTAATGCAAAACATCACACTCAGTCAAATAAGTTAATATAAAGTTTAAAAATATCCTGCAAAACATCACACTCAGTTAAATAAATTAATATAAAATTTAAAAATATCCTGCACACTCAAGTCAGTATTTACCTTTATCTTTAATATATATATTGTTTTAATAATCCCATGGTCCTCCTTGAATCACGTGTGTGGCTAAATTGAAGAGGTGATTTCTTAAAACTTAAAACCTCATCTTATTCTCTTCATTATTTCGGTGATTTCTTGCAGGTGCAGGTTGCAGATGCTTTTCCGCCAACTCGCCGGAGCAGGACGTGCTGACCACCGGCAGTTCTTCCTGCTTTTTGTTTCTTTCTCTTTCTCTCTTTTTTCTTCTTCTTCTTCTCCTTCAACCCAGATTTTCACTGATTTGCCGGAAAATCAAACTGGCGATTTTCGCTGATTCGCCGGAAAATCGTCGATTTTCCGGCGATATTTAAACAATATCGTTTCGCCCCCTGGTTTTGGTTCGCCAGGGGGCGAAATCACCGAATTTATTTTAATCGTTGAATGCAAATTTCTTCTTGATTGCTTACTAGGAACTTTGGCTTAGCACCTGTGAGCAAGTTACCGGCCCCAACCTTGTCTATGATCTCTAAGTAGATCAAGCTCAATTGCAGGCAGCTCTTAGTACCATGGGCAGGATCGCAGAATTTGCAATTTTCATTGCAAATAAACATTCTTCTTCTTCATTAGAGTTCTTGGCTGGGGATTCTGCATTGGTCATTTTCTAACAGGGAGAGCTTGTTATAAGCTCAACTGCTCCGCTGGTTTTATTCAATGTGATAGTTGGATAAGTTTCACTGCTGAGATATTAGCATGAACAATACTTGACTTAAATTATTGTGAAGATGACATCAATTTCTGTTTTGAATATAACCTTTATGGTTCTGCTTCATTTGGGAGACGCAATCAATGACTGTTGAAACTCATTTGGTTTTATCGAAAAAACTGATTTAAGATTTTACAGTTATTTAATTCACACACAGTTGGTGAAGAAATGTCCAAGAGCCACCGATTAAAACTTTCTCCTCCTGCCCTGGTGCTCCTCCCCTTTTTTTGTTTCTTATGACTCGTTGTGAATCAGGGCTTCTCTCTTGTACCATTTTTCTCAAATGGATGAATCTCTCCATTTGTTTTTCTATTGTTTTTGCTTTTGGTCTCTTTCACAGAGTTTTTCTACCCCAAATGCAATCAAAATATATAATTCTTGCAATTTATAATCTTTTGAGTAAATTGCACTGGGACCTCAAATGGAGGTTTTAAAGCATTGACACCCCCACTTATTGTTTGAAAAACACTGACACCCCAATTCATTAAACACATATCTATTAATAAAACAGTTAACCCACTGTTTATTTTTCTTTAATTCCAAAAGTGCCCTTACCAAAATTTGAGGAAAAAATAAAATAAAAATCCAACAACAATGTCGTCATCAAATAACCTTCGTAGCCAGAAGAATGTTCACTTTTTTTTTTGGTAAATGATACTAAGATTTCTTGAAAGGGTATAATGATCTTTGTGATAATATAACTAATCATTTTAACATAATAGAATTCATGTGTTTTTCAAACAAAAAGTAGGTTGTCAGTGCTTTAAAGCCTCTATTTTGAGATGTCAGTGCAATTTGCTATAATCTTTTTATTAGATGCAGATTTATCATTTTAACGATGCAAATTCAAAATTTATGACATGTTTATTCACTATAACTTATTATCTATTTATAGAATTGAAGGATTGAATCACTGTAGACTTGACAAACGATTCTTGAGCCTGCAAATCCAGCTACTTGAGCCAAGGCCTAAAATTCTTTCTCTGTCCTTTCTTTTCCTCCTGTGTGAGCTAACATCGTAAGGTCCATCTGGAAGATGTTGTGAGATAGAATATTGTTCTTTGGTCCTTCTGGGGCTACCTACTCTACAGCAATTACTTTTCCATTTTCAGGTAGTGCTTCCCAGAAAATCTTCAACAACTTCAGGCATTTCTCATCACTAAAGCAATAAAGCAGCCACTGCAAACAATTGTGTAAGCTCAGAAATCAGACTTTTGCTTTATGATAAATGAACATGGTTAAATCCATTTCTGGGAAAACCTTAATTAAGGTTGCCTCTCAAGGGTCGTACATGAATTGGGATTTCATCTTTCCATTAACATTATGTTTCACCTTATTAAACACTACGAAAATTTGATTCGTTGATCTATTGTTCTTTGTTTCTTAACAGTATCTGAATGAAAAATGACTTGTTTGATGCTTTTTCAATAATATTAGAACAAAAAATGCAAGTCTATATTTAAAAAAAAATGTCACCTTCACAAAGATTGCTTCTCCGTTGGGAACTCTGACAAACATATCTCCTTCAACATGCTCAACACCTATCGATAGAATGAATATCATAATATTAGTTGTTGGCAAAGCAACCCAATGAAAACAAAATCATACAAGTAAATACTTGGGCATCACTGGTTTTCACTATGAAGAAGACCTGGTTTTCAGTGAAGAAACCAATTGAATTTTTACAATAAGCCACTAAGTTCAACTCAGAAAACCATAGATTAAGAGCTAATTCTTGACCATTGAGATAAGTATGGTTGATTTCTTACCAGGGTAGGCTGGTGCAGCTTTTATAACATGAGGCAAGTCGAAGTTAATTCCCTTGATTGTTGGGTACTTAGAAATGATAAGGTTTAGGGTGACTCCATACCCACCACCAACATCAACTATCTCTTTTAGTCCCTCAAACCCTTTATAAGCCTCAAGAAGCTTCTTCATAGTGACCATACTGACATTGTACATAGCTGTATCGAAGACCTTGCTAAGTACAAGATCTTTGGCCAAATAATTATGTATATTCATCCCACGGGCCTTCTCAAATGGAGTTCCTCCTTCAAGAACTGAATCTTTCATATGGTACCTACACAATCATAGCAACCCAATTCAAACAATTTAATGGAAAGGTGCAGTTAAAATCAGTTGCTGTTCACCCTTATAATGAGTAGAAGAAGAATAGTAAAAACTGACCAACTTTCAATGAGGACTTTTTCTGGTGTCATGAATGCAAAGGGAGATAATGAAACTTCTTGTTGATTGCTTACTAGGAACTTGCTTACAGGTGCTAAGCCATATAATCTTGTGACTTGACCGTTCTCTTTAGTGACTAGAGAACATGATAAGATGTCGAAACTCGAAAGGAGGCGAAGTATACGATCGATCATGACAGGGGCATTTGGGTTTTGAGTGGGAAGATGAGAAGCAATCTGTAAAGGGGAGAGGAAGTTACCAGCCCCAACCTTGCCTATGATCCCTAGTAGATCAAGCTCAACTGCAGCTCTTAATGCCATGGGCAGGACTGAAGAATTTGCAATTTTCATTGCAAATAAACAATTTTCATTGCAAATAAACAATCTTCATTGCAAATAAACAATCTTCTACTTCATTGGAGTTCTTGGCTGGGGATTCTGCACTGGCCATCTTGCTTTTGCCTCTCACAGGGAAGAGTTCAGGCTTTGTTATAAGCTCAACTGCTTTGGTGGATTTTTTTCTTTTCTTTTAGTGTATTAGTTGGATGAGCTTCATCGTCGAGATTTAAGCATGAACTATAAAAAGGACAAAAATTTTGAAATTGCTTGGGTGCTACCTAATTAATGTGAAGCAGGTGCTGCCTAATTGATGCGTAGCACGTGCTGGGCATTAATAATTGTGCAACACTATAGTCCAGCCCAAATTATTTCTGCTTTGGATAGCACCTTCATGGCGCTGTTTTCCTTGGGAGTTGCATATAATTAGACTGTTGAGACTGGTTTGGTTTTATCAAGAAAAAATTATGCTAAAATTATTTAATTTACATAAAGTTGGTGAAGAAATGTCCAAGATCCGCTGATTAAACATTTCTTCTTCAGATCTTCTTGTGAATATAAGTAGTCAAACTTTAAGTGCTTCTTCAGATCTTCTTGTGCCTTTATAGGTCTCTTTCTCAGGAATTTTTTTCAATCTCCCATGGAACTGCAACATGATATAGGCTGTTACTATCAACCCCAATTCATGGAATGATGCTGGGTTACGCTGTGAATCAAGCGTACGACCTTCTCCATATGATGGGTCGTGACGACATTCAGGTTGGAGTTGGAGGTGATGGTATTAAAGCCTTCTGTTCAAGCTTTAATAGTTCCGATTAACTAGAACTGCAGATTAATTACAGATGGCATTAAAGCCTTTTGCTCAAGCTTTTGTTCAAGATATTGAATCTGTAGAACCTTTTAGATCACCACCACTGCATATATACTAAAATTTATAATCAAACATATTTAGTGAAACGACACCGTGCCGTTATAAATTCTAAAGGTGATTCATATATTTTAGTGAAACGGCATGGTGCTGTTTTTCAGGCCTGTGGAACGGCACCATACCGTTTTAAATTGTACCTTTCCGCCCTGTCATGAACTCTAGTTGCTATAATCTCTGTGGACATTTATCAACAAATCTGATTCAATTTTCAAACGCTAATTATCTTCTTTGGACTAATTTAAGCATGTTTAGCCTGGACACTTTATGGTTTCTTCATTACTTCAGAACTGCATCTATAATTTGAAGAGTTCTCGTGGAACATGGATCTTCCTTGAAAGAACATAACAACAATATATACTGCATAAAACAAAATTGATTTTCTTCTACATTTTTTTAACAGAGAGGGATTCTCACAGGGAAGAGTTCAAGCTTTGTTATAGGCTCAACTGCTCCGCTGGTTTTATTCAATGTAATGGTTGGATAAGTTTCACTGCTGAGATACAAACATGAACAAGGCTTGACTTCTAGTCTTCTGAAAGATGACTTCCATTTCTGTTTGGATAAAACCTTTATCCTTCTGTTTTCCTTAGAAGTGGATCAAACTCCAAACTGGGTGGTTGCATGCATACTTGCATTGATCACTCGATATATGAAACAGAAAACCTTGATTATCTTTTTCCATGACAACATATATGCATATCCAAAATATGATCTCGTACATGTTTATTCAATCCTAGCTATTATCTATTTATAGAATTCCAGGATTGTGTAGATGTAGACTTGACAAGCAATTCTCAGACCTGCAAATCCAGCTGCTTGAGCCAAAGTTTTAAATTCTCTTTCTGTCCTCTCTTTTCCTCCTGGTTGAGCCAACATCATAAGATCCATCTGGAAGACATTATGAGATAGGAGAGTGCTGTCCGGTGCTTCAGGAAGTAGAGACTCTACAGCAATTACTTTTCCACTGTCTGGTAGTGCTTCCCAGAAATTCTTCAGCAATTTCAGGCATTTCTCATCATTAACGCAATGAAGCAACCACTGCAAACAATTTTGTTAGCTCAGAAATCAGACTTTAGATGTATGATAAATGAACATGGTTAAATCCATTTTTGGGAAACCTTAAGGTTGCCTCTTAGTATATGAATTGGGATTTCATCTTTCCATTAACCTTATGTTTCTACTTGTTCAACACTCTATGAAAATTTGATCCATTGATCTATTGTGTTTTTCGTTTCTTGACAGTATTTGAATGAAAAATGATTTGTTTGATGTTCTTTCAATAAAATTAGAACCAAAGCATGCGAGTTTATATTTGAAACCAAAAAAAAGATGTCACCTTAACAAAGATTGCTTCTCCTTTGGGAACTTCGACAAACATATCTCCTTCAACATGCTCAATACCTGGAAATAGAATGATCATATTAATTGTTGGCAAAGCTACAAAATGAAAACAAAAGCAAACAAGTATTGAGTCTTGCATCACTGGTTTTCGCTATGAAGAAGGTGAAAAAGTATAGCTACAGACCTGATTTTCAATGAACCAATTGAAGTTTTACAATAAGCCACCAAGTTCAACTCAAAAAACCATAGATTAAGAGCTAATTGTTGACTGTATATTGAGACAAATATGGTTGCTTTCTTACCAGGATAGGATGGTGCAGCTTTTACTACATGAGGCAAGTCAAAGTTAATTCCCTTGATTGTTGGGTACTTAGAAATGATAAGGTTCAGAGTGACTCCATACCCACCACCAACATCAACTATCTCTTTTAGTCCCTCAAACCCTTTATAAGTCTCAAGGAGCTTCTTCATAGTGATCATACTGGCATTGTACATAGCTGTGTTGAAGGCCTTGTTAAATATAGGATCTTTGGCAAGATAACTAAAAACGGTCATCCCATGGGCCTTCTCAAATGGAGTTCCTCCTTCAAGAACTGCATCTTTTACATGGTACCTACAGAATCATAACAGCCCAATTCAACCAATTCAATGGGAAGCGGTATTTAAAGTCAGTTGCTGCTCACCCTTATTATGAGTAGAAGAAGAATAGTAAATACTAACCAACTTTCAATTAAGGCCTTTTCTTGTAACATGAATGCAAAGGGAGATAATGAAACTTCTTGTTGATTGCTTACTAGGAACTTGCTCACCGGTGCTAAGCCATACAATCTTGTGACTTGACCATTCTTTTCAGCGACTAGAGAACATGATAAGATGGAGAAACTCGATAGAAGGCGAAGTATCCGATCGATCATGACAGGAGCATCTGGGTTTTGGGTGGGAAGATGAGAAGCAATCTGTAAAGGGGGAGAGGAAGTTACCAGCCCCAACCTTGTCTATGATCTCTAGTAGATCAAGCTCAATTGCAGCTCTTAATGCCATGGGCAGGACCGAAGACGTTGCCATTTTCATTGCAAATAAGCAATCTTCCTCTTCATTAGAGTTCTTGGCTGGGGATTCTGAACTGGTCATATTGCTTTTGTCACTCACAGCTAGCGAAGAGTTCAAGCTATGTTATAAGCTCAATTGGTCTCCTGGTTGTATTCCATGTAATAGTTGGATAAGTTTCACCGCTAAGATATGAACATGAGCAAGAGTTGATCTTTATTCATGTGAAGATGACATCGATTTCTGTTTTGCATAAGATCTTTATCCTTTTTGTTCCCTTTGGGAGTCGCAATTAATTTGACTATTGAAAGTTTGAAAATAGTTTTGGTTTATGGAAGTAATTTGATATCAAAATCATTTAATTCACATAGAGTTGGTGAAGAAATGTCCAAGAGCCACCAATTAAACCTTTCATGGATGAGTTAGACTGACACCGCTTTGTCTCAAGTCTCAACTTTATGTCGGGGTTTCTTCTCATACTATACACTAATTTCTTTATTTTGTTTCTTAATATGATACTAGTGGTAGAAAAAAATAAAATATAATAACAATTCAAACGAATCATGCTTTTAATTTTTACAGTGAAGATCCACAAGTAATATATTGTACTAATTGAACCATTAGTTTGTGATCCACTAAAGAGATCTACACATAAAAAAATTCTTAATTTAATTAGGGAACCCCCCCCCCAAAAAAAAACAAAAAAAAAAACCGTGGGGCTAGTAATTATCCCTTTAATTAATATTATAATTAAAAATTTAAAGCTTTAAATAAATTGAGTATCCTTTTAATTTTGGTATGTTACAATCAAATATATTCCTTCTTTTTTGGTAAGTAGCAATACCATCTCAACATCCTACTCACTCTCATTTATGCATTCCACAAATCTCATATTCCTAAATCAATAATCAAGCATGCTTTCAAAATAAATTGTAGATACTAAAAATATATTTCCAAAATGCTTTCCTTAATAGGAATAATTAGTAATAGAAGCCAAACTTTTGGCATTAAAGGAAGGATTGAACATTGCTTTCAATATGGGGCATGACCTATTGAAATGTGATCCAACTCTTGCCAAGCTATTCTGCTTCATCATCTTTATTTGAAAATCTAAGGAAAGTTTGGGAACATTAATAATGACATCCGTCAAAGATTCATATCAAATGGACCGTTTCACCCACATTAGACAAGAAGGAAACCAAGTAGTCGATAAGTGTTCAAGGATGTTCTATGATGAAAAGGAAATCCTGAAAATCCTACAATAGCCACCTCAGGAATTAGAGGAATTTTTTTTAGGTTGTTATGTTGGTAGGGCCAAATTAGTTTTTTCCTTGTTTTGTTTTCTGTTGGGTCCGCATGACCTAACTTGACAGTTCTATCCTTTTCTATTGTAACAATAAGAAATCACTCTTGGTTCAGTTTGGCAGATCACGCCCTTGATCTAGATGTCGTTGGCTCAATGAATTTAGGATTTGGACCCAAAGAAACAACAAATGGCTTTTAGCTTAAGGAAAGAAAAAAAAAAAAAAAAAAAAAAAAAAAAAGAAAAAAGAAAAAAAGAAGAGAAGAAGAGGACGAGAGAAATGTCCATACCAATTGTTCCTTATTTAATTATTCCATATGAGAAGTCCAAGAACACATTCCTATTCCTTTAGCTTAGACAATTTATTCTACCAAAAAAAAAAAAAACAAAGATAATTTAGAAGTCTACATCTCCTTATTAGCCGAAATCCAAACCAACGAAGATGTTGGGTTAAGTTGATCCAGCAGGAGGGCAGGTACAACCGCATTTGTTGCCACGACAGTAAGGGTCTAGGCATCTCGAAGGATTACAAATCTGAAGCACATCAACCTTGGGTGCCTTTGTCACTCCTTTATCTCCATGCACTTCTGAGAAAAGACTTGGTACTTGAGGTGCCTGTACATTAATTGATAACAAACCTACTTGCAAAACAATAAATGCATCTTATTAATTCATTATTAGCTAAACAAAATTATGAAATATAGAGTTCTGTGTGTGAGAAAGAGCATGTGAAAGAGTACTGGTCTGAGACCTGAACTAGCGGGTGGGCAGGTACAACCGCATTTGTTGCCACGACAATAAGGGTCTAGGCATCTCGAAGGATCACAAATCTGGAGCACGCCAACTATGGGTTCCTTTGTCAATCCATCTCCATGCACATCTGCGAATAGACTTGATACTTGATTTGCATGTACATATGATAATAAACCTTATGTCCTACTAATTCATTGTTTGTGAAGCAAAATTATGAAATATAGAGTATTGTGCGTGCCAAAGAGCATGCGAAAGAGTGGTTTGAAACCTGATCCGGCGGGTGGACAGGAACAACCACATTTGTTACCACGACAGGCAGGGTCTAGACATCTTGCAGGATCACAAATCCTTAACACATCAACCCTAGGTGCCTTTGTAACTCCTGCATCTCCATGCACATTTGAGAATGGATTTGGTACTCGAGTTGCATGTATATTTGATAACAAACCTACTTGCAAAAGAAAATATGTTAGTCATTAATTCATTATTTGCAAAGTAAAATTATGAAATATAGAATTTTGTGTGTGTGAGAATGAACAAGTGAAAGAGTAGTTTGAGACCTGAAGTAGTGAGCAAGAAAACAAGTAAAATCGTCAGTTTGACGAATCCTCTTTCCATTGCTTTGAGTTAATTTGTGAGTATACGAACCTGCAATTAATTTCTTTTGTGTTACTCGGTGAAGGATTAAGAGAGGGGCCAGGTTATATTTATAGGTAGGGTAATTTGTTGATTATTCCTTTTTTAGGCTCGCATTTATTATCATGAAATCTGCAATTTTTTTTTTGGCGGAAATCATAAAATCCATCTCCCAAAAAAGGAAAATCATGAGATCCACTTAACTACCTTAAAATCCAACTGGGTAAAGAGGTGAGCATGAAAAAGTTGCGTAGACATTAAGTAATGAACTTACCCAAAAAAAGAAAAAAGAAAAAAAGTAATGAAAGATTTCTATTCACATTTATAAATGATTAAGGGCCTGTTTGGTTACATGAATCCAGAGATTTCAAATCTTTAGATTCATAAATGCGAGATTTAAGGGCGTCAATAAAACTTTGTTGATCTGGACTTAGTTTGTTTAACCCGAATGGTGTGCTTAGGTTACTAAATAATTAGCTCGGATAGAATCGGGTCAAGTTTGGGTTTAGTCCTCAGGCAAACCCAGCCCAACCCAAGCTAATCCTATGTTGGTTTAGTTCAATCAAAATTATGTTTTAAAATTTAAAATGGCATTAGATAAATCGAGTATCTCTTTTATTTTGGTAAATAATAGTTATCGTATTATTATTTTTTTTTTTTTGGGTAAGAAACAATTTAAGTATTCTACAGTTTCTACTAACTTTAAATGTCTAAATATATATTTACAAATCTCACATTCCTAAATTAATAAGCATGTATCCTTTCCTTAATAGAAGCAATCAATGGTAGATACTCAAAATATTTTTTAAATTGCTTTTCTTTATAAGAGCAATAAATGGTCAATACTAAAAAATATATTTCCTTAATTGAAACAATAAATAGTAGATACCAAAAATATATTTCCTTGGAGTCCGTGTTACAAAGGGGGCACTAGAGTTGCTAAGATTGGTCCTAGTTTGATTTGTCTAGATTTACAAACTCTTATTTAGGTAAAATAATTAATTTTGTTATAAAATAAAGAGAAAATATAGAATACAAAGAAGAAAGACAAGATGAGTTCAATCAGAACTAGTCCATTCAGTTGAATGCATTACATAATTATAGTAGAAGAAGCATCTACTCTAATATGGAAATATCAGAGTTTACAAAGAAATACAATATATGATTCTTACACACAATAAGATATTCTTGATATGGAAAGATAGATTGTCACCCAAGATAGGGTGCATAGAATGGAAATATTGACTGCCAACATTGTGTGTTGATATCACTGTAATCTTCAATTAAGATGGGAATATGAATCACTAAGATTGTATGTTGAGGTGGTTGAGATCTTCAACTGGAAGTATTGTCTATTAGGGGGTGATGGATATCCACAATCAATATTATTTATAACACTCCCCCTTGGATATCCATCAATAGATAATGTACCTCGTTAAAACCTTACTAAGAAAAAACCCTGTGGGAAAAAATCTTAATGAAGGAAAAAGAGTATACATATCTAAATAATACGTATTGGTAGCTACGTCATTAAAAACCTTACCAGGAAAACCCAGTGGGACAAAACCTTGGTGAAGGGAAAAAGAGTGTAGCATGCATTTTACTCCCCCTAATGATAACATCATTGAGTATCTTTGAATACGCATATTACAATATCATGTACCAGCTTCTCAATCTTTGTAGTAAGCAATGCCTCAGTAAATAAGTCTGTGAAATTATCAATTGCACGAATTCAATGAACATCGATTTCACCATTTTGTTGAAGATCATGAGTGAAGAAAAAGTTCGGTGAAATATGTATCGTTCTATCTCCTTTCATGTATCATTCCTTCAATTGAGCTATGCATGCAGCATAATCTTCATATAATATTGTTCAAACCCCTTTTTCTAGTAGAAGATTGCATGCTTCTTGAATGTGTTGTACCATTGATCTTAATCAAATATATTGTTGGTTTACTTCATGAATCACTATTACCTCTTCATGATTTGAAGAAGTGACAGCTATAGTTTTTTTTTAATGCCATAGAATAGCTAACATTCACTTGAAAATAAATAGCATGTTTGAGATCTAGTTTTATAACAAGTTTGAATTTGTTCATTTGAAAAAAAAATTGCTCAAGTATCATGATTTTGGAAAATCCAATTTATCTCCACATTATTTTTATTTCTTTAATTAAGGCTTGACAAAGCTTAATTAAATATTGTGGAGTATAACAGATACATGTCTAATAGTTTTCATATCACATCGGTAACAAATATTATCTTCACTTTTTGAATTGTTGTATTGAGAATCCTTATTATTCTCTTATTTATTTCCATAATAATGACGGTAATTATTCCCTCTTTTGCTTCATCCTCTTCCGCAGTCATGACCATAATTTTAATTTTGCCTTCTTTCATGCATATCATGAATTGCTGTATTCACTTCAGGGAATTGAGCAAAACCAATAAGACGAGCTTCATGATTATTCATTAATAGTCCATTATTTTACTCAGCCACAAATAGGCATGATATCATTCAGAGTATTTCTTAAAACTCCTTTTACAATATTACTATTGTAACAACAAATCTGAAACTTGAAAATTTGCTGGGAACCAACGCAGCTCCTAGACTATGCGGGTGGCTACCTAAAATCCTCAAGATCGCTCATCGAGGCCCCCAAAAAAAGAGAAAAAAAAAAAAAAAAAAAAAACTTGGACTTGCCTACATAATTCAGCACTTCTTAAAAGACATAAATCTTTAGGGAAATTCAGGAGAGGACCAGTAAAAAGCTCCTAGGATGGAAACAAAATTTGCTCTCCTTCGTAGGTATGGACATTCTCCTCAATTTTCAAAATTTTCACTTCCAGAAGCAACTTTTATCAGCAGTGCTTGCTGTATCGTCATCCATCTCACTTTGTTTGGTTACACTATTGCAAAGATACAGAGAATTCATATTTGGTGGCAGTGAGTTTACGTTACCTGAATGGTCACTGAATGAGGAAGCCCTTGCTACCAAGAGAAAACAGAAGTTGTATACACAAACAACACTTGGTGAGGACTGTGATATTGAAGGACTATGTAGAACAGAATGGCTGGGGAATAGAAGAGGTTGTAGAAGTGTGTATGGGGTATACGACAAACCTTATTATTGCTTTATGGTTGCTCTCTATCATATAAGTGGTCACTTGCATATGGAATGAAATTTATCCTCCAAGTTTTCTCTCCTTCCCCTTTGAATTAATTAGGAAAGTTGTTTAACATCCTCCACCAGAACAACATCATGTTTGAGAAGAAGAGCAAAAGTCTTATTCTTTCCAGCAAGAAAAAACCCCATACCATAAATTGGATTTTCTAGAATCGACCACTCTGGGCCTAAAAGTGGTTAATTTAAACCCTGAGTTTAAGTTTTGAAATGACTCACCCTATCCATTCTGGTGTTAAAAATAGATTTAAGTGAATCATGTGATTCTAGTGAATGCATTATTGTTTTTTAACCAAACAGTTATTTAAATCCTAAATCTGAATTCCATGGAATCCAGTGATTAAAAGCTTGCTAATGTTTACACTGAAGAGGATTCTTCCACAGCCACAGGGACGTTAGAGAGGATCCAGAACCAGTCAATCCCCGCTGTTGTAACCCATTTAATGGATCAATGAAAGGAAATTTAGCAGGACAAAACTGAAAGTTAATTCATTAGCTCAAATCCTCGTCATTTCATTCCTTAATAGTCACCTCCTTAAACAATTAACCTAGAAGATCTTTTGGTGATACTGAGATCTACCTATTTAATTACTACTCATATCATCTTATAAAGCCATCTCGATCTACTGATCAGCAGCTCTATACAGAAAGAAGTGCAAGAGTTTTTGTTACTTTATCGTTAATTTGGCTGGGAATTCATATTAGATTGTTATACATACAATGGCGAAGCTCTACGTAACCTTCTGTGTTCTTGCCTTACTCATGCTTGTCTCAGGTTTGTTTCTTCCTTCATTAATTCTTCAATGATTTAAGCTCACGAAACCCAGATCTCTAATGCTTGTGAATGTTGGTAGTTGAGAAGATGGTGACCAAAGTAGAGGCAGAGACCTGCCTTGAACCCATGGGTGACTGTAATAGACATTACACTGAAGCTGATTGCAAGAAAGATTGCAGATCGAAGAGGGGTGGCAGGGGTTACTGTGAATTTAAGATTAAACCCTTCGGTTATTGCAGATGTTCTTACACTTGTGGTCCTGTGGATATGGGTATTAATTAGTAGAAATTAGAGGGACAAATATATACATGAAGCACTTGAGATTATATTAAAGAATAAATGAGCTTTGAAGCTCTTATAATATAATTTTATCTTCTTGTTTTTGTAATTCTTTTTTTGGAATTCATTGAGTACAGCTTGAGGAATTGTATGGCAAATCCATAATACTATGAAAAAGAACAAAAACAAACGAGAATAGGAGTTGAAATAATCTTCGCCTTAGTCCATCTCGTGGAGTTTACATCTTTTATTCATCACATAGAGGTGTTTGCTCTCCTTGTATCTCTACAACACATATTAATAGACGGGGAATGGGGGGGATGCATCTTGGGCTTCTCATTTCTTCATGAAATGAATGAGAGATAAACCTTTAGTGCTAGTGACCCCCTTTCTAAATGCATGGTAGATAAATGGTCTAAACTGTTGCATCCTTTGTGGTGCTATTAATGCCGTCCAACATTGGCCAATTAATGATGTATGTGTGAATTAGTAAATTATTATATATAGTATTGTTTTATGTAAAACTGGCAATATCCAATAGACCAACAGGGACAGAATCAGCTAAGATCTCCTGTTTAGGTCTTTGGTGTTCTATATATTACAATTTCGTGTTTTTAGCCTCCTTTGTTTCTAAAACCCCTAGAGAACGTGGAGAACTCCTCTCAAAGCCTCTCTTGTGATCGAAGAAGATCTACTTATAAGTGGTCCAGTCGACCACCCAGTCTACCAAGCATGTCAGCAAAGCCTAGACAAGGAAATCAAGGTCCAAAACTCTTCCAAATCCAATGGGCTTTTCCCAACTCAATATATGATTTACCTAGTATAGAGAAATGCCTTCAAATCATGTCCACTTAGGCTTTAGGTCCATCAACTAATCTCATCTTCATCAAAGTGCAATTTCATTTCCAAATCTGCCAAGGCTTCTAAGTATAGAGCACCATCATCAACTTCCATGGGTTCTGGGTCAAACACCATGTCTTCCACTAAGATGATCCATAGTTGACTTCTTCTTTCACTTCGGGTCTTCTGACCTACAAACAACAGGTTTTCCGGGTCAAAGTTAGGGCTGGATTTCACACTTACAATACAATTTCTTGCGATATACGTAGGCACTCTTTTGCATGGAAATTTATCAGCATCACACTTCAAACTACCAGCTTTCTCATCATGACAATATTAAGAATGATCGATCCCATTTGGTTCTTCTAGGGGCAGGAGGAAAATCCCATCGGTCTCATGGAGAATAGTTTAAGGCCCTCATGCTCATTGAGCTCAAGACATTCTCAAGTATCGCCTATGGTATGGAAGAACATTTGGTCCAGCCATGCAATGCCCAAAATACATAACCTACTCTGAAGAGCTTGTGCAGGTGCATTGCCAACCCTAAAGATTTTAATAGGAGAAACATTCAGGTAAACCCACGGTATGCCAGGTGTGGAATCTCCAAACAGTTGACCACATATTTATGGACTGTCGCTTCTTGAGAGTTGTTTGGTTTGCATCATCCCTCAAATTTATACCTCCCCACGACCCTTCACTGGTTCTATCTATTCAACACTAGAAGCAGGCTAGCTTTACCTTCGGAGAAGAAATTGTTAATGTCAAATAGCTTATATACTAGATGCATCGATAATATAGCGCATAATCACTCTGGCTGATATAGCGCATTCACAGTTGCTAGTGAAGGAGTTTGTGTTCGTAGTGTGCCGGACTTGTTGGCCAAATTCCCATCATTGATTTCAAGATCTTTGTAATTTTGATTACTTGCGTGGGTCACACTAAATATATTAACCCTTTCCGACATAAAAAAGGGGAACAAAAAAAGAAAAAAGAAAAAAGAATACTCTTGTAAAAGTAATTGTGAGATTTGAGATGTATTCATTCACTCATTTTCACATTTTATTTTTATTTATTTATTTTGGTAAACACACTCATTTTCACATTGAAACTGATACAATTGAACATAAACCAATCCAGGAAGATTGATTGATTGTAATTCCTAGCTTCTTTATCATCTATTTATAGAATTCAAGGATTGAATCACTGTAGGCTTGACAAACAATTCTTAAGCCTGCAAATCCAGCTGCTTGAGCCAAGGCCTTAAATTCTTTCTCTGTCCTTTCTTTGCCTCCTGTTTGAGCTAACATTGTAAGGTCCATCTGGAAGATGTTATGAGATAGGATATTGTTCTTTGGTCCTTCAGGAGCTACCTTCTCTACAGCAATTACTTTTCCATTCTCTGGTAGTGCTTCCCAACAATTCTTCAGCAATTTCAAGCATTTCTCATCACTCATGCAATGAAGCATCCACTGCAAACAATTTTGCTTAACTCAGAAAAAGTAGCACTTAAAAATATATGATAAATGAACATGATTGAATCTAGTTTGGATTTGAAAAAAATATGAGGTTTGCTCTTGCCTCAGTAATGGTATATAGCACATGAATTGGGATTTCATCTCTCCATTAGTATTATGTTTCTGCTTATTGAACTCTGTTTTGAGCTTTTACAAAAATGGATCCATAGATCTATTGTTCTTGTTTCTTGACAGTATTAGATTGAAAAAATCAACTTGTTTGATGATCTTTCAATAATATTAGAGACAAAGTATATGTGTGTCTACTTAAAAAAAAGTTTATTACCTTAACGAAAATGGCATCTCCTTTCGGGATGCTGACAAACATATCTCCTTCAACGTTCTCAACCCCTAACAACAAAGTGAAACCTTGTTCATTTAGATCATGTAAAATTGAATCAATATCAAAGCAAAAGAACAAATTAGAAGTTCTATGACAGATGACGAAGTTCAATTCCAAACACCCTAGGTTCTGGTTGCATTAAGAGCTTTCTTACCAGGATATGATGGTGCTGTCTTTACCACATGTGGCAAGTCAAAGTTAATTCCTTTGATTGTTGGATGCTTAGAAATGATCAGGTTAAGAGCAACTCCATACCCACCACCAACATCAACTACCTGCTTTAGTCCCTCAAACCCATTATATGTCATAAGGAGCTTCTTCATAGTGGCCATAGTGATATTGTGCATGGCTGTATTGAAGAGCTTGTTAAACATAGGATCTGTGCCAAGATAATCAAACAAGCTCATCCCATGGGCCTTCTCAAATGGAGTTCCTCCTTCAAGAACTGCATCTTTCACATGGTACCTACATTTTATATTAACTAGAATCATGAAAAAAGCCTAGTGGAAGGGCAGGTGCAAATGAAATCTATCAGTCACCCTTATCATGAGTAGAAGAGAAAAAAAAGAAAAGAGAAATGAACTCACCAACTTGCAATGGAGGTCTTTTCCCGTGCCAGTAATGCATAGGGAGAAAATGACGTTTCTTCTTGATTGTCTACTAGGAACTTGCTTACAGGTGCTAAGCCATACAATCTTGTGACTTGACCATTCTCTTCAGTAACCAGAGAACATGACAAGATGGAAAAACTTGAGAGCAGTCGAAGTATACGATCAATCATGACAGGGGCATCTGGGTTTTGAGTGGGGAGATGAGAAGCAATCTCTGAAGGGGAGAGGAAGTTACCATCCCCAACCTTGGCTATGATCTCTAGTAGATCAAGCTCTATTGCAGCTCTTAGCACCATGGGCAAAGCTGTTGCATTTGCTATTTGCACTGCAAATAAGCAATCTTCTTCTTCATTAATGTTCTTGGGTGGGGATCCTGCACTAGCCATTCTGGGTTTTGCTTTGTAGGGAAAAGTTCAAGCTTTGTTATAAGCTTAGCAGACTTGCTGATCTTACCGATAATGGGAAAACTGACTTGTTGATTTTCTTGATCTGAGTAGTTATATAAGTTCCAGTGTTCCATCACCTTAAGATTTAATCAAAGATAAACAAATAATAAAAACAGTCAAAGGGCCAACCATAAAATCTTATTTTTATCGAATAAAAATTAAAAAAAATGTCAAAGAGCCAACCACAAAATCTTGTTTTTATCATTTTTTTCAGGCTGTTTTGAAGGAAATTTATCACCTTTAATCCCAGACCTCGAAGCTAGGCATTCTTGAATAAATAAAGTTATAAAGGAGAGCTCTAGAAATTTTAATTATTATTATTTATAGTTATTTTTTTAACAGCTACAAGATGGATATGAAGACATGAATCATGCACTTTAACTGTTTCGAAGATAATTATTTGCAATATTTTATTTGTGTTTGAGATGCAATACCCTATGTACCATAGGAAACGTGGAATCTAATTTATTATTAGAAATTCTGGATAGAAGCTTCTTCAAGTAGCTGACTAGGTCCATAAAGAATTGAGTTAACATTATATATATATTTTGGAAGAAGAGGTTTTATTATATTTCTTGTGTATACTTTAACGTTTTTCTCACATGATAGTTGATGGATCTATATCGATATCATTCTCTCCTATTCCGATCAGATATGAGGATGATATTATATTCTAATCGTTGAATGCAAATTTCTTCTTGATTGCTTACTAGGAACTTGCTCACAGGTGCTAAGCCATATAATCTTAGCACCTGTGAGCAAGTTACCGGCCCCAACCTTGTCTATGATCTCTAAGTAGATCAAGCTCAATTGCAGGCAGCTCTTAGTACCATGGGAAGGACCGCAGAATTTGCAATTTTCATGGCAAATAAACATTATTCTTCTTCATTAGAGTTCTTGGCTGGGGATTCTGCATTGGTCATTTTCTAACTGGGAGAGCTTGTTATAAGCTCAACTGCTCCGCTGGTTTTATTCAATGTGATAGTTGGATAAGTTTCACTGCTGAGATTTTAGCATGAACAATACTTGACTTAAATTATTGTGAAGATGACATCAATTTCTGTTTTGAATATAACCTTTATGGTTCTGTTTCATTTGGGAGACGCAATCAATGACTGTTGAAACTCATTTGGTTTTATCGAAAAAACTGATTTTACAGTTATTTAATTCACACACAGTTGGTGAAGAAATGTCCAAGAGCCACCGATTAAAACTTTCTCCTCCTGCCCTGGTGCTCCTCCCCTCTTTTTTGTTTCTTCTGACTCGTTGTGAATCAGGGCTTCTCTCTTGTACCATTTTTTTCAAATGGATGAATCTCTCCATTTTTTTTTTGGTTTGTTTTTGCTTTTAGTAAAGATGGATGAATCTCTCTTTCACAGAGTTTTTCTACCCCAAATGCAATTAAGAAGATTCATATGTAATTGTTAGGGTGGTGGAAGATGCTGGCATAAGAACTAAAATGCAGGAAAACTAAATTTATGGTGGAATAAAATTAATTTTGAAAACTAAAATTCTGAAATCAGGAAATTTTTTTTATTTTTTCTTTTTGGTAATAGGGAATTTTATTAAAGGGAAAAACCATGACTACAACCTAGAGATACAGTGTCAAATAATAGTAGTTGTCGAATATGAGAAGGGGGAGTGTGAACATATAAGAAAGCTTCTTGCATTAATGTGCATTCCTTTGCCAAAACATTTGCCACAAAATTTGCTTCCCTCAGTACATGGGTAAAGGAAATGTAGTCAAACTTGCTTGCCATGTTGGTGATATCCAATATGATTGGAAAGATCTTCCACGGGACCTTTGTCGGATGCTTATGAAGGATGGTGATTAGAGCTTGATTATCACTTTCCAGAGCTATTTTGGGTAAATTAAACTCTTTCGTCCATAGAATAGTCTGCTTTAAAGCAAGAGCCTCAAGAGTAAGAACATCTTGAGTTGCAGAACCTTGCCCAAAACCAAATATCATCTTGCCCCAATTATTCCTTGCAATCCCTCCATATCCCGCAAGATGCTCTTCCTTAAAGAGAGAGCCATCGCCAACGCAGAGCTTTTTCTAGTGGTGAAGCCAACACCTCTCAATGAAGAGGTCGTGGGTTCGACTTTTGCTAAGGCATATTAATATCCCCATCCCCGGACGATCAATAAGCCCTTTTGTACCAAAAAGAAAGAAAAGAAAAAAAAAAAAAAAAGGAAAAAAGAAAAGAGAGAGCCATCAACTAGGGGGCGTTTGGGCCCTGCCCGCCCCGAGCCCGAATAAGGCTTGGGCAAAGATTTTGGCCAGGGGGGTTAGGGCCAAAATATTCCGGCCCCGAACTAGGGGGCCCGTGATTACTCTCTACCCCCCATCCCGGCCCCCGATTTTTAGCCCTAACCCAAGCCCCGATTTTGGCCCCGATCTTGACCCCGACCGGCCCCGATTTTGGCCCCGACCTAGGCCCCGATTTTGGCCTTAACCGAGCCTTGATCCTAGCCCCGATTTTGGTCCCGATCCTAGCCCCGATTTTGGCCCTGATCCTGGCCCTGATCTTGGCCCTGATATTAGTCCTGAACCTGATCCTGGCCCTGATATTAGCCTTGACCCTGATCCTGGCCCTAATTTGAGTCTAAAGACTCTGGACCCTTCACCCACATGGAGATGAATTAATTGTAATACATATAGGTGGATACTTGACACGTGTCAAATTTTAAAAACATGACCATGTTTTGTAGAAAATTAATAAAGATAAATTATAACCTCATTACCAATGTAATAAGCATCTATTTGATTTTGGCCTTGATCCTGACCCTAATTTTGGCTCTAATCTTAATATTAATTTGACGATGATCATCTACTACAGTACTATATTTTTACCCTGATCTTTATACTAACATTGATATGAGTCTTGATTTTGATATTTAGTCACTTTGATCATATTAGACTATAAATTCACTTTTTATATTATTTGTAAGGTAATTTTTATTTTTCCAACAAAGTCATTTTTAGTTCAGTAAAATATGGATTTTGTTTTTTGACTAAGGCGAGATAATATATTATAAATAATAAAAACTATTACATAAAGAATGAATATCTAACAAATCTATACCCTAACTTCTCATCATGAATATCTAACAAATCTACTGTGATATTTCAAAAAAAATTATTAAAAACATATAGCTATGTTTGTAACTAAAACATCATTTTCTTTAACTATGAAAAAAAATATTTTTTTTTTGTTGAATACTAAATTATTGTCCATTTACTTGTTAACAAGGTTTTTGAATATGATTTTTTTTGTATTGAATAAAGATATCAATTTATTGAACAGTTGTGAATGAAAACATACCTACCTATGGCTTAAATTCTTGACTTTGAAGATAAAATTTTCATTTATCAGATTCCTTTTGAATTATGAATCTCTGATGTTTCTAAGTTTACAAAAAGAGTTTGTGTGACATTCTCTATAATTGACTTGACTTTCAAATATGCCTAAATTTAATTACAATTCTTCTCTCTACTTATTCTATTTCATGAATAATTTTAACTCTTTGTTGCTGGATAAAACCAAAGGAAAAAAGAGGAGAAAAAGAGAGAGAGAGAGAGAGAGAGAGCAAATTAAAAACCCTAGAAATTTGGATTTCTCTATTTCTCTAAAATCTAAATGGGTATAAATAGTTAAATACATATTGAATCTAAGTTTTGGATTATTTGTTGACATCTTTAATATTTTATTTTCCGAATTGAGTTTGGAATTTAAGTATTTAATTACTTTAATATGTATTTTAATTCTACATGTCTTACATTTGATATTTACGACCAAAGATATAGCCAATTAAAGCTAGGGACAAGGCCAATTAGGGGCCAGGGAGGCCAATGTCGGGGCCAATTAGGGCCAATGCGCCAATCGGCCGGGGCGGGGCCAATTAGGGCCGGGAGGGAAAGGGGAGGAAGAAAGGGAACCACCCGAGAAAGGGAAGAAAGGGGGGGGGCAGGGAAAGGAAAGAAGGGGGGGAGGAGGGCCGGGGGAAGGGCCGGGAGAAAAGAGCCACACAGCCCCACCCCGCCGGGCCAAAGGGGAAGGCGGGGCAGGGCGGGACAAGGCCGAACGGCGGGAATGAGCAATATACCCACGATGCCCCTACCATCAACATTTAATTTGTTATATGAGAGGGAGGGAGTTCCCATTTAATGCATCCTTGGGAGGAGATTGGCACTGACTTCATATCATTGGATAAGCAATAGAATTGAATACCCTTCCATATCTGAAAGCTAACTCGTGAAGGCTAAATAGTGGAGTGAGTTGCTATATTTGCCTTTGTACGCTTTCCAAAGAAGCTAGAAGGCAAGGAGAGTGTTGAGAATCTTTGTTTTGTTGATGCTGTGTTGTGCCAAATTAATACACTATTGAACAATAGAAATAATCAAATTTGCACCGATCAAATCATTAATCCCCAAATCATTCCATACTTGTTTGGCATACTGGCAGTGTATGAAAATATGATCCGACGATGTCTCCTGCAACCCACAAAACAAACACACAAGAGCCATATAACAACCACGACTTACCAGCAAGTTAGCTGTTGGGAGCTTTTGATGTAGGAGTTTCCAAAGGAAATGTAAAACCTATGGAGGGAGAGCTAATTTCCAAAAAAGATGCCTTGGTGATTTGGTGTTCGAGTGATTATCTTGTATATTCATTTGCGAACAGGCTAGTTTGTAAGTTGATCTAATTGAAAAATTCCCCACAGAAGTCTAGTACCAAACTAAGCGATCCTCCAAGGCCAACTGAGGGATTGGTATTGAGAGAATTTTCTCCCCAACTTGCCCTAGCCACCATCTATTTAAGAGCTCCCTGTTCCAAGAATCAGGAAACTTTACTTATTTTAGTTTACAACATTTCAAGTAATGTGAAAGAGAAACCTTTATAATCTTTTGAGTAAATTGCACTGGGACCTCAAATGGAGGCTTTAAAGCATTGACACTTTGAAAAACACTGACACCCCAATTCATTAAACACATAAGTCCATATATGTTAATAAAACAGTTAACCCACTATTTATTTTTCTTTAATTCCAAAAGTGCCCTTACCAAAATTTGAGGAAAAAATAAAATAAAAATCCAACAACAATGTCGTCATCAAATAACCTTTGTAGCCAGAAGAATGTCCACTTTTTTTTTGGTAAATGATAATAAGATTTCTTGAAAGGGTATAATGGTCTTTGCGATAATATAACTAATCATTTTAACATAATAGAATTTATGTGTTTTTCAAAAAAAAAGTAGGTTGTTAGTGCTTTAAAGCCTCTATTTTGAGGTGCCAGTGCAATTTGCTCTAATCTTTTTATTAGATGTGGATTTATCATCTTAATGATGCAAATCCAAAATTTATGACATGTTTATTCACTCTAACTTATTATCTATTTATAGAATTCAAGGATTGAATCACTGTAGGCTTGACAAACAATTCTTAAGCCTGAAAATCCAGCTACTTGAGCCAAGGCCTTAAATTCTTGCTCTGTCCTTTCTTTGCCTCCTGTTTGAGCTAACATTGTAAGGTCCATCTGGAAGATGTTATGAGATAGGATATTGTTCTTTGGTCCTTCAGGAACTACCTTCTCTACAGCAATTACTTTTCCATTCTCTGGTAGTGCTTCCCAACAATTCTTCAGCAATTTCAAGCATTTCTCATCACTCATGCAATGAAGCATCCACTGCAAACAATTTTGCTTAACTCAGAAAAATTAGCACTTAAAAATATATGATAAATGAACATGATTGAATCTAATTTGGATTTGAAAAAAAATATGAGGTTTGCTCTTGCCTCATTAATGGTATATAGCGTATGAATCGGGATTTCATCTCTCCATTAGTATTATGTTTCTGTTTATTGGACTCTGTTTTGAGCTTTTACAAAAATGGATCCATAGATCTATTGTTCTTGTTTCTTGACAGTATTTGATTGAAAAATCAACTTGTTTGATGATCTTTCAATAATATTAGAGACAAAGTATGTGTGTCTACTTAAAAAAAAAAAGTTAATTACCTTCACGAAAATGGCATCTCCTTTCGGAATGCTGACAAACATATCTCCTTCAACGTTCTCAACCCCTAACAACAAAGTGAAACCTTTGACATTTAGATCATGTAAAATTGAATCAATAACAAAGCCAAAGAACAAATTAGAAGTTCTTTGATAGATGATGAAGTTCAATTCCAAACACCCTAGGTTCTGGTTCCATTAAGAGCTTTCTTACCAGGATATGATGGTGCTGTCTTTACCACATGTGGCAAGTCAAAGTTAATTCCTTTGATTGTTGGATACTTAGAAATGATCAGGTTTAGAGCAACTCCATACCCACCACCAACATCAACTACCTCCTTTAGTCCCTCAAACCCATTATATGTCATAAGGAGCTTCTTCATAGTGGCCATAGTGATATTGTGCATGGCTGTATTGAAGAGCTTGTTAACCATAGGATCTGTGCCAAGATAATCAAACAAGTTCATCCCATGGGCCTTCTCAAATGGAGTTCCTCCTTCAAGAACTGCATCTTTCACATGGTACCTACATTTTATATATTAGCTAGAATCATGAAAAAAGCCAATTCGAAGGGCAGGTGCAATTGAAATCTATCAGTCACCCTTATCATGAGTAGAAGAGGAAAATAAAGAAAAGAAAAATGAACTTACCAACTTGCAATTGAGGTCTTTTCCCGTACCAGTAATGCATAGGGAGAAAATGACGTTTCTTCTTGATTGCCTACTAGGAACTTGCTTACAGGTGCTAAGCCATACAATCTTGTGACTTGACCATTCTCTTCAGTAACCAGAGAACATGACAAGATGGAAAAACTTGAGAGCAGTCGAAGTATACGATCAATCATGACAGGGGCATCTGGGTTTTGAGTGGGGAGATGAGAAGCAATCTCTGAAGGGGAGAGGAAGTTACCATCCCCAACCTTGGCTATGATCTCTAGCAGATCAAGCTCTATTGCAGCTCTTAGCACCATGGGCAAAACTGTAGCATTTGCTATTTGCATTGCAAATAAGCAATCTTCTTCTTCATTAATGTTCTTGGGTGGGGATCCTGCACTAGCCATTCTGGGTTTTGCTTTGCAGGGAAGAGTTCAAGCTTTGTTATAAGCTCAGCTGACTCGCTGATCTTACAAAAAATGGAAAAACTGACTTGTTGATTTTATTGATCTGAGTAGTTATATAAGTTCCAGTGTTCCATCACCTTAAGATTTAATCAAAGATAAACAAATACAAAAAAAGTCATAGGGCCGACCATAAAATCTTATTTTATCGAAAAAAATAAAAAAATGTTAAAGAGCCAACCACAAAATCTTGTTTTTATGGTTTTGAAGGAAATTTATTACGTTCAATCCCAACTTCAAAGCTGTGAGGCATTCTTGAATAAATAATGTTATAAAGGAGTGCTCAACAAATTTTATTATTATTTATAATTATATTTTAATAGGTACAAGATGGATATGAAGACACATACACGAACCAATGCTCTTGGACTGTGTCGAAGATAATGATTTGCAATATTTTATTTGTGATTGAGATCGATGCAATTCCCTATGTACCAGGGAAAACGTCGAATCTAATTTATTATTGAAAATTCTCCATAAAAGCTTCTTCATTTAGCTGACCAGGTACTTAAAAAGAATTGAGTTGTTTTTTTTTGTTTTTTTACCAACACAGAGTTGTTCTAGAAGTTGAAACCAACAACGTACTTCTTACTCTTGTTGAAGTATATTAATAATTTAATATCACCATCCCTGGACTTAATAAAGCCCCATTGCACCAATAAAAAAAAAAAGAATTGAGTTTTTAACATTAATTAGAAGAAAGAGGTTTTATTATATTTTTTTGTATATTTTTTTATGTTTTTCTCACAGTCGGTGGATCTATATTAATATTATTCTCTATTAGGCGTGATAAGGATGATTTTTCATTCTTTCCCTAACTGTCTCTAATTTGAATTCTTTCCATTCATCACTCTTCTCATTTGAATTCATTCCATTAATCATTCTTTACATTTGATTTCTTTCCATACCATCTCATCCTTCCATTTCATCAATATCCTAATTTGGCTTTGGCTTGATTAGGTTTCTCTATTAAATCATTTCCATACAAACATTTTCATGTATTATATTTACATGCAAACATTTCCATGTATTGTATTTCTATGTTTTATATATTTATTTTATTGTTCATAGTTTGTTGGATTTTTGTTTTAAAATAAAATAATATTATAATATAATATACTATTTAGATAAGTTTCAAAACATTAAAATCTCCCTAGTTTTGTTTTAAGACTCTTGTTTATTCTTACTCTATAGGACTCTTTTGGATGTATAGATTCCAATCAAAGGGTTTTGGCAATTCGGCATATATATATTAGGTAATTTAGATTACCATATATGTTTAGTCCCACATTGGATGGAGCTAATGATTATATGATTTATATATACATATATAGCTCCTAAGTGCGGTGTATGCTGATAGAGAGCTAAGTGTGGATCACGCGCATGCACCGAGCTGGACCGAGTCGGGCGTGGTTGCGGTAGTGGTGCGTAGACCCTAGTCTAACCAGGCCATGGGGCATTATAATATTATATAAATAATATTAAGTTTCTATGATGGGTCATGGATCTAGAAAACCCGGTTTTGGGTTTTCCAGTAGGGAGGTGACTGATCATACAGTCACAACTCTCTGCAGGTGACCTTACGTACATATGTAGCTCTCAAGGTGTCCATACGAGCCTATAAATAGAGGTTAAGCTCTAAACAAAGGATTACTCGGTTTTTGGTGAAAACCAGAAATTCGAAAATCTAGTGTTAGAAAAATTCCATTTTTTGTTTTATTCATTCTGTCGCTGTGTATTACTTTCGGATCTCCTTTGCAAGTAGACTTTGTTGGAGTGCTGCCTTCAGATCTAGGAGTTGTTGTATCTTGGAGGTGAGAACGTCAAAGTCAAACCCAGCAGCATAAAAGGGGGCATTCAAATACCTTAAGGAAAAGTATTGTTCGTACACCTCAACTCACCTTGTTTGAGTTCTTGTTGGTTTTCCTTTCGCTTATTCTTCTACATTCGGGTAAGTGATTCTGACATAAGGTATACTTAATATATTCGTTTCTCCTTGATTCTGTTATTGGTCTGTCTATACTGTGCCTTTGGTCTTCTGGTTCTAACATAGTTGCCTAACAGCATGGGATGTATGCTGCCTATATATTTGAGGTTCTCTCATATGAAATCATTCAACTATTTTTCCCATTGAGATTGTTTCTTAATATGGTATCAGACTAACATATGATTCTACATCTTTATCAACCACGTCTTCTTCTTCCTCATCTTCTATCTCTTCTTCAATGGCTACCAATATTACGTCTTCAATGGATTCCTCTCATAAGGTTCACTCTTTTGCTGCAACTGTGATCCCTTCTTTAGCTGTTGCACCATCTTTCACCACAGATCAGTACCATAAACTTCTATCTCTGTTGGAATCTAGTAACATTCCATCATTGGCAAATGTTGTAGATAAAGTATCTTCTCTATGGGTTATTGATTCGGGTGCCAGTCTTCATATGGTTTCCGACTTATCTTTATTTCATTCCAATAGTCTTGTTCCCCACACCCAATCTATTTGTCTTCCAAATGGTGGTTTTGCTCCCGTTACACATATTGGGAATTGCAGCCCCATACCCACTTTACCTCTCACGAATGTATTACATGTTCCTTCTTTTGGTTTTAATTTATTATCTGTTACCCAATTTACCCAACAACTTCATTGTTTCATAACTTTCTATCCTGATCATTGTGTGATACAGGACCTACGCATGAAGGAGAGGATTGGGCTAGGCAAGGCATACAATGGACTTTATTATTTGGAGTTGGATCATCCTATCGCTGCTATTGTTTTACTCGCCAAAGACCTTTGGCATTCTCGTTTAGGCCATCCATCTTTAAAGGTTTCTAGTTATATTGCACATTTGGATCCTAATATTTCTTTTCCTAAAGATTGTGTTTGCTCCATTTGTCCTTTAGCTAAACAAACTCGACTTCCTTTTCCATCTAGTACAATTTCTACCACCTCTTGCTTTGAATTGATACATTGTGATATATGGAGACCTTATTTCGTTTCCTCAATTTGTGGTGCAAAACATTTTTTAACTATTGTGGAAGATTTTTCACGATGCACCTGGTGTTTTTGTTAAATCATAAATTTGATGCTTGGTCCCGATTAAGGGAATTTTTTGCTATGATCAAAACCCAATTAAACAACTCCGAACTGATAATGGTCGTGAGTTTTTTAATCACTATTCAAATGCCTTTTTTACAACCCATGGTATTATTCATCAACATAGTTGCGTTGATACACCCCAACAAAATGGGGTTGTTGAACGCAAACACCACCATCTTCTTAATGTGGCCCGTGCTCTCTCTTTTCAAGCAAGTCTACCTCATAAGTTTTGGGGTCCTTGTGTTTTGACAGCCGCTTACCTAATTAACCATTTACCCACCCCGTTGTTATATGGTAAGTCACCACTTCAAGTTTTATTTGGCAAGATCCCTTCATATTCTCATCTTCGAACTTTTGGATGCCTTTGTTATGGTCATAGCCATTCATCCATTCGTCATAAATTTGATCCCCGAGTATCTCCAGGTGTTTTTATTGGGTATCCATATGCACAAAAAGGGTATACGATTTATGATTTACAAACACATAAGGTTTACATTAGTCGTGATGTCACATTTGTTGAATATTCTTTTCCTTTTTCAAAATTGCCATCCCCATTATTGCCTGTTTTACCCATTGCAGCTTCAGATATTGTTAGACCCACCCTTATCAACCACACCCTCTCCCCAACCGGTTGAAGAACCTCCTTCACCCACCCTCCCATCCACTACCATCTCTCGGCCATCTCGGGTTCATCGACCGCCACCCCATCTTCAAGACTATCATTGTTACGTCATGGATGCCCAAGCTCCTCCTTCATGCACATGTACTCTCACTCCTGAAAGTTGTTTTTTATCCTATCATAGATTATCCTCACCTCATTTCAGGTATCTCAAGGCCCTCAATGCTATAACTGAACCTACAAGCTTTGCTAAGGCTATTATTTCACCTGATTGGAAGGAGGCAATGGACAATGAAATCGCGGCTCTTGACCTTAACAAGACTTGGTCTCTTGTACCTTTGTCCCCAAACAAGAAACCAATAGGTTGTAAATGAGTTTACAAAATTAAACGGCATTCAGATGGGTCAATTGAGCGTTATAAAGCGCGTTTGGTGGCAAAGGGTTATACTCAAATTGAGGGGATTGATTACCATGAAACATTTACCCTAGTTGCTAAGTTGGTTATTGTCAGAACACTTCTTGCCATTGTTGCCATCAAAGGATGGTCCTTGCAGCAATTGGATGTGAACAACGCTTTTCTCTATGGCGATCTTGATGAAGAGGTATATATGACACTTCCACTTGGTTATCATCGAAAGGGGGAGAAATTGGTTTGTCGCTTGCACAAATCATTATATGGGTTTAAGCAGGCATCCCGTAATTGGTTTTCCAAGCTTTCTGGTGCCATTATTGATTTTGGATATACACAATCTAAGGTATTACTTTCTATTTTCTCTACTTATAGAGTCTCCATCTACCTTTGTACTTGTTTATGTTGATGACATTTTAATTGTTGGGTCTGACACAACTGTGATTTCCAACTTAAAATCACTTCTTCAGCTATGTTTCCGAATTAAAGATCTTGGATTGCTTAAATATTTCCTTGGTCTTTAGGTGGCACGTTCTAAGAAAGGTATTTTCATCAACCAACGAAAATACACATTGGACATCTTAACTGATGTTGGTTTCATAGGTGCTAATCCGACTCAATTTCCAATGGGACAACACCTCAAGTTAATTACTTCTGATGGATGATCCCTTACCTGATCCAACACCATACTATTGGTTATTGGGAAGACTTATTTATCTCACAATTACTCGTCCAGATATTATTCAAACTGTGAATGTTCTTAGTCAATTCATGCATGAGCCTCGTAAACCTCATATGGATGTTGCTAATCATTTACTTCGTTACCTCCATGGCACTCTAGGACAAGGGATTCTTTTATCTGTTGATAGTGAGTTATCTCTTCATGCTTATTGTGACTCAGATTGGGCAAGTTGTCCTATGACTCGAAGATCTACCACTGGATATTGTGTATTTCTTGGTTCCAGCCATTTATCTTGGAAATCTAAAAAACAAGTTACTGTGTCCCACTCATCTATTGAGGCTAAATATCGTGCTATGGTTGTCACTACTTGTGAATTGATGTGGTTAGTTACATTGCTAAAAGATCTTGGCGTCATGGTCCCTCGACCAATACCTTTATTTTGTGGCAATCAAGCTGCTTTACATATTGCTACAAACCCAGTCATTCACGAGCGCACCAAACACATTGAGATTTTTTGTCATGTGGTTCGTGATCAAGTTCGACATGGTCTTATTCAACCCACCTCCACCACTAGTGCTGCTCAAGTTGCTGACATTTTCACCAAGGCCCTTGGAAAAGATTTATTTCTCAGTCATAGAGGCAAGTTGGGAGTATTAGGCGTGATAATGATGATTTTTCATCATTTCCCTAATTGTCTCTAATTTGAATTTTTCCATATCATTTCATCCTCTCATTTGAATTCTTTCCATATCATTTCATCTTTTCATTTGAATTCTTTCCATTCATCATCACTCCTCTAATTTGAATTCCTTCCATTCATCATTCTTTACATTTGAATTCTTTCTATACCATCTCATCCTTCCATTTCATCAATATCCTAATTTGGCTTTGGCTTGATTAGATTTCTCTATTAAATCATTTCCATACAAACATTTCCATGTATTATATTTACATGCAAACATTTCCATGTATTGTATTTCTATGTTTTATTTCTTTCTTTTATTGTTTATAGTTGCCTAATAGCATGGGATGTATGCTGCCTATATATTTGAGGTTCTCTCATATGAAATCATTCAACTATTTTTCCCATTGATATTGTTTCTTAATATTCTCTCCTATTCCGATTAGATATGAGGATGATATCATATTCTAACCATTCAGTCCTTGAATTCAAATTTCTTCTTTATGTGGTTTTCTTAAAAATTCTTCTCCTTTTCAAAAGATATATATTAGATAAGAGTCACAATCAATTGATTTTCTTTTCCAAAAGATATTAGACGATTCACATTCAATTTAAAATAAAAAACACCACGCATGTTCATGTAGGGTATTGCTTCAAGACAAGAAGTATAAAGATATTAAATGATTCTCATTCAATTTAAAATGGAAAAGCACCACGCGTAGTTGTGTAGGTATTGCTCTAATAAGATAAGATAAGAAGAATAAAATTGTTTCTCTCCCAGTACAATATCATATCAATGTTCATTTCCTGATGTGTGCTTTTCTTTGTCATTGTCTAGTAGTGCATCAACTTTGTGATTAAACAATGTAATTTCTTCACCACCCAAAAAAACAAAAATTATGTTGTCATGACATAAAGGAGTATTATATACCCTTTTACCCAAAGAAAAAAGAGAAAAAATTATATATCCCATTGTTAACATTTCAACTAGTCCCTAACTAGGGATGTTATTGATCATATTTGGTTCGGATGGTGACATTAAATTCTTTTTAATTTTTTTAATTTTTTTTTATTACATTTAAACAGATTTAGATAGTACCCAATCTATTCTGTACAGGGTCAAATAATTTTTGAGTAATGATTTTTCGTAATATAGGTTTTCCAAAATAGATATGAAGACAAGTCAAATATGAATTTGATTTCCTAAATTCTTTTTTTTTTTTTTAGCCAAAATTTTCTTACTACCCATTAGAACATCAGTTATTTTATTAATGAAGGGTAGGGTTAAGGGGATTACTATGTTTAGATTTGATTAGTTTTCAAACAAATTTGCATTTTTTTAAACAGATTCGGCTGCATGTTCAAATATGGATATCAAATATCTGTTAACATCTTTAATCTCTTCAATTCTTCCACTAGAGTCTTTGGAGGTTCTGGCTTTACTGCTAGTTCTGGTGTTTTTAATACATTAACATGCCTAATTCTAACATAAAGATAACTATCAGTTCTTAGTTTTTAAAAAATAATAAAAATTAGGTTGATAGGTCATAACGTTTGAACAAAAAAACAGAAGGTCATAACGGGTGTCTAGTGTGGAAGTGATCTTTGCAAAATTTTGATTTTGATGGAATGCATTGTATTTCCAATAAAAACACAAGTGCTTATGTGATCTAAGGGGGTCAATTTTCCATCACAAATATGCTAAATTTCAGCCAACCCATGTTCCAGATCCAGTAAAGCTTTGAGCTTCCCAAGATCTCCTAAGAAATAAAACTATATGAAAATGGAGCAAACTGGTTGGTAGGAAATTGATGGTTGATGTGCAATAGAAACACCAGTGCATTGATTTGGTAGACATTTATTTATAATAGTTGTTTGCCGTATTTGTTAGTTTAAATTTCTTAATTCTTTTCTATTGGATTTGCAGATCAAGAACGACTTGATTATTGTACAAAGAAACTACAAAGTTATGTGAAGGAGAAGTCTCTTTGTGTCAATTAAGTGGGAACCACCGGATGTTGGTTGGTTATGTGTCAATTGCGATGACTCCCTCAAACGAGCTCTAGGTGGCTATGGCTTCTTGGGTCGGAATTATAAGGTGATGTCCTCTTCGCAGTGGTAGGTGCATCCGAAGGAACAAATCAAATTCTTATGATGGAACTCATGGCTATTTCTAAAGGCCTCGAGATGGCTAGACATCGAGGGATTAGAAGAGTGCGCCTCTTCTCTGACTCTAAAGAAGCGGTCCAAATGATTTTAGGTGCCCACAGATGTCCTTGGTATTCTAGGGACCTTGTGACAGAGATAAATTACAAAAAAAGGAACGTTGCAGATTGTATTTTTTCACATCGCTATCGGGAGAGTAACCATGCAGCTGACTTCTTAGCTGGTTTACTAAACTCTAATGATGAAATATACTTTGACCCTGGAGGCCTTCCTGCTCCTTTGAAGGACATTGTCCGTGGTGATGCAAATGGCCGATCATATTTTAGAATGTAAAATTTTGTAATTCATATTTATCTCTATCAATATAATATAATATAAGCTCCCATTTTCCAAAAAAAAAAAAAAATCTCTTTGTGTTCTGGCTGACAGTATTGGTCCAGGTGTACTTAGATCTCTGGTTACATTAACTGATCAAAGTGAACTTTGTTAAGAAATTTTTAGGAATTTGCTTCATGGTTTTGTTTGTTTGTGGTCACTCTGGTTAAAAGGTAATCATGTATCTCATCATGCTGCAATACTAAATGGATGATTAAATGTTTACTCATCTAAAGAAAATGAATGAAAGAAGAAGGGTGGGTTGACTGATCGAACAAGTAATGATATTCATGGAGTAATTCCAGTTATCATAGTTGGGGTTTGATTTTTTTATAACATTACTAGCTTGGATGGTTGCTTAGGTCTTCATCACCAGTGATAAGAGGACCTCACATTGATTTACTCATCAGACTTCAGTGGTAGACGAGCAACAATAGTTCAAGAAGTGAGATTGAAGTTTCATAGAGGTACAGTAATACTTCACAAAGATTCTTTTGATATAAAAATACAAGCAAATTTAATTCATTAACTAAATAAAATGAGTAGCTCAACAAGGTGTTGGGCTGGACCGCACGGGATTGTTGAATTTTGTTTCAGTGTCAATGTGACTGTCCATTGATGAGTATAATAAGGAGTACTTAACAAGGTTTTGGCTGGACAAACTCAGCTGCTAGCAAAATCAACCGATCGAATCATGTTTACAGTACTTATTCCTGGGTAGAGATACTAAATCATGCTGTCTTAGAGCAGGAAGCTCTCTTATCCCTTAAATACTAAATCATTGTCTTAAATCTCTTCATGTATGGCTACTTCTATCTCTCAACATGTATTTTGACATGATAGAAAAAAGCATATGACAAATCCATTCGATTATGTCAGGGCAGAGGATCCTTAGGGGGTAAAGCACATTATACCACCATGGCTCTGTGATGTATTTATCTCCACACGATGCCGCGGCCACAACAGCCTCTGCACATTCCTCTGTGCTCTCAAATGGAATACAATGGCGGATCTGTTCAACATGAAAGTAGTTTATCATATGATCAGTAACAATCAAACAATTTTCATCATAAACAATCCATTATATAAAACCCCAAATTGAATCACCAAACTGAATTAAGTTGATCTTACGCTTGTGTGCATAGAGTGTCAAGTTTTAATGGCATCTGTAAAGGAGTCATTTAGAAGTATTCTAGTTTGAAAACACCAACCAATGGGCCTTACTTTTTCTATCAATGGATCAACTTCAATTTCTCCATGCCTGTTTAGGAGCTTGCCTCTTGTAAGTTCAGAGTCAACAAATCCAGGACTAACTATTGTTATTGAAACCTTTCGACCTAATTCAACTCTCAAATTGTCGTAGAAGTGTATCAATGCAGCTTTACTTGCCTGAAAAACATCAAAAGTTAAAAAAACAGTATTATTAATTCAAGATGGAAATGAAAGCAACAGCAACAGTATTATTAATAGATATGATTTCTATAATCTTGGTCTTTCCCTCTTTTTGAGATAGCAATTGCTTTCCATCCAATGAGGGTGATAGTGTTATTTTACATATATACTAAAATATTCGTTAGAACAAATTACACTAAGCAGCCCAAAATGGTGACCTTAAAGTTCTAACACACCACTTTATGTTTAAAAAATACAGACACCCAAAATTGAATTTTCATTAGATACATTGGTCTAATTTGTCATTCAAAACCATTAAATTACTTTTTATTTTCTTTCAATTCAAAAGATATCCCAATCAAAATATAAGGGAAGAAAAGAATAAATAGTGATTTATCGATTATCAGTAGGGGCGTAAATGGATAACCGAAATCGAAATCCGCATCTGCATCCGTTTAGGGGTATCCAAATCCGTCCGATTATTAATAGGATGTGGATATGGTATACCTCTTTCTTACCGAATATTATCCGTTTGATAAAATTATCCGATTAAGTTACTTATTTAGATTTATTATTCTTATTTTTATAAATTTTACGTATGATATGAGACTATTTTTCTAGATTTTCTACTAAAATAGCTACCAAAGTTGTTAAATTCTTAAATTTCAAACCTAGCCCTCACAAATAAAAAGTTAAAGATGTAAATAGGTAGTCAAAAACTTGTATTCAATCAATATTCATGTCCGTTTAGAAGAATCTACTTAAGAAAATAACTATCCGTTTATCATCCTAATCCGACAGAATCCGTCCGAAAACCGATAGGATATTATCCGAATCCGTCCGAATATAATAGGATGCGGATATGGATATACCACTATCTGATCCGAATCTGGTCCGTTTACACCCCTAAATCCCTAATTTTCAATGACAAATTAGACTATTGTATCCAATAAAAATCCAATTTTGGAGTATCCGTGTTTTTTAAATATAAACTAAGGTGTCAGTGCTTTTAAGACCTCAATTTTGGGGTATCGGTACAATTGCTCTATATATTATAACGATCCTTTTTGATAATCACCTAATAATATGTCATTTCGAATTTATTTTTTAAAATATTTTTGTATAATAAAACTTACACAATAGAGGGTACCCGTTGGTTGGATCATCCACCCAGCCACAGAAGCATTCACAATTATTTTGCCTCTGAACCTTTTGAGATAAGGAATTGCAAAATAGGTTGGAAAGACTGATCCCCAGAAGTTTACATCCTGTAGAGTGTAGATAATCCAAATCTGAATATAAACATCTAATAAATTTTCTAAACAAATGAATACTAAAAAATGTGAGTAACTGAATACCATAACAGGAACCAAATTTGTAACATCTGATGCATCTTCAAAGGCGTAATTAACACCAATCCCCGCATTGCATACCAAATGATCCACTACAAATAAAAATTTTGCAATAAGTTATATGTATGATAGATCAGGCATTGAGACTATGTTCAGATACCAAAAACAAGAAAAAAAAAATAATTAAACAAAAATCATAATAATGTAATAATTAATTTCCTGGTCTATTTATCTCTGAAAATTATATATATAAAAAAACATCATAATGATACAATAATTGATATTCAAGTTTATCTATCTCATCAAATTCAAAAAACAAATCATCCCAGTGCAGTAACTCGATTTTCAAACCTATCAAATCTCCTTAAATTCAAAGTCAATGAATGAAGAGAGAAGAAAACCATGATGGTATTCGTATCTATAACCTCAAATTCAAGCAATAAAAACCATGATGATGCATCTCTCTGGGCATCAAATTCATTTTTGTTTTTTTCATGTTTTTTTTTTCTTTGCATACAAAGAGAGAGAAGGAAAGATTTGTTTGAACTGGAATTTACATCGGCCAAAGTGGTCAACAACTGCTTGAATGAATTGCTTGCATTGATCAACTTTGGAGACATCAGCACGAATAACTAAGACATCAGGAGAACCCAGCTGACCAGACTTGCCTGCAACTTCTCTAAGGGTGTCTTCTCGTCTTGCAACAAGGGCTAGATTAGCTCCTTTCTTTGCATATTCGTATGCAAGGTGCTACCAAAGATCACAGAGAGAATATAATGAAGAACATTCAAGTATGGATCAAAAGGGATTATTATTATTGTATGAAAGGTTAATAGAATGAAACAAACCTTTCCAATTCCAGAAGAAGCTCCAGTGATGAGAACAACTTTCCCTCTCAAATTCTCTGGGAAGAGGTGTCTGAGGATGTAATCAACGAATTTGTAAATGGAGAGAAAAGGTAGCATGAGACATATAAGAAAAATTGTGATCGAAGGGAGCACCAAGTTTAGTGACTTGTGTATCAGTTCCATGGCTCTTACCAAAAAAAGAGGGCAAATAAGCTTAGTGTTTCAGTTCTCACCACAGCTTTAATGGAGGAAATCGTAGGTTACTGAATTCAAGGAAGTTGGAGAACCAAGTAAACGGATCCTCTTGCACTTGGCGCTAAAGCATACACGTGTTGGTGTATCATAAATCATATATCAAACAAGTGTAACATTTAGAAGGAAAAAAAAATATAAATTTTGGTTTATTTTTATCCATTTTTTTATGAATGTATGATACGTGTACAAGTAAAAATTTTTAAAATTTAATTGAAAATTACTTTTAATCCTCAACAAAATTTTTTCTCATCTTCTCACCAACTTGTAAATTTTCATAATGACTCTAAGATATCGCAAATGATCGAAAGACTCGTCAACTAATGTCATCGTCATTCCTGTGATTGACACTGGCAACAAAACGAAAGGTAGATGCACTATTGTCACTAAGTGCAATATTAACATTTTCATAAGGTGAATTGATAAATTGAATAACTCAGGAGATAATGCTGAAAATTTTCCTTATATCAGTGAAAACAAAAAATATTACATAGCTAATTCTAACAAATTAATACAAACCTTCCTCTCCCCACAAACACACAATTACATCAAGGTGCAATTATTTATGAAATATATATAACCTGACTAACAATCTATATATGAATCTTAACTTGATACACTAGATTGCATTATATATATAAAGCATGGATGTCTCATTCTTAGGGTTGGCTTAGCCAGGTACGATAAAACAAGCCAACAATCCACTCGAACACCTCAGGGGAAAAGATCTTTAAGAGATAAATCATGTTGGCAGTTAACCATGGCTCTGTAATGTATTTGTTGCCACTGCATACCCCTCTCACAATAGCCTTTGCACACTTCTCTGTGCTCTCAATTGAAAATGGAATTCCTCTCAGAACCTGTTCATCAATACCCATTTCACATAACTGATATTAAGTAAGAAAAGCATACATACACACACCCAATATATAATCTCTTTATTAGTTGTTTGAGTGAATCTTACATTTCTTAAACTTTGATCTTCTTCGACTACCTCTTGCTTGGTTAGAACTTTGCCTTGGGTAATTTCTGATTCTACAAAACCAAGAGTGACTACAACTATTGAAATCTCTGGGGCAACTTCAATTCTCAAACTGTCAAAGAATTGTATTAATGCTGCTTTTGATGCCTAAAAACAATGGAAAAATTGCACAAAAGTGAATTCAATTAAAGAGAAAGGAGAGAAAGAAAGGTTAGAAAAATAAATGATGAGAGTATGTATTTATCTTACAGCATATACACTTGCCCTTGGAGCATTTATCCACGCAAGTAGTGATGCATTCACAATGATTTTGCCTTTGCATTTTTTGAGGTGTGGAATTGCAAAATAAGTTGGATATAATGATCCCCAGAAGTTCACATCCTAAACGTAAAAAGTGTTTTAGAGAATACCATAATTGCCAAAAAAAAAATTCTCAGTTCTTTCTTTGTGTTTCTATAATTTTTTCTTGGATCTGACGATCATTTGGATCAGTCTACGTCCACCCAAACAACATCTTCAGGGGATTTTTTATAAATTAATTAAAATTAATATGAATGGGATTTTGTCCCTGGCCCCGAGGGGATTCGAACTCTAACCTTGTATGTAAAAACGTTACTTCTATAATTTTTTAGAGAAATAAAAGACTCCATTCAAAGGCATAGTTCTTCTTTTTTTTTTTTTTTGTTGCCAACCCGGTTCTAAGGCTTTGCCCCGACTAATCCGGTGTTCGACCCAGGTCTGGCTGTGGTGGGTGAGTTTTCCAGCTGGGATTTTTTGCATTCACAAGGTTTCGATACCGGAACCTTGCTTAAGCGGACCAAGTTGCTTAATCACTTGGACCAACCCCCGTTGGTAAAGGCATAGTTCTTCTAATAAGAGTAATAATAAATACCATAACCGGCGCAAATTTTGTCACGTCATGAATATCTTGAAATGCGCAATAGGAAGCAATACCAGCATTGCAAACTAGATGATCCACTGAAAATCAAAAAATTTGATAGCTTATTAATTCATGAATCAAATTAAAAGCAAAATTGAAAATCACAATTAAACTTTATTCCTCTGGAACTTACATCTACCAAAGTGGTTCACAGCTTCATCAATGAATTTCTTGCATTGATCAACACTTGATACATCTGCAGGAACAACTAACACATCAGGGGAACCAAGATTTTCGGCCTTCTCGGCAACTTTTCTAAGGCTTTTCTCTCTTCTTGCTACAATAACTAGGTATGCTCCTTTCTTTGCATATTCATATGCTAGATGCTACAAATCAATAGAAATAGTATGATTATCCACACCCCCATGAATCTAGGTAAAGGATGAAATAGAGTTCATATATATGTCTCTAATAGTAGATTCACAAGACTATTATCTATATATATATTATACCTCACCAATGCCTGAAGAAGCACCAGTAATGAGAACAACTTTCCCCTTCATTTTCTCAGGAAAGAGGTGCCTGAGAATGAAGTGGATGAATCTGAAAGCGAAGAGAAAAGGTAATGCTAAACAAAGAAAAACTATGGTGATGGGGGGAATCACCAAACTTAAAAGATTTTGAATCAACTCCATGGCTCTATTTTACAATTTAGTCTGGGAAAGAGGAAGATAGATATCTAGATCTCCTTCTCTATACTTTGAATTCTTGTGTTAAGTGCTGGCGTTTATATTGTCATGCAGCAATCATCCGTAGACCAGACAGTGGATACATTATAAATGTCCCAACCACACAACCAGGCTGATTAGGTTCAGTTTTTGCTGTTGTCATGCTACAAAATTTATTGCATATGAAATTGGTTTTTCATGTTCTACCAAAAGAAGAAAACAATTAAACAAGACAACTACATGTCGATGTATTATTTCTGCTTGGTGATAAATAGACGGTTCGAATATTTATGAAATAATTTACATAAAGTGGGCATTATTGATTGTATCATATTCTGATTTTATTTCTTAAATTGGTTTGATATTAGAACTCTGATATAGACTAGCTATACAGTTTGGGCTAATAGGGACAGTTAGATTTTATTGAAGGATTAATGGATTACCAATAAGGAGAAGTTAGGTCACTCCTCTAACTCTAATCAATTATACATTAAGGAGTGAGGGGTAGTGAAAAAGGAAGAGCTTAGATGAGAAGATCTTAATGTCGAAGAGAGTTCATTATTTGTAGAAGACTAAAGAGAAGATTTTGTTGAGTTATGTCTCCAATGAATCCCAAAGAAAGTATACTTCATGACCTTGTTCTGTCACTATTTTGGTGTTTTAATCAATCTCTGTAATCTTGGTTAGAGTTTATGTTACACTAAACTCCCAATTACATTTTCAAGGGTGGTCGAATATGCATTTGACCCATATTGGCAAGAGTTCTTTCCATTTTGTAGCAATGAACTGAAAAATATCATTTAGTGTAATGCTTCTGAATGGAGGCACTCTTATACATACATAAATCTTATATAGTAAATTACCGAAACACCCATATAGCTCGACAAAGTTTTCATTTCTGAACAAAATGGACCTATTAAATTCAATCATCACGGACATGATCGACAATGAAGACTAATGGCCATGTGGATCTCCAGGCATTAGGATTTGTTGACCCCCAAGGGAAGGGAGGGGACAAATTTATGTGGTACCTAGGGTAGGGTCCTTATGGCTATTGCAAACTGCTAGGGAGTGGCACTGCTCCAAGCAGCTGACTGCCCATATTTGATTTCGTAGGTCCATCATAAATCCCTTCAAAACCTTTCTATTCAAGTGCCCATGTTGAAGAATTGAGAAGACTTGTGGTGGAGTCATGAGAGGAGGCATATGTGTGCCTGCTTCTACTAGAATCTATCCCTTATGTGTTGTTTAGAGAACAAAAATTAAAAAATAAAAATTGTAACAATTGAAGTTCAGGATGGCCATGTTTTCAGGAAGAGAAAAACAAATCATGTGATGTGCACAACAATGCATTTTTGTACTAAATGATTGGTTGAGATTAAAAGTTTAATTTAAAAATTTTAAAATTTTCAATAGCCTTGCATTTACTTTTTTTTTTCAGCCAATAATTTGTTATATGTGTGCACTGTTGCACACATCAATGCATTTTTGTACTAAATGATTGGTTGATATTAAAAGCTTAATTTTAAAATTTTAAAATTCTCAATAGTCTTGTATTTACTTTGTTTTCTCAGCCAATCGTTTGGTATATATGTGCACTGCTGAGTACAACATAGGATGTTTCAAGCAAAGTGCGAGTTATGCATGGTTGTCTCTGCACTAGCTACTCTCTTTGTAGGACTTTTGGCCATTCTCAGTCCACTTATCCTCCCAATCTCTTATACCCCTTTACCAGCCCATGGGCCTAGTGGGCCTCTACTTTTGCCTCCCGGGTTCTTCTTGCGGGCAACCCTGTCTCTTGTAATTTGGATAATTTGTTATGCAGCAATGACTCATTTGAGGTCACAATTGACATTGACATCTCATCTACTGTGTACATATCCGTTCCTAATGGTTGCAGAAGTATTTGTGCCAACAAGGGGTGTCTATCAACTTGGCAACAACTTTATTTATTGTCGACTTTAAGTCTCCAACAAAGGAGTGTCTATCAACTTGGCAACAACTTTGTTTATTGTCGACTTTAAGTCTCCAACAAAGGGGTGTCTATCAACTTGGCAACAACTTTGTTTATTGTTGACTTTAAGTCTCCAACAAAGGGGTGTCTATCAACTTGGCAACCACTTTATTGTTGACTTTAAGTCTCCAACAAAGAGAAGAAAAAAATTATAACAAAATTGACATCTCATCTACTGTGTACATATCCGTTCCTGATGGTTGCAGAAGAAGCATTTGTGCCAACAAGGGGTATCTATTAACTTGGCAACAACTTTATTGTCAACTTTAAGTCTCCAACAAAGAAGAAGAAAAACATTAGAACACACAAAAAAAAAAAAAAAAAAAAGGTCTGTCTCCCTTGTCTAGTTTTTTGCTTTCTTTTGGGCTGCTTTATATTATAATTAGCGCAATGCCAGTGCTTGAGCCTCTATTGCTTGCATTTTGTCTGGGCCTAGTCCTTTGTGCATTTGTACTCCCCCCTCCCGCTTTTTCTTTCTCTTGGGTAATGATTTTATTTAGGGAAATTTTTAGTGCCACTTCTTGATTTATGCCCTAAAATTAATGCTTACTCCTAAGTTATTCAATTTATTAGTCAAGACCCTCTATTAGGCAAAAATATATCATTGAAACCCCTTGTACCTTTTTACCAAAAAAAAAAAAAAACCCTTGTACCTTGGAAATCACACTTAAGTGATGATGTAAGCATGTTCAAAATGAAATAAAAAAAAATAAAAAATAAAACCAAGAATAACCTTGAAGTTAAAACCCTATATTCAACTCCATCTGCAACACCTTCCTCTTGCAAACACTTCTTGAGCATTTAATGGTTAAGGTGTTGGCAAAGGAGGTTGTAAGACAAAGGAGGCACATGGGTTTTGATCAAGAAGAAGCATGACTTGGTTTCTCAGTTAACAATGTTCTTATTGCTAAAATCTAACTTTTAAATGTGAGAATGAACTGAGATTTCACACCAACAAATCATATTTTTTTTTGATGATTAAATATATATTAAAATAAAGCACGAAGAAAGAAACAAATGGTACAAAAGAGAGGGGGAAATAACCCCTAAATAGATGGTTGGAAAGCAAAGCTAAGACCCCAGGATACAACACTAAGCATGTTCCTTGGGGTGTCAACAACCTGTTCCTTGGTTTATAGCAAAAGTAAAACAGAGAATCATAAAGAGAAGGAATTGGGGAAATTGGATGCATTTCAAGCTGATGGCAACGGTGTTAGACTAATCCCACTTGAATTTCTGAAACATTTCCTTATGATAAATATACACTTATCAAATTAATTTTCTCCCATATCTTAAGTCTTTGCATTTGCAAGCTCTTGATTGCAATTCTTTTTCATATCATAACAATATTCATTGTAAAGAGAAAGGAAATGTGCATAATGAAAATGTTGAGTATATGTAGGTGATAACCATATTTCATACTTACAGAACACGATGAGTTTCTTTTCAGTTGCTCATATCTAAGGCATGTCTTCTAATATCTCTTTCAGCAACACTTGACCTGCTGAAAATAACAAAGCTGAAAGAAGGGATTTTCAAATTGTAAGGCAACAGAAAGAAGGATGAAAACTTATTGCTCAATAGAACTTTATTACAAGAGCATAATTATTTAGAACTCAAATCATGCACAATACAAGTTTGACGAAATGTTTATCTGAATCTTCACCTTCTCCACAAGCATCCAACATCTTATACTTTCATCAATTTCTGTTTCTAGTTGGGTTTAGCAAGGTACGATATAGCAACTAGAAACCCATTCAACCAATTCAGGGCAAAGGATCTTAAAGAGGTAAAGCATGTTATATAACCATGGCTCTGTAATGTATTTGTCTCCACGGCATGCCCCTGCCACAATAGCCTTTGCACAATCCTCTGCAGCCTCAAATAGAATTCCAATTCCTCCAAGCATCTGTTCATCAATACCCATTTCAGATCATTTGTATGAAATTAGTCACTTTCAAGAATGAAATGAAGAAGCTATTCGATTGAGAGTCCTACCTTTTTAATCCTGCTGGGATCAACTTCAATTTCCCCTCTCTTGGTTAGATGTTTACCTTGGCTCATTTCTGATTCTACATAACTAGAACTGATTACAAACTAGAGAAATCTCTGGGGAAACTTCCATTCTCAGATTGTCGAAGAAACACAGGAGTGAAAGAATTGCCTGAAATACAGAGATGTGAACGAGATTTTCACCCAAAACACCTCCCGGCAGACTCATCCACCCAGGACTGATGCATTCACAATGACATGCCTTTGCACTCTTGAGGAGAGGAATTGCATAAAAGTGGGAAAAGTGATCCCCAATGGAACACCCACAATCCAAATAGAAAACAAAAACCTAAAAAAATGGGAAAGTCCCAAGCAATCACACAGTGCACAGAAGGGTTTAGGGGATACAAAACAAGATCTCTTAGATTGCAAGAAAGAACCTCAAACATTAAATAAGCTGGGAGTGGATGGACTACCATCACTGGAGCGTAACTAGCGACATCAGGCATATCCTGGAATGCACAAATTCTAGCATCCCAGCATTGCAAACCAGATGATCAACTGGAAATACAAGTTTATGAATCAAAATTGAATTCCAAAATTGCACATTTGGAGAACTGGAATTGAATATCACAAGCTTCTTTGTTTTTTTTGGTAAGAGAACATCACAAGCTCCATTTTTGTTGAAACTGACATCTGCCAAAATGACTCAAAGCTTCATTGATGAATCCTTTACATCGATCAATTTTAGACACATCTGCTGGAAGAACTAATACTTCAGGGGAACCAAGATTACCAGTCTTCTCTGCAACTTTTCTGGGGCATTCCTCTCTTCTAGCAACAAGTGCTAGATATGCACAAAAGATTCATATGCCACAAAAGATATATAAAAAAAATAATAATAAATAAAAAAAACCCTCGCCAATGCCTGTAGAAGTACCAGTGATGAGAACAACTTTCCTCCCCATGTTTTCAGGGAAAAGGTGCCCAAAGACAAAGTGGATGAACTTGAAAATGAAGAGGAAAGGTAGTATGAGACAAAGAACAACTACAGTGATTGGGGGAATCACCAAGTTCAGAAGATTTTGAATCAATACCATGGCTATACTAAAAATTTAGAATGGGGAAGTGAGAGAGATCTCACTCTTGCGTTGTACTTTTGAGCTCTAGAGTTGAAGACGTAGCATATTATAGCATCATCTGGCAGTCCATAATCAATAAAAACCACCTAAAGGAGTTGATGGTGTCACCTAATATAAAACCAAAAAGAGGAGATAGGGTTCACCTTTTATGGTCATTCAGCACAACATTTTATTGCATGTGTCACTGCATTTTGGAGTACATGTCTCTTGTTGTGAATATAATGATATAGACCCAGGATGCATAGCATCAGGCCATTGGCATCAGGGTGTTACATGGGTTCTTTAACGGACAAGTAACACAAAAAATGGGATACGTGGTTCGCTCTTATGTGAATATTTACTTGTTGGTATGCAAGTGATTCGCAGTCATTAAGTAGTTTCACAATTATAGAGTTAGTAAGAGGCTTAAAATCCTCAACCTTCCATCCATGCCTGGCTGATGACCGGTTAAAAATGCTTGGATTGAAGAAGGTTCTCAAATACCCAGAAAGAAGATGATCAGAGAATAGCTGCTGATGCACCATAATAACACTCCATTCATATTGATGAGAATTTAGAACTTAAAATCATTCACAATACATGCTTGACAAAATTCACCTAATCCATTGGCATCCAACATCTCATAGTTCAACCAATCTTTGTTTCAAGTTGGGCTTGGCAAGGTACTGTATATCAACCTAGAAGTCCATTCAACCAGTTCAGGGCAAAAGATCTTTAAGAGGTAAAACATATTATACAACCATGGCTCTGTAATGTATTTGTCTCCACGGCATGCCCCACCCACAATAGCCTTTGCAAACTCCCCTGTACTTTCAAATGGGAGTCCATATGCTCCAAGCTCCTGCTCATCAATACCCATTTCAGATCATATTTATAAGAAGTGAATAAAACTATCTACTTAAGTGAGTCTCACCTTTCTAATCCTAGGATCTAGTTCAACTTCCCCTTTCTTGGTTAGCAGTTTGCCTTCGGCCATCTCTGATTCTACAAAACCAGGACTAACTACAACTATAGAAATCTCCGAGCCAACTTCAATTCTCAGATTATCATAGAAGTGTATCAATGCAGATTTGCTTGCCTGCAAGATGGATTCAATTAAAAGGGAAGGAGAAGAGAAAAAGAAGTGTAAGAAATATATAGAGATGATGATGAGTCGATGCAGATGTCTTCCTTACTGCATAAATGCTTTGCTTTGGTGAAGGCATCCACCCTGCTACTGATGCATTCACAATGATCTTGCCTTTGGATTTTCTGAGATGAGGAATTGCATAGTGAGTGGGGTTGATTGACCCCCAGAAGTTTATATCCTGTACACAGCTCATGTTAAAAATGACAACTTAAAACCATTGAAGAAAAGATGATCACTGAGAAAGAACCCTTAGGAACAAGAATGTTATCTGGTTGCCTGGTTCCCACTCCTAGATACCCTTTTACTGGCAATGCCAAATGCAAGACATCAAAGCCCTCCAACACATGGAGAGTTCAAAACCATCCCTATCAGCTTCCAATAGAACTTCAAACATTGGAGATGAGAGAGATTCAAGTACCATCACTGCGGTTAAATTTGTGACATCAGGTATTTCTTCAAATGTACAATAGCTAAAAATCCCAGCATTGCAAACCAGATGATCCACTGGAAATCAAAGCATTTGATATGTTACAAATGAAAACAAAGCACCAAACTTGCAGATGCAGAGGGAAATGGAATTGAATGTCATAAGCTTCTTTTCCTTCGAAACTTACATCTGCCAAAATGATTCACAGCTTCATCAATGAATTTCTTGCATTGATCAACTCTTGACACATCTGCAGGAACAACTAAGACATCAGGGGAACCAAGTTTAGCAGCCTTCTCCCCGACTTTTCTAAGGCTTTCCTCCCTTCTTGCCACAAGTACCAGATTTGCTCCTTTCTTAGCATATTCATATGCTAGATGCTGCAAAACAATAGAAACATAAATCAAATCAACCATGAAACTACCAAATTCACTGTCTCCTAATCTGTCATTATAACAGATTCATCAGGGAAAAAAATCAGAGCAAACCTCGCCAATGCCTGAAGAAGCACCAGTGATAAGAACAACTTTTCCCCTCATTTCCTCAGGGAAGAGACATCTGACAATAAAATATAAGAACTTAAAAACCAAGAGAAAAGGAAGTATGAAACAAATAAGAACTATAGTGATTGGAAGAATCACTAAGTTGAGTAGATTCTGAGTCAACTCCATGACTCTACTCCAATAATCTCTGAAACAGGGGAACAGAAATCCAGCTCTTATAAGAGTTCCTCTGGTTTTAGCAGTTGTGCAGTGCTTTCAAGGCCTCTTCCATCGATCACTTTTAACCTATTTACTTCCTAGAAGAAACCTGCACCAATACTACCATGCCATGGAGAAGGCTCAAAAGTTTTGGAGCTCTTGAGTTAAGAGGTAGCATATTACAGTATCATCTGGCAATGCATAATCAATACCGACCACCTAAAGGAGTTGATGGTTTTACCCCAAAAAAACACAAAAAAAAGGGTGACGGGTTTCACCTTTTATGGTCATTAAGATATCTTGACGGGCAACTTCACCATCAATGAGCCACAAAATGTTATAGCATGCATGTGATATTCAAGTAAGTATGTCTTGTTTGTGTGCATACAGCATGTGGTTCTTTAAAACAAGGTTAAAAATGAGACGCATGGTTAGTTCTCATGTGAATGTTTACTTGTTTGTACGCAAGTGATTCTGAGTTAGCAAGTAACTTCTCAATTATGGAATCAGTGAGAGAGACTCAAAATCCTCAATTTTCTGTCTAGGTCTGGCTCATGACTGATTAGTGTTTCTTGTTTTGATTTATTGAAAATGAGTAGTTTTTCCTGGTTCCTAAACACCGAGAAAGCTGGTGGACCATAACAGAATTTTATTAAGATTGATGCTTAAATCATTCACAATGCATGCTTGACAAAGTTCACCTAATCCAGTGGCATACAACATCTCATGGTTTTATCAACCTCTTTTTCAAGTTGGGCTTGGCAAGGTATGGTAGTTCAACCAATTACCAGTCCATTCAACCAGTTAAAACTGCTAAGGATCTTTAAGGGGTAAAACATATTATAAAACTATGGCTCTGTAATGTATTTGTCTCCATGGCATGCTCCAGCCACAACAGCCCTTGTACAGTCCCTGCACTTTCAAGTGGAATTTCAGATCCTCCAAGCTCCTGTTCATATATCCCAATTTCAGATCATTTGTATTAGAAGTGAATAAAACTAGCTATTTGATGCAGATGTCTTTCTTACTCCATAGATACTTCGCCTTGAGTGTGGATCATCTTCCCTGACAGGGAGCACTCGGTGCTCCCCTGACGGCTTTACAACTTCAAACTATGTGGGGCCCACAAGTAAAAAATAATTAACATTTTAAAAAAAAAAAAATTCATCACCCTAATTCTGTGCCCCCCCCCCCCCCCCTCTCGTAATTTTGTGGTCAATAGCCGCCGGAGAGCACAGAGTGCTCCCCTTTGGGGGAGATGATCCAGACTCAAACAAGGGTACAAAAATATGTTCTTAAAAGGGTTCCTTTGGTTTCTAGCAATGCCTCCAAGGCTTCTGCCACGGACCCCTTCTAACAAAAAGTAGACAAAAGGGCAATTTAGTCGACAATATCATGTATGACAAGATAGTAATTTAGGTCTTCTAGTTAGGGTTTTATGATTTCTGCCACACAAGTGATATTCACCCGTTGTTTTTAAATTCAATGGTTGTCTTTACTTTTTCTCAACAGCCATTGTGCCTATAAGTGGTGAGGTGGTGAACACATAGATTGCACAAGGATTCAATACAATGAGTCTAGTGGGTAGAGGATTGTAGGACCTTTACATCCTTCTTACATACATCTAGGAAGGGAAGCCACCTTTGATCAACCTTATCAGTGTTCAAAGGTGGATGCCTCTACCAAATGTGTGGCTGTGAGAGATAAATCTTATCTTCAATAACTAAAAGCTATATTTGATACTCAGCTACTAGTCTCATTATTTGAGATTTGAGTTGGGCATGAAAGGACTTGCTTAGTTATGACACATATGTATCATATAATTTGTACGAAGAAAAGCTGCGATAGTTAAATCTTATCTTCTATGACTAGAAGCTACATTTGACACTCAACACTCAACTACTAGTCTCAATAATTGAGATTTGAGTTGGGTGTGCCTAACTCAAATAAAGGCTCTCATTCCTTGTTTGTTCTCACGGTTAAGCCACATGTTTCATGTATACATCAGAATTATGATATGTTCATACATATAAACTTGAAAGTATTTTTTTTTTTTTTTTTTTTTGTTTGGGTACAAATGTTCTTTTATAAGGGTTGAAACCCAACTCTCCATTGAGAAGTCAGGTTCTCAACCATTTTACTAACCTCCATTGGCTGAATAAGAATCAAACCTAGAATAGTGCTTTGACTTTGATTTTGACCTTTTATAATGAGTTAGTGATGAAAGTGAACAGAGAAAAACGTGTTAATTAGAGTAGTAGTGGTGAAACAAGCAACAATGGATAAGAGACACATGTTGTAATTCATTCGGAAGGACTCAATAGGATGAAACCCCAGCCACCCCTCCCTTCAAATGATAAAAAACTTGCATCAGGTTAACGGAACATTTAAAAATTCGAAACTTAGAATGATTCATTGAAATGATTCAGTCTTGTTAAGACTCAAAAATAGATTTAATAAGATGAGCTCCACTCAACTCCAAAAAATTGTTATTATGCTCGACTGTTTTTGCATCTTATTATAAATTACATCTTTCCTATCATAAGCAAGATAGCAAAGGTTATTCTCTCTCAGCAAACTTCAATCTGAAACTTTATATTCCATGACAAGAAGTGTTTAATTTATAATAAAATTCAAAAAGAGTTAGAAACATAAAATACAGTTATGTATTGAGTTTGAATGGAACTCATCTTATTAAATCTGTTTTTGAGTTTCTTGTGACTCTAACTCATTCAACGGATCATTCAAAATTTGAATTTTTAAATGTTCGGGATTCATCAAGAAACCTGCTCTTTTTTTAAGAAACCCTGGAAGAAAAATTAATAAAACGCAAGGGATGGATCATCAATATTGCACAGTGACCCACCCTGTAGCTTTCATGGAGTCTTTGGTTTACTACTTAGAAGGAACCTTAAATACGAGGCATTGTTAAGGCCTTGAAAAGCCTTTTTTTTTTTCAATCATCAAATGGGTAAGCCAGCACCAACACTGCCAAGCCGTGGAGAAGACTTCAAAGTTTTAGCTATTGGGCTCGCATCATTTCATGGTGTGATGGTGATGGTGGTGTTGGATATGTATAATTTCCAATCAATTGAAAGATGGTTGATTTTTCTACTTCATTGAATTTTCCCACAACACGACCGATAGAGTCAATGCTCCAATCGATAAGGGGTGTTTTTGGAGACATTAGTGAATCTATTTGATATTAGATGCAATAGAGAAAATCCTTTATCTTGATGAGTAGAAGTCGGTCATTTCTTTACATTCCTTTCATAACACATTAGGAGAAGGGCCGACCTCTAAATTCCAATAAGAAAAATCAAATGTGACCCCAGTGAACCCTTTTCTTAATATGAGGGTGGAGCAGTATGAACGAACCATGGCTAGAGGATCTGGATTCCACCTCACTAAGCACATGAGAAGAGCACATCTAGTGTAAGATGTCATGCATGACAAGATAGTAATTAAGGTTGTTTAGTTACAATTTCTTGATTGTTTGCTGCTGCACAAGTGATATTCATCACCTATCCTGTTTTTAAATCCAATGGCAGTCATTAATTTTTCTCAACGACCACTAAATCTATACGTGGACAAGTAGCAAACACACGGACGGCACAAATAAAAGGGATGCAATACAACAAATTTGATATATAGCAGCAAATTTTATTACTTTCACACTCTATCACCACATATTCAAAAGGTTAATCCACATCTATTGCACCTTGTCAGTATTCAGAGGTGAAGTGCTCTACTAAATTGATTGGTTGAGTGATGTAAAACATATATAGTATTATCATCTACAACTAGCAATGATATAGGCCATGCTAGTCTCATGATCAGGCATGAGCCACGTAATACATATAAATGGGTTGCTTTCAAGTTTATTTGTATTTACTACATAATAGATGTCATACAACTACTCTATATATATACTAACCTTACAATGACAACAATAATACATGTAATATCAAAGCTTGGAATATTACTTTTACATTGAGATGTGATGAGAGAGACCGAGAGACGTGTTAATTTGGAGTAGAAGATCGACTAGAAGCATTCAAACAAGGAATAAGGTACGAAAGATGAACTAAGTGGAGAGATAGACTAAGAGAGTGACAATGAGGTGGATTCACATCCTCTGTAATTCCCTTTTCTATAATTTCCTGCAATTCTCATCTAGGATTGTGCCATGTGGCATTAAGTAATCCTACGGTCACCCAATTCAAATTAAATCTGATTTTTATTTAAATCCATCCATATTTTCCTCTCTCCTCTCTCTTCCTTAAATTTAGAAACGGCCGACGACAAATCAAAACGAACAAACAAGACCAGGCAGACAAAAATACGTGGTAGCTGAATTTTGAAGAATAAACAAAAATATTTATGAATTATGGTTCAAAGTTACACTTGTATAGGAGGAATCTTTGGTTTCACCGCCCAATCCGTTCACGTTTTAGTGTGAAAATGGACTCTATCGTGATCTGGGTTCACACAACCAACCTAAAATCTCCTATTTATGAATCTAGAGATTTGAAATCTCTGGATTTATGTAACCAAACATGTCCCTAAATCTATGCAAATCTTCTCGTCTCTCACTCTCTTGACTCTTCAATGTTCACGGCTCTCTCATCTCTTTTCACGAAATTGGAAAAAAGCCCTGAATGATGAGGAACTAAAAAATCTATACCATGGGATGAAGAATTTCAAATGGCCCTTAAACCTTATACCTCTATTGTTTGATCTCATAAATTGTATTAAGACTCCTTTGATTATGTTTAAATCCCTATCCATCCAAAAAACATTTTCATTTGATAGCTAAATTAGGGGTTTAAATCCTTGGCGGTGCTCATCCGAGCGGCCATCCAGCGGTTGCTCTGGATGAGCACCATGTGTTAGATAAAAAAATCTGAACCGTTTAGTATTTTACTATATATTTTCCCTTTAACCCGTTCAATAAATCCGGTTTAAGACCAAATAAGATTATCAACCCGCTTCATCGGCTCACCCATGTTCATATTAAGGTCGTGTTGAACAATTGCACCGGCGGAACCATCTCCGCCTCACCACCACCACTAACACTAGGAGCAATTCCACTGATTGGTTGAAAAGTTGCCGGAAGACTTGTGCCTGCAGGTTTGTAAACTGCAATTCCATCTGAACTGAATGCTAATCTCATGTTAGGTATCCCTAAAGGCTAAGAAGAAACAAGACTTTTCTGAAGATCAACACCAAAAGATTCTCTAGCCATCATGATTCTTGGCTCAAATCCAGACATCATGTAGAACAATTCGATATCCTTTTATACCATAAACCCTTAAAATTATCATAAAACAGGGAAGCACCTACAGATCAAACCATCCAGAATTTCTATTGGAAACTTAAATGCAAAGAAATTAAAGTCGAAATCTATGGATATGTAGAGAAATGGCAGTGATTTTGCTCTAAAGCGTGAAAATCATCACTATGAAGCGAGATGGTTACTGAAGAACACTTGGTTGTAATGAGAAGTCCCACTGGAGGAAATTCAAAAAGCTTTGAACCAAAACTTTAAACGCTAAATAGCATAAACCACCATTTGGAAACTTGAGATACTAAATCTAAATAAATTTATCTGTACTACCATCTGGAAGAACTATTCATAACCTTTTCGTCAGAAGCCAACACTCCAATTCTTTTTGGGGCTTCTTCTTGTTTCCCTAGAAACCGAAAGATTGCTTCACTTCAATTATGTTCGTCAGCCTAGTCTCTGGGTTCGATCGAATTCCATCGAGAAAGGTTCACTTGAAACTATAATAAGCCTTGCTTCCTGTGTCTCCGATGGAAGGGTTTTGTAGTGGTCTACTAAAGCAAGTTGAAATTGATAGATAATCCCGGTTGGTCTTAAACCGGGTTTATTGAACGGGTTACATGGAAAATATATAATAAAAATACTGAATGGTTTAGATTTTTTTATCTGACACATGGCGCTCATCCAGAGCAGCCGCTGGATGGCCGCTCGATGAGCGCCGTTGAGGATTTAAACCTCTAAATTACCAGATATGAACTGCCCACATGAATGTATGCTGCAACTGTTTTGCTTAATCTTTTATAAAAGGTAATTTTTACTACGTAAAAAAAAATACAATTTATAAGATATTCAAAAATAATATGTGCTAGCTAGTGACGAAAAACTTTTGCCACGACTGGTAAACGCTGTATTTATTATTAGCAATTTCAAGTCAAGGTCAATAAACATTAATCATTGTAAGAGAACAAAAGTCATAGTTGACTTGGAAAGTTGACTTACAAGTCAGGATTCAAGTACTCTTATCGATCATCTTCTTTATCTTCTCCTGCTTTAGAGCTACCCAAAATGAAGAGCTACTGGGTCTTCTCTTCAGTTCTCTTCAGTGAGAGGAGCTGAATCGACAAGAGTTTCAGAAATCAGAAATGAAGAGCCAAACCCAAATTCCAGTGATTCAGTTAATTATAATCTCTCTGGTTCTTTGGACCAGCCCGGTTTTATCTGATCCTCAAACAATGTTCTTGGACATGGGATGCAGCCCTTCCAGTTCGACCAGTTTATCGATTTTCTTCTTCAATCTGAACGCAACGTTCGCGGATCTCCGAAGGCAGTTTGCTGGCTCGAATAAAACCATGTTTGCAACGGCTCAACACGGCCGGTCGAGTCCGGTTTATGGTTTGGCTCAATGTCGGGATTACCTATCCACCGCCGATTGCCTTGCTTGCTTTGATACAGCTGCCTTACGGATCAGAAACTGCACAGCAGCTGGCGGAGGTCGCGTTATCTTTGACGGATGCTTCTTAAGGTTGGTTGGTGGGTTGGTTTAACGGCCATTGTCTTTGACGGAGCTATTTTTGGTTTTCTTTATTTATGTGTTTCTTTGTTTCTTTCAGGTATGAGGGCAACTACTTCTTCGATGAAACAACAACAATAGGGAATATAGCCATATGTGAGAACAAAACCGTAACTGATGAGAGCAGTTTTAAAGCCGTAGCTACGAAATTGTTAACCAATCTCGTAACTGCAACTCCACAAATTCATGGCTACTTTGCAGTAGTGAAGGAGAAGACAACTAATACTTCCACTAGTGATGTTTTAGTGTATGTTGTGGCACAGTGTGTGCTTACAATAAGCGAGAGTGGGTGTAGGGATTGCTTATCTGTAGCTTATCAGAATATCGATGTCGGATGTATTCCAGATGCTGATGGGAGAGCTGTTGATGCTGGATGCTTTTTAAGATACTCTTCAACATCATTTTTTGGGGAAAACGATACAACAAATATCACACCTTACTTGAAAAGGTGAGTAAGGCAAATTGCTTCATAATTTAAAGATATCGTATCGTACCGTATCGGCCAATATTGATACCTTGGATTTTACAGGAAATTCAAGGAATAAAAAGGCCATAATTATTGGCTGCACTGCTGGAGGGGTTGGTTCGTTGTTGCTTGTTAGTGTTTTCATCATCTTCTTTAGAAGATCTGAAATGAGCAAGCAAGTTGATAAAGGTATTGTGTTTCTCCTTGACTCTTTGCTGTGTGAGAGATGATAATTTGTTGAATTGGTATCAAATTGGCTGATCTTTACTGTTAAGTAGAAGTGAAATAAAAATAGGGTTAAATTGGCTTAAAATCAGAATCCAGTTGAGCCAATGGAGTTTGTGAAAGTTCTCAACCTGAACGTAGCGTAGTCATTTCATGTAAGAAATATATCAGTATTTCATTATGTTTTGTGTGAAATATTGGTATTTGAACCTCTTGATGTTAAACCTATGATTATATTCCTCCATATGCGGTCGTTATAGTATTGAACTCCACGAATACGATACGAATCAGTCAATCCGGTACGTATTCCCCAAATGGTCGTGTACGGCTTTCTTTCCTGCGGCTTTGAACGTTTTATCCGTCCTCCTTCATTTTGCAGTTGATATAGTAGGAGCTACAGAGCTCCGGGGACCAGTGAGTTTCTCTTACAAAGATTTAGAAAAATCAACGAATAATTTTTCTCCACGGAACAAGCTTGGAGAAGGAGGGTTTGGAGCTGTCTACAAGGTATTTCTCGACATCTTTTTTCATTATTTTCTGTGATATATTGGTCATGAATGATTCTCAAATTCTGATTATTAGGGTTTTGAAAGTTTTTAATTTCATTGCTTGCTGGGTCTTGTAAGTCGTATAGTTATAATGTTCTTCTACAGAGAAACAAATATGTTCTCATCACTATCACGTTTGCACAAAAACAATGTCAACTTCAATGTATATTGTTTAGAAGGCAACGGTTTTAGGTTTGTAGTTTTTGATGGGCTTATGGTAATCTTGGCAAAACTGTTCGACTTGCCAGGGGATTCTGAAAAATGGAAAAACAGTTGCAGTCAAGAAACTTACAATTGGTCGATCAGCTAGAGCAAAGGGGGATTTTGCTACTGAAGTGACACTTATAAGCAATGTTCATCATCGCAATGTTGTTCGGCTCCTTGGATGTTGTAGTAAAGGCCCGGAACTTCTGCTTGTTTATGAATTAATGGCGAACAGCAGCCTTGATAGATTATTGTTTGGTAATATCATCTACTTCATCTCTGATGTTTTCCACCCCACACACATACTTTTTATTATTCTTTCAACCTTCTAGGATCCACGTAGCCGAACCCATTAAGTTAGGATCATCTACCTCACCTTATAATAACATTCCTGCAGTTTAGATTTGTTAGTGCTAAGCAATATTTAGTAATGTTTGGTGTGTTTGGCACAAAAGTTACTGGTGATGGTGGTAGGGCAGACTGGCATGGTTTCCATTTGACTGAGAAAGTTAAGCATGAGATATGCTGAAGAATCTTAAGAGGGATCTTGGGCATGGTTCTCATTTGGCTGAGAAAAATCACAGATGGCATGTGTGAAACTATCTTGAGTCCTTTAGGTGCTTCTAAATGTTCAATTAGAGAAGACACATTTTGCATTGGACAGAATCAAGTTTCTTTATCTGTTGTCTCAGTTTTTCACCATTAAGTAAGCATTTCCAATATACTTCTTTCAAAAATTATGACAGAACACCTGGCCTAACCCCCTTTATCCTCCTAGTTTCTATTCGCTACCCTACTAGAAGAAAGTCTTGGAATCGCCCTGCTTTTTTGTATTAATCTATGCATATACAGTACCTATTCAACATACCTGTGTTACATAATGACACTAAGTCATTACCATAGATATCATACATGCCAGTGGTGGAGTTTATTATTTGGAAAAAGGTGGAATTATTTTTTATTTTCGGATTTATATGTTGAAGGATGGCTGTTGTATCAATATAAATGGACCTATTTTAGTGCAGCAATCTATCTCTAGTTTTATAAAAATTTACAAACCTGCCAAACCTCATCCACCAAGCTTAACTAATTATTTCTCACTCTACAATCTCAAGCAGGAGGAAAATATATTCTATAGTTATTATCCTGAACTAATTATGGGTCATTATGAGTTTGAAAGCTGTTTTTCTGTTACAATTTTCTGAAACCTGTCTTCTGCTTTACTCTGAGTATAACTCTAATATTTCAGGTGAAAAACAGGGGAGTCTCAACTGGAAACAGAGGTTTAACATAATTGTTGGAATGGCGAGGGGTCTTGCCTACCTACATGAGGAGTTTCATGTGTGTATCATACACAGAGACATAAAATCTAGCAATATATTGTTGGACAATGATTTCCAGCCCAAAATTGCAGATTTTGGGCTTGCAAGATTTAGGCCAGGGGATCAGAGTCATCTAAGCACTGGATTTGCTGGAACCCTGTAAGTCTGAGTAAAAAACAATCACGTATATTCTTCATCTCTTTCTTTCTTTTTTTAATGTGCTTCATGTTCGGTTGATAGGTTTAGAGTTACACAATCAGAGCTCCTACTAACTTCTTTTTTGGTTAGATAACCTCAAACTAACATAGTCATATTGTGTTTATATTACTTTGAAATTAAAAAATGATGTTATTCTTTTTCCTTTTTACTTATTCATAGTCTTTATCTCTCACCTTATAAATTATTTCTTTACTTTAATTTGAGCTTAGAAATTCTTTGGTTTCCTTTAATTAATGTCTCCCTTGTGCTAATGCTTTTCCTTCAGATGTCTAGTTCCACATTGCTAATAGAGAAGAGTTCACTCACCAAATATTTAGAGGTGGCTGCCTGTCTCTTTAACCATGGGTTTTGATTGATTTTTCGAGTCAGAACATGCACGTGGAGAGCTGTGTGGAAATGCCTAGCTCCTACTCAATCTTCTCTTTAGAAACTTAGCTCCACTCAGTGTGAAGGGCTTAAGGATATAGAATATATATATATATATATATATATATATTGGTGTGTATGAGTGTGTGTTTCTTTCAATTTGTCTATGTTGGTTCAGTCTCTACCTTTGGTTTTTATTTGTCCACCCTGTTTTTATGGTTCTTTTGATCGATTCACTGCACCCTTTGGCTGGGAATTTCTTAAAAATTATAATCTTTATATTCATGCTTTAATTTTGATGGGAGGTAGCGGAATTAGATGATTTCTTCCGAGAGCCTCATCAATGTACTCAACGTTGTAGTTAAACAAAGTGCACTAGACAAGTGATTAATATGATATGCTCTAAATGTAATCACAAAATTCATGACTGGTATCAATTTCTATGGCACTTAAATTTAATCTACTCGCTTAAAATGACTATTGTGTCCATTGATACTGAGTAGAAAGCTTTTGTATTCTTATGTTTCAGGGGTTACACATCACCTGAATATGTAATTCATGGGCAACTATCTGAGAAGGTTGATACTTACAGTTATGGTGTGGTTGTCCTTGAAATCATAAGTGGTCGAAGGAGCAATGACTTAAAGCGGGAGCCGGAAACTCAATACCTCCTTGAAGGGGTACATTTTTCTTGGCCTGACCATCATTTTTTTTTTTTTTTAAATTTAATGAATCTTAATAGAAATCCAATCTTCATGGCTGAATTTCTCAATGCCTGACCTAAGTAAGGGTTCCGGTAATCTAATGGTCATTTATTAATATCAAGACAGTATAACTATTGCCATGGGAATCACATAGTACTTATTTTTCCAAGGTAACTGCTTTGAAAAGGTACAAAGAAGTATGTTAAGATTTGAAATTAGGGTGCTCTCGAATTAATTGAAGGGAACTCTGAGTTTTAGTTTCAAGGGGTGTTTCTAGAAATAATTCTAGGTAAATCTGTTAAATATAGAACCAAAGAAGAAAAGTTGTTTTAAAGGCCATCATTTACAATACTTATCGATTCCTTAAAAAAATAAACTCCTAATGCTTCAACCAAAACCTGTGATTCAGTATGATATTCATGCTCAGAATTGATTTAGATAGACCTAGAATCTGAAAAGCTTGCCAAGGTTTTATAGCTAAATAAGCATACTTAACTTTTTTGTTTGAGTTGGCATTTAAGTTATGTTAAAGTCTAATTTGAAACAATAATGGAAAGTTACTTGAACCAGGTTAAAGGAAAAAGTTAGTTCCATTATCATGCTATAACATGGTGTAAGCTTCAAATACATAGGGTTGAGCAGTTATATAATTCTGCTTCATAATTTGATGTTATTGGTTAGTTTCCAACTCATAGGCACATACTATCACACTTCCTTTTTTTCTTTAGAAGGGGGGGGGGGGTGAATGATCATTGATGAAAAAAGGAATGAGAAGTTCCATGAGGGGAAGATTACTGCTGTGGCTATACATCTGCTAGACTCAAATTGTGTTTGCTTGGTACTTAATCCTCAAAAGAAATTCTGATTTTGTGGGTGACCATGGCATATTTTTATTTTGCTGTATTCTGATCTATGTTTTAACCTCTGCTTATTCTCATCTATCCCTTTCTCTTGTGACTTTACAGGCATGGAAGCTGTATGAGGAACACAAATTGTTGAATCTGGTGGATGAAAGCTTAGATCATGAAGAATATGATGCAGATGAGGTAAAGAAAATTATAGAGATAGCTCTCCAATGCACCCAGCCCTCACCCGCATTGAGACCCAAAATGTCCAAAGTTGTTGTCATGCTGTTAAGCAAGGAACAACCAGAAGTCAGGCCAACCAGACCTGTGTTCATCGATGCTACTAAGAGGGTTCGTGGAGATGCATCCTCTTCTACTGGGTCATCTGCATCAATTGCCACAGCTTCAACCACCAAAGTTTCAGGTCGTTGATGTCCAAATTCTGGAATAGAAAGGAAGCACTTTGAAATCTAGAATTAATTAATGGATGGAATCAAATTTTGAAACTTCAGCATTATGAATGGAGACAATCGGAATTCTGAGAAGAAATGGCCTACAAGTGGGAAAGGTTATGTTGTAAATTATCGAGTTAAACTTCATATTATCAAAATGAGCAAACACAATCCAAAGATTGACATAAAAGTCGCATAATGGAGAACTATTGTCGTATTTTGGTATCTAGGTCGTCCAATGTAATGGTGGACATCCTAGCTAGGAAGGCGCTCATGGTGTCGTGCACAACTTAGTGGCCATGTTCTTCTGAGTGGTTATTAGAGCTTTGTTTGGCTACACTCTTAGCACGTAATGGACAAATTGATGTTTACCCAAAAAATCGAGAACTACTGTTGTTGAAATTCGATTTGATGATGTAGATTTCTCCAAAAATATTAGAGACCATGGAAGAGGGCTAAAGTGAATTGTAAGATGGACTCTCCGATGCCCAAGTCAAATTTGATAGGCAACAAGTGAATGAAAGTGACTACTTTGCTCTATGTATTGAGTGCATACTTAGAATGGCTATTATTGTTTGTGTCCTTTACCTTGCATTCAGTGGACAAGAAATGTAAAAAATTGGATGCGTGGTTGGCTCTTATGTGAACATTTACTCGTTGGTATGCAAGTGATATGCAGTCGTTAAGTAGTTTCTCAATTATGGAGTTAGTAAGAAGCTTAAAATTCTCCACCGCCCATCTATGCCTGGCTGATGACCGGTTAAAAATGCTGGGATTGAAGAAAGTTCTTAAATACCCAGAAAGAAGATGATCAGAGAAGAGCTGCTGATGCACCATAATAAAACTTTATTCAGATTGATGAGCATTTAGAGCTTGAATCATTCACAATACATGCTTGACAAAATTCATCTAATCCATTGGCATCCAACATCTCACAGTTCAACCAATCTTTGTTTCAAGTTGGGCTTGGCAAGGTATTGTATATCAACCTACAAGTCCATTCAAACAGTTCAGGGCAAAAGATCTTTAAGAGGTAAAACATATTATACAACCATGGCTCTGTAATGTATTTGTCTCCACGGCATGCCCCACCCACAATAGCCTTTGCACACCCGCTGCACTTTCAAATGGGAGTCCATATGCTCCAAGCTCCTGCTCATCAATACCCATTTCAGATCATATTTATAAGAAGTGAATAAAACTAGCTACTTAAGTGAGTCTCACCTTTCTAATCCCAGGATTGACTTCGACTTCCCCTTTCTTGGTTAGCTGTTTGCCTTCAGTAATCTCTGATTCTACAAAACCAGGACTGATTACAACTATAGAAATCTCCGAGCCAACTTCGATTCTTAGGTGATCATAGAAGTGTATCAATGCTGCTTTGCTTGCCTGCAAGATTACAATGGCAAAATGGGTTCAATTAAAAGGGAAGGAGAAGAAAGAAAGAAGTGTAAGAAATAGAGATGATGATGAGTTGTTGCAGATGTCTTTCTTACTGCATAGATACTTCCTCTTGGTGCAGTCATCCACCCAGCTACTGACGCATTCACAATGATCTTGCCTTTGGATTTTCTGAGATGAGGAATTGCATGGTAAGTGGGATAGATGGAACCCCAGAAGTTTATATCCTGCTTACAATAATGTTGAAAATGAGAACTTAAAATGATGCAGAAAAGAACAGAAATTATGAACCACCACAATGCAGACAAGGATTTTTAATAGAACTTCAAGCATTGGAAATAAGAGAAGAGATGCAAATACCATCACTGGTGTAAAATTTGTGACGTTGGGTATATCTTCAAATGCACAATAGCTACCAATCCCAGCATTGCAAACCAGATGATCCACTGGAAATCAGAGCATTTGATATGTTACAACTGAAAATACAGCACCAAATTTGCAGATGCAGAGAGAAATGAGATTGAATGTCATAAGCTTCATTTCCTTTGAAACTTACATCTGCCAAAATGATTCCCAGCTTCATCAATGAACTTCTTGCATTGATCAACTCTTGACACATCTGCAGGAACAACTAAGACATCAGGGGAACCAAGTTTAGCAGCCTTCTCCCCGACTTTTCTAAGGCTTTCCTCCCTTCTTGCCACAAGTACCAGATTTGCTCCTTTCTTAGCATATTCATATGCTAGATGCTGCAAATCAATAGAAACATAAATCAAATCAACCATGAAACTACCAAAGTCACTGTCTCCAAATCTGTCATTGTAACAGATTCATATGAAACAAATATCAAATCAAACCTCGCCAATGCCTGAAGAAGCACCAGTGATAAGAACAACTTTTCCCCTCATTTCCTCAGGAAAGAGACATCTGAGAATAAAATAGAAGAACTTAAAAACCAAGAGAAAAGGAAGAATGGAACAAATAAGCACTACAGTGATTGGAGGAATCACTAAGTTGAGTAGATGCTGGATCAATTCCATGACTATACTCCAATAAACTGTCAAACAGGGGAAGAAATCCTGTTCTTATAAGAGTTCTCTGGTTTTAGCAGTTGTGTGCAGTGCTTCCAAGGCCTCTGCCATTGACCCCTTTTAACCTATTTCTTTCCTAGAAGAAACCTGCACCAATACTACCATGCCATGGAGAAGACTCAACAGTTCTGGAGCTCTTGAGTTAAGAGGTAGCATATTATAGTATCATCTGGCAATGCATAATCAATACCAACCAGCTAAAGGAGTTAATGGTTTTACCCCAAAAAAAACACAAAAAAGAGGAGGTGGGTTTCACCTTTTATGGTCATCAAGATATCTTGATGGGCAAGATGGGCAGCTTTATCATCAATGAGCCACAAAATGTTATTGCGTTTTCAATTACGTATCTCTTGTTTGTTGTATACAGCATGTGAGTTCTTTAAAACAAGTAAGGTGAAAAATGAGACGCATGGTTAGCTCTCATGTGAATGTTTACTTGTTTGTATGCAAGTGATTCTGAGTTAGCAAGCAACTTCTCAATTATGGAATCAGTGAGAGAGACTCAAAATCCTCAATTTTCTGTCTAGGCCTGGCTCATGACTGATTAGTGTTTCTTGTTTTTGATTTATGGAAAATGAGTAATTACATGGATTGAATATGGTCCCTAGACACCGAGAAAGCTGGTGCACCAAGCACCATAACAGAATTAATTTTGTTAAGATTGATGAGCATTTAGAGCTTAAATCATTCACAATGCATGCTTGACAAAATTCACCTAATCCATTGGCATACAACATCTCATAGTTTTTATCAACCTCTTTTTCAAGTTGGGCTTGGCAAGGTATGGTAGTTCAACCGACATATTATAAAACCATGGTTTTGTAATGTATTTGTCTCCACGGCATGCCCCATCCACAATAGCCCTTGCACAGTCCCCTGCACTTTCAAGTGGAATTTCAGATCCTCCAAGCTCCTGTTCAGAGATACCCATTTTCAGATCATTTGTATAAGAAGTGAATAAAACTAGCTATTTGATGCAGATGCCTTTCTTACTCCATAGATACTTTGCCTTGAGGGTGGATCATCTCCCCCGACGGGTGTGCTCCCCTGTCGGCTTTACAACCACAAACTATGTGGGGGCCCACAAGTAAAAAATAATAAACATTTTTCTTTAAAAAAAAAACCCATCACTCTAATCATGTGGGCCCCGCTGTAATTTGTGGTCAATAGCCCCCGGTCGGGAGAGATGATCCGGACTCAAACAAGGGTACAAAAATCTGTTCATTTGGTTTTTAGTAGTGCCTCCAAGGATTCTCCCCTTTTAACGAAAAGTAGATGAAATGGCAGTTTAGTCGACAATATCATGCATGACAAGGTAGTAACTTAGGTCTTCTAGTTAGGGTTTTCTGATTTCTGCCACACAAGTGATATTCACCTGTTGTTTTTAAATTCAAAGGCTGTCCTTACTTTTTTTCAACAGCCATTGTGCCTATAAGAGAGGTGGTGAACACACAGATTGCACAAGGACACAATACAATGAGTCTAGTCAACTAGAGGATGAGGGTAGCCACCTTTGATCAACCTTATCAGTGTTCAGAGGTGGATGCCTCTACTAAACGTGTGAAGAAAAGCTATGAAAGATAAATCTTATTTTCTATAACTAGAACCTGCATTTGATACTCAACTACTAGTCTCATTATTTGAGATTTGAGTTGGGCATGCCTAACTCAAATAAAGGCTCTCTTCCTTGTTTGTTCTCACGCTTAAGCCACATGTTCAATGCATATTAGTAGTTATGATACATGTGTATCATATATATGTATGTACATACATATAAACTTGAAAACAACCTTTTTTTTTTTTTTTGATACAAAGTCACTTTTACATATAGGGAAATTGGGGATGGGGATATTACATATGCCGTCAGCAAATGTTGAACCCAAGACCTCTCCATTGAGAAGTTAGGTTTTCAACCATTCTACTAACTGTCCATTGGCTGAAAGCAATCCATTTAGTAATCAAACGAAAATAATAATAATAAGAATTTTTTACGTGTGGATTCCTTTAGTGGATCATAAACTAATGTTGGGTCATCTTAATTCAATATATTACGTTTGGGTCCCAAGCAGACCAACAAAGTTAACCGCCGTTAACTATATTCAAATTTCAAACGTGAAAGGACCAAAGTGCCCCTCAGATTATTTTATACATTGTTAAGATACCTTGATGGGCATCTTTACCATCAATAGACTACAAAATTTTATTGCATGGGATATTGTGTTTTACTCTCTCTTATTTGTTGTGTGTATATGATATAGATCAAGGATGCATAGCATCTAGCCATCGGCATCCCGGTGTTATGTGGGTTCTTAAAAACAAGGAAGGTTAAAAATGAGACACTTGTTTGTATGCAACTATAAACGGAATCGAGGTCGGTAAGTAGCTTCACAATTATGGAGTCATAAGAGACTCAAAATCCTTGAACGTGCTATGCTTGATGAACCAAACCCGCGGAGCTTGTCGAAGCCCAAAGAGGGATTTCTTGAGGTGGCACAGATAGTTAGGCCGAGACGAATCAACATAGCCTGGGGCCTGACTCATGTAGACAGACTCAACCAAATCACCGTGAAGAAATGCATTCGAAACATCAAGTACCATACCATCCAATTGTACATCACGGCAATAGATAACCCAAGGCACACGGTGGTAAGCTTAACAACTGGGCTGAAGGTCTCACTAAAGTCAAAACCAAGCCGTTGGTGATATCCCTTAGCTACAAGGCGAGCTATGGAGCGAGAAATGGTACCATCAGGATTGCATTTGATTCTAAAGGCCCACTTGCATATGGTGTGCAAGTGGGCTGGGCCACAGGAGCAGCAATAGGTGTACGGTCAATAGAGGATCCAACGGAAGGCCCATGACCGGAAGGCCCAACACTATCTGGCCGAAGAAAAGGTCCACCATCTTAAGATTCCAAAATATTCTTAAATACCCAGAATGCTGGTGCACCATGACAAAACTTCATTAAGATTGATGACCATTATGAGCTCAAATCATTCACAATACATGCTTGACAAAATTCACCTAATCCATTGGCATCCAACATCTCATGGTTTAACCAATCTCTGTTTCAAGTTGGGCTTGGCATTAGGGGCGGAACCAGGATTCAATATGGGGGGGCCGAAGAATGGAAGTCCAGATTGGGAAAGCACCAATGGTTTTTCGCTACACATATTGTATGGGTCCTTAAGACCCATTGAGGGTCCTACGTATGAATTATTTTATTATATTAAAGAATAAACTCACATATATTTTGTAGAGCCCACACATATTTGATAAAAATAGGTAAATTATTGATAATGACATTTTTTTTCAACAAGATATAGATAAATTAAAGCATCAGTACCAAAAAAAAAAAAAAAAAAAAAAACAAACAAACATAGCTTCAACCATAAAATGTAAGATGCCTTTAATTGGTTGATTTTTTTAAGGTAAGAAATGCAACCAATGGTACTTAGTTACCTTATTAAGTATAGAGATTTTTTTTATAATATAAAATCAAATAGCAAAAATTGTAGACAAAATAAAGAAACAAAGAATATAAAATCAAATAAAAAATATATATATAAAAAAAAGAAACAATAAATAAATTGAGAAATAAAAAGAGTACCTAATTGTGGGAAAGATTTTTTTCCCAAATTTTCTTTAACCCAGGCTTATAAAAAGGGAAGAATAAATAGGAAGAAAGAAACATAAGAGAATAAATAGGAAAAGAAGAGGAGAGAGGAGAGAGAGAGAGAGAGAGGAGATATGAGAGAATATAGGAATTGAGGAGTTAGTTTCTAATTATAAATGACATTTTGAATATCTAATAAGATTTTTTTTCAAAAATTTCCTTTAATCCACGTTTATAAAAAGAGATGAGAATAAATAGGAAGAAAAGATGTGAGAGAGAAGTGGGGAGAATATATAGGAATTGAAGAGTTAGTTTTTAACTAGAGATGACTTTTATACATATTATTTTACATTTAAAAGTTGTTCTCAATATTTGGGGGGCTCAAATAGTGACATTTCACATGTGAAAAGAGAAAAAAAAAGTGAGAAAATGAAGAAAATTAATATAAAAAATTCAAAATTTAAAGGAATTAATTAAAATTTTGAAAAATCCAGGGGTGGCGGCCATGGCCGTAATCAGCCTAGTAGGTCCATTCACCAGTTCAAGGCAAGGCATGGTATATCAACCGAGAAGTCCATTCAACCAATTCAGGGCAAAGAATCTTGAATAGAGAGTGAAAGAGCTTCAATCTCGTTTTTGAGTGGGTCTTGTCCAATTTCGATCAAACTTTTCATCAAGTGGTCATCTGGTGTCCCATCGAGTTGAAATTTGGATTGAAGGTTCGGGCTCGTCATTCTTTAAATCCAACAGAGGGATTGTTAATGAGAACTTGCAAAATCAGTGCAATTTGTTTGTCTTTGTGCCTCTATTTTTTTTTTTTTTTTTGAGTTCTATCTAAAACTTCTTGATTTTATTCAATTTGGAATTCATTTAATTTGATAGTATATGCCAAGAACTACTATTTTTTATGGTTGTTGATTATCATTGATATTTTATTCTAGTTTTAACTAGAGAAGATCCTTATATTCTCAATTTTGGTGATTAGTGGATTTTTGGGTGGACTATATTCCATAGTTTTTCCCTTCACATCGGAGAAGTTTTTCATGTTAAAATTCATTTGTATAATGTATGTGTGTGTGCGATTTTGTGGACATGCTTGTAGATGTGTTTGTGGATGTGGTTATGATACAGTTTGCATTTAACTTGCGAGCAAAATATATCGTCCACAGTGTTTGATAAATTGCCTGTAAGAGTCTCTACTTGTAAGTTTCCTAACAGGCTTGTTCAAGAAGGAGAAGAATTGATTTGTTTCTGCTCTTATTGTCAATATTGTAGTTGAGTTGTCAATTCTTTCCTCTATCAGAGAACAATTTTTCCCGTTATTTTTCTCAAAGAAGAAACTTCTAAGAATAAACTATAATAATTTAAAAACCAAGAGAAGAGGAAGTATGAAAAATGATCACTAAGTTGAGTAAATTCTAAATTAATTCCATGACTCTACTACTATAAACTCTGAAACAGGGGACCAGAAATCCTGTTCTGAAAGGGGAATCCTTTTTGGTTTTTAAGTTTAACGGTTGTGCAGTGCACTACTCTTAACCTATTTCCTTCCTAGAAGAAACCTGCTTTGTTTTTGTGAACCTTAAAAGAAAACTAAATAAAAGCCAAGTGATGGAGCATCATTCCAGTGACCCTGTAGTTGTTATGAGGTGTTTGGGTCTATTAGAATAAGAACTGTCAGAGGCATTGTTCAGGCCTTCAAAAGCAATTTTGCAATCATCAAATGGGAAAGCTAGCACCAGCTGATGGATGTATAAATATTGTTGACGTTTCCGCTCGATTGACTATTCCCACAACACGGCCGGCCAGTGGAATCAATACTCCAATGGAGAGGGGCGTGGTTTTGATTCTCTTGAGAAATCTTCTAATAAGTGCCCAATGAGTGATAGAATTCAATTATATAAAATATTATTTGATACAAAGGCACTTTTTACATATACACAGAAACTTAGATGCAACCAATATAAGAATCAACAGACCTTGCAATGAAAACGGTAATACATGTAAGAATCAAAGCTGAAATATTACTTGAAGAGTGAGTTGTGATGAAAAGTCGTAGTTGATTTGTAGAGTTGACAAGTCAAGACTCACGATACAAGCATCTTTGCTTGCTTCACAGCTACCATGCATGTCTATATATACAAAATGATCTGCTAGTTCTTCAGTGAGAGGAGCTGAATCAATTGGAGTTCCAGAAATCAGAAATGAAGAGAAAAATTCCAGTGATTCGTGTGCTTCAGTTAATAATCCTTTCTGGTTCTTTGGTCCAACCCAGTTTTACGTGATCCTCAAACAAGATTCTTGAACAAGGGGTGTAGCCAGCCCATACAATTGGACCAGGCCTGGCTCATGACTGGTTTGTGTTCCTTGTTTTTATACATCAAAATGTGTAATTGCATGGAGTGAAGAAGGTTCTTAAAAACCCAGAAACAAGGTGATAAGAGAATTGCTGCTGGTGCACCATAACAAAATTTTATTCAAATTGATGAGCATTTAGAGCTTAAATCATTCACAATACATGCTTGATAAAATTCACCTAATCCATTGGCATCCAACATGTCATAGTTTGACCAATCTTTGTTTCAAGTTGGGCTTGGCAAGGTATTGTATATCAATCTAGAAGTCCATTCAACCAGTTCAGGGCAAAAGATCTTTAAGAGGTAAAACATATTATACAACCATGGCTCTGTAATGTATTTGTCTCCACGGCATGCCCCAGTCACAATAGCCTTTGCACACTCCCCTGCACTTTCAAATGGGATTCCAAACCCTCCAATTTCCTGTTCGTCAATACCCATTTCAGATCATTTGTATAAGAAGTAAATAAAATTAGCTACTTGAATCTCACCTTTTTAATCCTAGGATTAACTTCAACTTCCCCTTTCTTGGTTAGCTGTTTGCCTTCAGTAATCTCTGATTCTACAAAACCAGGACTAATTACAACTATAGAAATCTCTGAGCCAACTTCGAGTCTTAGATGATCATAGAAGTGTATCAATGCTGCTTTGCTTGCCTGCAAGGTTACAATGGCAAAATCGATTCAATTAAAAGGGAAGGAGAAAGAGAGAGAAGTGTCAGAAATAGAGATGATGATGAGTTGTTGCATGTCTTTCTTACTCCATAGATACTTCCTCTTGGTGCAGTCATCCACCCAGCTACTGATGCATTCACAATGATCTTGCCTTTGGATTTTCTGAGATGAGGAATTGCATGGTAAGTGGGATAGATTGAGCCCCAGAAGTTTATATCCTGCATACAATGAATGTTGAAAATGAGAACTTAAAACGATGCAGAAAAGAATAGAAATTATGAACCACCACGATGCAGACGAAGGATTTTCAATAGAACTTCAAGCATTGGAAATAAGAGAAGACATGCAAATACCATCACTGGTGTAAAATTTGTGACGTTGGGTATATCTTCAAATGCACAATAGCTACCAATTCCAGCATTGCAAACCAGATGATCCACTGGAAATCAAACCATTAGATATGTTAGAACTAAAAATAGAGCACCAAATTTGCAGATGTAGAGAGAAATGAGATTGAATGTCAGAAGCTTCATTTCCTTCGAAACTTACATCTGCCAAAATGATTCACAGCTTCATCAATGAATTTCTTGCATTGATCAACTCTTGACACATCTGCAGGAACAACTAAGACATCAGGGGAACCAAGTTTAGCAGCCTTCTCCCCGACTTTTCTAAGGCTTTCCTCCCTTCTTGCCACAAGTACCAGATTTGCTCCTTTCTTAGCATATTCATATGCTAGATGCTGCAAATCAATAGAAACATAAATCAAATCAACCATGAAACTACCAAAGTCACCGTCTCCTAATCTGTCATTATAACAGATTCATAAGAAACATAAATCAAATCAAACCTCGCCAATGCCCGAAGAAGCACCAGTGATAAGAACAACTTTTCCCCTCATTTCCTCAGGGAAGAGACATCTGAGAATAAAATATAAGAACTTAAAACCCAAGAGAAAAGGAAGAAGGGAACAAATAAGCACTACAGTGATTGGAGGAATCACTAAGTGGAGTAGATGCTGGATCAGTTCCATGACTCGACTCCAATAAATTGTGAAACAGGGGAGGAAATCCTGTTCTTGGCGTATTTCTTCTATAGAAGAAACCTGCTTTGTTTTTTATAAACCCTGGAAGAAAGCTCAATAAAAGACAATGGATGGATCATTATTCCAGTGACCAACCACCCTGTAGCTGTCATGAGGCATTGTAACAGGCCTTGAAAAGCATTTTTCATCATCTAAAATGGGTAAGCCAGCACCAATAGTACTACTGCCATGCCATGGAGAAGACTTCAAAGTTTTAATTATCAAATGGGTAAGCCAGGACCAAGACTTCACGTGATTGGTCTCGCATATCGCAGTATGCTGCACGCATCATTTCATGGTGAGATGGTAGTGCTTGATATGTATAATTTCCAACCATTTGAAAGATTGTTTATTTTTCTGATTTTGCTTGGGAGCAGCATAGAAAGTCCAAATGCATTTTGGAGTCCAAAGAAAACCTGAACCTTGAGTGAAATGTTTATTTAACGGCCAGATTCTCTCTGGACCCCCAAAATGCATCTGGACCCGTTGCTGGGAGCAGCGCTGCTCCTAAGCACAATTTTTGCTTCATTGAATTTCCCAACAACATGGCCGATGGAATCAATGCTCCAATTGAAAAGGGGTATTTTTGGAAACACAAATATCTAAGGAGATCTAAGGAGACATTAATAAATCCATTCGATATATATTAGGCGTGATAAGGATGGATTTTCATCATTTTTCTAATTTTTTATTTTTTATTTATTTTTTTTTTTTGTAACAAAGGCGCTTTTTATATATAGGGATAGGGATATTATATATGCCGCCGGTAGGAGTTGAACCCATGACCTCTCCATTGAGAAGCAGGTTCCCTAATTGTTTTATTATAATTCTTTAAATATCTTTCTCCATATCATTTGATTCTTTTCATTCATCACTCATCCCATTTAAATTCTTTCCATTTGTCATTCTTTCCATTTGAATTCTTTTCATACCATCTCATTCTTCCATTATATCAATATCCTAATTTGGCTTTGGCTTTATTAGGTTTCTCTATTAAATTATTTACATACATTGTGTTTCCATACAGACATTTTCATGTATTATATTTCCATACAAACATTTTCATGTATTGTATTTTCATATTTTATATCTTTCTTTTATTACTCATAGTTACCTAACAGGGATGTATGCTGCCAATATATTTGAGGATTTCTCATATAAAATTATTCAATCATTTTTCCCATTGAGGTTGTTTCTTAATAATATATGTGCAATAGAGAGAGCCCTCTATTTTGATGAGTAGAAGCATGTGTTTTCCTCACACTCCTTTATAACGCATTATATATAAGGGCCGACATCTAAATTCCAATAAGAAAAATCAAATGTGACCTCCAATGCATCCCTTTCTTAATGTGGGGTGAAGAAGTACGAAGGAAGCATCAGTAGAGGGATCTAGATTATACCTCATTAAGCTCGTGGGAAAAGCACATCTAGTGTTCAATGTCATGTATGACTAGGCAATAATTAAGGTTGTTTAGTTATAGTTTCTTAATTGTTTGTTGCTGCACAAGTGATACATTCACCACCTATCTTGTTTTTAAACCCAATGGAAGTCTTTAATTTTTCTCGACAACCTTATCTATAAGGCTGTGTTTGTTTGTAAAAGTGGGGTGGGAAAAAAAATGTGGGTCCCATGTGTAGTGGGGTGAGGGAGAAGGAAAGGAAAGGATTTTGTGAAAAAGTGATAATGGTGGGTCCTACTTTTTACTTTTTCCAACTTTCCCACAAAATCCTACTAAATATGTGAGATTTTAAAATAACTTGGGATGGGAAAGTTGGGCTGCCACATCACCAGACAAGTTTCCTTAATTCATGAAAACTTGTCTCTCACTTTCTCACCCCAAGCAATCAAACAATCTACCATTTTGGGATTTAAGGGAAAATTAAGAAATTTACACTTTTTTCAAAAATTTTCCCACCCCACTTTTATTTCAACAAACAAACACAGCCTAAGTGGACAAGTAGCAAACACATGGATGACACAAATAAAAGGGATGCAATACAATGAGTTCGATGGCAAAGGATTTTACTATATTCACATTCCACCATCACACATTCAAAAAGTTAATCCACCTCTAGTGCACCTTCTTAGTATTCAAAGGTGAACTGCTATACTGAATGATTGGTTGAGTGATGTAAAACATATGATACTCAACTACTAGAGCTACCTTGCATGATCAAGCTTGAGCCACGTATTATGTATATGGGCTGCTTTCAATTTTATATGTATTTTCTCTATCCTCTCTTGCTTTAGAGCTACGTACCTTGCATGTCTTTATATACAAAATGAAGAGCTACTACTTCTTCACTGAGAGAAGCTGAATCGATTAGAGTTCCAGAAAACAAACAGAAAAGAAGAGCCAAACCCAAATTGCAATGATTCGGGTGGTTCAGTAATTAATATCTCGTAATTTCAAATCCACGAATTCTTGGCTACTTTGCAGCAATGAGGAAGATTACAATCAGTTCTAGTAAGTAGTAACCTTTCAGTGTGCGGTATGGTGCAGTGCATACAATAAGAGAGAGCGGGTGTAGGGATTGCTTAAGCTGCAGCGTATCAAAAGTTGATGGGAGAGCCGTTGATGCCGGATGTTTTTTGAGATACTCTTCGACATCATTTTTCGGAGAAAACCACACAACAAATATCGCACCCTACTTGAAAACAGGTGAGTAGGGCATGTTGCTTTGTGGTTCGGAGATATTGTATCGGCTGATATTAATAGATTGGATATATTCAAGAAAGGTGTCCATCTCTAGTCTATTTAAATCCCCTTCTTGATTGCATGATAAAAAACAATCTTCTATTTTAGACTCAGAATAAAAAACAATAGAGCTATCATCATTTGTATGTCTTTGTGCTTCTATTTTTGTGAGATCTATCTAAAATTTCTTGATTTTATTCACTTAGGAGTTCATTTAATTTGATAGTGTATGCCAAGAATTGTTGTTCTTGATGGTTATTGATTTCTATTGATGTTTTACTCTAGTTTTAACTAGAAAATATCCTTATATTCCCAATTTTAGTGATTAGTAGAATTTTGGGTGGACTATGATCCCGTGGTTTTTCCTCTTCACATCGGTGAGGTTTTCCGCATTAAAATTCATTTGTATAATGCGTGTGTGATTTTATGGACATGCTTGTAGATGTGTTTGTGAATGTGGTTGTGATTCAATTTGCATCTAAGTTGCAAGCAAAATATATTGTCCACATTGTGTTTGATAAATTGCCTGCAAGAGTCTCTACTAGTCAGTTTCCTAACAGGCTCACTCAAGAAGGGGAAGAATTGATTTGTTTCCGTTATTATTGTCAACATTATGGTTGAGATGTCCGTTCCTTCCCCATCAGAGAACAATTTTTCCCGTCATTTTCTCAAGGAAGAGACGTATCAAGATAAAATATAAGAACTTAAAAACCAAGAGAAAATGAAATAGGAAATGAATCACTAAGTTGAGTAAATTCTAAATTAATTCCATGACTTTTTTTTTTTTTTTTTGTTACAAATGGACTTTATTAAGCCGGGGGACTGAGATATTAATATGCCTCAGCAAGAGTCGAATCCACGACCTCTTCACTAAAAGAGTGTTGGTTTCACCATTAGAACAGCTCTGCGTTGACTCTAAAAGAGGACCAGAAACTTTGAAACAGGGGATCAGAAATCCTGTTTTGAAAGGGGAATCCTTTTTGGTTTTTAACGGTTGTGCCTCCAAGGCTTTTGCCACCAAGGCTTTTTCCACTACTCTTAACATATTACCTTCCTAGAAGAAACCTGCTTTGTTTTTGGTGAACCCTTAAAAGAAAACTAAATAAAAGCCAAGTAATGGGCATCATTCCACAGTGACCCTGAGGCTGTTTTGTTCAAAAAAAAAAAAAAAAAAAAAAAACCCTGTAGCTGTTATGGAGTGTTTGGTTAGTTTATTAGAATAAGAACTGTCGGAGGCATTATTCAGGCCTTCAAAAGCAATTTTCCAATTAATCATCAAATGGGCAAAGCTAGCACCAGCTTGTGGATATATAAAGATTGTTGGTTTCTGCTCGATTGAATATTCCCACAAGAAGGCCAAAATCTTCTAATAAGTGCCTAATGAGTGATAGAATTCAATCATATAGAATATTATTCGATATAGGGATGCTTTTACATATGCATGGAAACTTGGAAGCAACCAATATAAGAATCACCGGATCTTGCAATGAATAACAGAATCAAAGCTGGAATATTACTTGGAGAGTGAGTAGAGCTGACAAGTCAAGACTCACGATACAAGCATTTTCGCTTGCTTCACAGCTACCGTTAAGGCGTGAAGGTGATCTGCTAGTTCTTCAGTGAGAGGAGCTGAATCGATTGAAGTTCCAGAAATCAGAATTGAAGAGAGAAATTCCAGTGATTCGCATGATTCAGTTAATAATCCTCTCTGGTTCTTTGGTCCAACCCAGTTTTATGTGATCCTCAAACAAGATTCTTGAACATGCATGGGATGTAGCCAGCCCATACAATTCGACCAGGCCTGGCTCATGACTGGTTAGTGTTCTTTCTTCTTATACATCAAATGTGTAATTGCATGGAGTGAAGAAGGTTCTTAAAAACCCAGAAACAAGATGATGAGAGAATTGCTGCTGGTGCACCATAACAAAATTTGTATTCTGATTGATTAGCATTTAGAGCTTAAATCATTCACAATACATGCTTGAAAAAATTCACCTAATCCATTGGCATCTAACATTTCATAGTTCAACCAATCTTTGTTTCAAGTTGGGCTTGGCAAGCTATTATTGTACATCAACCTACAAGTCCATTCAACCAGTTCAGGGCAAAAGATCTTTAAGAGGTAAAACATATTATACAACCATGGCTCTGTAATGTATTTGTCTCCACGGCATGCCCCAGCCACAATAGCCTTTGCAAACTCCGCTGCACTTTCAAATGGGATTCCATATGCTCCAAGCTCCTGCTCATCAATACCCATTTCAGATCATATTTATAAGAAGTGAATAAAACTATCTACTTAAGTGAGTCTCACCTTTCTAATCCTAGGATCTAGTTCAACTTCCCCTTTCTTGGTTAGCACTTTGCCTTCGGCCATCTCTGATTCTACAAAACCAGGACTAACTACAACTATAGAAATCTCTGAGCCAACTTCGATTCTTAGATAATCATAGAAGTGTATCAATGCTGCTTTGCTTGCCTGCAAGGTTACAATGGAAAAATCGATTCAATTAAAAGGGAAGGAGAAGAGAGAGAAGTGTCAGAAATAGAGATGATGATGAGTTGTTGCAGATGTCTTTCTTACTCCATAGATACTTCCTCTTGGTGAAATCATCCACCCAGCTACTGACGCAGTCACAATGATCTTGCCTTTGGATTTTCTGAGATGAGGAATTGCATGGTAAGTGGGATAGATTGAGCCCCAGAAGTTTATATCCTGCATACAATTAATGTCGAAAATGAGAACTTAAAACCGTGCAGAAAAGAATAGAAATTATGAACCATCACAATGCACACAAGGATTTTCAGTAGAACTTCGAAGATTGGAAACAAGAGAGATGCAAATACCATCACTGGTGTAAAATTTGTGACATTGGGTGTATCTTCAAATGCACAAATGCTACCAATCCCAGCATTGCAAACCAGATGATCCACTGGAAATCAAAGCATTTGATATGTTACAACTAAAAATAGAGCACCAAATTTGCAGATGCAGAGAGAAATGATATTGAATGTCATAAACTTCATTGCCTTTGAAACTTACATCTGCCAAAATGATTCACAGCCTCATCAATGAATTTCTTGCATTGATCAACTCTTGACACATCTGCAGGAATAACTAAGACATCAGGGGAACCAAGTTTAGCAGCCTTTCCCCCGACTTTTCTAAGGCTTTCCTCCCTTCTTGCCACAAGTACCAGATTTGCTCCTTTCTTAGCATATTCATATGCTAGATGCTGTAAATCAATAGAAACATAAATCAATCAACCATGAAACTACCAAAGTCACCGTCTCCTAATCTGTCATTATAACAGATTCATAAGAAACAAAATCAAATCAAACCTCGCCAATGCCCGAAGAAGCACCAGTGATGAGAACAACTTTTCCCCTCATTTCCTCAGGGAAGAGACATCTGAGAATAAAATATAAGAACTTAAAACCCAAGAGAAAAGGAAGAAGGGAACAAATAAGCACTACAGTGATTGGAGGAATCACTAAGTTTAGTAGATTCTGGATCAATTCCATGACTCTACTCCAATAAACTGTGAAACAGGGGAGCAGAAATCCTGTTCTTAAAAGGGTTCCTCTTCTTTTTAACAGTTGTGCTGTGCCACCAAGGCTTCTTCCACTGGCCACTCTTAACCTTTTCTAGAAGAAACCTGCTTTGTTTTTACAAACCCTGGAAGAAAACTTAATAAAACGCAAGGGATGGATCATCATTGCACAGTGACCCGCCCTGTAGCTGTCATGGAGCCTTTAATTTGGTTTACTACTAGAAAGAACTTGAATACGAGGCATTGTTAAGGCCTTGAAAAGCTTCTTTTTCTTTTCTATCATCAAATGCGTAAGCCAGCACCAATACTGCCATGCCATGGAGAAGATTTCAAAGTTTTAGCTATTCGGTGCATATTGCAGCATACTACACGCATTATTTCTTGATATATCAAGTCCAACCACTTGAAAGATGACGTTTTGCTTCATTGCATTTCCCACAATACGGCCGATAGAGTCAATGTTCCAGTGGAAAAGGGTACTTGTGGAAAACACAAATCTCTAAGGAGACATAAGTGAACCCATTCCATATAGATGGACCATAGACTAGAGTGAATTCTCTGTCTTGATGGTTAAAGTAGAGATATGTGTTTTCTTCACATTTCTTTATCACACGTTAGGAGGAGAGTTCACCTCTAAATTATAATAAGAAAAACTATTGAGTACATGAGAGGAGCACATTTAGCAGACAATATCACGTATGAAAAGACAATAATTAAGGTCGTTTAGCTAGGGTTTCTTAATTGTTTGCTACTGCCCAAGTGATATTGATCCCTATCTTGTTTTTAAACCCAATGGCAATGGGTATATAGCTGTAGCTCTTACCGTGCGACCAATTTTTCGACTTTCTTCGCTAATCTAAACCCAACGATCCCAGATCTCCGAAGGCAACTTGCCGGTTCGAATAAAACCCAATTCACAACAGCTCAATATGACTGGTCGAATTTGGTCATTTTTCAGGAAAAACCACACAACAAATTTCGCACCCTACTTGAAAACAAGTGAATAGAGCATATTGCTTCGTGGTTTGAAAATATCGTATTGGCCGATATAGTAGATTGGATATTTCTCTATAATATATTCAAGAAGGGTCTAAAAAACTAATGAGCTAACTCATTTTATTTTGAAGAGTCAAATTTTGCCTTGAAAGTCTTTACAAATATTATGCTTATCAAAATTATACTTATTTATATACAAGAAATTCAAGGAATAAAAAGGCCATAATATGAAACTAGATGTCATATATTTTCCTCCCCACATCTCTCATCCCTTGGGCCTTTGGCACCTTTGAATTGGTTTTTTATTTTATTTATGAGCATAATTACATTGAGGCCAAGGGAATTCTTATTCTTTTCTAGGCCTTTGATCGTCTTTCCGTGTAAAAAATATCAATATTTGCATTTGGGCTTCCAACTTGAGAAAATTTTTAAAAGATAAAGATGATACGTAGAAAATTCATTATGTTCTGTGGTCATTAAAGTATCGAACTCTTCGAATGCAATACCAATCAGTCGATCCGGAACGTATTCCTCAAACGGTCCTGCACGGTTTTCTTTCCCATGGCTCTGAACGTTTTATCCGTCCTTGCTCATTTTACAATAGCGACATGATGGGGTTTTACCTAACCATATACAAGTAGACATCCTAGATATGCATCCTAAACCACACGTCCAATCTAAGGTTTTGATGGCTGGGGTCAAGCCACAACCCTAGGTCATGACCATGCATCACTTAGCTAACCCACACTTAAGCCATAGCACATCATGATCCAACAAACTATATATAAAGCATGATTCTAAATAATTTTCAATTTATTTAAGAACAAAAGAAGCATAAAGAATTAGTATATTGCACATCATGGACATTCAATAGCAAATCATGCTTTAAACATATGCAAACATGGTTGAATTCCCTCACCTATTAAGTAGATTAGAGCTTTTTAAAAGAATACCAAATGATAGCCTAACACATCCCAAAATATCTTAAATAATTCATTATTTAAGTTAGAATTGCATTAGAAAGTCATGCCTAAAAACCTAAACAGTAAGGGGTGGTTGTCTGGGGGTGATTGCCATTTCATGTTTCACTTGATGGTATTTGGGAAGAAACCCTAAAATGGAGCTCTATCCTCAAACTCTGGTGATAGTTGTGGCAGCCTACCAGGACGGGTGGGCGGTGGGGTTGCAGGAGGAGGAGGAATAAAGAGAAGAAGGAAGGAGGGGGGGGGGGGGGGGGTGAAGAAGAAGAACAACAAAAAACTACTATAAGAGAAGTCACCGGAACAGCATCTGAAGTGGAGACTGCTACCACCCTGCAACTCGTAGCGAGACAGGTTGAGAGAGTCGAGTTCCGCCTCTGCAAAAAAAGCCCTTGTTTCTGTTCACTGATATTGATATTTGCATTTACTACAATTATTCTATTATTCTTTTCCTAACTCACATTATTAGTAATCTCCATTCTCTGTTTTACAAAAGCAATATTCTTCTAAATGGAAATATGAGATGGTTGTTTGACTCAATGGTTTATTCATCGCCCTTTAACCCTAGTTGATGATCACCCAAAAAGGGAACATGGTGAGTAGTCCCAAAGTTCTCAACCACTCACTTCCTCACAATGTAATAAATGAGGATCAAATGTAAGAAGATCGAGCTTAGATCTAAAGGTGGTTCCCCTCAAATCTCAAAAAAAAACTTAGAGAACTACAAAAATGCCACCAAGGAGTGAACCCCCTACTGACAGTCGACAAATATTTTCAATGAGATACTTATTTCCAATTTAAACAAGGCATTGGATCAACATTGCACATAGAAGATTAGAGCAATCATTTTCCTCCCATAAGAAGGTTGCATTATTAATGGTCTTCTCACAATTAGGTGGGGAAACTCTTTAACTAGTCACTCTACAAAATATAATGTAGTAGTAAATACAACATAAAATTTACAAACTCAAAAGGTAATAACCAAGCATTCTGCATCGTCTTTTCTTGCCCCTGTTGATATACACATTTATATCTTGTAAATGATGTACGGAATACAAAAGTATAAATGGTTATATAAAACTTACATCCAAGTACTAAAAACAGAAACTTTTGCCAATGGTGGATTAGTAGAGTGGTTAAAAGCCCAACTTCCCACGGGGAGGTCATGGGTTCTCATGACCACAAGGGCACCTATATTGGTAATCTTCCCCCCCAAATTTCCCCAAACCCATTCGGAGAATAAAATGAAGAGCACTTAAGCAAAGAAAATCAGGAACACCTAAATTGCTAATACCCGATCTTACGCAATGAGCCGTGAGGCAAAACCCAAATTTCTCCAAATGTAGTGAACGATATTTTCAGCAATTCGAAGAAAATGATTCAAGAAGCAGAAGATATCATTACTCCCATGTGTCATTCAAGATTTTGATTGTGAATCAATGTGATAGTGCTTTTTGTTTCAAATATCTATGTTTGTGATGGGACCTTTGAACCAATGCCGAGCACTAATAATCCAAGCTGACACAGTGAGGATAAAAAGGCCACCAACAGCAACAGGAGTGTAGTTGAGTGTGTCCTTAGTAACGGGATATGTTGTAGGCAAAGAGAAAAGGACAGAGATCATTGATACCCAAAGAACAGCAATCCAACCCACAAGGACTCCATATCTGCCCAAGTTGAAGGGTCCTGGAATAAAAGTTTTGCGGGCCAATGTCACCCTAAAGAAGATTGGTAGTGCATAGGCAATATAGAGTCCAATTGTTGCAATTGATACCATTGCTTGAAATGCCACTAAACTTCCAAGAGACTGCAACAGATGCACACATACGAAAACAATTAGCAAATGGACAACAATCATTCTGAAGGATTCACTAGCTAATTATTCATAGAGGAAGCCATCAAATGGTGCTCCCTCTCTCTTAAAAATCATACGTACCGGCAATGCCATGCAGAATGAGATAAATGCTGAGAGCCAAACTGAATATAGTGGAACATCTTGCTTGTTCACTTCATGCCACAATGATGAAAAGGGCATAGCTCCATCTCTTGAGAATGCATAAGCCATCCTGAGATTTGACAAAAACAGTGATTAGCAACTTATAAAGGACCTAAGGAATTGAGCTACCCAAAATAAACACTCTTTAGATACTTGAAACAGATAAAAAGGAGCTTTTACCTGGAGTTACTTGTCAAAGAACTCATGCCACAGAAAAATATGGCAACACCAACCACTCCAAAACATATAATCCCTCCAACCCCACTGCCATATCTACTCTTGAAAGCTTGGTAGAAAACTTCAGCAATGGCATAACCACCAGCATCATTGTCACTACTCAATAGGTTAGTGATGTTAGTCACTGCAAATGTGATACCAAGTATGTAAGCCCATCCAACAACTATGGATATGCCTATTGCACTTATTATTCCCTTTGGTCCATTCTTATCCGCACCCTTTGTCTCTTCTGACTGCAAAGAGATCAAAAGTGAAAAGGCAAGTTTGTTCAGCAATTTAAACAACATGATGACATATTAAAACCATATTCATTGAAAGACAATATGAAGATATATATATATATATATATATATATATATAGTGATCGATTAGTAGGCAATCTTAAGGTAATCCTGAATGAAATCAGTGGGTGAAACATCAGTAGAGAAGTAATTTGTATTGCTTAAACAATGAAGATCAGAAGAATGTTGTCGTTTTGTACATCAAACCAACAAATTCTAGAAAGAGGCAATGCCATTATACATCAATTAATTTTACAAAGAACTCAACAGCCCTTGTGAAATATCTATGGTTGCAAGCATTACACTAATCATTATGTGTTAAAGTGAATATTGAGATTCGTATTTCAAGTCTGCAGTGCATAAAGAAACACACTTACCATATGTGCAGATGCATCATAACCAAGTAGACTGTACTGGCTCATCAGGAGCCCGATAACAAATATGTAAACACTGCTGTGGATTCCACGTTCATTATCCGTGTTGAAGTGAGTAAAAACAAATTTGGCACTAGCCGTCTCGGTTGCAACACTAGGTATGAGAATCATAAGGAGAAAAACACCTGGAAATAGCAAGACAGGTCAAGAGGTTTCAGAAGGAAGATAGAACCCAGTGACATCACTTGGAAATTACAACAATAAAAGCAAAAACTATCCATGGATTTTCCATACCTAGGATATTCCATGCAGCAGCAATTTGACTGAAGAAGGATAAAACTGATATAGAAAGGCTATTTATGATGGCATGAACAAGTAGAAGTCCACCATGGATGACAATAACAATATATTTAGAAGCCTCATATCCACCATCATTTTTTCCTCCTGAGCTAAGTAGAATCATCACTTGAATTAGTTGAGCCAGCGAGAAATCCACACTTGTTGTGACTGCCCACTGCAAAACATTCCAGTATTTAAATATATTATGGCAATTTTACCCGTCTTTTGGACGTTTTGAGGTTACATATATATGAATTATCAGAATTACCTGACCAACAATGTTGAACCTGCATATAAAAAAGAAAGGTTAATGAGAAGTTCACTTGAAAAGCACTGGAAGAGATCATTGTGAATTTAAAAAGTTGTAACTTACCAGTTACACTGAACAGATGGAAAAAGAGAAACTTTGGCTCAAGATCAGAAAGAAAATAGAAGGCCAAAAAGGAATCCAGATCATATTGTTGAAAGGTAAACCACTAAGTACACTACTTATTAGCTAGTTTGCAATGTTAGGGCATAGAATCCCCCTTATAACAGTGACAGATATTTCAAGGATATAATGAATTCATCAATTTCAAATATTATCGTTTTAAACTTCAGTTTTTTAATTTATTCTCCCCGAATTCTTCCAAAGCAGGGTCATACCAGAAGAACCTTTTCACCATGCAGTAGTTCTTAACAATAAATAGTAAAATAAAAAATGGATTGATGATAAATGTGCAATTAACAGCACTATAGAGAAAGCCCTGTTTGCTCAGGAGGAACTGTAAACCAATTCAACCGACAAAACAAAATAGATATGATTTAATAGGAAACCTTTTTATCTCCTGGAGAATCAGTGAATACTAGATCTGTCACCACCTCATCATAGGTTTGAGTACAATAAAGAATAAGCTCGCGAACTACTTCAGAGTTTTCAATTTTAGTGCGAGAATCATGAAGCTTGAATCTATCCATGAGAGATTCATTTGAATCCCACATGTTCTAAGGTTGTTTATACTAGGAACAAGGAAGAAAAATGTTTGTTCGGACCATGTAAGAAGAGAGGAAGAGAAGCAGAGAAGTACCACCCAGTCAACCATGAGGCAAAGGGCGCCCAATCCTCGCCAGCAAGCTTGGCACTCCAATAGTAGAGACCACCTGAGGTTGGGTAAGAGGAGCATATCTCAGCCATGGAAAACCCAACAGTCATGGTGAAGAAGCCAGCAATCAACCACCCATAAGTCATAGCAACAGGGCCACCATATGTAAGCCCAGTATTGTAAAGGGTGGTTACTCCTGTAAGCACTGATACAACCGAAAACGAGAACGCAAAATTTGAAATCACCCTGAAAATTCGTACTAAACCATTATTACACTAGAAAACACTAAACCCATGATTCATCATCTTAGAATGAATCAGGTATCTAAGAACAGAAGCAGAAAAGAGAAAAGAAGTTTAAAGGGGTTACGAGAGATCACGCTTCAGCTCCTGCTTATAACCAAGTTCTTGAAGACGTGCAGTTCCTGTATCAAGATAAACATCGCCGTTCTGGACTCCCTCATGGCTTCTCTGAACCATCTCTGTTCAATTATGATAACCCACTTACCCAGATTGGGAATTCAATGATAATGTAGTAATGGATTCTCTTCACTCCTCTCTCTTTCTCCACACTCGTTTTAAATATTTTGTTTGGTTCCACTGCTTATCAGTAGGACCAGAACAACACCTTGATTTTTCACCATATCATATTTCAATACTTATTGGATATCTCGTGGGACTCTCTATACCTCTAACTTGCTAACAATAAAAAAAACAAAAAGATATGCTGCGATCTTGGATCGTGAAATTGCTTGAAAAGAATAGAAAGAAAACAAAAGAAGAAGCAAAAAAATACAATCCGTCTGCGTTTTTTAAGGCAAGATACTGTTTTCTCTAAAAGAAAATTTCCTTTAAATAGGATAATGGTGGAAGTAATCATTATTGTTGATTGAAAAAGGGAAAAAAGTTTGAGCTGAATTTGTGGAGCGTGAGCAAGTGTTCTTTTTTTATTTTTTTTTTTCCTTTACTTAGAATACTGGTAGAACTAATCATTATTGTTGATTAAAAAATTTTGAATTAAGTTTGTGGAGCGTAAGAGGGAGAGTCATAAAAAAAACTAAAAAAATAAAAATTAGAAGAACTTAGCAGAACCAGAAGAAAGAGAAACAGAGTGATCTTGAGATCACTAAACAGTATTTTGAATTCCAATAGAGTCCAATTTAGAGTCTACCTCTAGAGAAGAAAACAACATATGCAAAATTGTTGTGAATAAAATATCCTAACATCGGTTCATGGTGGTTCATTTCAGTCTAAATCTAAAATAATTGGTTTAAGATGATTCAATAAAGCAAGTCTCTGGTTCGCCCAAGAGCTAAAAAGAAGGCCTAATCATGGCCATCCAATTCTATATTATGATCCGACGGTCACAGCTAAAGGCAGATCAAGCGGGAAATCTATATATAAAGGAATGATGAGTTTGCGGAAGGTAGGTCTCTCAGATCAACCAAAACACAGATATTTTCTGGTTTTTCACCATTAGAACACCTCAGAAGCTCTTGCAAGCTCTAATGCACTGTCTTCATTATTCTAACTAGACCATCGAAAATGCGACACCGATCAAGACGATCGGGCTCCGTTTTCTTAGGAATGAGAGATTAGTTGATGATTAAGTAAGCCAGATCGATCTAGATCTGAGTTGGTTTGATGCCAAAATCGCGGTTCAAGATCCCGACAAATTCTACACCAACAAAAATGAATTCAATAACACAACAAGAGGCCAAATGAATTCAAGCAAACAAGGGAAGATGAATTGGAGGAGTAACAGCTCAATGGAGGAAGCTCCATTACCAGACTTTTATTGTTTTTTAATCCAATTATTTGCTCCATGCTTCTAGACCTCCACCCCCTCCTCCCCTCTTTTATTCTCTTTTGGTTATATGTCCCTCATGTTTTTCTTTTGTCATTTTCCATTTTCCATTTTCCTTTTCGTTGTCTTATTCTCACCTCCCTTTATTGTAGTGCACATAGGTTTTTTTCCCACTTCATTTTATTTTATTTTTTTTATTTCTGAAGGGTTCAGATAAAACTAAAAAATGAATAAACAGACAAAGGAAGAGAAGGGTATAAGTGGCCGAAAAAGATAAAAGCTTCAAGGACTTCATATACTTTCATCTGTAAAATCACCAAGTTGCTGTCAAAAAATTGAAAGCAGAATCATTTAAAGCTAACTCAAGAAAAACAAGTATTTCCTACAACAAAGCAAAACCCCTAACACTGAGATTAGAGCCATACCACCTGCCACTTCATTTGTTGCATTTGCTACCTGCTTCACAAGGCTTGCAATTCAACCACATTTTTAAGCTTGCACTTGAATTCAATGCTCTTTGCCACAGTAACACCATCATTCGTTAAAATAAAAAAAAAAAAAAAAAAAAAAAAAAGCGAGCATTAGCTTTAAGAAATTTTGAGTTTCCATATGTCAATTTCACAATATAATCTACCCCATTGTCCTCTACTTAAGAATATTTGTTTTTTTCCAGAGTAAACACAGAGTTGAGGGCCTATTAGTGCAATGCTTCCCCGTTGTGCCGTTGTGGTGAGTTCTGAGAAGAAAGAAATTTTATCCATAGCAAGAACAATGGCCATTCTTATTAGTTTAATAGACAACTGAGTACAACACTCGACCAACATCTATAGCAACATAAGCAGCAAAGCTTCAATCCCATGGTTTTGCTAACAGCATCAGAGAGCTCTCCAAACACCTCTAAGCATCAAAGCACGAGCATCAACACCAAATTTAATATTTTTATCCGCATAATTTATGTTCCAACTACCAATCTGAGAAGATAACCGAAACAAGTTCCAAGTACTAAGATAACAAAATTCAAACTCTAAAAACAGTACTAATGAATAAAACCCAACAAGAACATCCACACATCCTTCCTTGCCTGCTGACTACCGTTCCTTGCGATCCTGCAGACCCAATAATCGGAGATTTTTAATAATAGTGAAGAACTATCGAAAGAAAATAGCAGGACCCAGAAAGGGAAGAAAAGAGATGAAACGAATACTCACCGGAATTTTGAAGTGAAGACCCGGAAATTCTTTGAGATTGAAATATATATATATATATATATATATATAGATTTGCGATGAAATAGGAAATAGGAGTACATGCATGCTTTTATATATATATATATATCATACTATTATACTACTATCATACTACTATTATAAAAGCATGTACTCTACCTTTTTTGCAAATCTTTTTCTGTCCTTTTCTGTTTTTATCATTGTTCCAAATACCAATAATGTTGTACTATTTGCTATTACTTTACTTATTTTTACAAAGATAATTTAAACATTTTAGTCATAAATTATTATTAATTTTTCATTAATTTTAATCTCACTTTTAATTTCTCTCTCGACCTCTCTCAAAGTCTGTCACTCTCTATATCCCTCTCCCTCTCGAACTCTCTCTGAATCTCTCTCTCTCTCTCACTCTCTCTCTCTAAAAGTTTGTCGCTCTCTTTCCCACCTTTGTGTTTTTGGGTGTTTACATTTTGGGAAAAATACTTCCATTCAACATAAGTTGATCTAGCTAGGTGTTTTTATGGGTTACCCACATGGTCATAAGGGTTACCTTCTTTTTTTTGATCTTCAAACTAAACGCTTATGTCTCTCGTGATGTTATCTTTCATGAGCATATTTTTCGATTCTCCCTACGTCACCACCTTGCACCAAGTTCACTCATTTTGCCTCTTCCAATAAACCACATGCCCCAGGCATTGATCCACCAATTGTTGACCCTATTGCTCTAAATCCAACTCCACCTGACTTTGTTGCCCTACACATATACTTTATGCTCATGATCTAGTTTTTACAGGCTCCGATGTTCATTTAACTGTTGAAGTCAAGGGAATGTTGCATTCTAAATTTCACATTAAGTGGGGGTGTCAATGCTTTAAAGCCTCCATTTTAGGGTGTCAATGCAATTTGCTCTTTTCTTTTTGATAAACATCAATTTATTCATTACATGCTGCAAATGTTGCCGAACATAACTCTAATAACCACTCATAAAAAGTAACAACCACTCAGAACATGTTCACTTAGTTGTGCACGGCACCGTGAGCGCCTTCCTAGCTATGATGTCCACCATTACATTGGACGGCGACTTAGATACCTAGATACAACAATAGTTCTCAATTATGCGACTCTTATATCAATCTTTTTATTCATTTTGATAACATGAAGTTTCACTCGATAATTTATAACATAGCCTTTCCCCACTTGTAGGCCATTTCTTCTCAGAATTCCGAATTATCTCCATTCATCATGTTGAAGGTCAAAAATTTTGTTGGATATGGGGTTCCATTAATTAATAGTAGATTTCAAAGTGCTTCCTTTCTATTCCAGAATTTGTCTTGGACATCAACGACCTGAAACTTTGGTGGTTGAAGCAGTGGCAATTGATGCAGATGACCCATTAGAAGAGGATGCATCTCCACGAACCCTATTAGAAGCATCAATGAACACAGGTCTGGATGGCCTGACCTCTGGATGTTCCTTGCTTAACAGCATGACAACAACTTCAGACATTTTGGGTCTCAATGCAGGTGAGGACTGGGTGCATAGGAGAGCTGTCTCTATAATTTTCTTTACCTCATCTGCATCATATTCTTCAGGATCTAAGCTTTCATCCACCAAATTCAACAATTGCTGTTTCTCATACAGCTTCCATGCCTGTAAAGCCACAACAGAAAGGGATAGATGAGAATAAAAATGTGCCATAGTCACCAAGAAAATCTGAATTTCTTTAGAGGATTAAGTACCAAGCAAACAAAATCTGAGTCAAACAGATATAATCCTCCCCTCATGGCACTTCTCTTTCCTTTTTTCATCAATGATCATTCACCCCCTTCTTAAGAAAAAGGGAAGTGAGATGGTATGCGCCTATGAGTTAGAAACTAACCTATAACATCAAATTATGAAGCAAACTTATTACTTATGTAACGGTTCAATCCTATGTATTTGAAACTCACACCATGTAGGAAAAAAAATGATGGTCAGGCCAAGAAAAGTGTACCCCTTCAAGGAGATATTGAGTTTCCGGCTCCCGCTTTAAGTCATTGCTCCTTCGACCACTTATGATTTCAAGGACAACCACACCATAACTGTAAGTATCAACCTTCTCAGATAGTTGCCCACGAATTACATATTCAGGTGATGTGTAACCCCTGAAACATAAGAACACAAAAGCTTTCTACTCAGTATCAACAGATATAATAATCATTTTAAGTGAGTTAATCAAATTGGAGTGCCATAGCAATTGATCAGTCATGAATTTTGTAATTACATTTAGAGCATATCATATTTATCACTTGTCTAGTGTACCTTGTTTAACTAGAATTTCTAAGCTCAAATTAAAGTAGAGGTGCGAGATAAAGACTATGAATAAGTAAAAAGGGAAAAGAATAACATCATTTTTGAATTTCAAAACAGTATAAACACAATATGTATATGTTAGTTTGAGATTATTTAACCAAAAAAGAAGTAAGTTATTGTGTATCTCCAAACCTATCAACTGAACATGAAGCACATTAAAAGAGAAAGAAAGAGATGAAGAATATGTGTGATTGTTTTTTACTGAGACTTACAGGGTTCCAGCAAATCCAGTGGTTAGATGACTCTGATCCCCTGGCCTAAATCTTACAAGCCCAAAATCTGCAATTTTGGGCTGGAAATCATTGTCCAACAATATATTGGCAGATTTGATGTCTCTGTGTATGATACATACATGGAACTCCTCATGTAGATAGGCAAGACCCCTTGCCATTCCAACAATTATGTTAAACCTCTGTTTCCAGTTAAGACTCCCCTGTTTTTCACCTGAAATATTAGAGTTGTACTCAAAATAAAGCAGAAGAAAGGTTTCAGAAAATTGTAACAGAAAAACAGCTTTCTAACTCATATATAATGACCCATAATTAGTTCAGGATAATAACAATAGAATATATTTTCCCCCTGGTTGAGATTGTAGAGTGAGAAATTTTATAAAACTAGACATAGATTGCTGCAGTAAAAGAGGTCCATTTATATTAATACAACTGCCATCCTTCAACATATAAATCCTAAATAAAAAATAATTCCACCATTTTCCAAGATAATAAACTCCACCACTGGCTCGTATGAAATCTATGGTAATGACTCAGTACCATTATGTAACACAGGTATGTTGAATAGGTACTGTACACGCATAGATTAATAGAAAAAAAAAACAGGGCAATCCCAAGACTTTCTTCTAGTAGGGTAGCAAATAGAAACTTGATTCTGACCAATGCAAAATGTGTCTTCTCTAATTGAACATTTAGAAGCACCTAAAGAACTTGAGATAATTCCACCCATGCCATCTGTGATTTTTCTCAGCCAAATGAGAACCCTGCCCATGATCCCTCTGTAGATTTTTCAGCATATCTCATGCTTGACTTTCTCAGACAAATAGAAACCATGCCAGTCTGCTCTACAACCATCACCAGTGACTTTGTGCCAAACACACAAATGTTACTAAATATTGTTTAGCACTAACAAATCTAAACTGCAGGAATGTTAATATAAAGTGAGGTAGATGATCTTAACTTAATGGGTTTGGCTAAATGGATCCGAGAAAGTTAAAAGAATTAAAAAAAAAAAAAAACCATGTGTGTGGGGTAGAAAACATCAGAGATGAAGTGGATGATATTACCAAACAATGATCTATCAAGGCTGCTGTTTGCCATGAATTCATAAACAAGCAGAAGTTCCGGGCCTTTACTACAACATCCAAGGAGCCGAACAACATTGCGATGATGAACATTGCTTATGAGTGTCACTTCACTAGCGTAATCCGCCTTCGCTCTAGCTGATCGACCAATTGTAAGTTTCTTCACTGCAACTGTTTTTCCATTTTTCAGAATCCCCTGGCAATTCGAACAGTTTTACCAGAATTACCATAAGCCCATCAAACATTAAAAACCTAAAACCATTGCCTTCTAAACGATATACATATTCATACGCTTGACATTGTATTTGTACAAAAGTGACAGTGATGAGACCAGATTTGTTTCTTTGTGGAAGAACATTACAACTATATGTCTTACAGGACCCAACAAGTAATGAAATTAAAAACTTCCAAAACCCTAATAATCAGAAATTTGAGAAAAATTCACGCCAATATATCATAAGAAATAATGAAAAAATGTCGAGAAATACCTTGTAGACAGCTCCAAACCCTCCTTGTCCAAGCTTATTCTTCGGAGAAAAATCATTTGTTGATTTTTCTAAATCTTTGTAAGAGAAACTCACTGGTCCCCGGAGCTCCGTAATTCCTACCATATCAACTGTAAAATGAACAAGGATGGATAAAGCGTTTAGAGTTGTTGGAAATAAAACCGTGAATGACCGTTTGAGGAATACAAATTGAAAAAGATGTGGAAGGATGGAGACTCAAATGTAAGAACTTATTTGTTATATTGTCTCTACATAGGGAGTTGTTACCATCATGTCAGAATTAAACATGATTATGAAGCACTAATATTAATTAACGGTAAATTTGACCTACCTAGGCATGCCCTGTCCTTGGTGGTGGATTGTCAAGATTGTGCTAGGTTTGGATTGAGACCTTTTGCTAACTGAACTAGCCCAACTGTATTCTAATTTTAAGCCAATTTTAACCTTGTTTCTGTAATGATTTTCCACCTTAGCCCTTAGGCCATTGGGAGAGTTCCTCTCATTACCATTGATAAAGATGCATTAATCCTAAAGTCATTCCGGTTCTATTTCACCTCTAATTATGAACAAAAATCAGTCAATCTTGATACAAATTCATCAAACTATTCTCTCTCACACTCACAGTCAAGAAGAAATGCTATACCTTTGTCAACTTGCTTAGCTTTTTTGGATACTATAAGGAAGACGACGAAAGCATTGACAAGCAACAAAAAACCAACCGCTCCGGCCGCACCGCCAATAATTATGGTCTTTTTATTATTCCTTGAACTTTCTGTAAATAAATAAATACAACTTTATAAGCATAATTTTTGAAAGGATCTTGAACGTCAATCTTGACTCTCTAGAATAAAATGAATGAGCTAGTCCACTAGTTTTTATTTGAGTTTGGAAAAAAAAAATAAACTTTCTATCACACGTCAAGAGTAATGAATCTATTTCTAGACACTGACAAAATAGACTAGAGATGAATATATGATAGAGAAATATCCAATGTATCAAAACCTTAGAAGCAGTATGCCCTACTCACTTGTTTTCACGTAGGGTGTGATACTTGTTGTTTGGTTTTCCCCAAAAAATGATGTTGAAGAGTATCTTAAAAAGCATCCAACATCAACGGCTCTCCCATCAGCTTCTGGAATACATCCGGCATCAATATTCTGATACGCTGTGGATAAGCAATCCCTACACCCGTTCTCGCTTACTGTATGCGTACACTGCGCCACAGCATACACTGAACCATCACTAGAACTACTCGTCTTCTCCTTCACTGCTGCAAAGTAGCCACGAATTTGTGGAGTTGCAGTTACGAGATTTGTTAACAATTTCTTGGTTGCGACTTCAAAACTGTTATCATCTCCAGTTACGGTTTTGTTCCCACATCTGACCACATTCCCTTGTGCTATTGTTTCGTCAAAGAAGTAATTCCGCTCATACCTGAAACAACACACAAGGATGAAGACCAGAAATAGCAGGTGAAGCCTCCGTTAAAGATAACGGATTAAATCGACTTACCTTAAGAAGCAACCGTCAAACATAACGCGACCTCCAAGAGCTGTTGTGCAGTTTTTGAGCCGTAATGCAGCTGTATCAAAGCAAGCAAGGCAATCTGCAGTGGATAGATAATCTCTACACTGAGCCATGCCATAAATCTGAGTCGACAGGAAGTGTTGAGCCGTTGCGAACCGGGTTTTATTTGAACCGGCAAGCTGCCCTCGGAGATCAGCTAACGTTGTGTTCAGATTGGCGAAGAGAGCTGATAAACTGGTCGCACTGTAAGGGCTACATCCCATATCCAAGAATGTTGTTTGAGGATCACATAAAACCGGGTTGGACCAAAGAACCAGAGAGATGATAATTAACTGAATCACTGGAATTTGGGTTTGGATCTTCATTTATGATTTCTGCAACTCTAATCGACTCAGCTTCTCTCACTGCAGATCGAAGAACAGAAAGAAAAAAAAGAGACATTAATGGTAACCCTAAAGCAAGAGAAGATAAGAGAAGATGATCGATAAGAGTACTTGAATCTTGACCTTGTAAGTCAACTTTCCAGATCAACGGGTACTCATTTTTCTTCCTAAGCACCCACTCTCTCTGACCAGAAGTTAATCTCTTATCTCTTGAATCTTGACCTACTTGTAAGTCAACTTTCCAGATCAACGGGTCCTCATGTTTGTGTTTTTTTAAGCATCCATTCTCTGACCCTCTCCACAAGTTCTTCTCTTATCTCTTGTTGCTTGTTTGAATACGTCTCTCTCTCTCTCTCGTTGCTTGTTTGAATGCTACTATGTTACTTAATACGTCGCTCTCTCTCTCTCACATCACAACTCACTAAAAGTGTTATTGTGTTCATTGATTTTTAAATGGGTTGTGATGTACTACATTTACCTGTCATATATAAATATATTTAGTTTCTATTGTCTATTATTTTTTTACTTATTTTTCATTGAATATTTTTTATATGTTAGCTATTAATAATTAGATATACTCTTAAAATAAAAACTAAAAAGAAAATCTTTTCCTAAATATTTTCCATTTCTCCATTAATTCTAAAGCAAATTGCTATGATACTCCAAAATGGAGACCTTAAAAGTACGGACATCCCACTTTATGTTTAAAAAGTACAAAGACCTCAAAATTGGATTTTCATTATATATATTTGTCAAATTTATCACTAAAAATAATTAAATTATTATTTATTTTCAACAATATCCCTATAATAAACGGTGTCTGAAAGGTTTTCAATGGTAAATTGGACAAATATATTCAATGAAAATCCAATTTTGGGATTTCTGTGTTTTTTAAACATAAAGTGGGGATAGGCTAAGGCCACGGGGTACCAATGCAATACTCTAAATCTAACTCCATTTTTAAGAACTAATCATCTCCCTAAAACTTTTTTACCACATGAAATATAGTGTGAGATAAAGAAATTTTTCATAGATATCTTAAATTAAGAGAAAATTTTTATAGATTTTTTATAAGGGCTTGTTTGGTTATGAGTCTAGAGATTTTAAATATCTAGAGATTTCAAAATTCTCCCTAAAATCTATGGAGTCATAATTCATAAAATTAACAGTTCGGTGGAATAAAACAGGACATCCAAAAAACAGGTCGACAGATTGTGATGCAAAAAAGAGCAATATTAGTGATGAAACCGGACACCAACAATAAACTACATATTCACGTTAGGTAAAAGAGAAAAGATTCAGAATCCGAGAGAAACCGGATTCAGAACCAAGCCAAACAACGAAAAACAAAAAGCCTATAAACGACATAAAAAACAACGGGATTAGAGAACAGCGAAGAAAAGGCAGTATAAAGCCCAAGGGGCACAAAGACCAAGGAGCAAAACAAAGCCAACAAGAAAAGAAAAAGCAAAAGCCCAATAGCAGCAGCAAAACAAAGAAGAAAACAACACAAAAGGAGCAAAAAAAGAGCCAAAGAATAGAAAAGAAAAACAAAAAAAAACAGAAAAGGAGGGTAAGGGAACCCGTACCAAACAACAACGAAAAGGGCCACGGGCAAGGGACACACAAGAGTGAGGAGAGGTCCCTGAGGTATATTACGTCCACTGCGTAGGTGACTTACAAAGTGATTGAGTATTGAAAACATTTTCTTACATAGCAATCCGTCTCAAGGTAGCGTCAAGCTGGTCTGTTCCAATATATATATAGAGAGTTGAAAGCAATCCCTTTAAGAACCAACGGATCTTACAATGAAAACAGTAATGCACGAAGAATCAAAGCTGGGATTAGGGATGTCAACAATGCGGTTTGGGGTTGTTTCAAGTTGGGTTTAAGGTTTCGGGCTCAAAAACACTTAGCCAAACATGGCCCGTTAGCATAACAATTTCGGACCGGTTTCGATTTAGTGCGGTTTGGGTTCGAGCTAACTAACAATTTGGGTTAACGGTTTATATTCTTGTTGACCAACGATTTGGACTAATAATTTATGGTATGCAAGAAAATGAATAAAAAGAAATAGTTGAGCATCCTACAACAAAATCCAAAATTCTATGGAAAAGAAAATTGCTATACTAATCAGTAGCAATTTTCATTAAAAAAAAATGAAAAGTCATTCCATATTAGAAATCCCACCCACCTTATAGAAATAAAAAACTTAAATAGTAAGTAATAACATAGAAATTGCAAGCTCATTCCTTAGGCTCCATCGGATAGTCCTGAAACAAATCATCAAACCAAAAACCCTTTTAAATTTTTACTTGTGCTATGATTGATTGTTGAAATTTTTTTTGCTAAAAGGGTCATTATTAGTATTAAAAAGCGAAAAGAAAAATTACAAACATACTATCAAAGTGTCATCCCTCAAACCCGCAACATCAGTTGCCCCCAAATACACCCAACCTCATTGGATCCAACTCACATAATCATAAATAATGAACCAAAATCTGAAACGAGAGCGACCAACAACCTCTAAATCAAGTTCTCTCCTTATTAATGCTATCTAGAATATATTAACATCAGTTTGCTCTAACCTTCTTATTTTTCCTTGGGTGACCAAGCTTATGACGGAGAGAGCCACCCTCCACTTGATTAGGAAGAGAGTTTGAAGGAAGAATTACTTCCAAAAGTTGTTGCTCATCCATATTGGAGTGAATGGCCAAAGAAGAGCCTTCTAAACCATCCGGATTTTGTTGGCCCCCTACATAATCCCACTTGATCGATGCTCAATTAATGGATCATTGTTGAAATTGGGTTCTTGTTTTGTGAGATTATTATTTTTTTTCCATTCTATGAAAACCTTTTTTTTTTTGGGTTGATATTTAGTTGATATGCAAAAGAAATACCTTTGGATAAATATAATCATACTTAATCAACATTCTCATACTTGATAAATATTTACTTAATTTAAAGAAATTGTGTACATTCAATTGGACATTCATACTTAATCATTCTAATTGTCCCTTACAAGTAGTAGAATGACTATTTGATCTTTGAATTAATGTTCAATTTTTTTTCTGATAGTTTATACCAACTACATCGTGGTAATATGATGATTCCAACAATATAAATGTAAAACTATAAAACGGGTTGCGGTTTAGATTCAGGTTCGGTTCGGATCGATTTGAACTATATTGGTTCAGTTCGGTTTTAACAATTCGAGCTACAAATTGAGACCCCTAGCTGGAATATAACTTTGATAGTGACTTAAGAGAGAGAGAAAGAGAGAGAGAGAGAGACTTAAATAGACTAGAAGCATTCAAACGAAAGAAAGAGACGTATGAGAGTGTGAGACAGAGAGAGAGAAGACTTAAATAGACTAGAAGCATTCAAACAAGGAAAGAAATATACATGTTAACTGTTAAGTAGAGTAGAAACATTCAGACAAGGAAAGAAAGAAACGGGGGGGGTGGGTTTTAAAAACAAATTAACAAAAAAAAAAAAAAACACCATTAAAAAAAAAAAAAAAAAAAAAAAAAAAGAGGGGTGGGGGGGTTGGGGGGGAGGGGGAGAGACGTGTTAACTGTTAAGTAGGGTAAAAGCATTCAAACTTCCGCCACCACTGGTAAACGTATTATTAAAGTCAAGGTCAATAAACATTAAATCCCATTTTCACAAAAACAAAAAAAAATATATATATATATAGATATATATATATATACCACTGGAAGTCTGGAACTCTGGAAGACGAGAAAAGTCATAGTTCGAAAAGTTGACTAACAAGTCAAGATTCATAAATTCTTATTGATTATCTTTTCTATCTTGAAAGAAACTCATTTAGGAATTTAGGAATTTATGAATCAGCCAACTTCGCAATGAAAACAATAAATTACACGGCACCCTAATAAAAGGGAAAAACCTAGCTTGTTCGCTCATTATTATCTTTTAAATTATATACCACCTACACTTAAAATTACAAATGACCCACAGTTACATTTTAAGTTAAGTGGACGTATAAAATGATCAAAATACACTTATTTTTGCATTCAACTCATTTAAAATGACCAATCTACCATCAACCCTTAGGTGAGTGAAGGAAAAATCCCTTCACCCATCTCCCACCTATACCTCATCGGACCACCACGTCAAAAGCCGTCACTGACAGAAAATCCCCCCCCCCCCCCCCCCCCGCCCCTATCTTTTGTTTTTAAATATGGGAACTGAATAACCTCTCTTCCAACATTTGGATGTGTTTTGGTATAGAAAACAATTGGGTTGACCCAAACTTTTTGAGTTAATCTATTATTAGAGTGATGCCACCGGTTCCCTTCCCTATTTGGGGTCTAATAATTCAGCGATTTCTTTCCATTGGTGGCAGTTTTAACATGAAATACTATTTCATGATGATGCAGCGCTAAGGAGCTCTACATGGATCGGAAAGATACTTGCTGAGACAAGACGAGCCTCTCAAAGCTTCAATCTGGGGAAGATCAGACTTTTGTTTGATACATCGTATGTCACTTCCTCTCCCAGTTCCCCACCGCTATTCCCGGAAGGATTCCGGGTACCGTGTCATCCCCGAGAAGGGGTGCTAACCATTTCACCGCTAGAAATGGTACCGGACGTGAGCCCTGCCAGTTTGCCGACGAGAACTTTGTCAAGAAGTACACTAGACTTGGCATCCTCTCCATGGCCAATGTTGGACCAAACACCAAGGGGTTGCTAACCATTCCGCTAGAAGGACCAGGAGCCCATCTACGGCCAAGTTTGCCGACGAGAACTTGTCAAGAAGTACACACGGCACCTCCCATGGCCAATGTTGGACCAAACACCAACAGGCTCGGAGAGAGAAGTTGGGTGAAGGGAGAATCCCTTTACTCACCTAGGGGTTGGGTGAATCATTATAAATGCTTTAAATATAAGTAATGATATTTTAGTCATTTTATACGTCTATTTAACTGAAAATGTAATGCAAGTAATTTGTAATTTTGAGCGTGGGTACCATGTAATTAAGAGGTAATAACGGGTGATCAAGAGTTTTACCCCCTTTACAGCAAGTGTCGTGTAATTTGTTCAAATACATTTAAGGATCAAAGCGAAAATTACACTACCGTGAGTGTGTGAGAGAGAAGAGGACAGCATTAGGATGGCTCACAGCCAGGACAAGATATGAACTTGTGGAGAGACTGAGAGAGGTCTTGAAAAAACAGAGGACTGTTTCAATAAAACGCGGCAGTGGAAACTCCTTGACTGTAAATGTTGTACGGGGGGGGCCGGATTCACGGGGGCAAATAATGAAAGTCTAGATAACTTTTCCGTAGGAAAAACATTAATGCTTTTTCGCCACACATATCGTGTGAACCCTTATAAGACCCATTGGGGTCCCACCTCTAAATTATTTTTAATAGGAAAACCCTGAATTTTTGAGTTTTCGCCATTGGTTACTCGTCAAGCCACTGGAATGGAATAAAACATTAGTTGCTTACTTAAGCACGATTCTCATCATCTACACACCTTATAAGACCCATTGGGAGTCCCACCTTTGAATTATTTGTTTATATTAAAAAATATGCCGATATATATTTTGTAGGGCCCACGCATATTTAAAAAAAAGAATAAATTATTGATAATAATATTTCTTTTTCAACAAAATATAGGTAAATTAAAATAACAATAAAAAGAAAATTACACATGACTCGGTCAAAGGCCCGGATGAACCTCATATAAAATAATAATAATAATAATAAAAAGTAGAGCAATGTAGCATTCAAACAAGGGATAAGATATTGAAGAATAATATGTGCTAGCTAGTGACGAAAAACTTTTGCCACGTCTGGTAAACACTGTAATTATTATTTAGCAATTCCAAGTCAAGGTCAATAAACATTAATCATTGTAAGAGAAGAAAAGTCATAGTTGAGTTGGAAAGTTGAATTACAAGTCAGGATTCAAGTACTCTTATCGATCATCTTCTTTATCTTCTCCTGCTTTAGAGCTACCCAAAATGAAGAGCTACTGGGTCTTCTCTTCAGTTCTCTTCAGTGAGAGGAGCTGAATCGATAAGAGTTTCAGAAATCAGAAATGAAGAGCCAAACCCAAACCCAAATTCCAGTGATTCAGTTAATTATAATCTCTCTGGTTCTTTGGTCCAACCCGGTTTTATGTGATCCTCAAACAATATTCTTGGACATGGCATGCAGCCCTTACAGTTCCACCAGTTTATCGAGTTTCTTCTCCCATCTGAACGCAACGTTCGCGGACCTCCGAAGGCAGTTTGCTGGCTCGAATAAAACCCGGTTCGCAACGGCTCAATACGGCCGATTAGATCCGGTTTATGGTTTGGCTCAGTGTAGGGATTACCTATCCACTGCCGATTGCCTTGCTTGCTTTGATACAGCTACGTTACGGATCAGAAACTGCACTGCAGCTTACGGAGGTCGCATTATCTTTGACGGATGCTTCTTAAGGTTGGTTGGTTGGTTTAACGGCCGTCGTCTTTGACGGAGCTATTTTTGGTTTTTATTTATTTATTTATGTGTTTGAAGTTTCAGGTATGAGGGCAACTACTTCTTCGACGAAACAACAGCAATAGGGAGTGTACCCATATGTGGGAACAAAACCGTAACTGATGAAAGCAGTTTTAAAGCCGTAGCTACGAAATTGTTAACCAATCTCGTAACTGCAACTCCACAAATTCATGGCTACTTTGCAGCAGTAAAGGAGAAGACAAGTAGCACTGCTAGTAGTGATGGTTCAGTGTATGCTGTGGCGCAGTGTGCGGATACGGTAAGCGAGAGCGGGTGTAGGGATTGCTTATCCGCAGCGTATCAGAATATAGATGCCGTATGTATTCCAGATGCTGATGGGAGAGCTGTTGACGCTGGATGCTTTTTAAGATATTCTTCAACATCATTTTTTGGGGAAAACGATACAACAAATATCACACCCTACGTGAAAACAGGTAATTAAGTAGGGTAAATTGTTTCATAGTTCGAACTCGAAGATATCGTAACATATCAACCGATATTGATGCCTTGAATTTTACAGGAAGTTCAAAGAATAAAAAGGCCATAGTTATTGGCTGGGCAGCTGGAGCGGTTGGTTTTTTGTTGCTGGTTAATGCTTTCCTCATCTTCCTTATAGGATCCAAAAAAGCCAAGCAAGTTGACAAAGGTACAGTGTTTCTTCTTCTTGACTCTATGTGTGTGTGAGAGAGAATTAGTTTGATGAATTGATATCAGATTGGCTGATCTTTATGCGTAATTAGAGGTGAAACAGAACCGGAATAATTAAGTTTAGGGTTAATGCATCCTATCAATGGTAATGAGAGGAACTCTCCAAATGACCTAAGAGCTAAAGTGAAAAATCATTACAAAAATAGGGTTAAAATTGGCTTAAAATTAGAATCTGGTTGGGCCAATTTAGTTAGCAAAGGTCTCCACCCAATGACCCAAGCCTAGAACAATCTTGACTCGCATGTTCTATTTATCAACTTTTATCCACCACCAAGGGAAGGGAAGGGCATGCCTAGGTAGGTCAAATTTACTGTTAATTTATATATATTGGTGTTTCATAATCATATATGTGGTCTCTAACCTCCTAGGGAGGGTAATGCAACAAATAAGGTCTTACATTTGAGGCCTCCATCCTTGCATGTCTTTTCCTCTCCGTCTCTTCCATCTTTTAAGCCTTTGGAACATTTATATTGGTTTCTACGAATATCTGTGAACATAACTATTTTTGGGACTAAGGGGATGTAATGATTTCATCTTTGGGGGATTCTTATTCTTTTCCGAGCCTTTGACGGTCATTCCATGTAATAAATATCAATAATAGTATTTGGGCTCAAGATCTAAGAAAAATTTTAACAATAAGGATAATATGTAGAAAATTTATTATATTCTCTGTGAAATATTCTGTGTCGTTAAATTCGGGCTCCAACCATGATTATATCCCTCGATATTAAGGGTGTCAATTGTGTATCGAAATCGTTTAACCATACCCTGAACTATGCCGTCTAAAACCGTATCATATTGCTTTGTTCAAAATTTTATATGGTACATACCAAAACTGAATTTCTTCGGTATGATTCCGGTTTTAGGTACTCATACCATCAGTAAGTACCAAAGCCGTACCAAATTGGTACTATACCAAATTAAAGGATATAAATGTAATTTTACATTTAAAACACTTTACCTTTATCTTATCCTTAATTAAATATACTTGCTTTGTCCTTAACTCATCTTTTTAAATTTAATTGTTTTGCCTCTATTAATTAGATTTAATTGCTTTGTCTTTGTTAATATCATATTTTTCCAATTGTTTGATCGCAATTTTATTAGGATCTTAATGAACTAATAACAAAAATGGCATGGGTTTGTGCGACAAACAATTGTACCGCACAAAATACCATGTTTAAACAGTTTTCCTGCACTGATTTAATATCGAAACTATACCAAACCGCTTTTTCAAATACCGAAACCGTACTATATAAATTCGGTAGGGTACAATTTTGGTTTTCGGTATTCAAAGTTGGTACCATACCGAATCACCGAAACCATACCGATTGACACCTTTACTCGATATGGGTCATTAAAGTATCGGACTTTTATAATACGATACAAATCAGTCGATCCGGTACGTATTCCTCAAACGGTCGTTCACGGTTTTCGTTCCCGCGGCTCTAAAGGCTTTATCCATCCTTGTTCATTTTACAGTTGATATAGTAGGAGTTACGGAACTCCGGGGACCAGTGAGTTTCTCTTACAAGGATTTAGAAAAATCAACAAATGATTTTTCTCCGAAGAATAAGCTTGGACAAGGAGGGTTTGGAGCTGTCTACAAGGTATTTCTCGACATTTTTTTCATTATTTCTTATGATATATTGGTCGTGAATGATTCTCAAATTTCTGATTATTAGGGTTTTGGAAGTTTTTAATTTCATTACTTGCTAGGTCCTGTAAGTCATATAGTTGTATTGTTCTTCCGCAAAGAAAAAAATCTGGTCTCGTCACTGTCACTTTTGTACAAATACAATGTCAACGTATGAATATTTATATCGTTTAGCAGGCAGCAGTTTTAGGTTTGTAAATTTTGATGGGCTTAAGGTAATTCTAGTAAAATTGTTCGGATTGCCAGGGGATTCTGAAAAATGGAAAAACAGTTGCAGTGAAGAAACTTACAATTGGTCGATCAGCTAGAGCGAAGAAGGATTACGCTAGTGAAGTGACACTCATAAGCAATGTTCATCATCGCAATGTTGTTCGGCTCCTTGGATGTTGTAGTAAAGGCCCGGAACTTCTGCTTGTTTATGAATTCATGGCAAACAGCAGCCTTGATAGATCATTGTTTGGTAATATCATCCACTTCGTCTCTGATGTTTTCTACCCCACATACATGCCTTTTTTTTTATTCTTTTAACCTTCTCGGATCCATATAGCCAAACCCATTAAATTAAGATCATCTACCTCACTTTATATTAACATTCCTGCAGTTTAAATTTGTTAGTGCTAAACAATATTTAGAAACGTTTGTGTTTGGCACAAAGTCACTGGTGATGGTGGTAGAGCAGACTGGCATGGTTTCCATTTGTCTGAGAAAGTAAAGCATGAGATATGCTGAAAAATCTATAGAGGGATCATGGGCATGGTTCTCATTTGGCTGAGAAAAATCACAGATCGCATATGTGGAATTATCTCTAGTTCTTTAGGTGCTTCTAAATGTTCAATTAGAGAAGACATATTTTGCATTGGTCAGAATCAAGTTTCTATTTGCTACCCTACTAGAAGAAAGTCCTGGGATTACCCTGCTTTTTTCTATTAATCTATGTGTATTCAGTACCTATTCAACATACCTGTGTTACATAATGGTACGGAGTCATTACCATAGATTTCATACGAGCCAGTGGTGGAGTTTATTATCTTGGAAAATGGTGGAATTATTTTTTATCTAGGATTTATATGTTGAAGGATGGCAGTTGTATTAATATAAATGGACCTCTTTTACTGCAGCAATCTATGTCTAGTTTTATAAAAATTCTCACTCTACAATCTCAAACAGGGGGAAAATATATTCTATAGTTATTATCCTGAACTAATCATGGGTCATTATGAGTTAGAAAGCTGTTTTTCTGTTACAATTTTCTGAAACCTGTCTTCTGCTTTATTTTGAGTACAACTCTAATATTTCAGGTGAAAAACAGGGGAGTCTTAACTGGAAACAGAGGTTTAACATAATTGTTGGAATGGCAAGGGGTCTTGCCTATCTACATGAGGAGTTCCATGTATGTATCATACACAGAGACATAAAATCTGCCAATATATTGTTGGACAATGATTTCCAGCCCAAAATTGCAGATTTTGGGCTTGTAAGATTTAGGCCAGGGGATCAGAGTCATTTAACCACTGGATTTGCTGGAACCCTGTAAGTCTGAGTAAAAAACAATCACATATATTCTTCATCTCTTTCTTTCTCTTTTAATGTGCTTCATGTTCAGTTAATAGGTTTGGAGATACACAATAAGAGCTCCAACTTACTTCTTTTTTGGTTAAATAACCTCAAACTACCATAGACATATTGTGTTCATACTATTTTGAAATTAAACAATGATGTTATTCTTTTCCCTTTTTACTTATTCATAGTCTTTATCTCTCACCTTTACTTTAATTTGAGCTTAGAAATTCTAGTTAAACAAGGTACACTAGACAAGTGATAAATATGATATGCTCTAAATGTAATTACAAAATTCATGACTGATATCAATTGCTATGGCACTCCAATTTGATTAACTCACTTAAAATGATTATTATGTCTGTTGATACTGAGTAGAAAGCTTTTCTGTTCTTATGTTTCAGGGGTTACACATCACCTGAATATGTAATTCGTGGGCAACTATCTGAGAAGGTTGATACTTACAGTTATGGCGTGGTTGTCCTTGAAATCATAAGTGGTCGAAGGAGCAATGACTTAAAGCGGGAGCCGGAAACTCAATATCTCCTTGAAGGGGTACACTTTTCTTGGCCTGACCATCATTTTTTTTTTCCTACATGGTGTGAGTTTCTAATACATAGGATTGAACCGTTACATAAGTTTGCTTCATAATTTGATGTTATAGGTTAGTTTCTAACTCGTAGGCGCATAACATCTCACTTCCATTTTTCTTAAGAAGGGGGTGAATGATCATTGATGAAAAAAGGAATGAGAAGTGTCATGAGGGGAGGATTATATCTTTTTGACTCAGATTGTGTTCGCTTGGTACTTAATCCTCTATAAGAAATTCAGATTTTCTTGGTGACTATGGCACATTTTTATTCTCATCTATCCCTTTCTGTTGTGGCTTTACAGGCATGGAAGCTGTATGAGAAACAGCAATTGTTGAATTTGGTGGATGAAAGGTTAGATCCTGAAGAATATGATGCAGATGAGGTAAAGAAAATTATAGAGATAGCTCTCCTATGCACCCAGTCCTCACCTGCATTGAGACCCAAAATGTCTGAAGTTGTTGTCATGCTGTTAAGCAAGGAACATCCAGAGGTCAGGCCATCCAGACCTGTGTTCATTGATGCTTCTAATAGGGTTCGTGGAGATGCATCCACTTCTAATGGGTCATCTGCATCAATTGCCACTGCTTCAACCACCAAAGTTTCAGGTCGTTGATGTCCAAGACAAATTCTGGAATAGAAAGGAAGCACTTTGAAATCTACTATTAATTAATGGAACCCCATATCCAACAAAATTTTTGACCCTCAACATGATGAATGGAGATAATTCGGAATTCTGAGAAGAAATGGCCTACAAGTGGGGAAAGGCTATGTTATAAATTATCGAGTGAAACTTCATGTTATCAAAATGAATAAAAAGATTGATATAAGAGTCGCATAATTGAGAACTATTGTTGTATCTAGGTATCTAAGTCATCCAATGTAATTGAGTGAACATGTTCTTATGAGTGGTTATTTTTTCTCTTTTGGGTTACTTTTTATGAGTGGTTATTAGAGCCTTGTTTGGCCACATTCGCAGCATGTAATGAATAAATTGATGTTTATCAAAAAGAAAAGAGCAAATTGCATTGACACTCTAAAATGAAGGCTTTAAAGCATTGACACCCCCACTTAATGTGAAATTTATAATGCAACGTTCCCTTGACTTCAACAATTAAATGAACATTGGAATTCGAACCTATAATAACTAGATCATGAGCATAAAGTATGGGTGTAGGGACAACAGAGTCAGGTGGAGTTGGATTTGGGGCAATAGGATCAATAATTGGTGGATCAATGCCTGGGTCATGTGGTTTATTGGAAGAGGCAAAATGAGTGAACTTGATGCAAGGTGGTGACGTAGGGAGAATCGAAAAATATGCTCATGAAAGATAACATCATGAGAGACATAAGCGTTTAGTTTGAAGATCAAAAATACGGTAACCCTTATATGACCATGTGGGTAACCCATAAAAACACCTAGCTAGATATGCTTTTTTCTCAAACTTATATTGAATGGAAGTATTTTTCCCAAAATCTAAACACCCAAAAACACAAAGGTAGGAAAGGGAAGGAGGCTTCCCATATAAATGCTCACAAGGGGACCAAATATTAGGTAATTGGGTTAGAAGACGGTTAATTAAATATGCAGTTGTGAGAATACACTCACCCCAATACTCAATAGGTATATGGTACTGAAAACGTAATGCTCGACACTACAATAAAATAGGGCTTTAGAAACTTTTTGACAAATGCCTCTATAGTTTAAAAAAATGCCTCTAATACTTTTAGAGGCATTGTTTATAAATACTGGATAAATGCCTCTATAGGTCATGTCACAAAAGACCAAGCCTTTTAGAGGCAATTTAACAAATGTCTCAATTTATCATGTTTAAGACACATTTTTTTAGTAGCATTTATAAAATGTTCCCAATAGTCTTTTATTACATTTGCAAAATGCCTCTAAAGATTTTATGTTATTATTAATTTCAACTACAAAAAGTGTTTTTGAGACATTTATATTATAAATAGACTTTTTCATTCTTGTTACTACTGATTATTTTTTATTTTTGTAGGCAATTGATTAATACCATTAAAAAATACTTTTTTTTTTTGGGTCTAGTAGTTAAGGTTGTTTAGTTAAGGTTTCTTAATTGTTTGTTGCTACACAAGTGATATTCACCCCTTATCCTGTTTTTGAACCCAATGGCAATCATTAATTTTTCTCAACAAATACTGGATTTATAAGTGGACAACTAGCAAACACAAAGATGGCACAGACAAAAGGGATGCACTACTTTCACATTCCACCACCACATTCAAGAGGTTATTAATTCACTTCTGATCCACCTTGTCAGCATAGGTGAACCCCTCTACTAAATGTGTAATTGAGTAATATGAAAAACAATATTATCATCTACAACTAGCAAATACACACAATACTCAAGAGCTAGTCATGATCAAGCTTGAGTCATGTATCCAATATATATATATATAGACTTGAAAGCAATCCCTTTAAGAACCAAGGGATCTTACAATGAAAATAGTAATGCACAAAGAATTAAAGCTGGGATTAGGGATGTCAACAATGCGGTTTGGGGTTGTTTCAAGCTGAGCTTAAAGGTTTCGGGCTCAAAAACACTCAGCCAAACATGGCCCATTAGCAAAATAACAGGTTCAAACCGGTTTCGATTTAGCGCAGTTTGGGTTCGAGCTAACTAACAGTTTGGGTTAACGGTCTATATTCGGGTTGACCAACGGTTTGGACTATTAATTTATGGTATGCAAGAAAAATAATAAAAAGAAATAGTCGAGCATCTTGCAACAAAATCCAAAATTCTATGGAAAAGAAAATTGCTACTGATCAGTAGCAATTTTCATTAAAAAAATGAAAAGTCATTCTATGTTAGAAATCCCACCTAGCTTATAGAAATCAAAAACTCAAATAGTAAGTAGTAACATAGAAATTGCAAGCTCATTTCTTAGGCTCCATCGGATAGTCCTGAAACAAATTGTCAAACCGAAAACCCTTTTAAATTCAAGTCCACCCTATGATTGATCGTTGAAATTGGGTTCTTGTTTTTTGAGAATATCTATGAAATCCTTCTCTTTTTTGGATTGGTATTTAGTTGATATGCAAAAGAAATACCTCTAGATAAATATAATCATACTTAATCAACATTCTCATACTTGATAAATATTTAATTAATTTAAACAAATTGTGTACATTTAATTGGACATTCATACTTAATCATTCTAATTATCCTTTACAAGTAATAGAATGACTATTTGATCTTTGAATTAATACTCAATTTTTTTCTAATAGTTTATACAAACTACCTTGTGGTAATATGATGATTCAAACAATAGTAATGTAAAACTATAAAATGGGTTGCGGTTTATATTCGAGTTGGTGTGGTCTCTACCACCCTCAGCCCAAACACAACCCATTAAAGTTCTGTTCAGACCGGTTCGAGCTATATCGGTTTGGCCCGGTTTTAACTTTGATAGTGACTTAAGAGAGAGAGAGAGAGAAAGTGACTTAAATAGACTAGAAGCATTCAAACAAGGAAAAAAAAGAGACATGTAAGAGTGAGAGAGAGAGAGAGGACTTAAATAGACTAGAAGCATTCAAATTAACAAGGGAAAGAAAGAGACGTGTTAACTGTTAAGTACAGTAGAAACATTCAAACAAAGAAAAAGAAAGAAAGAGACGTGAGAGCTGACTTAGATGAAACTCAGATACCAAGAAGAAAAGAAAAAAAAACAAAGGCGTGAGAGATGAGTTAATAGAGTAGAAGCATTCAAACAAAGAGGGAGAAACGTGTTAAGTAGGGTAGAGAAGCATTCAAACAGGCAATATGTGCTAGAGAAGAAAAACTTCCGCCACCACTGGTAAACGTACTAATTAAAGTCAAGGTCAATAAACATTAAATTCCATTTTCACAAAATAAAAAAATATATAATTCCATTGGAAGACGAGAAAAGTCATAGTTTGAAAAGTTGACTAACAAGTCAAGATTCATAAATTCTTATTGGTTATCTTTTCTATCTTGAAAGCAATCGATTTAGGACTTTAGAAGTCAGCCAACTTGGCAATGAAAACAATAAATTACACGGCACCCTAATAAAAGGGGTAAAACTCTTGATCGCTCAATATTATCTTTTAAATTACATAGCGTGGACGTGTAAAATGACCAAAATACCCTTATTTGCATTCAACTCATTTAAAATGACCAATCTACCCTCAACCCTTAGGTGGGTGAAGGAAGAATTTCTTCACCCATCTTCCACCTATACCTCATCGGACCATCACGGTCGAAAGCCATCGCTGACAGAAAATCCCCCCGCCCCTATCTATTGTTTTCAAATATGGGAGCTGAATAACCTCTCTTTCAACATTTGGATGTAATTTAAGAGGTAATAATGGGTGATCAAGAGTTTTACTCCCCTTTATAGTGGGTGTTGTGTAATTTGTTCTAATACGTTATGGATCAAAGCTGAAATATTATTGTTTTTAGTGAATTGTGATGAGAGAGAAAAAGAGACATGTTAATTAGGATGGTAGCATTCAAACAAGCAACAAAGGATAAGATATGAACTTGTGAAGAGAATAAGAGAGAGGTCTTGAGAAGAAACATGAGGACCAGTTTCAATAATAACGCGTGCTAGTGAAGAAAAACTTTTGCCACGACTTGTAGATGTTGTAATCAGGGGTGGAATCAGGATTCACATTGGGGGAGGGGCCAAAGAATGAGAGTCTAGATAACTTTTCCGTTGCGAAAACATTAATACTTTTTTGCACACATCGTGTGGGCCCTTATAAGACACATTGGGGTCCCACCTCTGAATTATTTTTAATAGGAAAACTATGGATTTTTGAGTTTTTGCCATTGGTTACTAGTCAAGCCACTGGAATGGAATAAGACATTAGTCACTTACTTAAGTACGATTCTCATCATTTGCACACCTTATAAGACTAATTGGGAGTCCCACCTCTGAATTTTTTTTTTTTTATACTAAGGAATATGCCTATATATTTTGTAGGGCCTACACATATATAAAAAGAAAGTAAATTATTGATAATGATATTTTTTTTTCCAACAAAATATAGGTAAATTAAAGTAACAATACGAAAAAAAACTACACATGACTTCAACCTTAAAATGTTAGATGCAAACAAAATATTTTTTTGTAGGAAATGCAAATCAATTTTTTTTAGGTAGAAGATGCAAACCAATGGTAGTTAGTTACCTTACTAACTATAGACATTTTATTTACAATATAAAATTAAATAATAAAAATTACAAAAGAAATAAAAAAAATATGAAAAAAAAATTTATGAAAAAAAAAATATTATAAATAAATTTTGAAAGAGAAAGAGTATCTAATTGTGAAGAAGATTTTTTTTCAAATCTTCCTTAACCAATACTTATAGAAAGAGAGAGAAAAAATAAGAAAAAAAAGAGGAGAGAAGAGATATGGGAGAATAAATAAAAATTGAAGAATTAATTTTAGGAATGACAGTTTGAATAAGAAATTTTTTTTTTAAAATTTCCTTTTAACTCACGTTTATAGAAAGAGAAGAAAATAAATAAATAAAAGATGAGAGAGAAGAGAGAGGAGAATAAATAGGGATTGAAAAGATAATTTTTTTTATTAAAAATGACGTTTATATTAATTATTTACTTTTAAAAATTAATCTCAATATTGAAGGGGACTTTTTTTTTTTTTTAAAAAGGGGACCAATTAGTGATACTGAAAAAAAAAAAAATAGAGATAATTTAAAAAAAAAATCCTCCGGCCCCACTGTGAGTCCACCCTACTTCTAATTATATTAACAAGTCAAGGTCAAGATTCTCATCTTGTGGTCCCCCTGGCCCCACTGTTTGTCAATCCCTACTCCTAGTTGACTTGGAAAGATGACTTGGGAAGATGAACAACCATTCATGTCTTTATATATAAAATGAAGAGCTACTTCTTCTTCACTGAGATAAGCTGAATCGATTAGAGTTCTAGAAATCCATCAGAAATGAAGAGCCAAACCCAAATTCCAGTGATTCTGGTGGTTCAGTTAATAATCTCCCTGGTTCTTTGGTCCGACCCGGTTTTATGTGATCCTCAAGCACTACTGCTGAACATCGGATGCAGCTCTTACAATGCAACCAATTTATCGACTTTCTTCGCCAATCTGAATGCAACGATACCGGATCTCCGAAAGCAGCTTGCCGGTTCGAATAATACCCGATTCGCAACGGCTCAATATGGCCGGGCGAGTTCGGTTTACGGTATGGCTCAATGTAGGGATTACCTATCCAAAGCCGATTGCCTCTCTTGCTTTGATACAGCTGCGTTACAGATTAGAAACTGCTCCGCAGCTAACGGAGCTCGTGTTATCTTTGACGGCTGCTTCTTAAGGTAAGTTGGTTTAAGTCGTTATCTTCTTCACCCGTTATTTTTTTTGCTCTTTAGTTTGATGAGCACTTTGTTCCAAGTATGAGAGCAACTACTTCTTCGAAGAAACAACATCAATAGGGAATAATGCAAGATGTGGGAGCAAAGCCGTAACTGATCAGAACAGTTTTAAAGTTGCAGCCGCGGAGTTGTTAACCAATCTCGTAATTGCAACTCCACGAATTCATGGCTACTTTGCAGCAGTGAAGGAGAAGACAACTAGTACTTCTAGTAATCGACCAGTGTACGCTGTGGCGCAATGTGTGCATACAGCAAGCGCGAGCAATTGTAGGGATTGCTTAAATGTAGCATATCAAAACATGAAAATCTGCATTCCAGAAGCTGATGGGAGAGCTGTTGATGCCGGATGTTTTTTGAGATACTCTTCGAAATCATTTTTCGGACAAAACTACATAACAAATATCGGACCCTACTTGAAAACAGGTGAGTAGGGCATTTGTTTAATGTGGTTTGGATTTTTTTCTATAGTATATATTCAAGAAGGGTATTACCTCTGGTTTATTTTGTAAGAGTTCAAAAATAGATTTCCTTCTTGAATGTACGATTAAAGTAATTTTCTTTTCATTTGTGTTAATTCATTTAATTTTAGAGAGTCAAATTTGATGTTCAAAATCTTTTCAAAAATTATACTTATTTATATACAGGAAATTCGAAGAGAAAAAAGGCCATAATTATTGGTTGTGCAGTTGGAGCAGTTGGTTGTTTGTTGCTTATTGGTGTTTTCATTGTCTTCCTTGTAAGATCCAAAAAGGCCAAGCAAGTTGACAAAGGTATAGTGTTTTTACTTGACTCTGTGTGAGAGAGAATAGTTTGATAAATTGGTATCAAATTGATTCTTATTGGTATAATACCTAGACAGTCTTGACTTTTTGGTTCAAGCCTCCAGCCCTCCAATCTTGACTTGCGTGTTCTATTTATCAATTATAACCCACCATTAAAGAAAGGGCACACTTGGGTAGGTCAACCATTTATTGCAATGGGGCTCACAGTGAAATTGGTGTTTTTTAAAAATCATATTTTATTATTTTTCACCAATGGGCCCCACGTATGCAGAGATGTGGTAACAAGTAAAGTCTTAGTTTCAAGCGAGGAGATGATCCCCACTCATCTTTTCCTCCCTTCTTCTCTCATCCCTTGGAGTCTTTGGCACCTTTAGATTGGTTTTTACTTATATTCATGAGCATAACTACATTGGGGCCAAGGGGATTCTTATTCTTTTTCATGTTTAGGGTTTAAAGGAGTGAACCTTGGATATAGGGGCTACCAACCACTTGGGAGTGAGCTTGAAACCACTAAACCACCACTTTATTGTCTTTCAATGTAAGAAATATCTGTTTACCAAAAAAAAGATGTAAGAAATATCATTATCCGTATTTGAGCTACTGATCAAAGAAAATTTTTAACAATAAAAATAATAAGCAGAAAATTCATTATGTTCTGAGTGAGACATTGGTATTTGGCCCTCTTGATGTTAAATCTTAGCTTTGCCCATGATTCTATCCCTTGATAAGGGGTTATTAAAGTATCGGACTCCTCGAATTCGGTACGAATCAGTTCAATCCGATACGTATTCCTCAAAAGGTCGTGCGCGGTTTTCTTCTCTGCAGCTTTAGATCTTATCAATCCTTGTTCATTTTACAGTTGATATACTTGGAGCGACGGAGCTCCGGGGACCAGTGAGTTTCTCTTACAAAGATTTAGCAAAATCAACAAATGATTTTTCTCCAGAGAATAAGCTTGGAGAAGGAGGGTTTGGAGATGTCTACAAGGTATTACTCGACATTTTTTCACTATTTTCTATGATATATTGGTCGTGAATGATTCTCAAATTCTTATTATTAGGGTTTTGGAAGTTTTTAATTTCATTGCTTGTTGGGTTCTGTAAGTCATATGGTTATAATGTTCTTCCATAGAGAAACAAGGCTGTTCTCATCATTGTCACTTTTGCACAAATACAATGTCAACGTGTAAATATGTATACCGTTTAGAAGGATTCAGTTTTAGCTTCTTCTTCTTTTTTTTAATGGGCTTATGGTAATCCTGGTAAACTGTTCGAATTCCCAGGGGGTTCTGGAAAATGGAAAAACAGTTGCAGTCAAGAAACTTACAATTGACCGATCAGCAAAAGCAAAGGCAGATTTCTCTGGTGAAGTGAAACTTATAAGCAATGTTCACCATCGCTATGTTGTTCGGCTCCTTGGATGTTGTAGTAAAGGCCCGGAACTTCTGCTTGTTTATGAATACATGGCAAACAGCAGCCTTGATAAATTATTGTTTGGTAATATTATCTACTTCATCTCTGATGTTTTCTAACTTCTTCATATGCTTTTCTTTTATTATTCTTTTGCCCTTCTAAGATCCATGTAGCTGACCCCATTAAGGTAGGATCATCTACCTCACCTTAATATTTATAACGTTCTTGCAGTTCAGATTAGTTGGTGCTAAACAACATTTAGTAACGATTTTGTGTTTGGCACAAAAGTTACTGGTGATGGTGATAGGGCAGTTTAGCATGGTTTCCATTTGAACTAATTATGGGTCATTATGAGTTAGAAAGTTGTTTTTCTGTGACAATTTTCTGAAACCTGTCTTCTGCTATATTCTGAGTATAACTCTAATATTTCAGGTGAAAAACAGGGGAGTCTCAACTGGAAACAGAGGTTTAACATAATTGTTGGAATGGCAAGGGGTATTGCCTATCTACATGAGGAGTTCCATGTATGTATCATACACAGAGACATAAAATCTAGCAATATATTGTTGGACAATGATTTCCAGCCCAAAATTGCGGATTTTGGGCTTGCAAGATTTAGGCGAGGGGATCAGAGTCATCTAAGCACTGGATTTGCTGGAACACTGTAAGTCTGAGTGAAAACAATCTCATATGTTTCTTTCTCTTTTAATGTGCTTCATGTTCAGTTGATAGGTTTGGAGATGCACAATAAGACCGCCAAACTAACTTCTTTTTTGGTCAATAAGCTCAAACTAACATAGATAACAAAGTGCACTAGACATGTGATTAATATGATATGTTCTAAATGTAATTACAAAAATTCATGACTGAAATCAATTCTATGGCACATATACAAATTTAATGAACCCACTTAAAATGACTATTTATGTCTACTGATACTGAGTAGAAAGCTTTTGTATTCTTATGTTTCAGGGGTTACACATCACCTGAATATGCAATTCATGGGCAACTATCCGAGAAGGTTGATACTTACAGTTATGGTGTGGTTGTCCTTGAAATCATAAGCGGTCGAAAGAGCCTTGACTTAAAGCTGGACCCTGCAGATCAATACCTCCTTGAAGGGGTACATTTTTCTTGGCCTGACCATAATTTTTCTTTTTGGTTCTACCTTCTACCCTCAACAAATATAATTTAGGTGATCTGGTTTTCTTTAATTTAATGAATCTTAGTAGATATCCAATTAGTTTCTTACTCATTTGCACATACCGTCTCACTTCCCTTGGTGAATGATCATTGGTGAAAAAAAGGATGAGAAGTGTCATGAGGGGAGGATTAGTTCTGTGGCTCTATATCTGCTAGACTCTAATTGTGTTCACTTGGTGTGCTTTTAATTTTCTAAAGAAATTCAGATTTTATGGGTGACCCATGGCACATTTTTATGTTGCTGTATTCTGATCTATGTTTCAACCTTTTCTTATTATCATCTGTCCTTTTCTCATGTGGCTTTACAGGCATGGAAGCTGTATGAGGAAAACAAATTGATGAATTTGGTGGATGAAAGCTTGGGTCCTGAAGAATATGATGCAGATGAGGTAAAGAAAATTATAGAGCTGGCTCTCCGATGCACCCAGTCCTCAGTTGCATTGAGACCCAAAATGTCTGAAGTTGTTGTCATGCTGTTAAGCAAGGAACAACCAGAGGTCAGGCCAACCAGACCTGTGTTCATTGATGCTACTAGTAGGGTTCGTGGAGATGCATCTGCTTCTAGTGGGTCATCTTCATCAAATGCCACAGATTCAACCACCAAAGTTTCAGGTCGTTGACATCGAAGCCAAATTCTGGAATAGAAAGGAAGCACTTTGAAAGGTTATGTTATAAATTATCGAGTGAAACTTCGTAATTATCAATATGAATAAATGTAAGCCAAAGATTGATGTAAGAGTTGCATAATATAGAACTGTGGATGTTCTAGCTAGGAAGGTGCTCATGGTGTCATGCACGAATGAGTGACCATGTTCTTATGAGTGGTTATTAGAGGTTTGTTCAGCTATATTCCCAGCAAGTAATGAATAAATTGATGTTTCTCAAAAATAAAGTTCGAGAACTATTATTGTTGAAATTCGATTTGAGGATGTAGACATCTCTAAAAAACATTAGAGACCATGGAATAGGGCTAAAGCGACTTGTAAGATGGACTCTTCAATGCCTTAGTCAAATTTGGCTGGCAACAAGTGAATGAAAGTGTTTTGATATGTATCTTGGTCAGATCTGTTCTCATCACTGTCACTTCTGCTCAAATACAATGTCAACATGTAAATATGTACATCGTTTAGAAGGATTTGGTTTTAGGTTTGTAGTTTTTTTGATGGGCTTATGGTAATCCTGGTAAACTGTTCGAATTGCCAAGGGATTCTGAAAAATGGAAAAACAGTTGCAGTAAAGAAACTTACAATTGACCGATCAGCTAGAGCAAAGACAGATTTCGCCAGTGAAGTGAAACTTATAATCAATGTTCATCATTTCTATGTTGTTCGGCTCCTTCGATGTTGTAGTAAAGGCCCGGAATTTCGGCTTGTTTATGAATTCATGGCGAACCCTTGATAGATTATTGTTTGGTAATATCATCTACTTCATCTCTGATGTTTTCTAACCCCTACATGTTCCATGTAGCTGATCCCATTAACTTAGGATCATCAGCCTCACCTTAAAATAACATTCTTGCAGCTCAGATTGGTTAGTGCTAAACAATATTTAGTAACGCTTTTGTGTTTGGCACAAAAGTTACTGGTGATGGTGGTAGGGCAGTTTGGCATGGTTTCCATTTGAATGAGAAAATCAAGCATGGCATTTGCTGAAGAATCTTAAGAGGGATCTTGGGCATGGTTCTCATTTGGCTGTGGAAAATCAAAGATGGGCTGTGTGGAACTATCTTAAGTCCTTTTTAGGTGCTTGTAAATGTTCAATTAGAGAATACACATTTTGCATTGGTCAGAATCCAGTTTCTTTATCTGACTTCCTGGTTTTTCACCATTAAGTAAGCATTTCCAATATAGTTCTTTGAAATATTATAACAGAACACCTAGCTTGAACATACCCTACCAAAAGAAAGTCTTGGAATTGATCTGCCTTTTTCTATTAATCCATGCGTATACAGTACCCATTCAACATACCTGTGTTGCTTAATGACACTAAGTCATTACCATAGATTTCATACGTGCCAGTTGTGGAGTTTATTATTTTGGAAACTGGTGGAATTATTTTTTATTTGGGATTTATATGTTGAAGGAAGGATGTTGTATCAAGATAAATGGACCTCTTTTACTGCAGCAATCTGTGTCTAGTCTTATAAAAATTTACAAACCTGCCAAACCTCATCCACCAAGCTTCACTAATCAAATCTCACTCTACAATCTCAACCTGGGGAAAAATATATTCTATAGTTATTATCTTGAACTAGTTATGGGTCATTATGAGTTAGAAAGCTGTTTTTTCTGTTACAATTATCTGAAACCTGTCTTCTACTTTACTCTGAGTACAACTCTAATATTTCAGGTGAAAAGCATGGGAATCTCAACGGGAAACAGAGGTTTAACATAATTGTTGGAATGGCAAGGGATCTTTGCCTATCTGCATTAGGAGTTTCATGTATGTATCATACGCACAGTCATAAGATCTAGCAATATATTGTTGGACAACGATTTCCAGCCCAAAATTGTGGATTTTGGGCTTGTAAGATTTAGGCCAGTGGATAAGAGTCATCTAAGCACTGGATTTGCTGGAACCCTGTAAGTCTTGAGTAAAAAACAATCACTTACATTCTTTATATCTTTCTTTCTGTTTAAATGTGCTTCATGTTCAGTTGATAGGTTTAGAGATACACAATAAGAGAGCTCCAACTAACTTCTTTTTTGGTTAGATAGGCACAAACTAACATAGACATATTGTGTTTAATTTTATTACTTTGAAACTCAAAAATTATGTTATCCCTTACCTTATAAATTTGTTCTTTAATTTGAGCTTAGAAATTTCTTGGTTTCCTTTCATTGATGTCTCTCTTGTGCTTATGCTTTTCCTTCAGATGTCTAGTTCCACATTGCTAATAGAGAAGAGTTCATTCTCCATATTTTTAGAGGTAGTCGCCTGTCTCTTGAACCATGGGTTTAGGGGGACCTTTCTAGTCAGAACTTGCGACATGTAGAGCTGTGTGGGAATGCCTAGCTCCAACTGAATCTTCTCTTTAGAAACATAGCTTCACTCAGTGTGAAGGGTTTTAGGATGTAGAATTTTTGTGTTTGTTTTCAATTTCTCTATGTTGGTTCAATCTCTAACCTTTGGTTTTTATTCCTCTGTGTTTTTGTGGTTATTTTGATCAGTTCCCTGCATCCATTGTGTGGCAATTTCTTAAAAATTCTAATCTTTATATTCATAGGATGAATGATGGATTAAGGTTTCATGCTTTAATGTTAATGGGAGGTAGGTGAATTAGATGATTTCTTCAGAGAGCCTCATCAATGTGCTCAACATTCTAGTTAAACAAACTGCACTAGACATGAGATTAATACGATATGTGTTCTAAATGTAATTGCAAAAATTCATGATTGATATCAATTGCTATGGCACACAAATTTAGTTAACTCACTTAAAATGATTATGTATGCCTGTTGATACTGATAAGAAAGCTTTTGTATTTCTTATATTTCAGGGGTTACACATCCCCCTGAATATGCAATTCATGGGCAACTATCCGAGAAGGTTGATACTAACAGATATGGCGTGGTTGTCCTTGAAATCATAAGTGGTTGAAGGAGCAATGACTTAAGGCGGGAGCTGGAAACCCAATACCTCCTTGAAGGGGTACATTTTTCAAGGCCTGACCATCAAAATTTTTTTTCTTTTTTTTTTTGTTCTACCTTCTTCCCTCAACAAATATAACTTAGGAGATCTGGTTTATTTATTTATTTAATGAATCTTAGTAGAAATCCATTCTTCATGGCTGAATTTCTCCATGGTTGACCTAAGTAAGGGATCTGGAAGTTTAACAGTCATTTAATAATATCTAGAGAGTATAACTATTAATGCCATGGTAATCACATAGTAATGATTCTTCCAAGGTGGACTGCTTTGAAAAAGTACAAACAAATATGGTATATTTTGAAATTAGGGTGCACTCTGATTGATTGGAAGGAAGTCTGAATTTTATCTTCAAAGGGTGTCTCTAGAAATAATTCTAGGTAAATCTGTTAAATATAGAACCAAAGAAGAAAGGTGGTTCCAGAAATGCTGTGATTTACTATACTTCTTGATTCCTTAAAAATGAAACTTCAAATGCTTGACCAAAACCTGTGATTCAGTATGATATTCATGCTCAAAATTTTTATTTTGCTTTTTTCTGAACAATGTTTCAACCTCTTCTTGTTCTCATCTATCCCTTTCTCTTGTGGCTTTACAGGCATAGAAGCTGTTTGAGGTAGACAAATTGTTGAATTTGGTGGATGAAAGCTTAGATCCTGAAGAATATGATGCAGATGAGGTAAAGAAAACTATAGAGATAGCTCTCCAATGCACCCAGTCCTCAGCACATTGAGACCCAAAATGTCCAAAGTTGTTGTCTTGCTGATAAACAAGGAACAACCAGAAAGTTCCAACCACCAAAGTTTCAGGTCAACCAGACCTGTGTTCATCGATGCTACTAGTAGGGTTAGGGTTCATGGAGATGCATCCTCTTCTACTGGGTCATCTGCATCAATTCCCACAGTTTCAACCACCAAAGACTCATAATTGAGAACCATTATTGTATCTAGGTATCTAGCTCGTCAAATGTAACGGTGGACATTGTAGCTAAGAAAGCGCTTATAGTGTTGTGCACAACTAGGTGACCATGTTCTTATGAGTGGTTGCTTTTTCTTTTTTGGCAACTTCTTATGAGTGGTTATTAGAGCTTTGTTCAGTTGCATTCCTCGCATGTAATGAATAAATTGATGTTTACCAAAAACGAAAAATTGAGAACTATAGTTGTTGAATTCGATTTGATGATGTAGATGTCTCTATAAAATATTAGAGACCATAGAAAAGGGTTAAAGCGAATTGTAAGATGGAGTCTCAATGCCTAGGTCAAATTTGGTTGGCAACACGTGAATGAAAATGACTACCTTGGTCTATCCATAGAGTGGATATTTAGAATGGCAATTGTAGAGTTCCTATCATCGATATTGTCCTTTACCTTACATGAAGTGTTTCTTTTTCAAATTTGCAATAGAACAGGATCTTTTGCCCTTGTTATTTTTTGATAGGAGTCAAATTTTATCCTAGTTAGGGTTTAGACCTGTATATGAAATATGAACCTTATTTGTTGGGATACTTATATTATATCAAACACCCCCGTCCATGAGAGCTGATATATCCTCTTATCTTTGATAACTTTGTCATAACATTCTCTTCATCACGTATTTAGGAACGATATTCAATTTTACACATTAACAAGGTGAGCACCTCCTAAATGCATGATGACAGAGATCATCACGTACATTCCAATAAATCTTAAGACATCATGAAGAGAGTATTCCTTCTTTTCTACTTTGACTGACTTAACGATTTTGTAATTCTTTTAAGTTTTAACACATGTTTAAATGATGTGCACAAATACGTTCAGGTTGGCCATCACTTTTAGCCAATCCAAAAAAGGTTAGGTTGTGGGTGCGCTTCTAGTGCATTGAAAGACAATTTCTTTGTTCGAGACCTAAAGTCCTAGGAGGTCTGTGGTTCGATCCTCCATTCCCTCCACACCTTAATCCCCCTGTGCATCTCATCCCCAAAATGCTTATGGGTCCTAGTCCCAATGACTAGCATCTAAATTCCAAGAAATTCTAAAAGACAAGTTGGGCTGCTCGGTTGAAGATTATAAATTCCAAGAAAATGTTATTTAATTAATAAAAGAATTTAAAATTGACATTACTACAAGAGTGGAAAGCTATACTAACAGGTCACGGCTGCTATGATTGATATGCGCACATTGAATTAGACTTAATCTCAACTTGATCCTTTTTCCATCTTAATTAAGCCCTTCGTTTGGTAGACTAATTTGAATTATTCCATTAGGATATTTATTAATTTATAAGTTTGGATAATAATACTTCTTCTTGACCTTAAAAAATAATAATACTTCTTAACCAAAAAAAAAAACAACTTAATTTTCACTAGAAAAATGTAATAATACTTAATTAACTAAATTGTAATTAATCCCACATCAATATTGACGATTTCCAAACATGGATTAAGGAGGCCATGTCGTATTCAGATCATTCTGATAAATGGGATTATCAGATTCCAATCTGATAATTCATTTATAATTGTGTTAGTGCTATGTTTATATCAAGGATTTTGAAAGGAAAATTTTCAGCACCACCTTTGAGTTACTAAAAATAATGCCACTCTCAATTGAAAATATATTAAAGCTTGGGAGATACATTCTATGGATAGGGTTACTCCCAAATAATAATATATTTTTTTTTTGTACAAAAGTATTTTTTTATATATAAAAAATTTGAAGATGGAATATTAGAAAAAAATAATAATACTTAATTAGCTAAATTTTAATCCCCACGTCAATATTGGCGATTTCCGAACATGGATTAAGGAAGCAGTGCCGTAATCATATAATTCCAATAGATGGGATTATCATATTTCAATTTGTTAATTCATATATACTTGTGCCACGTTTATATTATAAGGATTTGCAAAGAAAAATTTTCAGCAGCCCTCCTATGAGTTATCTAATTTATCAATCAGACCTCCTATAAGATAAAAATATATTAAAGACACTTGCTGCCATTAGAAATTACAGTTAAGTATTGAGGTAAGTAAGTGAATTATTTTAAAAGAACAAGAATAACCTCAAACTCAAAAATTTACGCTTGATCTGTTTCTTGACTTGTTTCTTTGTCTCCTTTTACTGTCGATAACTTTTTCCTTTCACAAAGTTTGGAAGATATAGTCTTTGAATAGTACTTTGAGCTTTTTACAGGGCGCCCACTTAAGTAGGCCTTTAATTCTTGTACGACTTTTTTCATATTCAAAAATTGCTAATTATCCACCTTAATTTTCAAAGGGTTCGAACTGTTAAGTGTAGGTTGTAAAATGTCCTACATGCCATTCTCATTATGGAAAGATAAAATTACCCCTCACTCAATTTCACCGTCATATAATTCTTCCATAATCTCATGGATTTTGATGGGTTTCTGGTTTTATTTTTCTTAAAATATCTGTTGGGATTGTCTCTGGAAATCTGTCGCTGTTTTTAGATTATTCAGTAAGAAACTGTGACTCCCCCAAACTCGTCCTCAACCTTGCCTATCATGAAGAAATCACCGACAACTTTATAGGTTTTTTTTCTTCCTATTTTTCCTTTTGAATCGTTTTGATAGAAGCAGAGATTATGTTGTGAAAGGCATTTTAGTCTTTTTACTCGTATAAGGGTATATCAGTTATTTTACCACTAAACTTAATGGTCAAAGGGCTTGACTGTTAAAGTGGATAATTTGCAATTTTCGAACATGAGTAGGGTGGGCGCCGTGCAATGTAGTTCAAAAATTTGAGACCATTTAATTGGGTGTCCTACAAACAACTCTAGTATTTTTAACTTTAACATGTAAGAATAATACTGAAAATGGATAATGAAAACAAACTGAGAATAGAAGTTTGACCGATAAATTGAATGACTCAAAAGGATGATTTTATTATTAAGATAACTGAAGGGGTGTATTTAAAATTTTTCAATTTTAAAACTACGTAATTAAACCATGCAAGCTGAGTCCAAGTCAACGTAGGACATTCTCAAAAGTCGCACTCATTTTTAGGTAAGTCAAACTCGAAGGGACATGGAACTGTCACAAGTCATAACAAAGCATTAACCTTAAAACACAAGCCACAAATCAAACAAGAATGAATCTTCAGATTCTGATCTAACGGTTTAAATCCATAATCTATAATCCTTTCTGTCTTTATAAACAAAACCCAGTGCTTCATCAACTCCAAACTTCCAAAGCTTTTCTCTTCTGGTTTCTGCTGTGTTCCAACGATCAGAAATGAAGAGCAAAATTCAGGTGATTCTCGGGGTTCAATTACTGATCTTTCTGGTTCTCTGGTTCGACCCAGTCGTATGTGATCCACAAGCAAGATTCTTGAACATGGGTTGCAGCCCAGTCAATCTAACCGATCTGAAAACTTTCTTCGCCAATCTCAATGCAACTTTCCCGGACCTCCGGAACCAGCTCGCTGGTTCTAACAATGTCCGGTTCGCAACAGCTCAACATGGCCGGTCAAGCCCGGTTTACGGCTTGGCTCAGTGCAGAGATTACCTATCCACCGCCGATTGTCTCTCTTGCTTTGACACCGCTGTGGCTCGTATCAGAAAATGCTCAGCTGCTAACGGCGCTCGCGTTATCTTTGACGGTTGCTTCTTAAGGTAAGTAGTTATATACTTATATACAGTTTTTTCCGTAACGGAATGGAATGAATCATGACGGAGTTTCGTTTCGTTTCGTTTCGTTGCAGGTATGAGAGTCTGTATTTTTACGACCAAACGACGGCACAAGGCAACATAGCGATATGTGGAAACAAAACCGTATCTGATGCTAACGGTTTTGAAATCACAGCGAAAGCTGTGTTATCCAATCTCCTAACTGCAACTCCGCGAATTCAAGGGTATTATGCAGCAGTGAAGGAAAACACAACCAGTTCCAAAGGTGGTGCAGTGTATGCTGTGGCGCAGTGTGCGCATACGGTAAGTGAGAGCGGGTGTAGTGATTGTTTAGCTGTGGCGTATCAGAATATAGAGATTTGTATTCCAGTAGCTGATGGGAGAGCCGTTGATGCTGGTTGTTTTATGAGATACTCTGCAACAGCTTTCTTTGCAGATAACCAAACTACTAATATCAAACCATACCTGAAAACAGGTGAGTTTTTCAAAATGTAGCGGTACCGGAATTGTTGTTTTTGGGGGTGACAGTATCGGGTTTGGGTTTGGTATCAGTAATTCATTTTCTTTTATATTACAGGAAAGTCAAAGAAGAAGAAGGCCATTATTATTGGAGTAACAGCTGGAGGAGTTGGCCTTCTCTTGATTATGAGTATACTCTTTCTACTCTTCTTACGATCTAGAAGGACCAAGCAAACCGATAGAGGTAAAGAGTTTCTCCTTCATTGAGATAGATTCATCAGTTCTTCTCTAGAGAGCCTAGCCTAATGTAGTCTAATGGAAACATCTCAAAGTTAGGTTATGCAACACATATCTTATCTTGATGTCTATTTAGTCAATTTTCAGAACATGGTATTGTGGATTCTAATCCTCATGTCACGCTACTTGCTGCTTCTTGTCATTTTTGCCCGTTGGATGAGTGTCACCTATATTAGTCAAGTCAAGTCAAGTCAAGTTTGGATCATTCATGAGTTAGGGTAGAGGTTTGCACTTCCTTCACACCTTTCTACCACAAATTACTGAGATAGGTCTCGCTTTCAATGTATTTTGTCAACACTTAGACATGGGCCCTATGTCTAATATGGTGGACGGATGATGTGAGGGGAGCACAGATTTCTACCTGACAAGTAAATTAAGTATTTAGACTCAATTAAACCCACACCATCGACTTTTGTACTTGCATAAAACCACAACTTAAAATCCAATAGTTTGGATTTAGAGACAATTTTGGTTTTGTAAATGTGTGTACTCGGATGGTGTGGATTGGAAAGATAGAAAGGACAAAAGGCCTAGGTGTATTCATATGCTACAGCCCAATCTGGGTGATGAACTCCTAGTAATGACCATGGTTCTAAGTTTTGGTATCAGATCTTTTGATATGGCTGATTTGTGTAAGTTCTATCTATATAACTGATCCATGACAATATCAATCTAATGCCATATTGGTTTATGGGTTGACTAATTCATTATATGATTTTATTTTCTGTGGAAAACAAATTCATAGCATGACAAAGTCAATACATACATCAACATCTGCTCTACAGATTGATAGAACCCAAAAATTTGACAAGTACTAACCAAACGAGGGATTCATTGACAAAACTGACTAAGATAAAGAATCTACTACTAAATCAGAAGATCTAGAAACATAAGAAAATGAATCAGATAACTCTATCAACGGTTCACTCATTTAATGCACAACACTGAAGTTCAACCTGTGCTTTATCGGTTCTCTCATTCTTTTTCCTTGTACAGTTAGCATACTTGGAGCTACGGAGCTCCGAGGACCAGTGAGTTTCTCCTACAAGGATTTGGAGAAATCAACCAACAATTTTTCTCCCGAGAATAAGCTGGGAGAAGGAGGATTTGGAGATGTCTACAAGGTATTTTCAGACCCATACTTTATTTTCTAAAATTCGGTTTTGCTTCTCAAAATTCTGAGTTTAGGGCTTTAGAAGTTGAACATTTAATCCTAGCTTCGTAGTTCTTTGATGGGCTTTTGATAAAACATTGTAAAAACTGCTTTGTGTTGGCAGGGAGTTCTGAAAAATGGAAAAATAGTTGCAGTCAAGAAACTTACACTTGGTCGATCTGCTAGAGCAAATGCGGATTTCGCTAGCGAAGTTAAGCTTATTAGCAATGTCCATCATCGTAATGTTGTTCGTCTTCTTGGGTGTTGTAGCAAAGGCCCCGAATTGCTGCTTGTTTATGAATACATGGCCAACAACAGTCTTGATAGATTATTATTTGGTAATTTGATCTACTTCATCTTATGATAACACACTTGCAATTTAAATTTCTTAGTGTTTAGCATTTGGGTCACCCAAGTCACTGGTGATCCTTGTGAGTTGAAGTCAGAAAGGTATCCCTCTTATGTATTATGATGAGTTCAATTATGCTTTTTTCAGGTGAAAAACGTGGGTCTCTCAACTGGAAACAAAGGTTTAACATAACTGTTGGCATGGCAAGGGGGCTTGCTTATTTACATGAGGAGTTCCATGTATGCATCATCCATCGAGATATAAAGTCAAGTAATATACTGTTGGATGATGATTTTCAGCCCAAAATTGCAGATTTTGGGCTTGCAAGATTTCGGCCAGGGGATCAAAGTCATCTAAGCACTGGATTTGCTGGAACCCTGTAAGTTTTGAGTAAAATGCAACTGCTGTGTCTTTTTCTTTCTCTTTTGATCTCTGTCATGTCGATTGATAGATTCGGAGATATAAAATTAGAGCTCAAACTAACTTAAACATACTGTTTTTGTTTTGCTTTGAGATTCAAAAGTAAAAGTTTTTGTGTTGGGATGCCTTGCTTAAGTGCAATCTTCGCTCTTTAAAACTATAGCTCCATCCCATAAGAGATGGGTTTTGAAAGTTTGCTTTAACTTCCCTCCTTCAAACCCATCTCCAGCTTTGGGTTTTCTCATTTTCAATCCTCCACTTCTATTTTGCGTGCTCCCATCATCCGATATTTTCTACAGTACTATCTAAGCATTCTTGATGTAATAAATGATGGATCAATGATCATACCTTGATTTTAAGGTCAATGGAGGTGAAAAAATAGGTGTTTTCTTCATATAGCCTTGTCAATGAACACTACATTACATTGAACACAAAGTAATTTGATGGTCTTACTTGAGAGGCCAATTTGATGGATCAAGCTTTAAGAATGGTGTCAGCTAAATTGGTTGTGATTAATACAGTAGGTTTTAAATGCAATTTCAGAATTGCTGACTGATCTACTAGCATCAGTGCACAGATATATCCTGAGAAGACTATTGATGTTAATTGGAACTGATAAAAAATTTATTGTATTCTCGTGTTTCAGGGGTTACACTTCACCTGAGTATGCAATTCATGGGCAGCTGTCTGAGAAGGTTGATACTTACAGTTACGGCGTGGTTGTCCTTGAAATCATAAGTGGTCGAAAAAGCAATGACTTAAAGCTTGATCCTGAAAATCAATACCTCCTTGAATGGGTAAAATTTTTTGTTGATCATGATTACTTCTTTGCCTTACCTTCTACAGTCAACAAACTTATTTGATCAATTGGTGATCTGGGTTTATATATGTAACTAATCTTAATAGAATTCCTTTCTGTATTTACTCAAATTCTCAAGTATGGATCTAACCAATGTGTCTGGTAATTCAACAGTCATTTCATGATACCTGGATAATTGTAACTATTACCATGTGAATATGTGATGACAGAATTTTTTGTTTACATCAAGAGATGCAGCTTTAAATCATCTTTATATCATAATACACAGAATTTCTTCCCATCTCTGCTTATCCCTGTCTGCCTTTTCTCTGGTTGCTTTGCAGGCTTGGAGGCTGTATGAGCAAAATAAACTGATGGAGTTGGTGGATGACAAGTTAGACCCTGAAGAATATGATGAAACTGAGATAAAGAAGATCATAGAGATAGCTCTCCGATGCACACAATCCTCAGTTGCATTGAGACCCAAAATGTCTGAAGTTGTTGTCATGCTGGTAAGCAGGCAGGAACTACCAGAGGTTAGACCAACAAGACCTACATTCATCGATGCTGCTAGTAGGGTTCGTGGAGATACTTCCTCTTCTAGTGGGTCATCTGCTTCAAACGCCACAGTTTCGAAAAGCGTACTTTCGGGTCGTTGAAATGCTAGCTAAATCTTAGATTTGATACTAAAACATTGCTATAAGCCTTCTTGGATATGCATGCTCTTGTGCTACAACAAAGAGGAGTTTGTCCACCTCAAAGGAGTGAAATGAAGGAAGCTTTGTAATAATCTAAGAACCAAAGAATTTTCTTATTTCTAAGAGAACTTTACCGAGCTTTCAACTCACGTACTATTTCATCTTGTTCCTTCGGTTAGATGCTAAAATTTCCATATGATTGCAATTTTACCTTTGCTCATGTAACGTACAAGAAAATCGATTAAGAAATGCAAGTGAATGTTCATCTGTCTAATCAAATTTCAGACCACAAGCCATAAGAAATGAAACCTGTTGAATTAAGGTTTGTCAGGAGGATACACGAGAAGAGGAAGAATGAAGAAAAGGAAGAAGACGAGTCGAGGTTTAAGTGGTTTAGTTGCAATGTCTAGGTCCATTGTTGATTGGGTTCTCTTAGTCATTAATTTATAACTCTTCTAGTTGATTTGCAAAGGATCCTTGTTTTATTAGCTTTTAGATCAAGGGTTTGTTTTTTAGTTTAATTTTGAAAATGATTCTTATATTCATTCAATTTGGAGGCTTGTTGAAATGGGACTCTTGAAGAGTTTGAGACTTCAAATAACTTGCTTTGATTGAGTGTGCACTGAGGAGTCCTGTGCAACTGGTACTTTAACAAAATAGAATTCCATTTGACCAAATTTTTGCGAACAAAGTTCAAACTATGACCTTATTGACCAGTGGCACTTACATACCAAAACAAAAGTGAATTAGGTCCCTTATTGGGCAGCTTGTGTAGATTAAGAGTAATCATTACTATTACAATTTGAACGTCCCTTGTGTATAATCAAAATAAAACAAGCAAATTAGTTATTTATGATGAAATGTTATTTTCTAATCAAACTCTCTTGATTTAACATGAAGAACTTTGATAGTTATGGGCAAATCCTACAAATCTTTGGAAATAGAGCCAATCATTAATTCCCAACTATGGGGCAAGTGAAATTCCATACATAAATCACTTGATAAAAGGGAAAAAGTTTTTATTGTGTCATTTAAATTATATAGGAATTCTTGAAGCCAAATTCAGAATGACAAGTTTTCCGTTACCCATAATTTGTGGAGGAGAAATTGAGGAACAGTAAGTGTTGCGCGCATACTTAATCTGTGAAGGGGAAATGTTGGTTTATCAAAGGGGTGAAGCTGATTACTCAAGACAACTGAAGAATGTTTCTTGTTATTGTTACTGCTCTCTATCAAGGCATTCAGACTGCAACAATTTTGGGCATCAATATCAGGATTGTGATTTCAGATTATTCACAATGTCATAAGCTATTTTCAGTCCTGCTAACGCAATGGCCAGTTCATTTACAACCAAAGAGCTAGCTAGCTGTCAGTCTCTCCTTTGAACCTCTTCATATTGAATCATTTAATCAATTTTTATCATTAGGATGCATGAACTTTCCTTTAGTTAATGTATTTCTTTTTCCTTCAAAATAAAAAAAAAAAGAAAGGAAAAGAAAAAAAAGGTGCAACTCCATATTCTACTGTTCTCTTTGTTTTGTAGGATTTTTTTCTTGTTCTCTCTACCACAAAACTCTGCTTCTCCCTCCCCCTATTCCTGCAAATCCCAATCATGGCGTCTCGTCATTTCCTCGTCGCTTTCATCTTTCTAGGTCTCATAGCAATTGGAACCAACGCAAGACCAGGCGTTCATTTGCACCCATGCAAAACCACACTCATCGCTGACGCCATCGCCCCAAAGTCTGAAAAACCTAACGACCCAAATCCTTCTCGTTTCTTCACTATTTTCAGTGAAACCAAGGAATTCAATCCACGAATCATCCTTCCCTCCGAGGAGCTCATAGCCGATAATGGTGGCTCTGATCTTGGCCGTCCGATTAGGCATTTAGCGAGAGCGATGATGGTTCTGGTTCGATTCTTGGGCTAGTCATGGACACTCTCAGCGTTGTTATTGGCTTGGTGGACGCTGGTTTCTTATGTTGCGTAACTCTGTTCTCGGTTTGGTTTCTCATTACTTACTGCCCTAAATCCAAAGATTCTGAACTTGAAGGTGAAGATGATGACTGTAGTGATGTTTTTGACGATGATGTGAGGAATAAGATGGGTTATGTCAAGATCCATGACGATACAGTTGCTGCTGTTCCTGTTGATGAAGTGGTATAATCAGGGGTGGAAGACTAAGGTTTTTGTGTCTTTTTTGAAAAATTAGTGTGTGTTCTCTGACATTTTCTCTGATTTGAAATGGGTTTTTCATATTGAGTTATCTGTATATATGTGAAGTTTTCTCTTCCTTATTGATAAATGGTTTCTGTTCAATTCTCACATAGAAGCATATGGTTCATTTGGTTTGGAACCAACCGACCCTACAGTCCGAGTTAAAGCCACTTAAACTAACTTTTGTTGCACATGTTGATAATCAACGGTGAAAATTTAATCCGAGCTTCAAAATTAAGATCCAACTGTTCACTGCTTGGAGCAGTGTCACGTAAGTATGCTCCCAAGCAAAATCTCCTATGCCCAAACATAGAGCAAACTAGATTGCAAGAGTCTAACCATGTATGGAAGAGGCAAGGCTGACAGGGACCAACACTACCTTAATCATAAATCCGATATGATCTCTAAATATAAAGGCAATACCCCCTTTTCGCTCTCATTTTTGAACAATATGCATCAAAGTTCATTGTAGACTTGAATGTTGTGCATTTAATGCGCAACACCTGCTGCCAACTGTCGAGATCAAAATCTCGACCGAGATTTCAATCTAAACCGTCCATCTCATAGGTGGTTGAAAGCCAGACGGACTATCGAGATCAAAACTTTGATTGTTGGCAGCACAGTACTGCATATTTAATGTGCAACACTGAAGTTGAACCCTCAGAGTTTGTCTTGAGAATGCGTACTAGAGGAACACTCCAATACACAAAGGTAGGCTGGGGATATCCATTGGGTCCTTCGCAGGTGCTTTCAAGTGGAATTATATTATTGGAAAATTCTGCATTTGGCCTTATCAGCAATTTGAATAACTTCTTCTGGCGACCAAAGCCTGTTATTGAATACCATATCATTTCTAGCCTTCCAAATCTGCCAAAACTATTGATAAGGCCTCAGTTGCAGCTTTTCGTCACTTCTAAATAAAGAGTCCCAACCCTCCATCCATTTGATCAAATCTGGTTCATTAGGAGAACTGGGGTCAATTTGTGAGGATACCATATTCATTATCAATCATATCAGAAACAAATAGCAACATGAATATAAAGATATGCTATAGAATTTGAAAATAAAATCTTCCCTTTTCTTTCCACCCTTAGTTGTATGCTTATCAGATCCGTTCTAAATTGTTTGATATACCTGATATTCCTCTACATCTCCTTCTGTTCGATCTCTTTACAGAAATAGAATCCAGCTTAAAGGGTACTTCGAAAAATATCAAGACATTAGAAAAGTGAATTCCATTACTTTTTATAGAAGCCAGTGTGGCAAGAAATTAAGTTCTTGACAACCCAGATAGAAAAAAGGAAGAAACTTCCCCGTTTTCTCCTCTTTCACCCCACCCCCCTACCCTTTTTTTCTCTGCTTCAATATAGAAGCCCTATCTCCTCTCTCTTTGTCCCCAAAAAAAATCTCTCTCAGTTTGACAATGTCAGCCACCAGACGCTCAAAGAGAAGCAGGTCTTCAAGTAATCTATTGGTCACTCGGCGGCAGCAGTGCCGGAAATATAGATGCCCAAGGAGAAGCAAGTCTCCAACAGATCTACAAGCCACATGGTCACGGTATTGCCAGAAAGCTGAACTTTCATGGCCACAGCAGTGCCGGAAAGATAGACGCCCAAGGAAAAGCAAGTCTCCAATAGATCTACAAGCCACATGGTCACAGTATTGCCAGAAAGCTGAACTCTCATGGCCGCAGCAGTGCCGAAAACCTAGAGGCCCAAGGAGAAGAAAGTCTTCAACATGTCTTTGGTCAGAAGAAGATGAGATAACCCTTCTGAAATGTGCTCTTCACATCTCCAGAATGCCTCCAACTGTAGAAAATGGGGGATTTCTCTTTGGAGTAATCCAAAAATTCCTCTCTGTTCCATATAACAGGGAGAAAATTTTACGTAAGCTCCAATTTCTGCTGCTATGGTATACAGAAGTGCAAAAGTCAAGCGCTCCAGTTCTTGATTCTCATGATCAGATCTTACATGATATCGCCCACAAACTCTGGGGTGTCGAAGAAAACCCTAATGGAGCTGCAGTTGCAGGAAATGGTAAGAAGAGGTGTCAGCCACTGAATCAAAAGATGGGGGTAGGTTTGCAGTTGGGTTCAGAATTAGGGTTTATGAGGTCGGCTCGTTATCATATGGAAGAGATGATGGAGAAGGAGTTGAAGAACCTTCAGGATATAAGGGTGATGAAGAGACAAGAGAAACAGGTTCTCCCGGACCTGGCTTGCTTGATAAAGAAATCTGTACGTGCTTAGTATTTTCTCATTTCTAATTTGCATTTTTTTCAGACCATAGGCTAATCAGATTGTGGAACCTTTTGTTTTGATGAGAATATCATGATAATCATGTTCATAAGTATTTCCCTTCTCATGCTTGTTCTCTATGAATATTCGTAACGTATCTATACAATCGTAAGAGATAACCCAAGAGGTTGTTTCACCAAAAAAAAATATGGCAAGAGGTCCGGACCTGGCCAATGGTCATATGGAAAGAAATGGAGATGAATGCAATGGGTAGATTGAGATACCAGTTTTGACATTGCTATGAGAAAGTCATTTGTTTTGAGTAGGCATTTTGTTTTATAGCTGAAGCAGATATACGGATTCTTTTCTCATTTTGATCCTTAATACAACTGATCTTTACCCTCAAGAGGGGGAAGAAATCTATAAAATTGTAGTTCATTCATGCTTTCTTGATTAAAGGAAAATGTTATTGTTGACACAAGAACATCAACTTAGCAAGCAGATTTGAACACCACTCTATAAAACTTCTATTGGTCTTAATGATTGCAGTTTATATGAGTTGTTATGGTTTTGTATTTTTGTATTCGAAGTTTGTGGTGGTTTCATTGGTATTACATGATGTTTGTAAATGCATGGCTTGTATTTTGGTAATAATGGTTTGGTATTATAATATATATATAGTCAGAGGCGATACATGTATAAATACAAGAATACAATAGTACGTATGAAGTATGTACGTGATGGTATATGACTAACACATGGTAGCCGTTGAAATCTTCAAAAACAAACCAAGCTACCTATGACATGATGCACTATTTCGTCATCTGTATCATATTTTCTCCCTCTATTATTTTTGGATCAGTTGTTTAGGTATTAGGTTTGTACCCAATTTATGTTCTATTTGATTAGTTACAATCTAATGGTATGGTGGGCCTTTTACCCAAAAACATGGTACAGCGGGTCTTTTGAGAGAGATCATTAATGCAAAACCCTAGTATTAATTACCATACATATTAGTTGGAAGGAATAACCTGGTACAAGGTGAGATTTCTTAGCGTATTGCTTTTGTTGGTGATATTGTTTTGGTAGATGAGACACAAGTAGGGATTAATGCCAACTTAGAAATATGGAGATCAACTTGATAATCCAAAGGTTTTAATCTAAGTAGAATGAAGATGAAATATATGGTGTATAATATTAGGTAGGCTAGATAAAAATGAGGTGGCAAAACTTGATGTGAAGGACATTCCACAAAACAGTTGTTAGATTTAGCTACTTGGATGAACCATAAATAAAGAAGGTGATATAGAAGATGATATTTCCAAGTCAATAAGTGGAAATGAGCGCCATAGGATGATGATATAGAAGATGATGTTTCCCAACTACGGTGTATGATGCAAAATGTTAGGCTATTAAGAATCATCTTATAGATAAACTCAGTGTAGTAGAAATGATGTTGTCGAGATAGATGTGTGGCAAAACTAGGAAAAGATAAAGGAATGAAGGATCATATTAGATATGGTTTGAGAGTGGCTCCAATAAACAATCAGTTATGAGTAAGTCACTTGAGGAACCATCCATGTTCAATGGAAACCTTTAAATGCCTCTAATGGAAGAGTAATGTAATCCAAATGAACTAAAAAGATTAGAGTTAGTCCTAAGATAACCTTTGGAGAAGTGCTTAGAAAATATATGCAATTTTTAGGCCTAATACCCAAGATGGCCTAAAATCGATCTGACTAGAAGGCAAGGATCAGTGTATATATCCAACCCCATTTAGTTGAAATACAATTTGTGCCATTTGTTGTTGTTGTTTGTAAGCAGCAGATATGGTGTTCTCAACTAGATACTAAAGGTTTGATGTTTTAAGCAACCTCATGCTTAAACACTAAACCTTAACACCAAATCAACAAATTAAAAGCCTCATTCGCACAACTGCCAACTCACACAATTGAATATCCTCTAGTTTCAATTAATCATCATGGCCTTCCCATCACTTTATATTGCAAAAGCTCTCCTCCGGGAAACTTTTTTGTTCTGGAAAACATACAGATTACCTCCTTTCTATGACTCATCATGAATTTCAGGTCTTAATTAACTCATTAATTGAGGTTGACTCTGCATTGCCACATACATGATCTGCATTTCCGTTTGGGTAAGGATTATACAGATATTATCATGGAAACAGTTTTCCGTATCAAGAGTCATTTCTCTTGAAGAAATTCACTAGATTCGAGCTGTTCGTTGCATGCCTATGATTCCAAATTACAAATTAAGCTTGCATACATCTTAAATGGTGATTTTGATTTCTTTTGGATACAGAAACATCTTCTTCAGATTTTGTGAACTCAGAGAATCCTTTGGTCTATCGTTCTAAGCTTATGCCACTGATCCTTTGCTGTAGGGGTTCTAATTATTTGTAGAAATTTTCTTTTGGTTGCAGTTCTAATGAATAGAAGAACCCTCTTTCTCTAGAAACTGATCTTCCCAATCCTACATATCTTGGCACTTTAACTGCCCAAAATATTTCAATTATAAAACATCCAAGTTTCAGTTTATTTTCGCACTTTGCAGATCAGTAGTATTCGATGAGATCAATAAAATTTCTAAAGGCATGATTACTGTCCATATATGATATGCATTTCTTGTTCATAAGCTTGTTCTGATGATATGAATGGAAGCTATATGCTATACTAGATAACCTTTGTGAAACACTATTTCATGCAGTTCTAGGTAGCTCTACTTCGATCGGGAGCTGCTTTCTCGAACAGACCAAAGATGACAAAGCAGCCGTTGTTACGGCAGCAACAAATTCAAAGAACCATGAGTTGCCCTACTCTCTCCCTCTCTCTCTCTCTCTTGCTGAACCTTCATTCCTTGTTTTCTATGTTGCTGAAGTTTAAGCCTAAAAAATTTACTGGCTTTTTTGGAAGACCTTGTAATAATCTTAGGAATTATATAAAGTTGAATGGTAATGGCATTTTTGTTTTTAGTCTTCTTTTTGTTTCTTCACACTGGCATAGGTAGTTCTGGTAACAGTATTCTTGAATTTATCTTGTAACAAAGTAATGAACTACTATTGAAAGGTTGTTCAGTTGGTAATTAATGACTGGAAACCCCCTCTTAATGAAGAGGTCACCGCTTCTACTCTCACTGTGGTACATATAATAGTCCTCACTTCCTAATATAAAGATACTAACTTAGTTTGAAAAATTAAAAATTAAATTAAAAAACCAGTTTTACTAACCAAACACCTTCTCATTCTTTTTACATTTCCATGACAAGTTTTCCCAACACCAATTGCAGTCTAAGAAAACATTTTCAATCCAAAAGTAAAAAATAAAAAATGATGATTATACAGAAGAATAACGTTCTTTCAGCCTAAGACGATATACATAGAAAATACAAGAACAAGTTTAGGTTAAATCAGCATTTGTTTATTTGGCCAGTTCTTAACTAAGTTTTACCAATGAACAAAAAAACAACTAAGTTTTACCAAGAATACAAAATGTTCTTAGCCATGTTTTCTGGAGATGCTAGCGATCGCTTTTAGAAGCTTCTCTTGATGAGTTGTGTTGCTGAGTTCTGGCTATACAAACAATAAGTTCTTTTTTTTCTTGTTTTTGATTAATGAGAAGTGAAGAGATTTTTTTTTTGTTCAAAAAAAAAAAAAAAAGATCAATATAAGAAGAAAGATCATGGAAGAGCTACTGTCTATAAACCCATATAAATAGTAGATTGATTGCTCCAGAACTCTTATTCGAGTAAGGCACGCGGAGAAATGATGCATTAGTAAACAGTTGGGGTATTTCTTGGATGCACAGACAGGATATCCTGGTCTCAAATAATATTTTGATTAAGAATTCAAGTTTTTCATCATGGCTAACCCTTGCATGTCACTCTATAATTAACTAACACGAAGGATGGTAACAATGCATTCTTTGACACCCTCATGCTCCATACCGACGAGGTCTGCCAAGTGTTAAGTAAGAAAAACCAGAAATTTATACTGTGGGTAGCTAAGGATTATTATATATACCATCAAAAAGAGTTGAATTATGATCTTTTCAATAAAAGGTGTTGATCATTATCAACTTAACCAATCATTTAATGCTTTTTGCCATTATTTTTTGTGGTTATTATCAAATCCCTTCTATGTAAACCGTCGGATGAATTTTATATCTCTAAAACTGCCCCCTTCTTTCTTGCACATTTGGAATGTAGTCACCCTCTTGGATTCCAACGTACGTTTTCATACATTTTAAGGTCTTCTCCCTTCTCTCTCAAGTCTCTACTTCTACTGGATTTTACTGCATCTCTTTCTCTCTCTCTCTCTGAGTTTTGACAATGGAACCCACGAGACAGTCAGATGGAAAAAACTTTTCAAGAGCTCTATTGCCTTCATGGCCGCAATACTGCAGGAAAGCCCGATCAAGGATCCTTTGGCCTAAGAAAGAAGAGATAAATCTTTTGAAATCTGCCCTTAAGATCTCTAAAATTTATGGGCCAGCTGCAGTAGGGAGGAATCTCATCAAACAGTACTGGGAAAACCACGCTCTTCCTCCATATAACAGAAAGCAAATTATACCAAAGCTCCAGCAGTTCATGAGATGGCACGAAGAAGTGAAAAATTCAAGCGTTTTGCCGGTTAGTCCTCATCATCGGAAACTGTTTGGAATAGCCGAGAAGCTGTGGGGTGCTAAAGAGAACTATCATGAAGCTGCAGCAACAACAAATAATGATAAACCATCAACCCAAAATGGGAACGACAATCCTCTGTCAATAGAGGGTTCAGAAATGGTGGTAGAAACCCTAAATGAAGACAAGAAGAAACCTCTACTGCAAAACCCACTGATGGAGGTGGGCCAGTCATCGTATGGAAGTGATGGAGATGGACTCCGAGATGTTTCTTCTGGGGCATACCCTGACTGATGAGATGAGGTTTGATTTCTACTATACACTGAAAATTCTCTTATTTCTAATCTGTTTTGCTGTGGTCATGATGGAAAAAAATTATGAGCTTTGGTGTAGCTCTATTGACTTGAATATTTCATGTTGATCTGGGTTTGGCTCCAAATTAGGGTTCATGATCTATGATTTGTAGGAAAGGTTCCATTTGATGGTTCATGGTTTGAGACTTCTGTTATTAAATCTGGTTGGATTAATGCATGTGACATGATGATATATATGTAACCACTGTTTGATTGGTTAGTACTGATTCATGGTTGATGAAATTGCAAGGGATACCTTTTATTTTCATCCATATTGTCAGAACCCAAAGCGAAAAAAAACAACACTGTAATTAATTAGTCTTTGGAGAAAGAGAGCCAGACAAATAATACAAGGGGTGTCGGCAATATACTAGTTATTTTCTGTTCGAGATAAACTTAAGGATATCGATGTGCATGGTACAAGGTGGCATGAATAATCATGTTAATGAAAACCTTGAGATGATTAATTTTTGAGGAGAGATTAGAATTAGATTCAATGTCTAAACTAAAAGAGTTAAGCGCAGGTATAAAATAATCTTATATAGGATAAGTGGTGAGATAAGATATGCATAGCTTAGACAAGTATAATATCAAATAGAAGTGATAGAAAAGTTAGGATCCATATAACCAACCCCATTTAGGTAAGGTAAGATTGTGTGTCGTTGATATTATTGTACGGAAGAAAGAGATCTAAGATGCAGAATTGAAGGTTTATGCAGAATTGAAGGTTTACTATTGACTTTTTTCACTTTTTTCACATTAATGATTTACTAGTTGTTTTCTTTTCTTTTCTTTTCTTTTTTCTTTAGTCAACCCAAGGAGATTATAAAATTAGTTTACGTCATAACCATGTTTATTTAGACATCTTATGTTCACTTACTTGTGTAACTCTTTATTTTGAAGAGAGTCATCATGATAATCATGTTCATGTATAGTGTCTTCTCATGTTTAATTATAATCTCTTTTCTTTTTTTGGGTGAGTTTAATTATTATCTATAGTAGCAGCAATATGCAAATATGGTGTTCAGCCTCAATCTAATTTCCAAAAGCTTTCATGAAATCATAAGGAGCCCATTGTTGGTTTCTCAACATGCAAAGACATTGTCCCATGAATTCTCATCCATTGGTACCCCTCTTATTAAGCTGAGTAACCTCTATATTCATATTTTGCTTGCCATATACTTGGTCTGACTCCTATCTTTGAAGGGTATAAGAACCTATTGAGCTCCATGGAGCATATGAGGAAAAAAAAATCAGGTGAGCTATACAAAAAATATTAATGTTAAAACAAACATCAAGAAATTACAAACGAAAACATAAACAAATCAAAGTAACATAAAGATTTGACGTGGTTCATATGTCAATGCGATTTGTCAAAAGAAAAGGAAAAAAAAAAGCTTTTTATTATGTATGGAGGAAGATTACAATGGAGTTCTGTCAAACCACTTGTTACAAAACTTTCATCCAAAAGGTGGGGAGGACAGCAAAGGAAGAGTAATAAGTTCCAAATCAAACCAAGCGACTAACTTACAATCTAATAAAGCTGAAGAGAAGCCAGGCAAAAGGAACAAATGACATTATCAAACCAAACCAATCAATCACATATATGTAAATTCACCAACTTGCCACTTGAATTAATATAGGGACAAATGGGAGGAATCATGCCACTCTAGGTCTGATTTGCTCAGACAAACAACCCTCCATCCATTGGTTCATACACATATGATGAGATTGTTAAGAGTTTGAGGGTTAACCACATGATTGCTTACGGTCTCTAGCCTCTAGTTTGATAATTTAGACTGTTGCTTTTAGCTAGTATTTATAAACAACAGTACAGTTTACAGCTAATGGACTCTCCTACAAGGACCACTCCACTGTTAGATCATAACCAATCCAATTGCTTATATTAGAACATAAGTTGGGAATATCAAAGTAAGCAGCTACTAGCCATCATTCCTCAACAAACTGAACCTGCAAACTTAATCCCATCTCCAATTTTTGTGTTTGGCTTGATTTGAGGTATGGTCCTCATTGTCTAATTTATTTTTTCTTCTTGGTTCCAAAATGGGATTCCATTGTTTTGATGAATTTATGAACAACTTACTTCTGTTCTCGGTAGTTTTACAGAAACATTGATATCTAACCAGTTTTTTTTTTATATGTATTTCTAAGATACTGAAGTCTTCAGTTTGTTCCAGAGCACTGGAGCTTTCCTTGTTAAATCTTTTCATCTTTAGTTTCTTGGTAATTTATGTGGAAGCAAACAGCATGAGAAATGGAAATTTGAAATTGAATAACCCAGTGCACTACTCTTTTTGTTTTTGCTGAAGAATTATTGTATTTGAAGAAATGAAGAATAATTGATGAAAAGAAACACTGGGCACAAAAGACCAGAAACTCAAATAATGCACTGCTTTCTGGTTTATTGAATGGACATGTTCTTACTTGCCTAACTGACTATCTGTGTTTAACCATGAACTCCTGGTTTAGACATGATTTGAGGTTGATACTGCCTTGCCACAAAAGATTCATGTGTAGTTGACTCTTATATAGTTAAAAGCTTCCTAAAAGTAGGTGGTGGTTTGATACATTTCAGCTGTTCCATTGATGCTAAAGATCTGGACATGGCATAAATATTACCCAAAACTCACTTAATTTCTTTGGGGTTTCAAACGTTTAGTTTCTTGGGGTTGTTATTTAAATGGAAGTCTTCAATTGATTGGTGAGAAAGTGAAGCGTATGTTTGCGTGTGTGCAGAGGCATGTCTCTGTCTCCGTCTTTGTCTGTTGTTTTCAAATATGGGAACTGAATGACTTCTCTTCTGACATTTGGATGTGTTTTGGTACAGAAAACAATTGGGTTGATCCAAATCTTTTTGAGTTATTCTGTTATTAGAGTTATTCCACCAGTTTCCTTCCCTATTTTAAGTCTAATTATTGCAGAGATTTCTTTCAATTGATGGCAGTTCTAATATGAAATACTATTTCATGATGATGCAGTGCTAAGGAGCTCTACGTGGATCGGAAAGCTACTTGCTGAGACAACTTCTAAGAACTATTTCTGATTTAATATAACCCCTATATTTTTATCTTTGATTTTTGAATTATTTCGTAGTTGAAGTAGTTGACATCCAATATGGAACTTCTTGTCCGTGTGTTGTTCTTGTTTTCTTTTTTCTTTTTTTTTTTTTATTTTTTTTTTGGGAGGGTGTTGTTCTTGGTGATGGATTTAATTTTATACATTATATAGAATGATCAGCCATAAGGTGACTATCCATGTGGAGGCTAACTCCTTTATACATGGAGGGTGAGTTGACCATTGATAAAGGGACTTATGAATTAGAGGTTGATCCAACGATTTGGTTGGGTGTTTTAACGAGTTCAAAAATATTCTAGTACAAATTATGGGATTATCAGCGACTTGAAGTAGAAGGCAGAGATCATGCACTGCAAATATAATTTTTTTTACTGATTTTTTTTTTTTTTTTTTTTGTTAATTTAATACGATTGACTTTGAAGCGAAAAAATTACGATGTGACCAATCTAATTCCATCTGAATAATCAATTCCAGGGTTTTGGTGACTAGTCAAAACCATGTGGAGACTCAGAGATCTCACCACATAAATATTGTATTCCGTTTTTGTTCCCTGCATAAACCCTGAAACTCTAGAGTCTATTTCTCATCCCAGCATAAACCCTAAAGTCTCTACTTTGTGGTCTTTCATTTTCACAACTCTGAAAGCACAATGAGAGGAGAAGAAACATGATCCATTCTCCCGGATGATCTCTCATGGAGAGTCAGAGAACGCCTGAATTTGTTCAAAACTTGTATGTGTCTGCTGTCTTTAAGAATTTGAGGTCTACACCTCCAGTTTGCACCACCAGGTTCTCACTCCAATGGGTCATGGGTTCCAGGGTTTATAACAGAACTGAACATAAGTTTTTAGATGTCTGGAACAGTTAGAGTTATGCTATCAAGAACCCACATCTGGAGAGATCTGAGGCCATCCACTCCAAAGAAGGATGGCTCCTACTAATCCTAAAAAGGATGATTAAGCTGAAATTTACAAGAGAAAATGAGATAGTCAAGGAGGTGGTAGATTCCATAATCTTGATCCTCTCACTAAGGCTACAACAAAGTTGCCAAAACTGCCTTATGAGTGTGAGCTAGCTGTTGCAACTTTCTCCATCAGCAATGGTGTTCCTGGCTGCGTGGCAATTGTTGCAAATGATCCAAACAAGGAGTTTTATGGATTTCAAGTTCCAGATTTCTTCATAATCAACCTAAGTGACAAATACAGAAGTGGAGATGATGAAGCATCATCTATTGTGGTTCAGATATACCCCAAATATTCCGGTTACAGCTTTGGATTTGCTTGTGTATGGTTCTTCTTTCTTGGTGGTTTGTTGTACTGCTTTCACGACTTAGGGTTTCTTGTTCTCGATTTGTCAACTCGTGAATGGAGATATTACACAAGAAGTACTGCCCACGACAAAGTAGACAGATTCACTCTAGAATGTGAGGGAGAAATCATAGATGTACGACCCATTTTAGTGCATGGTTTTAGATTCTTCAAACTGAAACGCTGTCCTGAAACGAAATTTACTAAAAGTCGCCAGAAAATCGTTAAGAAATCAGTTATTTTTCACCAGTGGTGTGTTTTGTATGAGTTCAACTGCTGTTGTTGTTGTGTTACTTCTGTGAAAGCATCTCATACAAAACCAGTGAGCCTCTTGAATACGTTTTCGTCAGTAACAGAAGTCTGTTGAGCAGCGTTTGAGTAAACCCAGATCGCTAGAGTATGAGGAGTGAGAATCATTGGAACTGCCAGAACAGAGGAAGAAAGCTTTGAACTTCGTTGTTCAAAAGAGAGATGGACATGTAAGAATTTGAAATTCTATGTTCATGGTTCTGTTGGTTTCACGGTTATGGTTACGACTTGAGAGTCGTCAAAATGAAGCCCTAATTATTAACGGAGAGAGCCAAGATATGTTGTATTGTCCAAAATACCCTTATTGTTCTACGGTTCTACACTTCTACCCCTATCACTATTGACCCAAACTGCCCCCAAAAATGTCTGCGAAACATCACCGACATATCCGAGTTTCGTTGGTTTCACTAGCCTACCAACGAAACCCCAGAATAGGCCGACATTTCGTTCCTTGGCAATAGGACACAAGTCTCTCTTTCACATTGGCCCCAATTTAACGACACTAGCACCCCATTTGGTGTGTGAGATTTGTCTAATAAAAACATCATACATCGATCTATAACCCACAAAAATTTCCTACAATTGTTAAAATGATTCCTCTTCTAACATACGAATTGAGATGTCGCATTTAACGCCACACAATGATCCATGATATATATTCACTAATATTTACCAAGTTTGATTGGCCCAAATCTAAACCCTCTTCATGGTCATATGTCATCCACACAATATTATTGTTCTAAACTCTAGAATCTTCATCACCTAAAGATGAAGACAACATGTGTTAAACCAAAAAATATGAACAAGAAAAGCAAAGCCACAAAATATGAAGAAGAACACGTAACACTATTCAAAAGCGTCAAAATTCCATAACTTTTTTTTTTTAGTTATCAAAATACTAACACAATGCAATATAAAAATCATGAAGATTATTACAGAGAATAACATGAAAAATATCTCTTCAAGTCTATTAACAAAAGACTCTTCAAGTCCATAATATGGGTCGATTTCCTTAGGGCCTTTGGATATGTAGCTTGGCTTCTACTACATCTTTATGGAACTGTAAGTTTGCATCATAATATTTAAATTTTAACCCTATTTTTTATTGAGAAAAATATTAATATCTAAATTTCAAACTAGGGTTTAATGAACACCAAAAAAATTTGGTGGGCCCTTTAAGAAAGCCCATATTAACCACAAAAACTAAAAACAGAATAGTGTGTGACTGTGAACCAGTGAACAGTCTCCGCGTGTTATTTGGTCCTAACCGTCTATATGTATATCCTGAACCGCGCCAACACCTCTCAGTTCAAAGCACTTTGGGAACCCTTTCTTCTCTCATTTCAGAATCTCAATCTCGTTTCTCCTTTGAAACCCATCAAGAAAAACTCTCTGTTAAGTCTAATCCGTAAGCTTTTCTTTTCCTTGCGGATATGGCTGCTGTAATTAGTAGCAAACCAACTTTCTTTAATCTTTCTAAAGTGATTCAGTTATCTTCTTCTCCCTCCACTTGCGTAGATTTAATTTCTCTGCCGAGCAAGAAAATCTCTTGTAATGGAATGTCTTGTATGACTGCGAAATCTGTGTGGGGATCTTCTAGGGGAGGTTCGGGACTCTTGGAGCGCCCGCCATTCGATCAATCTCAGTTTGATCCAACTCCTCAAGCTGAGGAAGGTGAGCTTCTTATCAATCAAGATATAGCTATGCCATTATGTCCGTATTGTGTTTGCATTTTTTCTTGTGATGTGCTATAAGTTGGGTTTTCTACGCTTTCTATTTTACTTGTGTTTTCCCTCTTATGGTCGTTTAAAGATTGCAGGTTCTGTTAAGTCTTTTTTGTTCTTTTACTGTTTATGTATTTTCCTGTCTGGTCTGTTTGCTGATAATATTTATTTTTTCCCTGGGAAATGAAGTTGTTTTGCTGATCAATTTAGGATTCCTCATGTTCTCTTCCAGTCTCCCTTTGAGACTTTGGTCTTCACAGAGGTGATTCATGGTAATGTAAGATTGGTATACCTAAAGTTGCAGTGTCTGTGAAGGATTTCAGTCAATCCTTTGCTTCTTTGCGAGTTAAAGAAAGGGGTTTAAAAAGAAATCTTGCTTTACTTATTTACTCGTTTCTTTGAGAGAATGAAATAAATAGTTTAAGAAATGTTAACTTATGTCAAGAAAAATGTTTGATCCAAGGTACAGAGAGGGGCCTATCAATAAAAAGCATGCCCAGTAGATGGCTTCCACCACTGCGAGTTCTGTTGGTGGTCATAATTTACACAGCCTTAACCTTTGTGAAGAGGCTGTTATCTGACTCGAACTAGCAGTCACTAGATTACAATGGAGCAACCGTAACACTGTGCTGACGTTTTCTCCTAAAAAGGCTATAAATCTTCCTCTGCTCGCTATGTAAAAGGATTGGAAATAGGAATTTCTTTAAATAGTAAAGACAGGAAAATGAGATGCTAGATAGTCCAGACTGTTGTTGGTAAGTTAGTTCTGAGTAATTTAGACTTTAACAATCTAATTCGAACATTTTCTGTACTCCTACTAGAAAGTGAGCCAATCGTACAATCATTCAATACACATCAAACAGCTGAAGCCAATTAGACCTAAATCCATATACAGAGGAAGGTAATTGGACATGTTCTACTGAATTTATGCTTCTGAGAGAAGGAGCCATCACTGTGTAGTAATTAGCCTGTGTTTGTAAGATGATTCACAATTTGGTTGCTATTGTCTGGAAAAAGTTACCTTGCTCTTTTGCTTGTCAAAATTAGTGCAGAACAGTTTAGGGCCATGGGTTCTTTAAGGCTCAAAGAATGGTTCTGGGAAATATTGTAGGTTCGACAGGGTTTACATAAATAAAAGAAACTAAAGGAAGAGTTTGAGATCTGATGTTGTCGTGTGACTCGAAACATTACCCATCTATTAAGATTAGTAATAGGGAAATAGAAGATATAAGAGGAACAAGTAGATGAAGAGAACTGAAAAGGGACGAAAAGAAGACCAGAAAGTAGAGAGAAACAAAAGAAATGAATGGAAAGAACAAAGGATACCTTCAGGCTACCTGTAACCATTAGCAGCAATGAGCACTTAATTGAAAAGCCAAATTTATGTGTTCCCCTTATATTCTTGTGTTGAACCTAATAGAAATGGGGAATTAAAGAGATGAAACTGCTAAATAGTAATACTGGTAGACACCTTAAGGATGTCCAGGTTTTTTATGATATGGCTTGTTTCTGAATGTTTGTGATGCAGTTGTTCTGGCCTAGCTAGACAAACAAGACCAACCTCGGAGGCCCAATCAAACAGTTGGTCCAACTTGAAAGTGGTTTATTTATTTTAAGTGCATGTATGAGTTAGACAGACACTTTGGTTTTCATTTTCTCTTTCTGTTTCAGAGTTAGGTTAGGAGTCATTATTTTCCTTTTAAATACAACTTGTAACCCATTAATGGATACCATAAATTTGATAAACATGTTGGGTTGCCCCTGTGAGTGTGTGGTGACTATGCGATCCTCTTCTATCCCTTGCAACACTGAGCACACAAACCCCCACCAACCACCCACCACAGCAGGAAAGGGAGACCACACAGAAAAACCACAAGCAAAAGGCACATGCTGCGAACGAACCGACGAAGCCTGGTGGAAGGACTAACAACAATTAGTGAACCCCGCACCCGAAAAGCGACAAGAGCAAACACCGACAAACCGGCCCAAGGAAGAAGCACAGGAGAATAAAAGGCCCGAAGCACAACAAGGGCCAACAACAGAGGGAGGGCCACCAGTTTACCCACATGCCCAATTTAATGTGTCATGGATGAAACGAAGAAAAATTGAGGGGGAGGACAGGGAACAGGAAGAGCCCAGACAGAGGGCATTTGGTTTAGTTGAAGGGCTAAAGACAGGGGCCCAAAAGACTGTAGGAGAATGTTAGATGGTTAAACTGCAGTTGAGTCCGAGTCAAGGTTTAAGTCTGGGGTATTTTAAGGTGCATTAGCGTTTACTTGTATTCTTTGGGGATTTATGTGATTAGAGACTTTACTGAAGTTATAAATACACATGCTCCTATCTGTTAGGGGGATTGACACGCCCTAATCAATCAGCTCTTCTTTTTGTACTTATTCTTCTCTTCCTTTTTATTCTTCTTCTTCCTTATCTCTTTTCTCCTTCTCCACTTACTATCAGATAATTCTCATTGTTGTTTATCTGATTTGTCCCATCTACAATACCGCCTTTGTGATTATGGCTGTGTGGCACACTTTTTACTCTTTCCCTATTTCCTTTATTTGTTTTGTTTTCCTCCTTGTCTCCTGTTTCATGTATTCTGTAAATACTCCCAATTTTAGCTCCTTCAATCTGGACCAGATCACTCCTCAATACTGGAACATCTGAAGGCCTTTGTTGAACATGACCATGCCACCTTGAACCACTTTCTTGTAGCTTATTATGTATTGCAGCTATCACTAGACTATTTCTAATATGATCATTCTGTACTTTCATATTTCCTGGTTTTGTCACTCATCCATGCCTGCATCCCCATCCCCCTTAAACTGAAATTTTATAAACGATGCTTCTTAACTGCTTATCATTCCTCACAATGCATATCATTGCTGTATGACTCCCACAAAGTTAAAGTTTCCATTGGCTTGCAAGATATTAACGTGAATAGAATCATGGAAGTTGTAAAATGATTAAATTTTATTCATTTCAGAAACGTATCCTAATTGATCTTTAAAATTCACAGGTGGAGATATTGGCGTGGTGAAACAAAAGAGAGGTACAGGGAGTGGAGACAGCTACAGAGTTTTGCTGATTGATGATTTACATCATACTGAAAAGTTAGGTAATCTCTCTCTCTTTCTTACACTTGCAGCACCTTTAAATCCTGGTTAATTGTAGCCCAGTTGCCCAATGCATTCTGTGGCACAATGAAAATGGAATTTTTCATCAATATTTTGACAGACGGAGAAATGGTTATATGGTGAAGCATGCGAGTGTGTTCGGCTCTGCTTTGACCGATGGCCAGTCCACATAGTAATCTGTCTATCTAATGACTAAAATTGCTTCATCTATATTATTTTGGCAATTTAAATACACAATTAGAGAAATTTATTCTTGATGGCAGGCCATGTGTTTGAGATAAGTATATGCTATTTCTATTGAACGGGTGGACTGGCCATATGGCCTGGGCATTAACTTATCACATGGCTGAAAAAAAAAAGTTTGATTAATTCTATGTAGGAGTTCAAGGTTACCAGACAATTAACAATTATGTTTAGTTTAAGTGTGACTGGTTAGATAAATTGATTCTTTCCTTGATTACTGGCTGAATTGTCTCTTATTATTCAGAAGGATGAAGTACCAGAACTGAGGACTTTAGGAAGTAGAGTTCTTGTAATAAATGGTCTGGCTTTTTCCCCCCTTTAACAATAAAGCCTTATCTCTTGATTCACAATAAAAAATTTCAAGTTTTGAACTGACAACCACAGATTGCAATGACACAACTTAACCACTGCACCAAGGCTCACCTAATAATAAAATTTGCATACTATTTGTAACATAAAAAGGTGGCATGTCATCTGTTTAGCATGATAGGCTTATCAGTATCCTAGGTTCCTTGAGTGGCTATACTCTTGAACAAATACTGAGAACCAATCAAATTTTAAATTCTTTCTGTACCATGGCCTAATGCATAAACTATAACCAAAAGGAACTCAGGCAATAAGCTTCTGCATGTATATTCTGCCTCTTGTATGATTATGCATGCATGAACATGGATGCTAAGTTTGTTTTTCATTTGTAGTGGCACAAGTTATACCTCGGGCTGTACCCTCCATTACATCTGGTGATGCAATAGCACTCTTTCACAAATCACGCCAGGATGGTGTGGCTGTTGTTATTGTCACGGTTAAGGTACTCATTTCCACTCCTTTTTTGTGGGAGTCGTTGATTTGGTCTGATTACAATGTTGAAATTTTGATCAAAATAGCTATGATTATTAGAAAATGAGTTTAAAAAGTGATCCGTGGAGGTCATTCATGCACCATTCTGTCCATAATGAGCTAAAATTCTTATTGGTTATGCAGGAGCATGCTGAATTCTACTCACAAATGATGATCCGTGGGGGACTGCGGTCAGAAATTGAACCTGAGTCAGATACCGTGTAAGACATTCAAGAAGTTGAGAGTGGCCAAACTAAAGTTGCATTTATCTTTTGGGGGGTAAAGCATCATTAAAGATTTGGCCATAGTACAGTTTTGATACATAGAGATGCTTTTCTTATTGAACTGATGTCCTCTGAATTACGTTGAGGTTAACTACATAGATGTTCTTTCCAGAAATTACAGGATAAATAGGAATGTTTTTTTCTTGTGTGGTAGCAACCATCGATAGTAGTCTCATCTACAGCTTTTATTATTGAGATTATGTCTTGAGAAAGGGTCAAAGTACAATCTATTTATGCACCATCATGGAGACAATCTTGGCCCAATTCCGAACTCTCACTGCAAAAGGGAGAAATGCTCACAACCTCTCCTAAGTTGGCTCAACAAGTGAAGAAGTGCCAAGTTTAGCTTAGTTTAGTTTTTAGTCAACTTGTATGATTGTAAAAATGTAGAAGTCATTATGGGTGATGCGATATTGAGTTTAGCTATGGATTTAGCAGATTTGCTGAACATCATTTTTAGGGCTTCAATATCGTTGTGTTGGGCTGGATTCTTCAGAACCCCCCTGACCCTGACCCTAAATACCCTTGTCTGGTTTGATCCTGACCCTGACTCTACAAGGTCGGACTGGCCCTGCCAGGCTAGACACTTACCCTAAACCCTAATCTTGGCCCTAAGCATAACCTCAATGGCAAGATCCTTCCTACCTCTTGATACATTTATTTTCTTGTCTTCCCCTTCTCAATCTGCAACCACAGCCCCCACCCCTTTTTTTTTCGGGTGGCCGCCTGCTGCCCTTTCCAAACTCGGCCCCATATTCCCCTTTCGAGTTACATTTTCTGATCCTGTTGATTTATGTGATCTTAGATTTAAGTCGTGTTGTATGTCTACTTGGAAACAAGGACGTATCTCCAGTCGAGAAGAAGCTTGAATGGATGTTGCTTTTTAAGTGAAAACAGAGGAATCGACTGTGAACATGAACATGGAAGGCATTGGAAAATTCTTCGAATCAGTTAAGGCAGGCTTGTTTGAAACTATTCAAATACAAAACCCAAGTCTTCCCTTGTTTGGTGAAGCCAGATGGAAGAATCATAAACTTTTAAGAGACTTGTTAGGAACGTACTAATGTTAGCAATGGCAAGAAGACATCGAATCCCAACTTTTTGTCTGCTAAAAGGATTCGGCAACGAGTCGAGTTTTGAACTCTTGATGGTTTAAATAAAAATGGGGGAGATTCAATTGTAGAACATTAATATGAAAATGATTAAAATGTTACACCCTTTTCCATCTCCAGGAGGGTTTAGAATGCTTTCCTCTTAACAAAATTGGTTTTCTTTCAGAGAGGTAAAAGAGAGTTTTCTGTTGATGCAATGACTCAGTGAGATCTAAAGATGACCCTTTAGGTAACTCCACTGATTTAGGGATCATATCTGCAACTTCCTTTTTGCGATTGAAGAACAGAGGTTTGAGTTTTGGTTTCTATTTCTTTCTTCTGGAGAACATCAATGCCACCTACAATTGGCATGGATTCCTCTGACAGTCAACCCTTAATTCCCCTTTGTTGCAATTTCTCCCCAGAAGGAATTCCACCAAATTCATCACCTCAGCAGTTGTCATTGCAGTGGTATTTTCCAATCCCCGTTAAAAGCTATTACAACAACTAAATATGATCCCCAGAGTTGATTAGACTGATGGCTTATAGAAGAATAACAACCTTAACAGCAATTACAACAGCAGCAGAATATAGCTTCACCTTTAAATTTGCAAATCGAAAGGGCACCCAGTTCATTCGTCTTGTAAACAACAGAACCCACAATTGCAAGCAAATAAAACTAGCTTGAACGGACGCAACAGGTTCCCTCTCCATTTGAAATAACTGGCCCAGGGAAAACTTCAACAGAGTACTCAAAACTTTCCTGGGGCAATGGAGAAAAAATAATGGGTTCCTCTTTATCTCCTAATAATTTTCCGTTTCAGAAGACTAGAGGGGTCTTTCTATAACTGAAAGGAAAATAAGAGGAAATACCTCCTACCCCCACCCACAGGAATTCACAAGAAAATATAAGTATAATAATCTGAAATGGGTTCTTCCATTACTTGAACAAGACAAAATGGAAAACAAAAATGCTGCATGGTGTAAAATTAGATCTGCTCTTAGTAAACCTCAAAATTCCAGAAAACTAAATGTGACTCGAATCCAAACAGAGCACCTAGAGTGCTTCCACCATTCAAAAGAAAACAAGAAGCATAAATCCTCCTCATTTCTTTTTGCCTGCCTTAGCTGCATCTCCAGCCTTGGTCTGCACAATATTAAATGAAAAGTAAATCACCATCAAACATCGAGTTGAGCAATACATGTTATGGACGAATGAGAACAAGCAAAAACACCATTCCCACCTTCTTAACACCACGGATCTTCTTGGACCTGTTTTTTCTTTCCTTCATTTGCTTCCTACTCTTTTCGATCTTGGTATCAAGGCCATTCTGCAAAATATAACCACAGATCTTAGCACACAATTAGAACCCAAGTACAATTGTTTCCTAAAGACACTTATGATGGAAGAAATGCAAACAACTTGATAATCTCATTAGTGTCCAACTGACACCAGCACACTGAACTCACAAGCAAAGAACAACGGCAGGTCCTACCATAAGTGCTGGCACTGGCTAGATCACATAGTCCTAAGATTCTCTTTTAAAAATCAAAAGGGTGGATTGAGCTAAGATATGCACTTAAACCACAACACATATGCACTTAAACCCCCCCCCCCCCCCCCCCCAAAAAAAAAAAAAAATTTCTCCCTCCTGACTTTACCCAAAAACAGAGGTCATGGTTTTGACCAAATTGAGTTTCAAATAAAAATCTCCAATCCCCACATTACATATGCACTTAAACCACAACACCCAACCCCCAAGCTGCTAGGAAAGTAGTCACTATCAATGGAGCAATGAGAAGCTTATTTTGGAAATAGAAACAATGTTGGCAGACTAAATGTACAGTAATCATCAGCTGAATTCCTATTTACTTCAGATACAAGATTTTCTTACATTCCCAGATACACCAGGATCCTGTGAAGTCAATTCTTCATCCAGTACAATTAAGTACTCAATTGATGTCTATGAAACCACCCCAACCCAAAAAGCATATACCGAAAATTAAAAGGATGAAGATTAAACTCAAACCCTAATTAAAATGTTAAAAAATAAAAATAAATATAAAAAAAGAAAGAAGTAGGCAGAGATGATACAAACAAAATTGCAGTATGATTCTCGTATCGTTTGAACTATGCGCTGCAAATAAATTTCACTGGAGAAGTACAACCAGTGATCCTAGACAACAGTCCCAGGAATTTCCGAGAGTGGTAAATCAAAACAATGGAGCATATATTCCATTGCTTTTGATAGTCGGATTTAAACTTCAACAACATAAGATACCCATCCGACAAGCCCACCATCAAATTATCAAATTATGTCGTACACCATTAATTACGGAACTCCAAAAAGGAACAATCTTTCTCAATGGCATTGGTTTACACATAAAGCTTAAACACTACCGATTTCAAAGTTCAACCGGCTCCAAGAGAAACGAATAGAAAACCCTAAATATTTCAAAGCTTAACTGCCAAGATGCAAGATAGTAGAGAGAGAGAGTCCTTACCCTGACAAGCCTATACTTGGGCTCGTACTTCTTGGCATTATCTACAGAGTCGTAGATCAAACCGAAACCAGTAGACTTGCCCCCACCAAAATGGGTTCTGAACTTGAAAACGAAGATGGAGTTAGGATCCTTCACCTCGTACATGCGTCCAAGCTTCTCCTTCAGCTCCGCCTAACAAGATATTAACACAACATAATCAAAAACAAAATCCCGCATAACTCAATGCTAGATAAGTGTGAGAACAGAGTAAGAATGAAAAATTGAAACATGAAGATACCTTCGAAACATTTGGTCTTCCAGGATGAAGAACATCAATAACCTAAAACACAAAAACAATTAATCTTTTTCCAGATCCAACGAACCGTCGCAGAAAAGATTACAAGGAATTTTCTTAGAATTATAGAAGAGGGAAGGAAATAGGATTAATAGGAAGAACTCACAAATTGCTTCCTCGCTAGAAGCCTGTTGGTCATGAATTTTCTAGTGCGAATTGTTACTGCCTTGGAATCCGCCATCTTTGGATGCAAAACCCTTGCGCGCTCTCCTGTTGCTGGAGTTGAAGCGTTTGCCGCTGCTGCTCTGAGAAGGGATGAAGGCGATGAAGCTCAAGAGCGGAAGAAGAAATAATATGTGTTCCGAAACCCTAATAAAGTAAAACCCTAAGACCACGTTTGGTTGCAAGTAAAGGAAGAAAAAGAAAAGTAAATTGTCATTTGGGGAAAAGAAAGCGTGGTTCCTGCACCATACACACGATCACTTGAATTTACCATTCAATCCTTATACTACCATATCAAAGGGTGTAAATTCATACAAAATATTGTTTAATTGGAAGCGAAATCATATATAATATATTGTTTAACAAATGGTAAGGTAATACTATCAACAAAATTAAATAAATAAATTATATCACACTGATATTATATTGAACATCGAAAATACTTTGTATATGTAAATAGAATTATTAAAAATGAAGAATTTTAGAACATTTACCTTAGTGATGTTCGACAAACCACAGTGATAGAGGTTTAAGCAAACCACATTGATAGAGGTTCGGAATTAGCTTGAGAATTCGCAGAGCATAAGAGAGTATTCAATGTCAGTACCAATGGTACTCTGTCTGGTATTCCATCCTCTATTAATAATATTTTCCCTCAATCTTAATTTTTTAATTAGGATTTCTTTAGACTCAACTAAATAGAGGAGTAGTTATTTTAAACTACATAACTGTATTGTGGCCACCTATGGTGCGAATTGTAATGGGACCCACCCACTACGATTTATAGTACCAAATAAAAGCAATACGATAATAATATAATATATTTGTGCTAATATATTTGTACCAATCGATATTCAATATGATAAGTGTAATGACATAAATTTATTTGCATCGTATAAGACCTGTCAAACACCATTTTCATATCAAATTGAAGACCTTAACCAGGTCACCAGTGCAAAATTGCTACCACCACCAGCATCCCTCTCGAGATTTAAAAAAAATATAATGAATCCGTTTTAAAACAATCAAATTATCAAATGCTTACACCAAAAAAAAAAATTTATCAAGTGGATTTTTCTTTCAGATATTTAATATATATATTACTAAAAATTTCCAATGTATAACAAAAATTGATTTATTCAATTTTTTTTTCATGAAATTAGTTAATTATTAAAAGCTATTGACCTCACTACCAAAAAAAAAAAAAAAAAGCTATTGACCCTTTTTTTTCTTTTTTGGGAAGGGGGGGTTTGGGGCAGAATTTTAGTCCACCCCATGAAGTACTCAATTTATTAGCCAGACCTCTATTTGAAAGCATATATCAATTATACTCTTTGCAGTAGGGAAATTAAGTCAAAATGATAAGAATGCCTTCAACAAAAAAAACCTTACACTTGATTCATCATTTTCCCTTTACCATTTGTAACCATTCACCTTCTTTTATTCTTGTGTCTTCTAAATAATTCTACAGGTGTAAATGAATAACCGAAATTTGCTATCAAATTCGCATCCGCATCAGTTTAGCCGTATCCGTATGATTACTAATAGTATACGGATATGGTATACCGATTTTCTACCGATTCAGTTACTTATTTTCTTTTATTTTTCTTGTTTATATACTTTTTTACTTGAGATATGAGATTGTTTTTTCTATAATTTTTACTAAAATAATTTTATCACAAAAATTGTAAAATTCTTAAATTTCAAACATAGCTTCACAAATAAAATAGTAAAGATGTCAATAGGTAGTTGAAAATTTGTATTCAATCTATATTCATGCCAATTTAAAAGATTCTACTTAAGAAAATAATTATTCAATTATCATCCAAATTTGTGAAACAATTGAGTAACTCAGATGTGATTTGCGGTAACTCAAGGGGTGGTACTGAAAAATTAATTTTATTCCTAAAGAGGGCAGCGGGTTAGGGTCATTTTGATGGTCCCACCAGACAACAAACGACTCGTTTGAAACTTAGAAGTGACTAAGAAGTCAGAACTTAGAAGCAACATTTAAAGTATTGGTATTGAATATCGTATCGATCAGGTGATTTTAAGAGACGTATCATCTTGTATTGAGTATTGTATCGCCCTGGTTAATGTATTTTAGTGTAATTAATAGAGAGACGTATTGAAATGTATTGTATCGATTTGGTCAAATATAGATATGTATCGACTAGTATTATGGGATACTTAAACTTAGAAGCATACACTTCTAAACAGATTTCTTCCTGGAATTTTTTACATGTTTTATCACCCAAACTCCCAAAAGATTTATGTTGTCACATTGAATTATCACAGGGAAGAGGGTACCCCTAATTATGGAACAGAAACATCTCAAACTTCTTGTGTAGTGTAGTATTTATAACATGCGATCTACTCTGCAACTGACATTTCTCTTTGACTGTCTTCCATCAAAATCTAGACAAGTTTCCACACCTCGAACTCAGCCTCAGAGCTCATTGTCTTCTCTTTTAGATATCTGTGGCAAAATAGAGTTCCTTCAGCAAATTCATGCCAGGTTTATCCTTTATGGGCTACATCAAAACTCCCATCTCAATTCCAAACTGGTTGATAACTATGCCACTATTGGTCATCTCGATCTCTCTCAACAAGTCTTCAGTTCCATAGAAGAACCCAATTCTCTTCTCTATAACACGTTCCTTAGAAATCTTTGGAAGTTTGGAGAATATGAAAAAACTCTTTTTCTTTACCAGGAAATGATTATGAACTCCATATACCCAGATGCATTTACTTACCCTTTTGTTGTGTTCTCCTCTTTCCATCTGCGAGATTTTGAGTGTGGGAGAAAAGTCCATGGGCATGTGATTAAATTGGGTTTTGATTCAGATATTAATGTTAGTACTGCTCTGCTAAATTTATACAGGAATTGTGGAGAAACTAGGGATGCTCAAGAATTTGATAGAACCGTTGTTAAGGATTTGAGTTACTGGAATTCTTTGATCTATGAGTCTTTTCAAAATGGAAATCCGGAGAACTGTTTTATCCTTTTTGAGAGGATGAGACTTGAAGGTCTTGAACTTGATTCAGTTACTGTAGTCAATCTTTTGAGATCAAGTGTTGATTTGAATTCTTTGGAAGCTGGAAGATTTGTTCATGCTTTAATTGTCTTGAGCAATTTAGAAGGAGATCTAACAGTTAATACTGCACTTCTAACAATGTATTCTAAATTGGCCAGTTTGGAAACTGCAAGATTACTGTTTGAGAAAATGCCAGAAAAGGATTCTGTTGTATGGAACTTAATGATCTCTGCTTATTCAAGAAATGGATGTCCAGTGGAAGCCCTGAAACTGCTTGTTCAGATGGGAAGACTAGGCATCAGAGCTGATTTGTTCACAGCACTAGCTGCTATTTCATCTATTGCGGATATGAATTCTCTTCAATGGGGTAAGCAGATCCATGCCCATGTGATTAGGAATGGTTTGGATTACCAGGTATCTGTGCATAATTCATTGATTGAGATGTACGGTAAATGTGGGAATGTGGAATCTGCACGGAAGATCTTTGATTTGTTATTGAACAAGTCTATTATTTCCTGGAGTTCAATGATCAAAGGGTATGTGAAACATGGTCAATATGATGATGCTTTGTCTTTCTTCATCAAAATGAGAATGGAAGGAATCAAGGTGGATTCAGTTACAGTAATTAACATCTTACCTGCATGTGTAAATGCAGGAGCATTAGAAACTCTACAATACCTTCATGGGTACTCCATAAAACATGGTTTAAACTTTGAAGTCTCTGTGGTTACAGCATTTCTAATCAGCTATGCTAAATGTGGATGCATAGAGATGGCACAAAAGCTTTTCAGTGAAGAGAAAGTTGACTCAAAAGATGTACTGTCATGGAACTCTATTATCAGTGCATACTCTAAGCATGGGAACTGGTCTCAATGTCTGGAATTGTACAGGCAGATGAAAGATATGAAACTAAGGCCAGATCGAGTAACCTTTCTTGGGCTGTTAACTGCTTGTGTTAATTCAGGCTCTGTGAAAGAAGGCTGGGAGTGTTTCAAAGAGATGACAGAGACTTATGGTTGTCAGCCCAATCAAGAACATTATGGTTGTATGGTGGATCTTCTTGGGCGTGCTGGGCATATCAAAGAAGCTTTAGAGCTTATAAGAACAATGCCGATTCGACCAGATGCACGGGTCTGGGGTCCATTGCTGAGTGCTTGTAAAATGCACTCTGAAACTAAAGTAGCAGAGTTTGCTGCCGAAAATATTATAGCTATGGAGCCTAAAAATGCTGCGAACTATATTTTACTCTCTAACATATATGCTGCGGCAGGAAAATGGGAGGGGGTTGCTAAGATGAGGGCTGTGCTTAGAGATAGAGGTTTGAAGAAGACTCCTGGCTGTAGCTGGCTGGAGATAAATGGAAGTGTACATGAATTTCGTGTTGCAGATCAGTCTCATCCAAAGACAATGGATATATACGGCTTATTAAGAAATATTGAACTGGAGATCAAATTTGATGGAGATATGAATTTAGACTTCGAAGCATGCACCTTACAATCAGTGTGAAAAACTTTTTTCCTTCCTTCTATTTGCTTGAGAGTAAGTTCATTTCTGATGTCATATCCAGTACTTCTACAAGCTCCTACAGCTCTTTTTTAGTTCGATCATAGAGAAACAGATATCCGAAACTCTTCAAATATTCAATCATGGAGTACATTCATTTCTGCAACTGCTACTCTCGATCACCGGTGCAACCTTTGGGGGGCCAGAGAACTGTTCAGTGTTCAAGTGTATCCAATGGTTTGTTAGGGTTGCTTTCTCGTGCAGGATCCCATCCCATTAAAAAAGAAAAACACGTGTAACATAATCAATGAAGCTCATCTTATGTAGAATATTTTATTAGTATTCTAACAATGCACACACCCAGAGAACCCCCCTAGTTCAACTCCATTCAACTACAATCTGGTCCATCCAATTAAGAAATGATAACCAACTATGCCTCAAGATATTTCATTAAATAACAACCAGTATACAATTTATCTACATAGCCACTGCTAAGTGCTGATCAGACATGAACGAGTTACAAAATGACTAGCACGGTCAGCTCCAAAATACAAAAGAAAAGGAAAAACTGGAAGTCAGCAGCAACGCTTTAGACTGCATGGATTACTGTACAAGAGCTTCACATTTGATATCTCACGTTTGAGTAGGGAATTTTGATTTCAGCCTTCAAAAGATCAGTTGAGACGTCAGTGCCTTTTGCCTTGAATGTGTTTTCTGTGGATTCAAGCGCTCGAGAAGCTTGCAGAGCCATTTCACTGTGCAGTCGCAGACAAGTCATTGCCATCTACACAAATAGTAATATCAAAAGTTCTCAGTCACCATAACAAACATCAATTGGTAGTGGTAAGTAATCACAATAAGATTTTCACCAAAAAAAAAAAATTAATCAAAATAAGATGGATCCAAATGATTGGTTGGGGATACAAAAAGATTATAAAAATCAAGTTTTAAAAGCAAGCAATTGGGAAGATATCATTGATTTTACCACTCAGCCCTACTGAAATAAAAATCCCCTTCAGGAAGATCTCTCTATGTACTCCCCCACTGGCCCTTGAGCTGGTGCATGAACTACAAGACCAGACAGATCTCTTGTACATATAAGAATAAGTGTAGGCATGCTGCCAGAATGCCATCTATTCCCCCCTTCCCCCCCCCCAACCCCCCCCCCCCCAAAAAAAAAAAAAAATAAATAAATAAATAAATAAAACCTACAAATTGGAAGGGGAAAACCAAAAAAAAGGCTGCCAGCAATTCATCCAAAAACCAAAAAAAAGGCTGCCTTCATAACTATAATCATTTACATACAGGGAACTCTTGTGATCAGATTGGTGAATTAAGAAGTGTAACCTTCTTTTAGTGTCCTGTTGTCTGAATCAATAAATGCAGTTCCTGTGAAACAATTTGATTTGTGATAACTGAAGAAAAAGCTAACTGACGTAGACCAAACTTTCCCTTTCCTAGTTTGTAATTTCAATTGTACCTCCAACAATAGAGCTTTGGTTATACTTACCATTGAGCATTCATTATCTGTATCTGATTCAACAATATGCAGAGCCCACGTGCGTATCCATTCAAGTCCTTTAGATAATTCAGCATTGCCTTCAATCAAAGCAGATGCTACAAAAGAGGGATGAAGCGCCACCAAGACGCATGAAGCTGCAAACAGCACTGATCTTCTGACATAGGCTTCCACATGATGCGAAACCTCCCTGGATGGAACAGAAAAAACATCAAATAATCCGAAATATATGACACAAGGTTCCAGATTTAGTTATTAGGCATGGGACTCTTCTACCAATGGCAACTTAGTAATGTGGTGTAGGTTCATAAAGCAGTGATTTCCAGCAACTCAATGGATCCAACCCAGAAAATCTGCAAGCCAAAAACAGCTTCCTCAAAAGATTATAGTTGTCCTCCTTGTGGCTATGTATTAACCAATCAAGTTAGTGTTCTTCCTTTTTAGGTGTCATGATTGAGTGTTGGGTACAATATCCCAAAGATGGTACACAGGAGTGAAGGATCCCCTTACATCATGCCCACACCACATATACCAGAATGCCATTTGTTGCCATTGCTACTGAAACTCCCCCCTAATATTAAATTGGTTGATATTAAACCGTACCTAGAGCTTAACATATCAAGAAGGGCAGGAGCTAAAGCCATCGCCTCAGGATGCATGGCTACACATCTCATACAAACACCGAGCATATGGATAAGTTTCCCAAGAACAACGAAGTCCCCACCAAGCAAGTCAACACCATGCCTCTTCTTATCATACCCCTGCATAGCTGGAAGCATAAATGCAGCTGCATATAGAGGGAACTCATTTTTTGAATATTCCAATGGGTTTTGCTGCATCCTTTCAGATTGGAGGCTCCATCTACGTGACTTGCCAATTTTTTTCTGACTAGGTTTCAGTGGAAGATTCCTCTCATAGCGATATGACCAGTTCAAAGAAGTTTCTGTTTCGGAGGCCTCTTTCCAAGGGCCTGCTCCTACCGGCCCCTTGCTTGGAGGTAAGAACCATGGCTTCTCTGAAGTAGATATTAAGTTCCCTTGCTGATGCCTTGGTCTATTGGTTATAGCATGAGCAAGCTCTTCTGCTGCATCACTCATGACATCAAGTATCAGAATGCGTTGACTGATATCCACATTAGGTGAATACAATAATTTATTTACAGCAGCAACAGATTCAAATGGACGTGTAACAAGCAACGCAACCAGTGCTCGTTGCCTCTTTTCTTCTGCTGAATCTTCCTCTCCTTCAACGGTGAGATCAGAACAACGGACCTGCACTAGTGTTCTCACAAGATCATCAGAGACATGCTGAAGTTCATCAGGTGATGCTCTTACAAGCTTCTCAGCAACATCAAGCGCCCTTTCCACCTAAAATAACAGAATTAGTTAATAACAAATTTTTATTTTTTCAGCACAATTCCAAACAAAACGAGTCTAACATTTTCCATTAGAATAGTCCATTAGTTAGTGATGATAAAGTGATACTACTGTGCATTTAGTTCACTAGATGGACATGCTTACCCTGTTGTGGTTCTTTTAAGACCACCCACAGAATAGTCGCCTAGAAGAAGCCAACGTCAACCAAATAGGATCAAAAAACTACATGTCCTTATCCCAACTAAATGGGATAAGCTAAATGGGTCCTTGCTCTCTAATCAGCTCTTCAAGGTCATACTTGATGAATCAACTAAATGGGAAGAAATTTGTCTGGAAAGGGTAGGGTAAGTGTTTAACATATTGCTTTTATCATAAAGGGCTTCAATTTTCCCCTTTTTTTGCACTTAACCATCATATGACAATCCCATTAGATTAGTTTCCCACATTTCTAGGGATGCTGCAAGTGTAGGTTTTAAATTATCTATCTTCCCAAGACAATGATATTTATCATCATTCAACCTTCTTTACCATCTATTCACCAGAGAGTATATTAGATTTACACTTACACTGTCTGGATCATCAGGTTTGCGTAATGCTCCAACTAGATCAACCAGCTGGGATAATTTCATTTTCAAGTCTCCATCATCATCAGACAGGTCATATGGTTGCAATGATGAGTCACTTAAGCATTCAGAATTCTCACTGTCATTATCATCATCATCATCTTTGTCTTCATCAGAGTATTCATCATATAGTGTCGCTGGGTCAACAATCTCATCTGGATCAACCAACTTTAATTCAGATTTCTTGTGCCTATCCTTCACACTGTTATTTTTCCGACCATCAGCAGCACTGCTGACTCCCCTTTTCAGCTCAGAGACACGACTTGTCACTTCGTTATTAGCCTTTCCTATGCAATCTGAACTAGCTGGAACTCGTTTTGGTGGTTTATTGAACCCAAATTCCCAGTCGATAGTCCCCTCACTACAACTGTCATCAAGGTAAAGAGGATTTTTCGGGTCTACTACTTTAGAGAACACTAAAGCTACACAACTAGCCATTCTCCGTACTAAAGTGATGGGGCTCTCCAGTCTACCTACAAGAAGTTAAAGTGATGGTCAGATATAAGAATGCAACATAATCTCTCAACGGCAAAGGTACTAAAACAAACAGGGAAGTCAAGAAATCTACAGCTAACTCCCTGAAGGATTAAGGGCATCACATCCTTGGCTGTTTCTAGTTCTTCTTTTGACATCTGCTCCAAGGAGAGGCCGACAGCCGCAGTAACATCTGAAACTTCAGTTAAGAAGCTGCAAAATGTGGATAATAAAATTTCCAAAGAACAAATAATGCACCTAACTAAGTCTAGTTATTTTCACCTATTTATGGGTGAGGGGTGGGGGAAGGGAAGAGATTCCGAAATTCCAAGTCCCATTTTCCTTTGATGGATCAATTTACAGAAATATATTAAAGAGAAAGAATTCAACTCAACATGCTTATCTCCTACTGCTTATAGGTGGCATACTTCAGAAAAGAAACTACAAGTGGTACTCCTGGAAACAAAGAGTACATTATTCTAAGTAAATTACATATCAAATTGATGCTAGATATCAGACTTTTCATGAAATTGAAATATTGTGCAATTTATATATTACTGAACGAAAAAAAGTTGGCAATACAAAGAAGGATACATGTTTGTTGCTCCATTGCAGCAGATTGTACAAATTGACGTTTAGACCAAACCCCAATCAGACGCTGCACTATGTCTATGAGGCTTTGAGTATTTTGACCTTTCGTCAATGAATCAGAACTTGGTGGGCAATCAAGTACAGCAAATTGAAGAATCCACCTCAGGCAACAGAGAGGAAATACTTTCCAAAATAAAAATTTGTCAACAAAAATAGCTCTGAAAAAGAGAAATCGTCACAAATCAACATGATGACGCTGTAAATAAAACCAAGAAAATGTAGGTAAATATTGCTTTCACATAAAAATGGGATTATTCATAGACAACAGCATTAAATAGGATGCATCAGCAACTTTATATTCTACAAAGCAACCACAAAACAAAGATGTCGAACATGTAAATGCCGATCACAAGACTCCAACAAGAGAATATCTTTCAAGGTACCAAGACAACATGATAGTTACAGCTAGGAAGGACATGCATCATTGATCACGTGATAGAAGTTTGTGCCATTCCGCTAACAAATGTTTTACAATGAAAAGGAACAGCTGGTGCATGAATTGGAATTACAGTTATAATGCAACACCTGCTACAATCATAAAATAGATCTTAATCTCCAAGATGTAGAAATAGAAGACTGTAGGCTCCCTTCTTCATAGAAAGCATGAGATTGTCACGGATACAACATATTAAAAAACGAATTAGCCAAATTTGCCTGATGTAATGGCAATCAAGAAAGCTGCATAAGTAAATATATTCCCTACAGAAAAGTGGGCTAAGCCAACAAATCTTGCTTGCACAATGGAAAGAGCCACTGGTTATCTCTCCATCAAATCAAATTAGCCAAAGGTGTGCGTTCATGAGCCCGTGCTAAAGTTTCAATCAATTCCTTGCCAATATCCACGCCAGGATATTAAGAACATAAATCCAGTAGCCAAATAAGATGTCCAAATAGGGAATCCATGCCCAGACCAACAAACTATATATACCAAAAGGGTTATATCCATTGATAAGTTGCAAGAGGAAAGATGGTGATTAGGAAATGCAAGACTTTTAATGGAATGTAAGTTGCATCCTCAGTTGGGTTAATAGATGTACCCGAATCTTCGTTTTCCATAAATTGTATTTGTTATCTTATCCTGAAGGGGAAACGCTAAAGTTTTTTGGAGTCTAGATTATAGTGAAACTCTCCATGGTATTTGAACTTTTATTTAAAAATAATGTATTGAGCACCACTCCATATAGCCTGCTACAGAGAAAAATGAGAAAAGGGAAGAATGGAGAACCGTGTCAATACATCTCTAACAAAGCTCCACGACCAATTAAGAGCTGTTTAGGACATTAGATTCAAACACAGCTTTACATAGGCAAACAACCAGACTTGGATTAGAATTTTTAGATTCTGTCACAACTTTGAAAAATAGAAAACTAGAGTGGTAGGCATGTAAAGCAGAATATACTCAACAATCCCAATTACACTAGGAAATTGAAATCAGAATTACACAAGAAAAGAAGAGACATAACTCCAGAACCCACATATTTGGCCTTTGGGACTTCTTCACTTAGGCTTCTCATAAGGTCTGACTTATCTTACTTTCCCTATTTGGACCGACTATTAGAGTGTAGGAAATTAAGAGGTTCTAAACATTGTTCATATTGCAAATGCCAAGGATAGTCGACTTCATTGAATTTCTAGTTAAATGCTTTTCTTTTTTCTTTTGGGCTAAAAGTGTCTAAGTTGCATGCTAGCTGGAATTTCTGGGAATGTAAGTTTACGAAGATTGTGACCTATGCACTGAGACAATTGAACCCATCAATCTAAGTGGCGTAATTAGCTCTACTGCATCAGACTTAATCAGTAAGAAAATAGCTGGTAAAATAAGTTATAGCTTCTATGCCACACATTTAATAGTATGATATAGATATTCCAGAAGTAAAATGTTCATAACTCACTAGAAAAGTTAAATGATCAATGAAACTAGATCATGCAACAAGAAACACTTGGAAAGAACTGCCTGTGTGGTTCACCCAGACACCCACTCACTTCAGAGAAAAGAGTAAACAACTGAGGAAGCAATATGAAAATTCCATCTCTCTAAACTACACATTTGATACCTACTCCCCTTAAACTTTCTTCTAACCTTGTTTGTGTTTCATAAACATTATCAATTGATGTTTGTGATTAGCTACGCAACAATTTAAATGAAAATTTGATAAAGCAAGAGGAAAGATAGTGATTAGGAAATGCAACACTTTTAATGAAAAACGGATGCAGCAATGCAGAAGAGGTAAGATATTGACATGGAAACCAAGGCACAATTTGTTTCACACACACATACGAAAAATAGATGGGCACAACCTCATTGAAGCTTGACTTCTACAAGTTCGATGAAACAATATCCATAAGGTCCAGTAAGCTTCAATATCAGTAATATGTTCATATGCGAGCTGACGCAATAACTGTTCGGACAATCTTTCCACAGCATGCAAGTCCTTTATTGTCCCCATTATCATAAACCAGAACTGGAAGTTAGTTTTTGATCTGAACAGATTGTGGTCTATAAAATTAGCATCTGATGATATGCAACCTCGAATAAGTCCGAGAATACGAGGGATCACTTCTGCTAGCAAAATATCTGCAAATACGTGTTTTCTTTTTAGTGAATTTAGAAACCATAAGACAAATAGTAGAAAGAAAGTAAAAACAATGGAATGCCAAGTCTAGTTATGCATATCCGATGTTGAACAGTTTCATCTAATATTAAACTAGTCCAAGAGATGTGTAATTAATAATAATCAGCTCAGCATATCAATCTTCTTTGTATATTGTTGTCCTTTATTGGAGGACTAAGATGACCTGCCATGTGGTGCAAGCCTGCAATCTATCATAAATAGTAATTTTGCTCAGCAATGAAGTTCTCTAGTTTGTTTGAAAAGCACTCAGATCAACTTCTAGTTGCTGAAAGATCTCTTAAACTCTTTCCATAGAGTCAGGTGCTGTGGGCAGCAAGAGCCTGCCATGTTCATCAATTCTCTGATACCACTTGATATCTGAGATTTATGAGAGATCAACCAGAAGCCAATAGCAAAGATCTTCAATAAATAAGCAAGTGCATATGTGCCAAAACAAGGTGAAAGTTAGGGTTGTTTGGGGTTTCATTAAGGAGCTTGAATGGTGAAGTCGAAAAGTTAACCCAAATTTCAGTTCGTCTTTGGGTTTAAAAAAATTGAATTGAAGAAATCCAGGGTAGGTTTGTAAGTCGGGGATGGGGTTAGGATGGAATTTCAAACTTATGAAACTAATCCCAACTGAAATGCACTCAGTGTGTGCCCCCATTAACCATCCCCTTCATTTCCCAGACCCCCCCCCCCCCCCCCCCCCCCCAAAAAAAAAATAAATAAATAAAAAGAGAGCAAGAAAGGGAAATTTCATTAAAGCATATAACCCCAAGTCAACTTCTTTTTTTGTTCTCCCCATCAAATAACTTTGAAGTATAAGTAGCATAAAAACTTTCATCCTCAAGGACTGGAAAAAATCAAATCCCGCAGCCTGGCCAAGCCAAAATAAGTTTTTGGAAAACAAAGGCTAGAAACAAGTTCTAAAGAAACAATTGTGATTTTTCAGCATCTATTGCTCTGACATGATGAAAGATTAATATAACAAAATCTCTGTTCAGTTCTAAGCTTAATGGATTAAAAACAATTGTGTACTAGCACAACTTTTTTTGAAGAATTAGTAATGAATCTTAATTACATAACTACAACTATCAATATTATTAATTATTTGACAACATCAACCCAAGTAAATGATTAAAAAAGTTAAAATATGAAGAGTGAAAAAGCCTTGTTTGACAGATTAGTTTGGGAGCTTTAACACTCTAAAGAATGCCATACACTTTAAAGAAATAGACAATACACATCTAGAAAAAATCATCTCTATCACCTAAGCAAACCAAGTGACACTAGTTCTCAAGGCACCTGGATGCCAAGGGGATGGGTCACCTAGGCTTTACTAACAACAATTTGGCAGGAAAAACAAAAAACTTGTCATGGAGAAAAGAAATTGCATACTCTGAAAGGCACTTCAAAGGGTTCAGTTCATTTAACATCACCTGCAAATCCCCGTCGACAGATACGAGAAAATGTTTCCCCTATAAATAAGAAGACCCCATCAAAAGCACATTGATCCAGTGCCACTCCATTGTTACATAATATAACCGACCTTTCTTCTGCTCCCGTAAGAAGCTGAATAATGACTTGCTTAAAGAACCGACTATGATAACCGTCAAGAATGGACATTGATGAATAGAAGGAACAAAAAGACAAAAGAAAGAATGAAAAGTAACTAGTCCTTAGAAAGAACTAAATAGCCAGGAAGACAAAGAATTGGATATTCAACATTCATAAGTCCTATGCTTTATCAAGGATAAATTCATTAAGCAGCCTGGCAAATAAAATGTGATTCAATTTTCAATTATGTATCAAGCTTCTAGCCTCACTAAATTATTCAAATAAAAATCTTCTAATAAAACATTTGTGGATACTTGGAAGAGAGTGCAGCTGGGGCTCCCAATCGAGCCTTGTCAGGAATAGATGCAACCAGCTGTGCAAGCCTAGAAGCGTAGACTGAAATGTCTGGTTTGAGTAGCTTATTAGTAGATATTTCTGATGAGCAAGAACCATCAAACTCTCTAGCCATCTGCAGCACGCCATTGTTGTCGAGCAAACATAGCACCAGAATTCTATTATAGGAGGAAATTTATTAAAAAAAAAAAACAAAAAAAAAATCAACTGTTGGCCATTACAATTAGGCAAAGCAATATGTCAAGAACCAAGAGAGTACATTATATCTCAACCTTTAAGTAATATTTATTCTGTTTCCAACCGCACTTAATGTTATGTTTTACCTATTCCTTTTCAATTCTTTTGGGAGAAGGGGCAGCACGAGGTGGGAGTGCTTGGATACAATTTGATGCAAGACAACCCCCTCAATAATACAAAAAGAAAGAGGTAACAAATTCTCAGAAGTTCAATGATATGTTTACAAAGCTAAGGCATACAGTCACTTTCATATTCATAGAAGGGCCATATTATTTACTAAAGTACTAAAGTTCCATTATGTACCCCTCCCCAGATGTCATACATATGCCAAACTAATATGATCTTCTCAAAAAACAGAATGAAATCTCAAAGAATAAGTAAAATACAGATGATGCATGTACAACAAAAATGTAGACAATACTAAAAGGTAGCCAGATACCTTTCCACATTTGAGCAGACAGCGTTCAGATCATTATCTTTTTTACTTCCACTCTTTAGAAGAGCAGGAATTATAGCCTCAACAACCTCAGAAGGAGGCCCTTTAATAAAGAATGAATCGTACACATGCGCCCGAGCAGAAAAAGGGAAACAAGCTAACCAATCCAAAGCAATATCTGCATGCACAAAAAACATAGGGCATGACCAACCACAGACATATAAAAAATGACAGCGAAAAAATTATTATTTCTCCAACCAGGCTCCAGATATCAACTAGATCATTTAAATCATGTTTAACCATCGGCTCTCAAACCTGAGGCCATAAAAGTCGGGCGGGGGGGTGTCCACAAAAATTGTTCTATTGAACCTAATTTCCATCTCCTATTTTCAATAAATACAAGCCAAACACATAAAAAAAGAAGGTGATATAGATGACAATGTTTTCACAAAGGATCAAACTAGATGAAATGGAGAGATGTGTTTGATCGATGCATTCCTTTAAAACCTAAAAGGAAACTTTATAGGACAGTCATATAAGTAGCTATGATGTATGGTGCAAAATGTTGGTAGTTAAGAAGCATCACATACACAAACTCTGTGTAGAGGAAATGAAGAAGCCGAGATGGATGAGTGGAAAAATAGGAAAGATAAAGTAAGGAATGATTGCATTATCGCAGGTTTTGGATAGCTCCAATACATGTTACAAGAAAGTTGCTAGAGGTGGCATGGCCATGTCAAAAGGAGGCCTTTGAATTCTCCAATACAGAGAAAGTGGATTCACTCCCTACTTCCCTATTACTGAAGGAACCAAACGAGCTCAGCACTGACGTAAGGTAACCTTAGGAGAAGTTCTGGAAAAAGATATGCATGGCTTAGGCATGTGTTTAATACGAACTTGAATAGAACTAATTGGAGGACAAGTATCCATGTAGCCAAATCACATTTAGTTTGATATTGATACAACAAAACAAAATTATTTGGTAGAAACTGGACAGAAGTTTATGTAACAAGGAAACTTCAGTTTATGACACCAGATTTCCTTGTCCCAAAGGGATCATACACTTATGATTTCTACCCAAAGTAAGGGGGGGGGTGATAAGCACTATTGAAAAGATAATGTTCACAATAGATGCCACAGTAGACGTGCATTTGTGTGTTTGTTTTGAATCCATGTGCATGTATTTGCGTCCTTGTGTTTTGTTTTGAAAAGATAGTGTTCACAACAGATGCCACAGTATATGTGCATCTGAGTCCATGTACATGTATTTGCATCCTCGTTTTCTGAGGGAAAATTTATTTTACCGACCAATACATAACAGTGAATTCACATGAATAACAAAACCGAAAAGGACGTAGTTATCATACCATATATTAAAACCCTAGCCAGAGTGGGAAATGCTGCTCCATGGTAGAAAACATTCCACCATTCATCCCTCTCAGTAGGAGAAGGAATCTTGCCACTGAGTAACTGAAATATCAAAAATAGGTATTAGAGTGCAAGTCTAAAAGAAGCAGCACGGTGAACCATTTCTACAATACTAAATGAACCAATTCGATCGTTTATATAATCAAAGTAGTTTCTCCTATATAGCGAATATAGCGACAATGGAAAAAAAATTGAATTGGAACCAATACAAAAACAAGCAAACAGTAACTTAAACAAACCTGATTCCTGAAGCGGCTATCAACACACCCTGAAATTTGAACAACATTTGATTAAATTACAATATTGGAGCTGATTTTATAGTAAAAATAACTACACAGGAGATGAAAATTTCGATTTTCTTAGAATGGAACGAGAACTTAGTCATATATTGAGATTCAAAATGAAGAATTAGTTACAGAAGACACAAAATAGTCCAAAATCAGGACTAACCTGAAAGACGAGATGAATCAACAGGGAAAAGCTGAAGTGCAATGGAGTGTAGCGAACATATAACTTGGTCAACATGTTTTGCTTCTCTAATGGTAGATACAACCTCTCCAACCTTGTCAAGAATCTCCGATTCAAGCTCTTTCTTTTTTCTCGTAGACTCTTCCATCACTGCTAAGAATTCAGGATTCGAGTTATCTTCTCTTCTCTCTGTCCCTTGGAGCTCCACACCAGGAAAAACGGAAACGCAACGAACCCCGACAATTGGTAGTTCCCAGTTCCCACACTGCCAGCGAAGGGCTACACTTACACGCCCAGAGGGTTGTCACTTGTTAATCGACCGAGTTGGGCTGGGTTTTACAAACCCGGGCAACCCTAATTCTTTCAACTCAGCCCAACCTAGCCCAGCCCAAATCTGGTTGACCTGAATGAGGTAGTCCAAGGTTGTGTTTCAGGTGGAGAAGTTAAAGCCCAGATCTTATTCAAAGCACAGAGCTGATAAGAGCCTCCTTGGGTTGGATGGGTATGAGTTGGGATCTTCTACGTGCAAGGTTTGAGGATTTTGAACTTGTCACACCCCTCGACCACACATTTAGAAGGGCCCACCTTTGGGAGCTAACAAAGTGGGTGAAAGATGGACTCCTGCCTGTATATGTGATGGAGAAGTGTGAGGGGAGCACAATCTTCTACCTGGCTTGGGTAGAGGATCTCAACTCTAGATTGACACCCTTACCCATGATGATCGTGGAGATGGATTATCATAAGGCCCTTGTCAATTGTGTACATGTATGACAAATTGGTCATTACTATTCCGTAGCTTAACAAACTATTTAAGAGTGAGATCATTCATTTAAAACATATCATCTGTATGAAAATTCAATTTTAGGGTGTCATTGCTTTTCAAATACAAAGCGAGGTGTCAATGTTTAAATGTCTTTGTCATTGGTGATGGAGCAACTCTTTTAAAAGATCCTTCAAACTATTTTCTCTCTCGGGTGAACTATGGGTCTTAATGATGGTCTAGCCATCCAAAGTAGTTAGAGATTTCCCTCCGCCCTTCTTCTTCAGTTGTCATCAACTTGATCACTAGGATTGGGGCTTATAGGCCCAAGGGAGGGAAATGGTGTGGAGGAACAGAGATTTGAACTTGAAATCTCTTTGATCTCTCTCATTACTTCTACATGAAAGGTTGTGATCACCATTCTGCCAAAAAAACATTTACTAGTTCAAGTTAATTTTATAGAAAGAGCTTATTATAATATAAAGAGGAGACAGGATAATATAAATACTCCAAGCAGATCCGAATCCTTGACCTTTTACTAAGAGGCGTTGTCTTTTGCCACCTAAAACCAACTCCTAGTGTAAACTAATTGAAGTTCTAAAACTTGTTGACTTGATTCTATTTAATTAAGCAAGAAAAACAATGGCTCATTATGCTTCACTTTTTGGCATGATCAGCATGCCTTATTGGCATTACCATATGTCACAATGTGATATCATCTCTTGTAGTCATCCGAAGAAAACAACCTTTTATTTTAATTTGGTTTTATCCAATTTTCCTACAACTAGGAAAAATTTTCTTTCTTCCTATTATCCAAGTTATGGGAAGGAATTTCAAAAAAAAAAAAATTATGGGAAGGAAAGTGCCACGTTTTGTATTTTGTATAACATTTTGCAACATTTATCACAAAAAAAATCGAAAAGATAGATGGGTGAATAATTTGGTAATTTGATTTACTAAGTTCTAAAACTTCTCAAAATTACAAAATCTAACCCTTAATTGAATTAAAATTTACAAAAAGAGTGTCTTTCACATTATTGGGTAAGAAAAATGAGACTCAGCTAAAGAATCCTAGCCTTGTTCTTTGGTTTCCTCATCTTTGGTAGATAGATCTATCTTCTAGTTCTTGTGCATTATTTCATCGCTTAAGAGCGAAAAACCTAACTTTACGGTAAAGTCAACAAAATATGGTCCAATTCACCTGATTGCTTCATAGTGTATATTTTATATATGAAATAATTATGAGTATATCATTGTAAGAATTATTTTCCTATCAACCTTCAACACGTGTTCGAACTTGCAATTTTAAGTCAAATTGCTGATATCACTTAATGGATTGTTAATCATTTTACAAGGTCAAAGATGTTGTTCAGACCAAAAACTTTGTAAATAAAGTTCTTGTTCACACATAATATTTTATTTATTCAAAAAATTTAGGAGAGAATCAACTCGACTAAAAGGTTGAGGAACGCCAACTCAACTAGCGTCATCTCTAGTATACTTTGGGACTTTAGCTAGGTTACCAACTGCCTAATACCTTATCCCTAAACTCTAAAATTTAAAACCCTAAATTCTTAATCTTCTTCTTTACAAAGGCACATGAAGGAGTTTAAAAGACCTTACAGAAGGTGAAATTGGATTTTGAGAAATTTGGGCATTTTTAAAGGTCCTAGATGTGATAATGGATAATAGTGATTTTGGGGCTAAAGAGATCAAATAGTGGTCTCCAAGGAAAAAGAAAAGAATGAAAGGATTTCTCTTCAACTATAATGAGAACTCAAGCAATCAAGGAATGTCAATTATTTTTATGTCAATATATTTTATAGTTTATAATATAGGAACCTTTCAATAAATTGAGTAACTGACATAAAATACTAGAAATTAAATATTTTTAAAAAATTTAATGGTTTGGTAAATCACTATTATTAGTGAACTTAATGTTTGGATTCAAAGCTCCAATATGAGATGAAGAGGACAATCAAGTACAAGTTACAAGATTCATGTTGGGAACATTCTCCATGGGGTCAACTGTCAAGGGTGAAGCGTATATATACGATAGTGACCGGTTAGAAGATCCGTATTTAGAAATGGGAACATTCTCCTTGGGGTCAAAGGCAAGGCATATATATATAATAGTTACCAATTAGAGGATCTATACTTAGAGATGGGAACAACGTATAAATAAAATAGATACCCCTTCATATAAAATAAAACCACCCATTTCCCCCAAAAAAAAAACTTTAAGAGCAAATTACATATTCATCGATCCCCTAGGTTCATATATTGTAACATTTACATCCCTTGAAAAAAATTTCAATTATATTTACGTCTCTTATTCATATACCAACCGGCCCCCTATATTCGGAATAATGGATTAATTGATGACTTAGCATCAACTGTCTTTTTCAAATTTAAAATTAAGTGTTTTTAAACTTATTCAAGTAATCCATCTAATTATAATGATATTACTATTGCATATTCAAGCCAAATCCAATCCGTCTACATCTCTACAAGTAATGATCCGCACTGACGGAGTTTTCCCAAAGCTGGTGCCGCCCTTTTGATTTTTTGCAGTTTTTCTAACGAGATCTTTCTAACCCTCTTTCCATTATGAAATACCAACACATAAAAATCCTGACTCTGCCCTGGATGATCCAACAATCCAAACCAGTAAAAAATTTCAAACCCATTTCTTGGAATGTAAACCAATTAAAGCAGCAATCAACAGTAACACCTCATGCTTCACTTTGGAAATCAGCATGAGAATATGTCATATACTCAAAAACACATCTACCTACCTACTTACCAACCTCCTTGTAAACCTCACTCATCCATTTTTATGTCATTCTAAAGATCACAAGGCATGTCACATGAGCAAAGATGCTAAATATATGAATGTTTACACATTTGTCATCACCAATATGAAGAGATTATAAAGCTAGCTAGAGAGAGTGCTTCTATTTTCATTCCTTTTGTCTCTCAACCACAGTACTTGAGATTCAAAACTGAGTTTTGTCAAATAGATATCCAATATGGCTTCCACAAAGGTATTACTAACTGATCTATCATGTGGGATCAGTCAAATCCCTATGAACTATGTTCGACCGATTTCTGATCGTCCGAATCTCCTCGATATTCAATCATCGGAACAATCGATTCCTATGATTGATCTTGAAGGTATCAATGGTCCTAATCGCTCTAACATTGTTAAAGAGATTGGCCAAGCATGTCAATATGAAGGTTTCTTTCAGGTATGATATATGTGAATTTTCATGTTTTTCTCTATATGAGCAGCCTCTCTCTTTTATAGTCTCTAAGTAAAAGATAATGGTAATTGTAGGTGAAGAACCATGGGATACCAGAGAAGATGATTGAAAACATGTTGAGAGTATCAAAAGAGTTCTTCCAATTGCCTGAAGAAGAGAGGTTGAAAATCTACTCCACTGATACTTCCAAGTCTGTAAGACTCTCAACAAGTTTCAATGTGAAGACAGAAAAAATTGCAAATTGGAGAGACTTCTTGAGGCTTCATTGTTACCCTCTTGAGGATCATGTGCATGAGTGGCCATCTAATCCTCCCTCTTTTAGGTAATATTCCATTTTTGTCATAATATTTTATTTTATTTTGTAATATTTTTAGTCAAGTTCGTAAGGAATTAGCCTTGGCACAATGGTTAGTGGACCACATTTATAGCCTAAGGTCAAGGCATCGAAACAATCACTTAAAAATTTTTGTTGGGGGTTAAGACTGCATAAGAAAACCCCACCCCAAAAAAAAAAAAGACTCTACTTGTACATACGCCTTCAACATCAGATTTACCCTTTATTCGTAACAAGTCATCCCTTGAGCTCTGTTTTTCCATTTTGTTATGTGTCTAATGAGATCCTACTTTGGTATGTACAGAACACTAGATTGGACTAGTCCAACATAAAATAGGTTAAAAAGTGTAATATAAATATATTTTTATTTTATAAATTGGTTTAATTAGTTGGATTTTTCATTCAACAGGGAAGATGTGGCTCAATATAGCTCAAATGTGAGAAGCCTTGCATTAAGATTGCTAGAGGCAATTTCAGAGAGCTTGGGGTTACAAAGTGATTACTTGGACAAGGCTTTACATAAACATTCACAACACATGGCCATCAATTACTATCCACCATGTCCCCAACCGGAGCTTACTTATGGGTTACCCGTCCATACCGACCCGAATGTGATCACAATTCTCCTGCAAGACGATATCCCTGGTTTGCAAGTACTAAGAAACGGCAAGTGGGTTCCGATCAACCCGGCTCCGAACACCTTTATCGTCAACATTGGTGATCAAATTCAAGTGAGACAAACACAAAAATATTCTAACTTTCAATATTTCCTTTGACCGGATTTTGCTAGGTTGGCGCGTCTGACGTGGTGATGCTTGTGGAGCTCATCATTGAATGGATGTCTTGTAGGCTCGATTAAATCTCGGCCGCACAAAAGAATGACCGCAAATGCTCGTTTGTGCTGCTAAGATTTAATGAAATCCACGTGACATGTATTCAATATTAGTACCACAAGGTTTACCGTGTTAGACGCACCAGCCTACAAAGTCTTATTTGACCATGACATAACTTTAAAGTTATCTATTTTTCATGTTTAGGTGCTCAGTAATGGAAGGTACAAAAGTGTACTCCATAGGGCTGTGGTGAACTGCAATAGTGATAGAATCTCTATTCCAACTTTCTATAGCTCATCACTTGATGCTCTAATCAAACCAGCAGAAGAACTAGTTGACAAAGAACACCCTGCTCTCTATAGAAGCTATACTTATGGCGAGTACTACACCAAGTTTTGGAATCGGGGACTAACCACCGGGTCATGCTTGGATATGTTTACAACTACTATTTAGGTCTTCGATAATCCAGGATGCTTGTGCAGAAGTCTTTGGCATTGGGTTTGTCTTTTTTAACTTATGTAGATAATTGGTTACGGGAAAATGTTTCCAATGTATCTTATGTTCCTCCACCCCCTCTTTGTATATTTGTTTCGTTCTGGTTTTGTAAGCCCTATGTGGACAAGGTCATTTTCCAAACTACCTCCATTGGTGTGGCATTCAAAGACACCCCCATGGTAGCACGGGGTATTGGGCATGTGATTTCATCAATTCAAAGACGTTGGGTGAAATTAATTTTTGCATGGTTCATTTGCATCATTTTGTCCACAACTTTATCTTACCATCTTTCAAACGGTACAAGTATGTCATACCAATGTATATTTATTTGATAAGATATAGTCTGATATAAACGGCATGGTTTCAGTTGTGTCTTTCTCAAAAGGATGCTCCTTATGAGTTACTATGAGTCTAGGGATGTCAATTTGCAATCTGAACTGCTAAAAATGAGCCGAATTGTTCCGCTATAACATGAATCAACTAAACCGAATCTTAATGGGCTATGTTTGGACTGAGAGAGCAAAGCCCAAACCGTTGGCCTGGTTTGGGCCAGCCCATGTGCTTAGTTTTGTGGAGGTTTTAGTGGACTACTTCCATTATGCTCATTAACCTTTATTTTTTAGAGAGATCTTAGTTTTCTACCTAGGTATAGTTTTAGAGATACAATTTCTATTCAATAGCATCCAAAACATTCATAGGTTCAATTTTTTGGCTTCACTTCTCTAATGTATCTCAGAGTTTAGATTTCATATCTGAGATTTCAAATCTATAAACTTCAAATCTTGGGTACATTTTGCTAATCAAATGCTCTGGTTGTGGATGAATTCCTATTCCCAAAATCTATTGCAAATGGGCAAAATGGTTTGATAATAGGTTGATAATTGTCTTAAAATCACCTCAACCCAAATCCAAATTGTTAGCCACCTTGAACCGAAACCATTAAGCCGAAGTCAAAATTGCCCCAAACTGAAATCTCTAGATCATGTGACCAACCCCCTAATATATTTCGAGTTGAATTTACCCTCTTCATAAAAATACATTTTGCTTCAAATGCTCTCTATTTCCTATTCAAAATCTATTGCAAATGGGCAAAATGGTTTGATAAAGGCTGATAATTGTCTTATAATCTCCTGAACCCAAACCAATTGTTAGTCCACCTTGACTCAAACCATTAAGCCGAAGTCACAAATTGCCCCTGTGAACTGTTGAGCCCCTGACAAATAGGTGATCCCTCTCGATGGATGAGGTGCTCCACTACACAATAGGAGTGAGGCTTATATAATTCCTTGAACCGAAACCAGTATGTCCATTACTCAAAAGCGCCATACTCAAATTGTGTAACAATAGGTGCTCCTATAATGGAGAGGTGATCCATCGCCAATTACTACAGCCCCACACCAATTGTGTTTCGAAAGCCCATACTAAAAATAGTATATGCTCCTATAATGGAGAGGTGATCCATCGCCAGTTACTACAGCCCCACACGTCTATAAGGTCTACACAGATTTCGTCTTCATGAAATTCCAAGACACTGATGCCTTTTAAGCGTTCGATGTTATTCCTCAATGAAGTGCGCCAGACATCCCATGGTCATGGTCGTCCATAAATTTAGGCGCAAATTTTGGCTGCCAACAACCACCGTGAACCTTTCCATTTCTCCTCCTTTCTCCAACCAAAAATATGCGTTCTTCTTCAAATTTTGTCCTCCTTATTGGGTGCTCGAAGTTCAGGCCAGAAATCAACGAAACCCGACTTTAAATTCTCATAAGATTCCTCCTCCTGCTAGCTTCTCCTCCTCGTTCTCTGCCCTTGTCGTGAGTTTCAGTTTTGTTTCTTGAAGATGACGGGACACCATGAAGTGAAGGTACTTGGCGTCAAAGTCAAGCCTAAAGTGGTAGAAACAGAAATTGCTTTAAGGGCTGGCATTGAAGAACTCTGGTCATATGTTGGCAAAGGAACTGGTTCAAAGTACGTGGTAGGTCTAGAAATCGAATGCAAACAGGTGGAATCCATAAACAAGGTTTCATTATTGACATTGGCTTCTGGGGCTTTCTGTCTCATCATAAAGCTTCTGAAATTCACTACAATTCCTAATTTCCTCTTCAGTTTCCTTCATTTACCTGATGCTTCCTTTGTGGGTGTTGGGATTAAAGAGAGCGCTGTTTTGCTTGAGAGAGACTATGGGCTTCGATGTCGAAACACGGTTGATCTACCGACATTGGCTGCTGCTGTTCTTGACGATCGAAGACTTGTGGGTTATGGTTTAGTTGATTTGGCTGCTCATGTTATCCCACTTCAGGCTATCAAGAAACCCCCTTCTGCGTTTTTGAGTGATTGGAATAGTGAAAACCTTTCCATAGAAGAGATTGAGTTTGCAACGATTGATGCTCACGTTTCTTATAAGATTGGCAACAAATTGCTTGGAGGGTTGTGAATTTTGTTCTCAGTATGGAACTTACCATTGAAAATCTTGTATGGGGTTTACATTTTTATGTATTTTTTTAGGTTACTTCTTGTTTGATTCCCTCATGGCGTCTCTGTAATCTGTATATGACAATGGTCTAATAGGTATCTGGGTTCTCTGTATTACAATTTTATATATTTTGAATCAAGCAGAAGCAACATGTAAGTTTCTGTAATGAAAAAAAAGAAAAAACATGGCAGAAGGATCTTATAAGTTCAATTGCAACTTATATTGAACAGAGAAAGTAGCTAAGATGTAATCCTTTATAGATTATATATAAAGGAAAGAGATCTGCTAAGGCCTCTGGCTTCCACATATGCATGTAAATATTTTGTTGAGTAAGAAAATTAAAAACATTCTTGGTTTTTGGGGCCAAGAATAGGACATTTTTATCAAAGACTGAGACCAACAAGTAACTTACATGTGGGGTACACTAGTGGAAAGCTTAAAAGGGTTGAATCCATGATTTATATATTCTCAGACCTAAATCTCCCTTTCCTAGAAGGTGAGATCACCATTTTTTTTTTTTTTTTGCCCACGAAAAGATTCATTCACGGAAACAAGTCCGGGGAAACCCCCCCCAGGGGGAAAAGAAAAAAAAAAAACAAGACGGGGGGGGGGCCCCCCCCACCCCACACACACCCCACCCACACGCCCCCCCCCCCCACACACCCACCCAAAAAAATCCGCTCCCCCCAAATAAGTAAAAACCCCACCACACCCAACACCCCAAAAAAATTATTTAAAAAAAAAAAAAACAAATAAAAACCCACCCCAAAACACAAAAAACCACCCCAAACCAAAAAACCCACACCCCCACAAACACAAAAAAAAATCCCTTTTTTCCCTCCCCTCTAAAAAAAAAAATAAGCAAGAATAGGAAACATGAGAAGAAAAAAAATGAAGTAAAGTCTGAAAAAAGAGAGACAATGTCTTTCAATACGGTCAGGAAGACGAATCAGTGTTATGCCTAGAGCTTTGCAAACTTGTGACCATCAATGGAAAATCTGAGAAGAACTAGAGAGAATCAATGTTAGAGTTATCCCAGCAATAAACCATCCGACAACAACAGAGCTGAGATGAGGAGATCTTGGGTCAATCCTTCCGATCCTCCTGTAGGCTGGTTGGGGGGACGAACCTTAGAACACCACGGAATAACAAGTAGAAAAATAAATAAAAACGAAAACACACAAAGGTTTAACGTTGTTTACACACCGATGTGGTGTGGTATGCTACATCCACGAACAAAGAACATTTTTTCCACTATGTAGAAGAATAACAGAAGGAGATCTCACAACCAATTGCTAAGAACGACATTACAAAAACTCTTACCCAAGCCCTAATTGAAAATCCAAAATCTCTCAATAAACGGGTCGATCCATCAAGTTGGGAAGTACCATACCGATGGCAGAGCCCCTACACCCCCCTCCATAGGTCTCTGTGAATGGATCATTCAAGTCGCCCTCCCAAATATGTCGATACAAGTCCATCTTCTAAATTGGGTACAAGAATTCGTGTCAAAACATAACATCCTCCACATCTTCTCCTCCTCCCCTTCACATCCCAAGATTCGCCGGATCACTTCCCTTGTGAGAGAAACATATATGATTATTCTGATCCTTCTTCATCACACAATACGGGTATTAATGGAATATGTGGAGAGGAAGAGGCTATAAAAGAATGCCTCTTCCTTCTTCTTTAATCATCCCAAATATCTTCTCCTTGGATATTTCTTTATTTAGTGATGTTTTCTCTTTCATATATTATCATAGTTGTTATTATTGTGTTCTTCTTCTCTCTTAATACGATGGGTCTTATAATGTAATTGATACACCTACTGAAAACTCCTTTAGTGGTCCCACTTTTGAATTATTATATTAGTTTCCAGGAACCGTCTATATTCTCCCTCACATAAGGTGATCCAGACTCTTCTATCCTTTAGGCATGTGGGCCCTCAGTCCTTATGATGCTACTAATGATTATACAAATCGACACATTGTATTAAAGCTTAACAATGTAATTAAAAACGAAGCCATACTAGTTGTAAAAAAATATATATATTGTCCAACCTGCAAGTCTGCAACACACTTTAAGCCATGCCCACCCGTTGAAGTACCAGGCCGTTCGCTTCAACCACTTGCTAGACCGGAATCTATAGATTAATCTTTAAAAAAAACCTGAAATTTAGCTGAAGTGGAGAACAGATCACCAATTCCCTCCACTAACAGCTGCAAGATTCTTCCATTAGCAATGGTGGCGCCGCCCAAAGCAGGCCGTGAAATGGTAGATGGTGGCAGCACAAGCTTATTCTATTCCTTTTGCAACAGAGGAATCCACGTCAACCTGTGGTAGCCCACTTCCTCGGTTGAACCGGTTCAGTATTCGGTTTAGTTGGTTTATCTTGGATTCCATATCAATTTCGAACTAGTTATTGGTTTCTTAACAAATGATCTTGTCCCTAATTCGATTTTACCCTAAACCCAAAGACAATCCAATAAGCATTTTTTGGTTTGATTCGAACCGGGTTTTATCGGTTCCTACGGTCCTACCCCCATTGCTTCCCGTGACATCTATAAATAATGCCACGCTCACTCTTACTTGTATATTTGTTTTTGAAGCAACATAAAAAAAATGGTTTCTGGATCAAACCTCACTGCATTTCTGCTATATTTTGCAGTTTTCTTAGATATAGTGATAGCCCATAACTTCACGGAACTCTTCCAGTGTAACTGGGCACCTGATCACTTTGTGGATGAAGGAGAACGAATTAAGCTTACACTAGATACAGCTTCAGGTAAACATGAACACCCTTGCCTCTTCTGTATATTTCTACTGACTCTACATTTCTGTGTCTGTGATTTTTACTCATTTTTGGATGACTTTTCTGATTTAGGATCTGGGTTTGGCTCAAAAAAGAAGTATCTCTTTGGTAAAGTGAGTGTTCAGATTAAGTTGGTAGAAGGTGATTCTGCTGGAACAGTAACAGCTTTTTATGTAAGCTAGCTCTGTAACTTCTCTGTTCAAGAACTGTAGTTATCGTTTTGGTGAATAATGTTTTGATTCTAAATGTAAATGCGAAATTTATGCAGATGTCGTCAGATGGGCCTAACCATGATGAGCTAGACTTCGAGTTTCTGGGTAATCTTTCCAGCGAGCCTTACCTGGTTCAGACAAATGTGTATCTGAATGGCACCGGAAACAGAGAGCAGAGGCATACACTATGGTTTGATCCATCATTGGATTTTCATACATACACTTTGCTATGGAATCACTACTATGTCATGTAAGTAATTCTCTCCAGCTTCGACTGAAAAAAAAGAAGCCAAGATCATTTGGTACTTGTAGTACCAGGTCTGAGTGAGAAGAGAACATGATACTGCAAATACGAAGTTTTGAGCTAAAAATTTTTGCAATCTTTGCAGGTTTCTTGTGGATGGAGTTCCTCTTCGAGTCTTTACCAACAAGGAAGCAAGCAGAAGTGTGTTGTATCCCAAAAACCAAGCTATGGGAATTTATGGTTCATTGTGGAATGCAGATGACTGGGCAACTCAAGGAGGGATGGTGAAGACAAATTGGAGCTATTCACCTTTCATTTCAACTTTCCAATCTTTCAAGGTAGATGCATGTGAGTTCTTGCCGGAAAATGGAACTATGGTCGGAAAATGTAATCAAGTGAATCAGTTCCGGTGGGATAAATCAGCCATGAATGGGTTGAGTAAGCACAAACAAAAACAGCTTACATGGGTTCGTCAAAATCACTTGGTATATGACTATTGTCAGGATACTGTGCGGTTCCCTGAACCACCAAAGGAATGTTTGGATTAGATCGAGGTTCCTTTTGGATTTTTCCCGTCAATGTGCAGATCAAGTGTTTGATCGAGGGAAGAAAGAATGCTTAATCAACTAAAAGTCTCGCTTAATTAAATCTATGCTCTTTGGATTGCCTCGGTGTTGATGTAGGTGCTAACAACTATATCGCAATTTGCAGCCCGTGACTAAAATTTTTAAGTTTTTTTTGGGTAATTTTCATCTGGACCTGTGGTTTGGTTCATTTCATTTTTAGTCCAAAAAAATCAAGATCCATACATGAAGAGGCAAAAATACTATTTGCCTTTATTATTTTTATTTAAGAGAATTTTAGCTAAATGGATGAAGAGATTCCTCCTTCACCCGTCTTCTTCATTGATTAAATTGAGCAAACGGCCTTGCAGGAAATGGTTTGACAAATAACATGTTGGAAAACATACACCCATTGAGAGTGCTTGGCGAGGTGGGATATGATTTTGGAGAAGAGATTGACATTGCGTTATCAATACACGATTAATTTGCCTATATGACTTTACAGTATAGGGGAGGCGGGCAATCCATCCTTTTTGGATTAAAAATGACATAGACCAAACCTTAAGGGTCCAGATGAAAATTACCCTTAATTTTTTTAAAAGAAGGATAAAACTTAGTGTTGTGCAATAATTGCATAACACTAAGCTATGTACGGTGAGGATGGAACGAATGGTCGAGGTTGAAATCTCGACCACTAATTTTGTATGTATTCTTTCTTTTTTTACCTACCTGTAACAAAAAAAAATGCCAATTGAGTGGTCAAGATTTCGACATCGACCACTCATTCAATCGCGGCCATACGCAAAAGCAACACTGAAGTTGAACCCATAAGTAGAAACAGGTCTGCAACCTTCATTATGTAAGTCTGGCACCTAAAGGCATTGGTTCCATCCATCTTCCACAATACAAGTAAATCCATTAAATGCTTATTTGCACGTAGATCCTAGGACCTACGTCTTTGCATTCGACTACTAAATGCTCTTCCTATGATACCCTTATTAATTGCTTGGTACTACGAGCAGGGTATTCAGTGGCCGGACACCCGGACACATGTCATGCCAAAGTGTAGAGGATATAGATCCTTCTTATTCGGGGTAAGTATAGTCTATAGTCCATACTCCATGAGTAGTAATAAGCGTGATCTAGATGCCCTCCACACTCACAAATGTTGGGGGGGGGGAGATGGGTGGACGAACAATTACGTGGAGAGGATCTACGAGCTAATAAGAGATTCCAAGCGATAATCATCACTGCAAATAACAATAATATATTTTTTTGTTGAAAAATATTCATAGAAAGAAGAAAGTTATTTTAGTGGAGGTTCTAGAAGAGAAATAACAACAACATCATCTACATTGATAAGAAGATAAGCAGGTAATGCCACCGTATGATACAAATATAAAGAGGAACCCATCCGGGAACTCAGAAAGCTAGTCATTATAGAAAATCATGAAGTTATTGAAACTAAGCTCGAGTAGCCTATTTGAGGCCATATAAAAAACGATGTAATTTACATACGTTGAAGAAAGTCAACAAATCCTGAGAGGTTGCCTCATATAGAAATCATAAGGACAAAGCATGGAATTCCTGAGAAAAAGCACATTCGAATCTTGCTCGCTCCTCCTCTCCGGCAAAAAGACATATATGCCCCATGTTATCAAAGGAAAGAGATAACGAAAGAGAGGCATTAACATCCATTGTTGACCAAGTAGTGTTCTTTCTCCCTACAAACTCCTCTTTTTTCTCTTCAACTAACCCAATAATCTCTTCTATACTAAAATCACCTCTTTCCATGCTACCCAAACTACCCTTCGTTACCTTTCTATATAACAGATAAGTCCTCTTCTTCTCCCTAATAGCAACTGAAATGGGTTGTTTATCAGCATCAAGGACAATTTCGTCATAAACCACCGCTTCATTCCATCCATCGCTGCTCTTTAAGAACCACACCTTCTGTTTAGACATCACCACCACAACGCCGTCATCTCTAACGGCAATCCGTTCAGCCTCCGTCAAATCCTCCTTCAACGAGACCAAGCTCGCAGCTCCACCGTTAGCGTCGATTTTAAACAGTTTTCCAGTGTTTCTTTGAACCACCAGAAGAAAACCATTGCTGACGTAAGCAATCCCAGTAAGACCATTGTACACTTGTCGAAATGGGGAGATTGCTGACGTGGACAAGATAGAAGGTTTTCCGGTGACTTCCACTTTCCAGATGAAATTCCCGGTGGGGTTTGTGACGTAAGCATTGCCGGAATGGTCAACGGCGACATCAGTAGCTACCGGCCGGCGGCCGGAAACCATGGAGTTAGGGAGGCGCGTGAGGAAGACACGATCGCCGGAGCTGAGGTCATAGGCAACGAGAGCATTGAAGGAGGGTCGCGGCTCGAAGGCGTGGAGAATGATCAGAAGACGATTGGTGTGGGAATCAATGGTGAAGCCCATAATGGAAACCGTATGAGGGAGAGAATGGTCGGAGGATAATGCTCTGACGGCGCCGTCGACGGAGATGGAGTTGATGGAGTGGTGGTTGAGTGAGCCAATGATGAAATTCTGGGTTGTTGGGTTCCAAGCAAAACCGATGGGAAGGAGATTTGGTAATTGAAAATTGATGATGTGGGTAGAAATGACTGATCTGGGATTCATCGCCATTATAAGAAAGAAGAAAATGGAAATTGAAGCTTCAAAAGAAGAAGAAGACATGTTTTCTATATTTCTGTAATCACTTCCAAATGTTTAAGGAGGGGAAGCTGAGAGGTCTTCTCTATGTGGATACTGTTGATGAGAAAATGGAAGTATATATATATATAATGTTGTAGATCATATGGTAGAACAAATTTTATCAACTTTTCTGTTTTTTTTTTCAATGGGAAGAATTTTCAGTAGCATCTCACTTTTTCTAATAGTTGAACTAAGATTATTTATTCCCTCCTCATGAAGAGGTTTGTACTGAAATTCACCACAACATGGATTATTAATTATTAGAAAAATGGTTTAATGTGGAGAGCATGGACCTTACATCAATCTTTAGGCATTTAGGAGGAGTTTTGTTTTATTAGTTCATGTTAAAACAAACACCACAAAATAGCGAATTAAAAAAGAAACAAAAACATAAAAACGCATAAATTTACACATCAATGTAGTATATCACATCATAGGTAAAGAAAAAGAGTTTTTCCACCATGTAAAAGAAAAACAAAATGTTCTCACAACTAATCACCAAGAACGGCATTACAAAAACTCTCACCCAAAACCCTAATTGAAAATCTTAAATCTCTCAATAATATGATAGACGAACATAAGACACATATATATAGACTCCAATCGAGTAAATGGGTTGACCCATTGGGTCAGGGCAAATTGTATTGTAGGAGATCCACAAAGGCCCCTTCCATGGATCTCTGGAAAACGGGTCGTTCAGTCACTCACCAAAATATGTCGATGTCTTTCAAATTAGGTACAAGAATTCAAGGCAAAACATAACAATTCAATTATCTTCTTCTTCCCTCTTACACGTGTAAAGACTTGAAAATTGAAAGAGGGAGATAGGGGAAGGAGCATGCCAACAGACCAATGTAGAGTGCATAGTAGAGACTTGGCACCATCTAATTAACCACACTTGGGCCAATGGGGGCAAGATATTCGACTTGTTCATATAATTAGGATTGAATCTTTTAATAAAGTTATAGTTATAGACACTATTTTTTTGGGTAGAAAAGCTGTATTATTCATTAGAAGAAACACCAGAAGAAGGAGATGAATCCCTCAACCAGTTAGTGGATATAGGCCACTCCCTAACATAATCAATCAAGAGGGCTTCCTTTGCCAAGGAATGTGCTACATCATTAGCCCCTGGACGACACTCAAACCTACAAGAAACCAATTGTGCAGCTAGGTTTGTTACATCCCTAATGTTTTTTGCTACTTGAGAAGGGGGAGGGGTTCTACAGTGAGATAACAACCTAAGTATATTCTGCCAATCAGATCAACTACTATAGTTATAGACACTCAATTAGGTTAAATGTCATTCTTAGGGGGTAGACTTGAATGTTGCCATTAAATGAACAGCACCTACTTCGATCACGACCGTTGGCAACACAGTATTGTACATTTAATGCACAATATTGAAGTTGAACCCGATTCTTAGAGGAGATTGTTGCATTTCATCATTAGAAGATCATTCCATATACTAGAGGAGTTTTGGCACTTTAGGATTTCTGTCTATGGTGACACATCCAACAACTAAGCTATACTCTGCAAAGACATAAGATTAGAATCTTTGTCTCTGTTGGAATTGTTGAATGTTTAGAAGAGTCTTAAAATTTTTATTTGTCAGTTTGACACGTCTCCTAGTCGTCTATTAAACTTTGATATGTAGTTTTTTTTTTTTTAATAATTTTCTTATATAATTTTCTTGTTGACTTAATTTTTGTATCATTGTCCAATTTACTAGACCAATATTAGTTTATTAACTCAACTTTCAAGTTCAACATTTGTCTTTTTCTTCTTTCTTTTGATTATTGTGAAGAAATTGAAATTTAATATGATTAACTTAAGGTGTAGAAATTTTGCAGTTTTTAGTGTAGTTCTTCATATATTTATTACTTACCTTTCCGCATGGTTGTTGCCTTTTTAATTATAAAAAAGACAAAATAGACAATATACAGTCAACCATAATAGTCTCTTAACATTCTTAGAATCGAGGCAGAAAAATCCAAAAAATGCCTGCCCAAACTCGGCAATATTTCACCATGTTGATAGGTACTGATACAAAAAGCCAAACCGACTTGAGAAATCCAGAAATGGGTGACAAATCGCCTTAAATATTACGATATATTGCAAAAAAGTCTATATATCTCCGACAAATTCAAATATCGCAAATTTTTTTGAAAATATCGAATGTTTTCAAGTTACGAATTGCTTCTCTTGTTTCTCTTTGGGGGAGTTTATGTGCTTTGGGGGAGTTATGTGGTTAGAGAGAGAAAGAAGGTCACGAACGAGGGTTTTTGAGAGACGGTTTGCCAGGGATGAATCACCAAGAATCTCAAGATCCGACAATTTGGATATTGTGTTGGGTCATCAAAGTGAAGAGAAAATTCCTACTGTCTCACACAATTACATCATCTTATCTCTCCCCCACTCTCGCCCTCCGTCTTCTATCTCTCACTCTCCGTCCTCTCTCGCGCTCTGTGTCACACCTACAAAGGCAACTCTAACAGTCCAACGAACCACATTTAGATGTCAACAAAATTTTGTCAACATTTCCGGATTTCATTGGTTTCACCAGCCACCGACACCCCCTTTGTCGGCTAAATTTCGCACCTTGCTTAAAAGTAAGGAAGATAATAATAATAATTTTATACAAAGAAAAGTTCAATTAGCAATTATATTATAAAGTTATAATATAAGAGAGAATCACCCCAAAGTATGCCAAATTACATGCACACCTCAAAATGTCATATAAAATTACACTACAGTTTGTTAACATTTTCGGTTAAGCATCCCTTTTTTTTTAATTTCCAAAAATACCCTCAACCATTATTACATTACCCTGTCACCTTTGATTCTTTATTCATTCTTATCCCTCCCCACAAGCACAAGCGCTTGCCACTAAAAAAGACATCGTCATCAGTCAACAAACACAAACACAAACATAGAACATCCTCATTTTGGCTTGTGCGCGTTAGAACCACATAGTTTTTATATGATTATTTTTCTTGAAATGTTTTACATGAAAAACTGACCAAGTCTTCAATCATAAAAATGAAAGAGAATTACAACTGCCACTAAGTTTAGTCGTTCAATTATTTCAGTTATAGTACAGATCATGTCTAAGCATCAGCATTTGTAAAATGAAGACATACACAACTGGGGATCAACATCATGTTCACACAACTGACCTTCAACTTGCAAGGGATTTTGCATTCTTAATGACAATGAACAATTACAGGAGATCACAGGACTTTGATTGTGAGGAAGGCCATGCAGATTCTTGTGACTCTCTTGTTGAGCAAATCATCGGATAGGCAACGAAGTGTGCTTGACGCAACAATGAGGCTCAGTCTGTTAAGAGACTTGCATGAAAGGTTAATAGATTATCAGCAACACCTGAAAGAACATATTAAAAACAAATTAATAAAAATTTATGTATCACATAGAGATGAAGATATACTCCCATCTGCCATGCCATGATTCCTGCAGAGCAGAGGGTTTGGTTTACCCTGATGCTTAATTCACCGAGATGGTTTTTATCAGCTGAAAAGCATACTATTTTTCCTTCTTTTTTGGTAACATATGCTCGCTTTAGATCCGCCACAACAAATTTCCTTTTTGAAGTCAGACAAGAAAAAAACCAGAAGGAAAGTGTTCTGTCGGGCTAACTATTGAGCAAACTAAGTTGGGGTGGATCTAGAAGTGAGTTTATCACCTAGCAAATTTAAAGTGAAACTTTCTTCTAAGGTATAACAAGAAGCAGCCAAGCGACTCCAAACTCAAATAAAGAGCAAGAAAGACTTACTCATAGTTATGGAACAGATCAAATTTCACATACTTCCAGAGAGTAAAATGAAGAGCTGTTCATCAGTAATTGCTCCCCTCTCCATTGCTCGTTCAAGTGCAGTTAGGCCCCCACCATCTTTGATCGATGTATTTGCACCTCTAATTAAGAAACATGTTAAAACCATATAATAATTTACAAAGAAGAAGCCAAATCCCTTTTCTAAAGGTAGGCAGATCCCATGGCAGGTGCATATATATTTTATGTTGTTGGGATCTCTTGGCCTTTATATTGGTCGAACAAGTACAGAATGTATCATGAATATGATGATACAACTGGACTACTAACAAGAGCAAGAAACAGAAGGATACAAATATAAGCCAGCCGAATAAAAGATCAAAACACTATTATTAGAATTTAAAAAAAAAAAAAAAAAACACTAAGAATTTAAAAACAAAATAATAAAAGTGAGATCAACTTTAATCATTAGAAAGAGATCTGAGCTCCCCATTTTTTAACTGAATTCTGAACGCCATGCAACCCAAAAACAAAATAACTTACAAACAGTTCACTAAATACGTCAATCTATCTCATTAAAATACACATGCACTAAACATAAATAAGAATTGGAGGATGTTTTGTTTTCCTCAGCTTGAAATCATAACCTGCAAGCTCCTCCAAATACTTGGCTAGATCTTGTTTTCAGTCTCCTAGAAATCTAAACTTTACCCCACGTCAGCAAAATATCACTAGTTGACACTTGACACTTTCTATCCTCCAGTTGAGATTGGAGTGAGCATGAATTGGGAAAACAAAATAAGAAGCTGATTGTTCTTTTCAGTCCAAGTTGCAGGTCAATCCAGGTGATATGGGATCCACAGCTAAGCCAAAAGATCCCTAATGAAGTGCGTAACCCACAATAATTCACACCAGTTTTAGCAAGATATCACTAATTGGTGTAAACAAATTCTTCAATGCTCTAGTTGTTGTGTGATCCAGGTGAGTTGGGATCCACAGCTGATCCAAAAGATCCCTAAACAAAGTGCATAACCTTGGTTTGGGCTGACACTGGCCATGTCAGCCCAGCAATGATAGTGCTACCGCATCAGTTGTTAATTCAACCATGTTGAAGGCTGCTTTAAGCTTCTACGTACTTAATAGCCTGCAAATGGATCCTACAACCCTAAGTCTTTGGTTTCAAAACGAGTGGAGGCAGAGTAAAATAACACTTGCATTGAGAAAGATCAGATGCTTTACAATAGATATTTTTATTTAACAAAGTTGTTGCTATTAACAATTCAACTATTTTGATCAATAGACTGTCACTGTACTTAATTCTCATGAACCAAAAAGGACCAGTACTAGTATCTAAAAAACATCAAAGTTTTCTTCATTTAAACAAGGATAGCATTTTAATGGTGGACAGAATGGAGAAGAAGAAACCTGAGTATACTCAAGAGTTGTAGCAGGGTAAGAGGGAGAAGAACACTCATAAGAAGGAGAGAATAGGAGAGAGGGAGAAGGGGGTTGGGGGGAAGGGAGGCTGCCAATGTACAAAGCTCAAGCTTAAAATCATCTTTTCTATTCCATCCTCAACAAGCTGATTACAAAGGTTTAAATAATAAAGTGACAAACTTAAATAAGAAAACAACTATAGTAGGACAATTGGAAATCTAAAACTAACACTAATCCAAAATATCCTACCCAAATTAAAAGTTTGTTACACATTGAAAATTTGATTATATAATTATCCTAATAAATAAATATTAAAATCTTAAACTATCTTCAAAACTCTCACACAAAACAGCATCTCCTATCTTATCTCCTTGCAAGCTGGACTTAGGCACACCAAATATGAAGAATAATCTCCTAGATTACTGTTCACGGTACTGTAGCATGAACAGTAATTGGCTGTGCTACTAAAAAAACTCGTCCTCTAGTTTCCTTGAAAGAAAAAAACGTCTGTTTCACTCAATCAGCACCACAAAAACAGGATCTGATGGGTTGCAGCAGCATCATTCAGTCACAATCACTGAGAAAAGAAATTAAGGGAAATAAAAAGGAAGTGATTCAATGGATAGAACTCAGGAAGGAGAAGAAAAGCAGGAAAAGAGAAGTAGTTGAAGAGTCTGCAAGAGAGAGAGAGAGAGAGAGAGAGAGAGAGAGAGAGAGAGAGAGAGAGAGGAGATTTACCCAGGTTTGGGCTCTGAATGGAATTAAATGGGGGAAAAATAGAGGAGGAGAAGACAAGAAAGAAGCCTGAGTGGACTTAAAGTTGTAGCAGGGGAAGGGGGAGGGGGAAATTCATTAGAAGAAGAAGAGAAGAGGATAGAGATAAATTGCGGGCTGCAAACATACAAACTCAAGCTTTAATTCATCATCTCTATTCCATCCTCTCAGTAAGCTGATTACGAGTGTTTAAATAATAAAGACACACAATTCACCAAGAAAACAACTATATTAGGAGTCTTGGCAATTTAAGCTTACTAAAAATGATCCTACTAGGACTCTTAGCAATCCTAAATATTCTACCCAAATTAAAAATCTGATTACATAATTATCCAAATAAATAAATAATAAAGTCCTACAGTATCTTTAAAACTATCAGGCAGGAGAGAATCTCCTATTTAATCTCCTTACAAGTTGGACTTGGGGCCCACCAAATAGGAAGAATAATCTCGTAAGTTACTGTTCACGTACTGTAGCATGAACAATAACTGGTGCTGCATCACATTCTCCTCACATGATTCTGTCAGCATCCAAGCACAGCAACAGGTTAGGACTCAGGGGAGTTGCATTTTTGCAGATCAATAGAGCTCAGTGTCCTCAGGCCATTCCACACATTGTGCAAGTGCCAAGTGCAATCACAATAAATAATGATTGGACTACAGAATTTGCTCCATAAGTGAAATAAATTTCATCAAGCATATGGAGGAGGAACCCGTTGAATTTACTTTAAACTCCTTTTCAGGGATGACTTGGTAGTGAGTTACATCTAAGTCACTTTTCTTGTGGAGTAGCAACCGTCCAATCAAATGGACAGAGATCTCAAGATGACCTACTCTAAAAAATACACTGTTGTAGCAGTTAAAAGAGCATTTATAAATTCAAAGAAAATGAAAGCCTGACTACACCAAAATCATAATGGAAGGCTGAATAGACTAGTTTGTTTGTATGTGGTAGGCAGGTCAAATTGTATACTCTCATTCTTTCATTGTTTACACAGGAAGTAAGATCCAAATAGCCACATATAGATCAATCAAGACCATTCAAATTGAATATTACCTTCTAAGAAGATATTTGGCACATGGATTTTTCCCTTTTGAAATGCAGTAGTGTAGGGGAGTCCTTCCAAGAAAATCACGCATATTTATGTCAGCACCAAACTGCAGCAACAGCTCAAGCATCACGAGATAACCAACATGACATGCTAAATGCAACAAGGAACATCCCTGCAGGAAGCTTTCTGGCGGACTGGAGTCCATAATTCTATCAGATGCATCTGGATCAGTATCATGTGAATCCAGTGTACAATGTAGAGGATAAAGATCAGCCCCATCAACTTTCTCATAGATGGTATTGATATTAAATTCTGATGTCACAATGAGACGATATACTTCCCTTAATTTACTAGTTCTAACAGCTTCCCAAATGCAAGTTGCAATGGAAGAATTCTCAGGTCCACTAGCTTCTCTGTTGACCAGTACTTTATCTACATACTGCACAGATGCAAATAGGTATGAGTTTCTCATGCCCCAACCAAAGAAATTAATATCAAGAAAATATTACACAACTTGAGGTGATTTTGTACAGTTAGGTTCCAATCTGGGCAGGTCACACATGCTCCAGCTTGAGGGGAAGTGTTAAAAGAGTGTCAGTTAGAAACTGAGATATTCTTGTAATTTTGCCTCTACAATTTTCTTGCATTATTAAACCATGGTACTTGATTGGGCATTCTACCATTTACTTGAATACCTATTTTCTCCTTTTGCAGTTGCATGTCCTCTTCTTTTCTAGGTTTCTCCAATACTACTAAAGATCATTTGACATCATTACAAGTGCAAATTCTCTAACTAAATAAAATAATAAAGAAAAGAACTGGTTTCGAGCTGTATTTAGAGGTAGTGACCACACTGCTAGTTTACCTTCATACCCGGTAGCATCTCGAATAGTGTTCTACCAGTTCAGAATAAAAAAGGCTAAAACTACTGAACTCAACACAGATAAAATTGCAATGATTTTTACTCTTGATAGTTAAGCAGTGCAAGAAGAGGTACTCCTAGAAGCACTAGCAGGAAACTGGTATCAAAATAGCCTCGGTTCCTTAAAACAAGGTCTGCATTTCTTCTTTGACCTAAGTTCTGGTTCAGACCAAGCTTCGAGTCTTGGGGGTTTCTTCTTAACTCAGGACCTGGGAGACTTTTAGGACTAATGTTTTGTCATTTATTTATTGTGAAGGCTGGATACTCCTTATTAACTCCAGTCATGCTAATAGTTGGTTTCCTTCAGGCTTTCAGAAGTCCACGTTAGTAATCCTCAAGTCTTTAGAAGTTCGAAGTTGGTTAGGTGAGTCTTCTTCATCTTGCAAAACAGGGAAGAATCCTGATCTGAGTGGGTTATTCATTTTCCAGGTTAGACCATGTGTTTGCTGTAACTTTCCAAAAGCCAATATGATTCACCATTTTCAATTTCTATACAGCGATGTAAGGGTTTGACGTAACCCCCAAACTGAGGGCCAAATTATAGGATTACTTCAATTGAACCAGAAGTAAATTAGGGCACCCTGCAAATAGGTGTCCTAAAGCAATTCAAAGGTGGACAGAAGCTGTTTAGGGCTAGATACACCCTGCAGTTGAGAGATTTTGGCTTCTAAACCCTGCGGCAAGCATTTCTAGAGATCTAGGGGTAATTTAGGGTTGTTGGGCAAGGGAATAGGGTTCGGCAGGCTGTAGCAGCTTTGAGAATTGAGGGAATTAAATGAGTTTTGACAGAATCTTTATTTCAGATTTAATTCCCACAAGTAGGATTTAGGAAATAGGGCTTCACAGTTTCTAGGGTTTCTAGAGGATGGTCTAGGGTTAAGGATAGGGATGAGGGTTAAGGGAAGGGGGAGAGGGAGAAGTATGCCAGATGGAATGGGATTTGGATGAATGATTGAAGAGAAGTAGAGATTTGAAGTACAGGGTTTTTAGGGTTTTTGTGGAGAAGATGAAGTGCAGGATTTTAGGGTTGTGTTGGGGGGTGGGGGGAGGGGGGGGGGTAGGGGGGAGATGGGAGTCAAGTGCGAGTGAGGGGAAGGGGAAGGTTGTCCTACGAAAGAAAGGGATTTAGGGATGGGGGTTACAAAATATAAAAACTAGGGTTTTGAAAGGAGGGGTTGTTGCCGCAAGGAAAAGGGGGAGGGGAGAAGGGTCATGCAAGGGGCAAGCGGGTGAGAGAGAGTAGGCATAAGGGATAGGAGCATACTTATGTGTTTGATGAAGTAGACTGTTTAAACAAGTCACAGAAAATCTGAATGCTCCAAGGAGTCGTAGATTGGAAGCCTTCAACACTCCACAATTCTCCTTCAATTCAATTTTTATTAATCATAAACTGTTTGGTTACATGGGGGAGTCTTTATTCATAGCCTTTACATTGAAGGAGTTACACTAGACTCACATTAGAAACAAAAACAAATAAGAAATTCTGTTTTAAGGAATTTCTACTCAAATATGAACTTAAAATCCTAATTTAAGAAGGAACCCAATTTGAAATAGGATTCCAACTTGACACACCTAAAGGGACTAAGACTCTATTGTAACTTGACAAACAAGGACTCAAACTGAAAAATAGAAGTAGATCTAAACTCCTAACAGGATTCTGAATCAAACTAGGTCAGATTAGGTTTGACTGGGGAGCCAAAATGACCAAAATACCCTGTCTAGGTTCAGCTTCCTCCTTGGGCACTCGGAATCCTTCTCTTGAAGCTCATCTTCTTTATGATAAATGATCTGCTTGCCCCAAAATGACCTCGCCCAATAGGGAAATCCCAATTCATTGGGCCATAGGGTGCTGGGCAGCATCCCTAGGCTCTGTTTCGGCTAGTGGGGGCTTTTCTGGGGTTGATCCTTCTGGTTAGCTCAGGATTAGAGCCCTTCCCCATGATTTTTTTTGTTAGATAGAGTTGGCTTTTACCTTCTAGTTCCGTGGTATTCCATATATGGCTGCAGGATACAACTAACATTGGTAACTGATGGATGTCAGCCTAATTCCAGTTGAGGCACTTGGTTCATATCAATTCATCATTCCATCATCTTCTTCAATCAATCCATCACAAAATCAGATCAGTACCTTTTCATCTCTCTTATGTTTTTGTGCATACCCGACATGCAGGAACACAAGTCCTAAACCCTAAACCTCTACAGCTCAAGTTAGTCAGTTCTGTAAACAATCCCAAAATCTGTAACCACTAACCAGTACAAGTAAAGAGACGAGATAAGTAAAAAAGAGAAATCCAGAGAACAATGGGAGAAAAGGGTTATGTAGTAGAATGTGTGTTCTACGGTACCACATATATTTGTAATAAACCAAAATAGAACTCAAAGGAAATATAATTCTTTACTCTAACCTAATTAAGCCTAAAGCATAATAGGAGACTCACTCAGACTAGGACACTTAAGTAAAGACCTAACCCAATAAACAAACCACGATAGGGGACTCCCCCTATCATGTTACATACATCATATATCATATCTCTGACGACTTAAATCAAACTACAGAATTAGCGTTTGGATTTTATTATGAAACCATCTACAGTTTCATAGTGGTCATTATTGTCACATTGCTACTTGGATTTTGGAATTTCAAGACTGAATCGAAAACTTCTGTGACAAAATTAAATGGTTCCCTGTTATGAATTCCAAGCTCTGTTTGTTATGCAGCTTTGAATTTATTAGACTCTAGTTTCTTCCTGTTCTGGAATATCTGAATTAAGTGTCCCAATTCCAGTAGGAAACTTCCATATTTCCACATCAGGTCATCATATCTTGGCCAGATTTTTTACAATTTGTTCCCCTATCTGATTCTAACCAGTGATCATAATATAAGGCCCATCTGAGCTTTTGGTTACAGTTTATTGAAATTCTTTTAATTCAGGTCATTAGTTACTCTCTGCTTCTGGTTTTAAACTAAACCTATGAGCCTAATCCTTTAATATTCTAGAAAACCATCACTATGACCATGGAATAAATTTTGACCAAAACGCCTACAAATTCTCAAATCGAAATGGAACTTCCAAAATTTCATTTCAGTATCATAATTCACTAGATACCATGGTTGTCAAAGCGTCCACCTAGGCAGCAAAGTCGTTTTTCAAGCACTTTGTTTTGAACCACTTAATTGACGCCCAATATGCAATGGAACTCCAAGGCCCAAAGTGACATAGAACCTATTTTTTGCCCCGGGGGCGCTGCCCCGACACCCCCACCCACTCACAGGGGAGCAAGACCTCCGTGCCCGTCAGCAACAGAATGTGAAGCATAAGCTATACTCAACATCAAGAATCAATGAATCAGTAAATGCCTAGGTGAACGCTTTGACAACTATGGTTTGATGAGATGAACTTATGTTTGTGTTCTTTTTTTGAATAATTTTTCAAAATTATGACTCTCGAATGCTTTTTTTTATATGAATGTGACTATTGAATATTTGTTTAGCTTATTATAGAAAGTAGTTGTATTGAAAAGTAGTTTAAAAGTAATTGTATTGAAAAAATTTGACCAAACCGCTTTGGTCGCCTAATTGCCTAGACGGAGCCCCAATCGGTTTGGTCGCCTTGCCGCCTAGACAACCATGCTAGATACGACACCATATTTCGACCAAAACATTTGGTTCAACTAGTTTCAGTCCAAACCCTTTATAGAAGTCTTTTTTTTTATCGGAACCTGCGAAATAACACAGGTTCCACATGTTTCCCTTTGTTCCACCTCTAGCATTTCAACCTTCTCCCCCTCCACCCTTTTTTCTGATTTTTGTTGGTTTCTACCCCCATTTCAGCAAATTTCTGCAATTCCTTTGTTGTAATATTAGTCACACATCGACTGATGTGGGAATATGTGGAGAGGAAGAGGCTATAAAAGAATGCCTCTTCCTTCTTCTTTAATCATCCCAAATATCTTCTCTCTTGGATATTTCTTTATTTATAGTGGAGTTTTCTCTCTTGCCCATAAATTATTGTGTCTTTCTTTTCTCTTAGTTGTTATTATTGTGTTCTTCTTTTCTCTTATTTGCTGATTGTTCTATTCGGTGGGTTCTTCATAACCCGACAGTGGTATCAGAGCGAGGTTTCTTCCACATCAGAAAAGGAAAATTCCTTAGGGGGTTTGTTTGTTTGGTTTAGGGTGTGAGTATCTACTTATAGTATGCTCTGTGATTGCCACTTAGGTGGATCCTTCACATCAGAAAAATAAGTAAGATATTGTTTTTCATCCTACGGAGGTGCTGCAGAAGTCGCAATTTCACGTGGTTTCTTTTTGGGTATCCTAGAAAGGTGTATTGGGTGATTAAGTGCATGTCTAGGAAAATTTTGTCTAAGAAGTCTGGTTTTTAAGCGGACCGCTTGTGTCCCTCCAGTCTTTCCTGGAAATTTTCCTGGTGCATTTTGGTTCAACCATATACCAGTTGGAGATAACCTGAGAAGACAAGTTTCACGTGAAATAGTGGGAGTTATTCTGCAGCCAACAACAGCTCGTGATAGAAGCAATGGCAGCAAAAATTGACATCGGCAAGTTTGACGGCACGAAATTCTCATTATGGAAATTGAAGATGAAGGCATTATTGATAAAAGATAACTGCCTGGAAGCCATCAGTGTTCGGCCGGCGGAGTTCACAGACAACGAAAAGTGGAACAGAATAGATGCAATCGCTCTTTCTGATTTGCATCTAGCATTATCAAATGATATTTTAGCGGGCATAGAAGAGAAGAAAACTGCTAAGGAGGTTTGGGATCATCTCATCAAATTGTATGAAGCCAAATCACTTCACAACAAAATCTTCTTGAAGAGAAAGTTGTATACCTTACGGATGTCAGAATCTACATCAGATACAGAGCACTTACATACTCTGATTTCGTTATGTTCTCAACTTTCAACGTTGGAACATAATGTTTCACCACAGGAACGTGCTGAAATTCTACTCCAAAGTCTTCCAGATTCATATGACCCAATCATTATCAATTTAACCAGTAATATCCTCTCTGATTATTTGGTATTTGATGATGTCGCTGCTACAATTCTTGAAGAAGAAAGTAGACGAAAAGGCAGAGAAGATAGACAGGCAAGCTCACAACAAGCAGAAGCTTTGTCTATGACTCGAGGAAGGTCAACGGAACGTGATTCCAGTGGGAGTCACAATCAAGGGAGGTCAAAATCCGGGGGTAAGAAGAATTTCAAGTGCTACAATTGTGGCAAAAGGGGACACTTCAAAAAAGAGTGTCGATTCAAAAAGGGTGTAGATAAGGCAGAGACATCTCAAGGGTGCATTGCTGAAGGAGATATTCTTTACAGCGAATTAGCAATGGCAGCCAAGGATAGATTGGAACATAGTGATGCTTGGATCTTGGATTCGGGAGCAACATGGCACATGACCTCTCGCAGAGATTGGTTTCAAACTTATGAACCTATCTCTACAGGGTCTGTGTACATGGGAAATGATCATGCCTTGGAAATTGTTGGAGTTGGCACCATCAAGTTGAAGATGTACGATGGTATGGTACGCACTATTCAAAATGTGCGGCATGTGAAGGGCTTAAAGAAGAATCTATTGTCTTTGGGACAATTAGATGAAATTGGGTGCAAGACACGCATCCAAAATGGAATGATGAGGATCGTCAAAGGAGCGCTAGTTGTAATGAAAGCTGAAAGGGGCGCTGCAAATTTGTACGAAGTAATGGGAGAAACATGTCCGGAGCGCGAAGCATCGGTTGCATCAACCGGTGCTGCAGAAGAGATGACAAAAGTGTGGCATCGAAAATTGGCCCACATGTCGAGCAAGGGTTGAAGGTTCTCATGAACAGAAATTACTCCCGGGTCTCACAAAGGTTTCATTACCCTTTTGTGAGCACCGTGTTACAAGCAAGCAGCATAGATTGAAGTTCAATGCATCGATTCCGGGAGTAAAAGTATTCGGAATTAGTTCACTCGATGTATGGCAAGCACCGGTTACATCTGCGGGAGGAGCAAGGTACTATGTATCTTTCATTGATGATTATTCCGGAAGATGTTGGGTGTTTCCTATCAAGAAGAAGTCGGATGTGTTTTCAGTTTTCAAAACATTCAAAGCGCAAGTTGAACGAGAAACCGAGAAGAAAATCAAGTGCCTCGGACAGACAATGGCGGTGAATATACGAGGGATGACTTCTTTGAGTTTTGTAATCAAGAAGGCATCAAGAGACAACTCACGGTGGCTTACACTCCTCAATGAATGGAGTAGCAGAGCGGTTGAATAGAACTCTACTCGAAAGAACGAGAGCCATGTTGAGAACTGCAAGTATGGCTAAGTCTTTTTGGGCAGAAGCCGTAAACACTGGCTGCTATGTGATTAATCGATCACCAACAAGATCGATTGATTTGAAGACACCGATGGAGATGTGGATGGCAAGCCGATTGATTATTCACGCTTGCACACATTTGGGAGTCCTGTGTACGTGATGTATCATCCCCAAGAAATTTCGAAGTTGGATCCAAAATCCGGAAAATGCAGATTCTTGGGAAATGCTTGATGGAGTCAAGGGGTATCGATTGTGGGATCCCACGCCCACAAGGTCGTCATCAGCAGAGATGTCATTTTTGCAGAAGATAAGCTGCAAAAGGAAGATGTGAGTAGCATTTCAATAGAAATCCCGGAGAGTACCATAGTTCAAGAGGAAGAGAAGTCCAATCCAGAAAATTCTTCTGGAGCAGAATCAGAAAATGAGGAACAAGTACCAGTTGAGTCTACAACCGTAGAAGTTCGACGGTCACCTCGTGAAAGACATACACCAACTTGGCGATCGATTATATTATGGAGAGCAAAATTGCATCTTGTCTTCTAACGAGAAGATGGTGAGCCATCAACATTCGAGAGAAGCGATTGATAGCTCGAAGCGTCACTTTGGATGGCGGCTATGCGGGAAGAACTAGAAGCTCTTCATAAGAATAAGACGTGGGAGCTTGTACCTTTACCTCACGGAAGGAAGCCCATTGGTAACAAATGGGTTTACAAGATCAAACGAAACAGTGATGATCAAGTAGAGCGGTATCGTGCAAGAATGGTGATCAAAGGATATGCTCAGAAAGAAGGTGTCGATTTCACGGAAATCTTTTCTCCAGTGGTTCGACTTACTACTTGTCCGGATAGTTACGGCACTTTGTGCTACTTTTGATCTACATCTTGAGCGTTAGATGTAAAAACTGCATTTCTTCATGGAGATCTTGAAGAAGAAATCTATATGCTCCAACCGAGAAGGTTTTGAAGAACCGAGAAAAGGGGAACTTGGTTTGCGAGTTGAACAAATCTCTATACGGCTTAAAACAGCGCCAAGATGTTGGTATAAGAGATTTGATTCCTTCATATTGAGCCTTGGATACAACAGACTTGCTTGAGACCCTTGTGCGTATTACAAGAGGTTTGGTGATGATGATTTCATCATTTCTATGTTGTATGTCGATGATATGTTGGTGTCGGGCCCCAACAAAGATCAGATCGCAGAATTAAAGGCTCGATTGGCTAGGGAATTTGAAATGAAGGATCTGGGACCCGCAAACAAGATTCTAGGGATGCAAATTCACCGAGACAGAAAATAACGGGAAGATTTGGCTATCTCGGAAGAGTTACTTAAGGAAAGTCTTGCGCCGCTTCAATATGCAAGACTCAGTAAGCCAATTTCTACTCCTCTTCCTGTTAATTTCAAGTTATCCTCAAGTATGTGTCCTAGCAATGAAGCGAAAGGATGGAGATGTCTCGAGTACCGTATGCATCAGCGAGTGGGAAGTCCGATGTTCGCTATGATATGTACAAGACCGGACATTGCACATGCGGTGGGAGTGATTAGTCGGCATATGGCGAATCCGGGACAAGAGCATTGGATTATAGTGAAGAGGATCCTAAGATACATTAAAGGAACCTTGGATGTTGCTCTATGTTATGGAGGATCTGAATTTCTTGTCGGAGGATATGTTGATTCTGATTTTGCGGGGGATCTTGATAAAAGGAAATCCACTACGGCTATGTGTTTACAATTGCGAGAAGGAGCCGTGAGTGGGTATCTAAACTACGAGACAGTTGTAGTACTCGTCTACAATGTGGTTGAGTATATGGCAGCTACACAAGCTTGTAAAGAAGCAATCTGGATAAGAAGATTCATGGAAGAACTTGGGCACAAACACGAGAAGATTCTCTTGTATTGTGACGATCGGAGTGCCTTGCACATTGCAAGGAATCCAACTTTTCATTCCGAGGACAAAACACATAGAAGTACAATATCATTTTGTTCGTGAAGTGGTGGAAGACGGAAGGGTGGATATGCAGAAAATCCACACGAAAGAGAACCTAGCAGATGCATTGACAAAAGCAATCAATAGCGACAAGTTCATTTGGTGCGAGATCCTTGTATGGCTTGATAGAGACATAGACAAACATGGTGGTGGCAAGATAGAGACTGGTGTGGAGATTGATTGGTTCTCAATCTAATCTCCAAGTGGGAGATTGTTGTAATATTAGTCACACATCGACTGATGTGGGAATATGTGGAGAGGAAGAGGCTATAAAAGAATGCCTCTTCCTTCTTCTTTAATCATCCCAAATATCTTCTCTCTTGGATATTTCTTTATTTATAGTGGAGTTTTCTCTCTTGCCCATAAATTATTGTGTCTTTCTTTTCTCTTAGTTGTTATTATTGTGTTCTTCTTTTCTCTTATTTGCTGATTGTTCTATTCGGTGGGTTCTTCATAACCCGACATCCTTTGCCTTCAAACACCACTTTTGCTCCTACATTGGTGATTTTTTGAGATTTTTGCAAGGTGAGTTCCAAATTTTACCCTTTCTTATTTTTGTTTTGTTCATGCCTCAAATCAGGTGGATCGCTTTCAAATTAATATATGTTTACTCTAGGGTGTAGATCTATGATTGCGTGGAGTTAAAATTATTTTTTGGTTCTTGCTACTTTTTTTTTTTTCAGTTTTTTTAAATTATTTCCTAAATTAGGTATATTGCAAAGATGCATATGTATACATGAAGTATCGGCTATAACTTAATATATGTGAGACACCACCACTTTGATCTATTGCTATGATGGTGTCGGCTCAAATTTATCGTTCTTAATTATTTATTTTAATTAATTAAAAAAAGGGATAATTACTGTTGCCCCCTTGTACTTTGATTTTATTACTACTTTATCCCCTGTACCTTTTAAAATTACTATTCCAACCTTTAACTTTGTCAACAATTACTAATGCCCCCCTACCGTTAAGCTCCATCAGTTTACTGATGATGTGGCATCTATATATTTTTTTCAAAATCCCAAAAATAACCCAGCAATTATCTTTTTACTTATTTGATCTTTTTTCAAGTTATAATACTACCCTTAATAGGAAAAAATTAACTTTAATTTCACTTTTCTTTTTTAAAAAGAAACCATCAAATAAAGGAAAGATGTGACTTTTTTTTCTCTAAAAATAAATCACCAAATAAAGGAAAGATGTAATTAAATAGAAATTAAAATATTAAATTTAATTCAAAGCTGAAAATTGAAAATCACCTAATATATGCTGACCATTATGTATGTTACCAAATTTTTTATCAATTAGATCTTATATGCTAATTTGTTTGTAAAACTTCCATCATGGTGATTATGAAAAATTTAAGTGGAATGTGCAACAATCATAAGTATGTGGTCCCACCAAATCAAAAACTAATTCTAAAATATAAGATTTTAAGTATATAATTGACATGCAATATAGTTTCTTTAATGAGGGTAATGCCATATTTTTTACTTCTAAATTTTAAGGGCAAAATAGACATTTCATATTTGATATTAACAGCCATTTAACACCTTTAGAAGTGAGGGGGGCAATAGTAATTTCACAAAGAAGGGGGTTTGATTAGTAATAAAACCAAAGTATAAGGGGGCAATAGTATTTATCCCTTAAAAAAATTTAAATATCTTTTAAAAATATTTAAATATTAACAAAAATATACTAATTGATTTTTTTGTTTCATATTTACAAATAAAAAAATATTAGTAGAAGCATTATGTAATTTTTTGAGCATATTTTGATGTTTTTTAAGATATTTAGTGTGTATTCCTTGTATCAAGCACTCTCTTTAAAAGATGTCAGATAGAACTTAGCAACAAAGGAGACTACTGACAATTGATAAGAAAAATAATGAGTATAATTATTGCAAAAAACAAATAGGAGGAGGTGGGGCAACTAGATTGAAGGTTCATTTAGTTGGGGGAGCTAGGAATGTAACTAGATGCCCCAAGGTGCCCGCAAAGATCAAAAAGGCAATGGCCTAGTACTTGGCCGGTGGAAAGAAAAAGAGGAAAGAGAAGAGATTATAGAGGGAGGAGTTCGAGGATGCTTGTCTAGATGACCTCCCAGAGCAAGGAGAGCAGGACTGTGATTCAAATGAGCTAGGAGAGTATGAAACCGACTCTAACCCAGAGGCAACACAAATGAGAAGAGCAATGATGATGAATAGGGAGCAGGTAAGGATAGATGACATTAGGAGGCAACAAAGAGCTATTGGTTGTGGGTCCTCTAAAGAGCCAGCAGGTATGGGAGGCAGCTCCCAACAGTCTATGAGGAGGAGTCAGAGTTGAGGGAGGAGAGTCATATCCCACGAGGCCAAGCTTTATCTGCACATGCTACAGATCTTGATATTGAGATTCTTCGTACAGTTCCGACCTTATTTAGGAAGCCAGAGCATAAGCAAAAGAAGTTGAAGCACTTGTGGGGGAGTCTGAAGGAGAAAGTGGGGATGACTTTCTCCAAATGGGGCATTGTACCATATCATTCCACGCTTCCAGCACATGCAACCCAAGAGCCCTACTATAAGAATATGATTGAGGAGATAGGCAGAGCTAGGAGTGGTATACAAGAGCCCACCCCACATGAGATCTACTATATGTACCTGCCTAAGCATAAACAAGACTTGAATGACCACACAAAGTGATTGAAGCCTATGTGGGCTCACAAAGGAGTGACTATTATGTGTGATGGTTGGACTAGACCCACTAGAAAGTCCATCAATTTTATGTTGAACTGTGATCAGAGGATAGTGTTCCTCAAGTCAATGGATGCATACAGGACTTTAATGACCACACAGAGTGATTGAAGCCTATGTGGGCTCACAAAGGAGTGATTGTTATGTGTGATGGTTGGACTGGACCCACTAGAAAGTCCATCAATTTTATGTTGAATTGTGATCAAAGGATAGTGTTCCTCAAGTCAGTGGATGTATCCAGGAAGAAGAAGGATGTAAAATACATTTTATAAATTGTTGAAGCAAGTGGTGAGGGAGGTTGGAGAGAAAAATGTGGTCTAGATTGTGACAGATAATGGCTCCAACTACAAGAAAGTGGGTGAAGATGATGGAAAACCCCAGGTATCAAAACATACTTCTAGTACTAATTTTAAATACATTCAAACTTGATGGTTCATTATTTTTTGCTTTTAGCATTACACTAAAAACCTCTTTTGGACATGCTTTTCTGGACTCCATCTGTTGTTGATTGCATTGACCCTCATGTTCAAGGACATCGGTCAATGCAATATTGTGAAGCAAGTGGCGGACCAAGACTGACATGTTAGCTCCTTCATTTATAACCATATATATGCACTACAGATAATCAGGGACCGGTGTGATGGTGACTTGGTGAGGCCAGGCATAACCAGATTTGCAACCAATTGGATTGCTCTACAGACCTTTGAGAGCAAGAAAATTGGCCTTAGGACCATGTTCACATCGAAGGAGTGGTTTAACTAGGAGGGTTCTTCAACCACAAGAAGGAGGAGAGCATAGAATACCATACAAAGTTACTCCTTCTAGAATAATGTGAGGATTGTTGTGAAGATGCTTGAGCCCGTGGTGCACGTTTTGAGGATAATAGATCAACATAAAAGACCAACTCTACCACACACATGGGCTGCAGTAGAAAAGATGAAGAAGCCGGTTGCTCAAATCCATCCACAGGGCAACAAGAAAATTCTCGACATCATTTAAAACAAATGGGAGAAGCAGCTGCAACATCCAATACATAAGGCTGGTGAGTTATTTAGTTTAGTGGTGGATTTAATCTTCATTTTATTATCACACTATTCTCTCTTATTCTCACTTGTTACTCAATATACTATCTAAAACCCAAGTACCACTACAAAGATATGCTTGGGATGAAGGCAAGATTTGATAGATGTTGTCCAAACTGTAGTGAAGGGGATGAAACTGGATCCATTTAGACAAGCAATCATCAATATGGAGGTTAGATTGTGATTTCATAATTCATAATTTATAGTTTCATACTAAGTTACTAACCTAGTTATTGTTTTTATGTTAGATGAAGGCATTTAGGGATGCTACTGGGAGTTTCAGTCACTCCGTGGCCATATCGGGCAAGAATCCAACCTTAGGGGTAAGTTAATTCTTTATATATTTAATTATTTATATTCTATCTTTCAGTTAGTTACTTACGTATTGACACTCAGTTTATAACTTTACTAATTGAATTCCACATGTTGTTGCTGCTGAATGGTGGTTGCAATATGGTTATAACTCACCCCACTAGACCATGATTGCATGTAGAAGTGCTCTCACAGACATGTTCTGCCCATTGGTTGTGAGCGGAATTGGAGCACCTTCAACCTCATCCACTCAAAGAGGCACAAACAAGTGGGTATAAAGCATCAAGAGGACCTTGTCTACTTTTACTATGATATAAAACTGAGGGAGAACCATATTAGATAGAGGATGGATAAAGAGAATAACATGATAGAGTTAGATGACATCTTTGAGGTGGAGGATGATGATGAGAACCCATTATTTGAGTGGGTCAGGGACAGAGGAGAGTCGTTGCTGGATGAGGAGGGAGGTTGTCCCAATAGACATATTACACAACAGATGGGGGCTGATGTGAATGACTTCTTGGTCAATGAGGGGATTGCACATGTAGTGCTCGCCCGTCCCTTTGTGCCACACGCCGGTGCATCCACCCAGAGTAAGGATTTGATTGTATGGTTGGACAGCAAGGATGATGTGACTCAGGCATGCCCCATGATGACGATGATGATGATGGTGGTGGAGATGGAAGGGACGACGACGATGATGGAGGACCTTGTAAACAAGATTCAGCTGATCATAGGGGAGGAGCACCACCAACACTAGTTGAGAGTCAGGGAAGGGGAGGACCACCGAGATTCACGGGTGAGAGCCGGTTCACCCATGCAACAGGATACAGATCATGGTGGAGCTGCATCTCAAGGTCGTGCTGCTTCAACATATAACAGGAAGGGAAAGGGGGAAAAGCCCAAATATGGATATTATGTGGATGAGGATGACACAGAGGACACATCATCATATGGAACTTACTGTCCGATTGATGCAGGGAGCTTGGTAGGCTCTATAGGATCTATGAGTTTAGATGATTCTAGAGGCTTCACCTCAAAAGGATTAGGCTAGTACAGACCCGCAGATTCCTAGTGACATGATAGTGCTATAGAGAGTGTTGTTTCAGCTTCTAGTTCTGGTTATGGACCTTACGGTGTCCCTCCTGGCTATCAGACACTAATTGGACACACTAGGATGTAGTATCCAGGGTTTGATGGGGTGGTATATGGGTACCAGGATGCTACTTATGTCAATCCTAACTTAAGGTCACGTATGTTTGGAGCAAATCTTCGGCATTGAACCACATCCACCAGCCCCTCTATTAAGACTTCCCTATCCGAATTGTGTATTCCCACCATTAGGATATCTTAGCATTGTTGATGACACAATATATAGAGCTGCAATTGTCAACTACTTCAACAACCATCGTCACCATATGTCATGAGATATGTATTGTGGTTGGTACGAGGAGCGGAGCATACGGGGACACGTGTATTAAACCTAGCACAATAGCACTTTTGTTCATTTGATGTTTACTTGTCAATGTAAATTGAAACTTTGTAAGTTGAAAGTTTTAAGTTCTAAACATGTTATATAATACAGTTGGTACTCGGTAGGTGCTAGTTGGTACTAATCAATTCTTGTTATTTGTTAGTATACTTGAATGTTAACTTTTCAAAAGTTTTTTTGGTAAAATACTAGTTTCATTGTGTTTGTAATGCTTTAAATAGGTAGGAGGCAAAAATTCGGATCATTTGGAGGTCATACAAGACCCAAAACCTAGGGTCAAAACTTCAAAAGAAAAATCAGGTTTCAACCGAGTGGAAATTTTGGTTTTTGGGCAGGTCAAACCGACCTCATAACCGAAACCTCGATCCATGACTAGGACAACTACTACTTTGTTCCTTGGAATATCACAAAGGTCCTTATGCACTCATCAACAGGAAAAAAGAACTAAGAACTAAATCAAGATAACAACAAAACTACTTAAGTGATGGAATCCAAACAATTACCTTCGAATTAATATATTTCTCCTTTTTTGAAATAGGATCTTTTGGACCAGGTTTGGTTACAGATAATAAGATTGCATTTGACTCATCATTTCTGCATATAGACCAAAACAAACAAAAAGTCGTCAATTTGTACACGATGAGAAGATGGACGCTGTAGTCAAGGTCACCCCAGGCGTACTCAACTAGGCAGTCTGAAAAGGACATGCAGTAAGAAATATAACCATTGTAAAATAAGGTTCCCTTAAATATGTTGATGTTCCACCTACCAAGTTTGCTAAGCCTAGAAAGCATAAACAACTAGTGACATGCATGGAAGATACATATACATTAGCTATACAAGATGAACTGGAAGATGCAGTCAGGAATGAGGAATCAGAATTTATTTTACTTGTTTGCCTTTTCTCTTTACTTTTCACAGCAACACCCAATATCTTTAGCCCATTGCTAGAGAAGCATCGTCAAAGAAAAAGACAGAGATCACTTGAAAAGCCAACCACAGAGATATTATGGATCAAGAATTGCACTGAAATGGTATCATGGCCAATTCATTCTTTGTAAGTTACTTCCCCTTTTGTTTTGTAATTTTTGTTCTTTTTCAAGTTGCAACTTGCAATCAGTTGGTTTTTTATCATGGAATGAAGGAAAGGGAAAGCTTCTGTATTTTTGTCTGAACTAAGAAGCAGGGAGTTCAACAGAGATTGGGTTTTTTCTTTTTTTTTAAAATTTTTCAGGTAATTGAGCTCTACCACTACCAACATATTGCATCAGGACAGTACAAGGTTTTCCTGAAGCATATTCTTCTAAACATACGATTGATCACGAAAGGAAACTTTCACATATGCAGAAAGAAGCTAAATTTCTTCTTCACATATTACCTAAGGGCCTGTTTGGTTACATGAATCCAGAGATTTCAAATCTCTGGATTCATGAATCTGAGAATTATACCCGTTTGGTTGTAAAAATCTCTAGATTCATGAAATCTAGAGATTCATCTTTTTACACTAAAAACGTGAATATGTAGATTTATGGGTAAGGGGTGAAATCCAGAGATTTCAAAAAAGCTATACATTTGCACATTCACAAAAATCATGTCGATCAAATAGTTTTTTAGAATGAATCCACAGATTTCATTCCACAACCAAACATCTAATTTTATAAATTATAACTCTATAGATTTGAAATCTCCAGACTCATGTAACCAAACAGGCCCTAAACTTCTGGTCTGATTTAATCACTGGATGAATGTATAGATGACCATAACTGCTCTCCTAATCACAAATGTGAGTTCAGAACACTAACATGGGTTAGGCACCCACAATAAAAAAAGAGTACGTTGTGGCTTGGACGCCACATAATAAAAACAAAGTCATTGATTTAGCTCAGAGGAATCAAGGTAGAGACCCACAGAGGAGACTATGTTCATCGTTGTAAATAGGTCACCTATGCACACCCTAGGCATGCAAGTGGTTTTCTTAGGGCCGGGAAGGTGCTTGAATTAGTGCAGTCATGAACAGTGAGCACCTAAGTGTCGCCTCGAGATGTCTTGGTTGTGTTGTGATATTCTAAAGAAGCGACATATATTCTCTAACCACATCAAATGTGTGTGTTCAGAGTATACATTAGCCGAGATGCAGGGAGTCATGTAGTCAAGAAAAAAGACAATACTGCAAAGATTATGAAACTCAAGTGCACACAATACCCTGTCTCTGTTGTTCATGTGTTTGTTGTTTACCCTTCACCACATGCTGCAACCCTAATATCAACCTATCATGGAAAGAAACTGGCAATATTCCCTACATTCTCCTCATTGGATCCGTTGGGCTTCTGTTTCCCTTCTTCCTTTGTCTTCCTTTTTATGTCTTATATATTCTATGCTGCTCAATGATTGCTTGATTTCAATTTCTACGCAAATGCCCAAAGAAAAAGATGGAAGACTAGATAAGGTTCAAACAGCTCCGTTGATCAATAACAATCCCAGCCCAAAGTTTAGAAACTACTTTAAACCACCGAAGATGCAAAAAACACAAGAGTTACCCTGAATGCTGATTGATGGTTACTTGATTTCATTGTCGTCAAGGAGTCACCTAGGCAGATGCTTTGCTTGCCTAAGTGGTGAAAACTTGATTTCAACCCTTTGAATGCCTTAGATTACCTAAGCATCATGACAACTATGCTTTGATTTCAAATTCAGTGCTTTGCGGTTGCAATCAGATGTATGATGCTATGAGATTGTGTGTGTGGATGGTATTCTGGTTTGAGGGTAGATGCTTATACTTAATGTGCTACTGATTCATGATGAGCTAAATTGGCTTAATGTTAAATTTCAATGTAAAATATAAGCACGTTCAAACACCTTCACAACTATGACCCTGACTGAGTCACTGAAGTGTTAACCATAGACGTAAAGGTGTTGCATATGCACAATGTGATTTTAGAAGTCATTGGCATACTTGTTGCTAGCTAACTGGACATTTATGGAATGTCACCAAGTTGTGAAGAAGAGAGGGCGATGGTAAGACTGATGAGCAGTTGTTTGCATTTAATGAATAATGTGACAAAGTTTACTTATTTCATACATTAAGTCCTTCAAAGTAAAAACTAAAAGACAAGAAACATGATTTTTTTACAGCTGAAGCCACCTCCCACTCCCTCCCTCCTTCCGCTGCCCCAAACCCCACCCCCACCCCAGCCCCAAATAAAACCCCCACCAGAATTCAGCTATTCATAGAGTCAAACATTTGTTCAACCCAGATTCAAAGAGGTGCTGATGGATGAATGAATTTTATATGCTAACTCACAACCCATTTAAATTGGACTAAACATGTAATATGTTTATTGTACAGGCAACGGGGCACAAGTACAATCAATGGATTTTAATGGGAGTATGGACTAGTGATTGCTGGTGACCGGCCACGATCAATGTGCTTCAGAGTGACAACCAGTACATGATCCACTGGTTACTGAGAACACCCTTACGAAAATGGATGCAAGACCAATCAACCAGCTTATCCTCCAGATGATGTTCAAAAGGAGTATCTAACAATAGACTTCTGGGGCAGATCCGTGGAAGCAAATTTACCCATACATCAAGTGTCACTTGCACTCTTAAAGAAGACTCCAGTCAATCCGTGTCCAGGTGTTGGTCAGAAAACTTCCAAGCTGAGGAGAGCTTTGGGCTTTTACGCAAACCACTTCTAATCTTGTCTGAGCCATATCTTTTTCCCTTATCTACTATGTTTATTTTATTGTGCTTTAACTAACAATTGGATATTTGAGAATAGCTTATTGTGATTCAAACAAAATTTTCAGGTTGGGATCTTAGTTTACAATTCCCAAATTCATCCCCCTCTTGGGTTGCCTATTAGGCTATTATGGTCCTATATTTATCTGCTTTTCATCATGTACTCTTTCCTAGAATGATAGAGTAGCCCCATTAAAAAAAGATAATATTATCACGCATGTTGATAAACATGCACAAATACGAGAGTTACATGCCTTTTCTCAACATTAAGTTGTAAACATATTTATTATCAAGTAAAAGGAATAACAGGGGCAATATGATATCCGTTATTTGCAAATAGATGCTAAAGATCTCAAGAGCTCAAGAGCTAATCTAAATGAATAGTACCTCTCATCTGAAAGCTGGAGCAATTCCTCCCACACAGAGTTACAATAAGCATTACCCAGTGCACCAAAGAGTTCCATGATACTTGGCTCCCAGACCTTGACATCTAATACTATAGATCTCACCTGCAGTTGACAGGGTATTTTATAAGTCAAAGTCAGTAATATTATATTATATTAATACAAAAGCATGAATCCATTGCTACAACCTAGTAAAAAAAAGAATGTCTGATGCTAGTTTTTTTAACTCAAGTAACATCAGATGATGATTCTCAGCAGAAGGTATGCAGGAGTAAAATTTCTGGACTAGCGCATACAGCAAGACCTATAAAATGGATCACACGCATTAAGCTTGTCTTTCATAATAAACCAAGTTAACAAATTAAGTTTTCGGTATAGAACTAGTGACTGATTGGCCATTATTTTCAAGGCAGTCCTGAATTGACTAGGATAGTTATCTCCAAAGACAGACAGTAAAGGGGCTTGTTCTGTTTTAAAGAAATCATGGTCCTAAAAAACCACATTTAACATCAAGTCAGTAGCATGAGCCTTGATATGACAGAATGATAATGATGATAAACACATACCTACATAAAAAATAAAAATTAAACTATGGTAGACCACTGATAAGTGGGGGGATAATCACGCATGTGATCAGTCTGCCTGCTCTGTGCTTCTATCCATTCTTACCTTTTCCAAAGGTTACCTACAGATTCAGGTTTTAACTGCAAAGAGCTGAATGACTGAATGAAACAATGAAAAAAGTAACAAAGCAAATTTGCTGTTTTACTAATAACAAACCTTTGAAATGTGAACTCCAAGATTTCGGTGTACACCTGAACATTCAATACACAACAGGACCCCGAGATTTAGAGATGCCCATTCAGGTTCAGAAGCACTACATTCAGCACAAAAATCATTGCCAGGAATTTTCCTGAGAATTTTGGAAACGTCATCCAGTCCTTTGAATTTCAAGTCATCTACTGACACTAAATTGTCATTCAATAATGAAGATTCACTCCCGGCACCATTAACTGTGCTGTCATTGTTGCTATCTTTCCTTCCAGGCGGGAGCTGCAATCATACGATCAGGAACTTGTTAGCAAGGACTCTATACTTTTTTTTTGGGATAAGTTAGTAAGGGCTGCTACTTGTATCAACACATGACGTTGTGAATGCCAGTAACCCACAGAATGCCACACGGCCCACACCCCCATCCCAACCCCCCCCCTCTGACCCAAAAAAAAAAAAAGAGAGAGAGAGAAGAAAAGAATAGAAAAGAAAAAGGAAAAAGGTGAAATGAACATTAACCTGTTCTAGGAAAGGGGAATTTAGGAGGGTTGCAATGACGCCTCTTATCTTATTAATCCAATCCATTCTCTCTGCTTCATTTTCAGCCTGCAAAAAAGGAAATGGCATCAAAGGATGATGAGCGAGAAGAGCAAAGTACCAATACACTAGTCCAGGGACAAGCCAATTCATCATCTAAAACCAAATAAAAACCATACTGGAGGAGCAGTTGTCCACATCATTATCTATTCATGGTTTAAATTCAGACCAATTTAACATTCCCATTCAAAATTATACATTTATAAAGACGTTAGAAAGTCTGGTAAGTCTAAAAACCATTCAACAAGAATGCTGACAAGCCCAAACAAAGTGGACGCCAGATCATCAGTCCAGATCTCCACAAGACTAGAAAGTGACAGAGTGACAGACCAACAGAAATTTGATCGGAACTTGGCATCTTATCTATCTGAAGAAAATGGTATAGGAGATCATGGTTGTCTGCCTTCTCACTATCACCAAACTATATATGACTCAAGGTTATTAAAGCGGCAAAGCGACTAAAGCGATTGGGGCTCCGTCTTGGCGTTTAGGCGACTAAGCGGCGCTTAGGCGGCAATAAAGCAACAAAAGCGGTTAAGTCAATATTTTTAATATAACTACTTTTTAGTACAAATACTTTTTATAATAAACTAAAGTACTAAACAAACATTCAACAATCACATTCATAAAAATAAAAATAAAAAAAACATTCAAGAATCACAATTATGAAAAATTATCCAAAAAAATATTAAAAACATAACTTAATCTCATCAAGCATCATAAGATTCATAACAATAATTATGTAGTATGTACTATGTCAGTAATCAATGTGAAAAATGAAAATAGTAATTTTACATTCTTACTTACCTCTATGATAGTGTGACACAAAATAAGTGTCTTGTACTCTTGTGCATAGATCAGTAATCAGAATTGATGTAACAATTTTTCCCTTTTTTTAACCAAATAGTGCCGACATGATAAATTAATGATCTCATTATTCCAATTTCCAAGTCATTGTTTATTTAATGATTCATTGATTATCAATATTGAATATGGCTCATGCTTCACATTCTGTTGCCGACAGGCACTTTGGGCCTCGGAGTTCATTTGCAAATTGGGCCTCGATTCCGAAATGGCTCACATTTAAATTTATATACAGCATTGTAGAATAAATTATGATTAAAAAAAATAATAAAAATATGCACAAATTACAAAATGAAAAAAAAAAAAAAAAAACGGTTACTTTAGCATCTAGGCGGCAATATCGCGCAAAAGGCGGCAAAGTGGTAGTGCCTAAGCAAAAAAGCAGCAAGAAATTAGCCCGTTAGTTAAGCGGCAACAATTTAAGCGGTTCAAAAACCGCTTTGCCGCCTAGGCGGCCGCTTTGATAACCATATTATGACTAAATAAAAGATGCACCAGACCAGACATACCATCTAATAAATCACTTGTTTAGAAATGTACGGAAAACATACACAGAATCATCAGACCATGGAAGAAGGGGGGGAAATGCTTTCATTAGACTAACATAGACTATGACACTCAACATGGTAGGAGAACTTGCGAGACATCTCACTTTTTCCATTTAGCTAGACGAGATGATGTGCTTAGCACATTCAGTTTAGACACTCGAGTTGTAACTTTAATTAATGAATTATCATTTAAACTTTGTAATTCGAACTATGAACATGTGTAATGTATTAGACTTGTTTGAATTTTTACTTCAAGCATTAATGCATGAGTATATGATCTGTATAATATGCCACTTTAAGGTTTTACTTCAGCACAGTAGATTTCAACTTCCGGTCTGAAGTGGAACTTATGTGTGTATTATTTTTTTCACAAATCTGATATCACCAGTATGTTCAGAAGGGCTGAATTAGACTGGATAGCAAGTTTCGGCCCCAAATGACCCCTATTACCCCTTGAGTTGGAGCCTCCAGTTGTTTTTTCTTTTATTTCTTTTTTTTGGTGGGAGGGGGGGGGGGAACTCGGGGGTTGGAAGGAATTATTTTTACCAACTCAGTGAGATCTCAACGAACTTGCTTTTTTGAGTTGGTGAGGTGGGTCTCAATATCAAGATCTTGAACCATGATAATCAAGGCCCATATGGGTCTAGAAAATGGTGAACATAGTGTAACGACACAACATATAAATGGGGATTTGAATGCCTGGTGTTCGGAAGTAGCAGTTCTATGATGATATGGTCATCAGAAAGTGGAATAAATCCCAATTAACCATATGTTTCAGTTGAAGTAGGAGGCACAATGGGTGAGTGACAGATACTAGTGTATACACAGAAGATCCATAAACATCTAAACTCCAATATATATATAAACAATAAACCACAAGTACTTGATACCCAAAAACCAAGGCACTTATATATGCTAGATTCAAGAATGATCCTTCCCAAAGGAAGCCTCAGGCACGGCGCTTGCACATTTTTTAAATTGTAAAACCAAAAATCACCCAAAATGGAAGTTTGGGACCCTAGGTTTGTAAAGTACACTATACATTTCCACATCTTTTCTCATATACAACTTATTGCACACATAGTAATAAAATACACAACATTCGATAAAACAATTGAAATATGTATTAAGAATGAATAAAAACTATGTAGCAGTACACCAACGTCAAAAAGTATAACCATACAATAAACTATAAAAAGGGAGTACTCAGTGGTAGATGCTAAACCACTGTGAGGTCCTGGGAGGGCCATAATGTACACAGCCTTATACCCGTTTCACAAGGAGGTTGTTTCCAGACTCAAAACCATCGGAGCAACCTTAACATGAGGTAAGATCTGTCGTCACAAACAAATAAATGCTTTGACCCTGTACAAGTACTAACTGTAGACTGCCGACTGCAGACAGTCCTCACACAACCATTTATTGGTAGGTTAAAGATTTTGGTACCGACCATGGTTTCAACAAAGCCAAAGAACAAAATTTCACTCGAACTACCCCAGACCAGGGATTTCATGGATACGACCAAAAAAATATGATGGCCTAGTGGAAATTGGTCGAAACAATCAAAATGTCCAAAATATCGTCAACAATTGTTCAAACGTGTCGAAACCAAGGATTTTTCTAGTGTAAAATGTCATCTCATCCTGGTTGACAAATCACAGATTTCAATGGAAATTTAGTTCCATGGGCTGAGGTAACTAGCACCCTTAGCTTTTACCATCACATCAACTGATGCTCCCTTAGAATACAGCCAACACAAACTTGAGAATCCATTTTTCTTTCAGAATAGATGTTTCACGCTGAAACTTGGCCCGAAAAATAAGTGACATTGCTTCATCAGATTGGCTAGTCAATTACCCATCTAACAACCCAAGAAGCACAATATGCATGTAATAAATTATTTCACAAATTAAGTACAGCATGAATGTGAGTTATGCGAATGGCTTGGATACAGGAGCATGGAGAGATGGATAATTTTCGTCACCCTTCTTCTAAAGAGCTCGTCATCTGGTAAATAATTCAGGGTCATGGAGTGCAAGGATTTAATCTTTCTATAGCTCAGCTCAGTGACATTTCCAGACTTAAACCACTACAGAAGTAACAAGCTTGTATATCGGGGAGAGGATCTAAGACCAGAGGTGGAACACAACTCACTCTATGTTTCGACTGGAAAAATAAAAGAAAAATTACCTGCAACGTATACATTTTTAATGGTGAAATTATTCGGAAACATAATCGCAAATCAGAATGCTCTGCATCAATCTTTATTGTTGAAGTGCGAAGATCGACGGTACGACAGCCAATGTTTTCTTCACTATATGATGATGCTCTATTGTGCCTGGATCTAAATCTGCTAAACATGCGACTACCATGCTCAGGTGCTCCAGCAGATAGATGTGTTTGAGAACCCTGGTCACACAAATAGAAGCAATTTTAGCATTAGTTTTCTCACAACTATTGTATTATGATACAATTTTATGAATCCATATCCAATAAATAATATATTTACAATTGAAATGTATAAACTAACATGCATACATACCAGGTAACAAACAAAATCAAGCCAATTTGGCTAAAAATTATGGGTTTCCTTTCCTTCGTAGTTATTATTTATTATCTTCCCTTTCTTTCTTAAAAAAAGGATCTAACAATCAATAATGGCTAAGCCAATAGGTTTGGCTGGTTTGTTAAAGATGTAAACTTTGGATATTGCAGGAAAATGACAAGCATCACAGGGGACGCTATATTATTTTGAGAAACTTGCAAAATGTCTCTCTTTTTCTGGGTGGGGCAAACAAATTTTATATAAAGAGGAATAAGTTCATTGTGGTACACAGTACACTAGGTAAAAGATTTTGGTTTGCGGAATTTCCACCCCCGTCAAATCCAAAATAATTCAATAATAAAAATTTTCAAAATTCCAACATGTAAAAATCAGTTATCATTTTGTTTCAAATTCCAACAGATCACACATCGACTGGCCTCAGCAATCACCAACTACTTGCACGTTGACTGATGGCAACAATAACACATCTACAGCCTAAACATATTCTTCATTCCTATCGCATATTTTAGTTCTTTCATATGTATAGGATAGGATATATTTGCAAAAGTCACTGCAGGGTACAGCACACACTACCAACTTGGATACAAAATCAAACTACCATTTTTCAAACTGAAGGTTCCTAAGTTTAGAGATGACTAATTAGAGCATTTCTCCACTTTCGGGTCAAAATACTCAAACAAAATGGCCAGCCGAAACAAGCAGGGTTGCAGTCCAATTTCATTCAGAACCTGAAATACTTTGGTTTCAACCAAAATTTTATACCTTGATCACTTCTCTTATCTAGCTATGCACTTCAATGTAATTGCCTTGAACAAGAGCTATAAGTTGTTTTGTTTTTAATACTGAGGCAACTCGATTGGATCAACTTTTGCATAATTTTAAAGTTTCCCCGTCGAATGGCCCAATAGGAAACTTTCATATTCACATTGTTCCCACTTTTCCAGGCAAAATTCAAGTGCATGTTTGTAACCTTGAAATAGTCAACATGTACAACTAAATTATTAGGATGCACTGAGGCAAAACCAGTGGTAAGTTGACATTTAATTCTAAACCAAGTTACCTAATTACAAGAATCATACACAAACAGTGCATGACTCTAAAAGCATCAGTGGCTCTAAGCAAACCCATTACACAACAAGAGTAAAGATTTTTAAGGATCAACTATTATCTGTTCTATAGTAGTCAAAGCGCTGCCAAGGTGCGACAAAGCAGTTTTTTGAGAACAGAGCGACTATTTTTTTATTTTTTTTAAGCCAAGAAAATGCCCGTTTGGCATCTAAGCGACACCTTGATCTGCCTAAAACCAAACCTGTATGCTTTTTTTCTTTTTTTTTTTTTTATCGGGGAAATTGATTTGTTAATTATACAATCTATTTATGAACTTTTTTTGGCAACCCATCTATTTATGAACTTTGTACACCATGAATCATGGAATCAAATCTTTCATTTGTTAAACACTTAAACCTAAATGAGTTGATTTGAGTCAAATGCATCGAATTGATTAAACAAATCTTCTCCATAGATTTTCTTTCCCTCTATTTCTATAAATCTGTTTTATGAATTATCATGTCGTGGATCATAAATCTGTGATTTAAGCCTTTTAACAGCCTTTTTCTCACTAATATTTATAATTCTGTATTACATGTCATCACATTGTGAATTGTAATTTGTAAACCTGTGATTTAAGTCTATAATTGTATTTTTTTCCTCCTTTTTATCATGTTGAAAATTGTAGATCTCTGATTATAACAGCCTTCTTCTTCTCCTACATAATTATAATTCTATTTTACATGTCATCATGTTGTGAATGTTAAACCTGTGATTTAAGTCTGTAAAATTCCCTGTTTTATGTAATAACATTGCAGTTTGCTAGCTATTAGACTAATTTTAATAAATGCAATTCATAGATTCAAAAAATAATATCTGAATTTACTGCTTAGGAAAAAACCCCCCCCCCCCCCCCCCCCCCCCCCCCCCCCCCGCTTTACCAAGCGTTGGAAGGCATTCAAGGCGCAGGGTCTCCACGCCTATAAGCAACTTCAACAACTAAAAATCTCATTGGTACTTTCAAAAAATGTAGTAGTAAGAGAAAATTCCACCAACTAAGATGACCTTCATCGTCTGGGTGTGTCGAGGAAATCAGGGTCAGGCTCTCACACCTCCCTTCCTATGCCCTTGCGGCCACCTCCATTCAGGCCATTGGAAACCAACCTGTCCAAAAGCAAACCACAGGGAGCAACAATGTGAAGGGATAAGAGAAAGAAAAAAAGAAAAAGGGGGGGGCCTACCTCAGAGTAGTCTGATGAAGGATGAAAAGGTCAAAAAAATCATGAAAATTTTTGAAAAACAGGGGAACTCCAATATCATACCTACCAGATCCTGCTGACACCCTTAATTACAACCTTGACTTTGTACTTGCATACTCCCCCCAACCCCTACTGGTATTAAAGCGATTCAGAGCCAGTGTTGAGGCATGCTACAACAATTTCCTAGCACAGGCAAACATGCTCAACTCCGCACTCAATGCCGAGCAACAACTGCCTGCACCAACGGTTCTAAATGAGATTCTGGAGCCAGCTGATACCCCCCAGGTTTTCCCCTACCATCTCTATAGTGATTTTTTTTATTGGTGCATCGTTTTCTTTATCCCTATTCTTGCTATTTTACATTGCTGGTTTAACAACATCCCCATCCCCCCATAGAAACCGATTTAGTGCATAACTGTGACAGTTGCTTTGTTTGATCTTTTCACCAGAATCTTTGAATCCCTTCTGTTCCTTTAATTTGCCCTTGCTTTTGTTGTATCATTAGTATGAGTTTGCTTTCTGCCTTGTACCCACTGTGTGCCTTGATTGTAGTTATTCTGTTAGCTCTAGTTTGTACTGTTTTCATCACAATTACCATCTGTCTATCTTTTATTGACCTTTGAGAAGGAGGGAATCTTTCTCATTGCTTATTATACTGTACATCTCAAGCTACACTGGTTGCTTATCATGAGAATCTTGTCACGGAATGTTCGTGGAATAAATGGAAAATTCACAACACAATGTATATCCAAAATAGTCAAAAAACATAAGCCAGATCTGGCTTTCTTTTGTGAAACCAAATACATGGATCATGAAGCTCTGGTTCTGTCCAAAAGGAAATGTTTTAGGCAACTTGAACTTGTGATTTTTGCAAATAGTATTGGTAAGAAGGGATTCCATCCCTCATTAACATTTTATGCGCCGATCAGGAGGTACAATGTACAGTAATCTTTGTACATGCACCACCATCTCACTCTGATAGAAAATCCTTCTAGAATGATCTTCATTCTTTTATCACCAACCTAAGCATGCCTTTCATCATCATGAGAGATTTGAATGAAGTCCTTAGACCGGAAGGCAAAATTGGAAGTTTGTCCAAGGCTTCACCATCATTACCATCTCTTCAATCCCTAATTACCTCACTCTCTTCAAGAAATCTGTGCACCGCGTGTATACTACACTTGGTCAAACAAGCAAAAGCCCCCCAACTTGGTAAAGCAAAGGCTTGATCATCTCTTTGCATCTCCGAGCTGAGTGGCTGTGTCCACAAGCCAATGTAAAAATACTGCCGGCAACTGCTTCTGATCATAACCCCATCTTTGTTTGCATTGAACCTTCAACATCCGATGCAAGAAAGTTATTTCGCTTCTAAAACGCATGGTATCAACACCCAGATTTTGGTCAAGCCATTCATCAAACATGGACCCAGGATGGCACCTTCACCCTAGAAATAAATCTGGCAAACCTGTCCAGATTTCTTCAGAACTGAAACAGGAATGTGTTTGGAAACAATGACACACTGTTTGATAACCTCAGAGATGAAATTGAAGCACTGGAGCAATCCCTTACCCAAAACAGAGAGTTGATAAACCATAAAAGAAGCGGCCTGCAAAGGGCACTGATGGCTGAAGAACAATTTTGGTTCCAAAAACCAAAGAAAAATGTCTTGGATGGCGACCGAAACACAAGGCACTATCATATTCACTGTCATCAAAGAAAGATCAAGGCCCTAGAACATGAACGATGAACCTAGTCAAATTGCCAACATTTTCTCCACTTTAATGCAAGAACTTTACACCTCCTCTAATCCCCTTGACCCTTCCTTTGTTGAGGAACTCTTCCCCCCCTGGCTCTTCTCCATGGTAATACACAAAGCCCTAGGCTATGATGGATTCAAAGCTTTCTTTTACCAAAAAAACTGGGACTTGATCTGCCATGATGTTTAGCTCTTTGTGCATGCTTTCTTCAACAACCTTACCCTAACCTTTGGTGCCAATCATACCCTATTATATTTCATACCAAAGAAAGAACCACCTAGGTGGTTTCGGATTTCAGATCAATCAGCCTTTGCAATGTCAATTATAAGATCCTAGCCAAAATACTGGCTAACAGGATTAAGCCATGTCTCGTTAATCTCATTCCACCTTGTCAAGGAGCATTTGTGCCTATTCCTAATAGACAAATAACTAACAATATTATGATGGCATGAGAGATTTTCCACTTCTTGTGCAAGACAAGAGGAAAGGTGGGGTATATCACCTTGAAACTAGACATGTCTAAGGCCTATGACAGGGTTGAACAGGGTGTACTGATAAAACTCATTCACCTTTGGGGATTTGACGAACATTGGTGTAAACTGATCCATACACTAATGTCCTCATCCTCTTTCTCCATCGAACTAAATGGAACCGCCAACCTTTGGTTCTCTAAATCAAGAGGGTTGAGACAAGGTTGCCCCCTAAGCCCCTACCTCTTCCTCACCACCATGGAAGTCCTATCTCAATTTCTATCTGAATATATAAGTCTAAATCTTTTCCATGGTATAAAAATTGCAAGAACTGCACCAGAAATCTCTCATCTTTTCTTTACAGATGATACTTTCTTTTTCTGCTCGGCAGAAAAAGAAGATGTTCTGGCCCTAAAAGCAACTGTGGAACTTTTTTCCGACATAACAGGACAACAAATCAACTTTGAGAAAAGCGGAGCATTCTTTTTAAGGAATGTAGAGCAAGGCAACAAAAATGCAATTCTTTTAATGCTAGGTATCATTGAAATGAAAAAGGATGATATATACCCCGGCATAAATCTTTTTCATGGAAGGGCAAAGTCCAAAAACCTCCAATTTCTGCTCACAAAGATGACAAACAAAGTGGCCATGTTGAAGGCAACATCCTTATCGTATGCAAGAAGAGAGGTGATAAACAAGTCAATTCTCCAATCCCAATCCCAGTATTAGATGCAGTGTTTCAGTTTCCCAAGCATTTATGTAGAAAACTAGATTCCCTATGCCAAAGATTTTGACTTGGAACAACAACAACAACATCAATAAGCCTTGTCCCAACTAAATGGGGTCGGCTACATGGATTCTTGCCCTCCAATCAGTTCTGTTCGAGGCCATGCTAGATACAAGGCCTGAGCTATACATATCCTTTCTCACCACTTCTCCTAAGGTTATCTTAGGTCTACCCCTAGCTCTTCTAAATTTTAATTCCTTCAATATGGATTATATCACTTCTTCGAACAGGAGCATTTATAGGTCTCCGTTGAACGTGGCCGTGCCACCTCAAACGACTTTCTCTAAGCTTATCACTTATGGGAGCAACTCCCAGACCAACTCTAATATGATCGTTTCTTATCTTATCCATCCTAGTTTTGCCACTCATCCATCTTAACATCCTCATTTCTGCTACATTGAGTTTATCTATATGATTCTTTTTAACAACCCAACACTCTGCACCGTACATCATAGCTGGTCAAACAACGGTCCTATAAAATTTTCCTTTAAGCTTTAATGGAATACGCCGATCACATAAGACCCCGGACGCACCTCTCCACTTCATCCACCCTATTTTAATTCTTTGGGAAACCTCATCCTCTAAATCACCTCTTTTACTTATTATTGAACCTAGGTACCTAAAACAATCACTCTGAGGAATCTCTTTATCGTCAAGTATCACTACCTCATCATCTGCCCGATCATGATGAAAGTTACAAACTAGATATTCTGTCTTCGATCTACTAAGTTTAAAGCCTTTTGATTCCAAAGCTACTCTCCATGATTCTAATTTGGTATTAATCCCCACTTGGGTCTCATCAATCAACACAATATCATCCGCAAAAAGCATACACCAGGGGACCTCATCTTGAATGTCTTTGGTTAATTCATCCATTACCAGTGCAAATAGATATGGGCTTAAAGTTGACCCTTGATGTAGCCCAACTGTTATCGGGAATTCATTACTTTGTCCCCCCACTGTTCTAACACTAGTCACCGAACTATCATACATATCCTTAACTATATCTACATATTTACTTGCAACATTTCTTTTCTCTAGTACTTGCCAAATTAACGCTCTAAGGACTCTATCATAAGCTTTTTCTAGGTCAATAAATACCATATGAAGGTCTTTCCTACATTCTCTATACCTTTCTATAAGTCTCCTAATTAAGTAAATAGCCTCCATTGTAGATCTTCCCGACATAAACCCAAAGATTTTGACTTGGAAAACCAAACAAATCAAAGCAGTCAACACTAATCTCATGAGACCACTGCTACAAGCCTAAAGAACAAGGAGGATTAGGCTTCAAGCGAATGGAAAAATTAACTCCACTCTTTTGCTCAAACAAGGATGGAGAATGCTCACCAATCTAGAGTCCAACTGGGCTCAAACTCTTAAAGCAAGATATCCCCCAACTCAACCCCTTTTCACCCAAAAGTGAAATAGAAGAGAGGATCGTGCATTTGGAATAGCATTTGCAGCATCCCTACCCCAATTGCAAACTATGGGGCTAAGGAAGATCAGAGATGGAAAAATAGCTCATTTGGTTTGACCCATGGGTCCACTCAACTCAAAACCACACAGTGGGATCCACCAATTTTGAACTATATCACCAAAACACAACAGTGAAAAAAGTTTGGTCCTCTATAGGACATATACATAGGGAGTCATCTTCTACCTCTAACCTGATTCACAATCCCCCCCAAACCCCCTTCCTTTCTCCATTCCATTAGCTTAACGCCTTCAAGTGATTCATGGATCTCACTTATTTCGACAAATGGTGACTTCTCCGCCAAGAAAGCAGGAAAAGCGCTGTTAAAATTACAAAACCAAGAATTGCAAAATGATTACTTAAGATGGCGTAAAGTTTTTTGGAAATTACCACTTCATCCTAAGTTTAAATCCTTTTTTTGGCGTCTATTGAATGAAGGGTACCCATCAAGATGGTTTGCTCCAAATGGACAACAGACGGCACAACGTACAAACTATGCCGTAACGCCGACAAATCAGTTTGGCATGTTTTCCTTTCTTGCAATTGGACGAAGAGGATTTGGGCACCAGGGCCACTCAAACTAAGGATAGAGCATCATGACTCAATCTTAGACTTATGCAACTCCTTACTAATAATCTTAGTTCGGACAGCAACTAAGAGATGGTTTTTCTCTATTTTCATAATAACATGCTACTCTATATGGATATAAACTCGACACTCTGTAACAATAGTGGACAAAATCCAGTAAGGGCCTTGACATTTATCAACAACTGGATAAAGGATTTAAAATTATCATCATCACAAAACAATGAAACCATAGGGGATCCAAATTTACAAGATTATATCCATAATCTAATCTGTCAATGTGCGTTTTCAAAATATTTGTGCTTACCAACTTTGTTATGTGCTGGGGTATCTAATGAACATCTGAAATGCATCGACTGGAGTGTGGGAATTCTTTGGGATAACAATATCCAGTTCTTTACCACAAGAAGGATAGAGGGTGGAACATTATTGGAGGCACTGGTGTATGGCATCATTTAGGTTGCATTTGTTTGCTGGAATAAAGGTGGGGTAGGAAAAAAGGGGTGGGAAAATTCTTGAAAAAAGCAAACTTTTGCTACTTTTCCTTTAAATCCTAAAAGTGTATATTGGTTGGTTGCTTGGGGTGGAAAAGTTAGAGACAAGTTTCCTTAAATTAAGGAAACTTGCTTGGTTGAGGTGGCAACCCAATTTTCCCACCCAAGCTTTTCAAAACCCCACAAAATGTGTGGGATTTTGTGGAAATGTGTGAAAAAGTAAACTGTGGGACCCACAATTAACACTTTTCCACACTTTCCTTTCCTTTCCTTCTCCCTCACCCCACTACACATGGGGCCCACATGTTTTTTTTTCCCACCCCACCTTTGCAAACAAATGCAGCCTCAAGGAATCAGAATTGCTACAGGAAAAGGAGTGCAGATTAAGGAAATCTGGTGCGATGAAGACAAAATTAAGTCCACTCTAAAAGGAAAGCATGACCACACTTGGCCCCATAAAACGGTCCCTGTTTTGGCAGATATCTTATTATACACCAACGCTACCAACCTCTGTGGTTTTAAATCCCACCAACTCAAAAAATGGTTTTTGAAAGCATGCTCAGTGAATGCCAATATGAACAATATTAGGACAATATGTGACACTAATTGTAATTCTTCTATTTATTTATTAATTCCATACTATTAATAGCAGTAGTTGAAGTCCATTAAAAAAAATCCCAAATTTTATAAATTAGAAAAGAAACAATTTGATAACATTCAGTCTCAAAGTAGTGACTGATGCAACCAGTGCTATTTATTGGATAAGTTCAATGGTTTTTACGCTACGCCAGCAAAAGTGAGAGCCAAGGAACACAGTCACATGTCACGTACAGTTTATGTCATAAAGTAACTTAATGACAGCCAACTCTGAGACCCCACAAAGTTGGGATAAGGCCACATTAAACAGCCATAAGAAAAGAATAGAACCAAGATAAGATAGCATACCGCCACTTTTTGGCCATTGTTTCTGTAGTAGAACAGAGTCCCATGACTATTGAGTACAAAGAACCTCCTCTTCCAATCTCCTCTCAAACTAGAAGAAAGTTTTAAGAGATATCCTTGTTTGATCGTCTGGACCTAGAAAACAACAAAACAAATTCACCAAGTAAATATCTAAGGGTTTCTAGGAGCAAGACTACAAAACTAATCAATCACCCTCAAATGAACAGAAAAGATGTTTCCAGATAAGAACCAAGAATTTGCATGCCAAATTTGAAAGGAAAAAATTTATATTTGACTTATCCTTACCTCCCCATTTGCTGTAGAATGCATCAGTGCTCCGATATCTTTATAAGAAGATGAAGAACTCATAACTTGAATTCCATCGCCACTCGTTGAGGTATCCATATTACTAGAAGCTCGTTGATTGTCCAACTCCACCTGCGTCCTGAATTCTTGTATCCTCTTTGCAAGTCTGTCTTGCTCCATGTTGCACATTTCTTTAGATTGCTGAGCATATGTCAAGATCTGAACCCAGAGGGAATTGTTGGACAATAAATACAACATGGTATTAGGCTCTCTAAAGTAACAAACCCAAACTTCCCTTGTAGTCTAAGACTCTCAATGACATTCTTAACAACCATGCTGTTGCAGCATAGCAACACAAAAATAAGCGATCAAATTGCTCTGCATTAAAATTGTAATAGCCCTCGTGCATTTTGGAGGACATTCTGGACCACAGGCCAGAATTTTTATACTTCGGCCGAAATTTCAATGGCAAGCAAATGCATAATAAATTTCATTCACCCAAATTAAGTGCTCTTTAAGTTCTTTCCTGAGTCCCTCAAGGTGTAACAGGCTAATGGTGCTAGAGAAGTGACAAGTGCTGACATTGTTGGCCTATAGCAAGACAAAGGCTGTGACAATAGAGTAGTGCGGATCCCTCTTGACTGTTTGTTCTCATAACCGTAACTCCTTGAAATAGATATAAAATTATACAGAAGCAGCATTGTACCTGATGAATAAAAGGTTCCATCTGGCTCAGTAAGTTGTATCCCTAAGAAAATAAGAAAGTCATTGTCGAGTCCTCAGATGGATAAATTAAGCAACTACGGAATAAGATTGGTGAATTTCAGCAACATACCAGCTTAAAATATCTCAGATGAGCATCCATGATGGCACTAAAAGATTCCAAAAACTCATACTTTTTCTTTGCTTCAATATTTGTGAGGGCATTTACCTGAATTTCTTAGGACCATAGAGAACCATTCCTTAGAACCAAGAGAAATGCAGCAGAGATTAAGCACTAGTAAAAGGACAGCAAATATATCATACATACTAGATTGAAACGGCATCTCTCGAACTCTGACTTTGAGTTTTGTAGATCCTGTGTAAACAATTAACGGAAAAAATTTTAGTATAGGAATAAGCTACGAGCATCAGATATGACTAGGCATACACTTCCACAAAATTTTAGGTATGCTTACTATTAGTCTTAAATTTCTTGAGACAAAAGAGGTTTAAACAGGTCAGTTTATTATGTGACATAAGAATATTTCCTAGTCCCAGACTCCCAAGTCATCATGTCTGTGGTTGTCATTATGTCTAGGTGAACCTAGGTGCTGGAAGGGTCTCCTAGACAACTATGATCAAATCAATGCAAACTGAAATTTTCAAGCTTTTCAGATTTGACCACCCTTCCCCACACGAAAAGAAAAAAATAAAAATAAAGATTGGACCCCCTGAGGGTTGAAGGTTGATTCAAATCATTTCTAACCCCCAAAAAAATGACATCTTGCATTTGCCTCCCCTATGGTTTCCAAAAAAAAACCAATTGAGGACACATAATCACTTTTAGGATCAACATGCCTTCATGCTTTTTCAATAGAAAAATAAAAAATTACATTAGAGTCCATTTAGTAGGGCCTAAAATCAGATTGGGTCCCTTTAGTCGCTAAAATTACGTTTCTGTTCAGCTAAAACTAATACTGTCACATGGGTGTTAACATCAGACATGAAATGACCATAACAACCTAATCGTAAATTAATATAAATAAAATTACAATTTTACCCCATACAATAACCTAGAGATGAAATGACCATAATACCTTAATCTTAAATCAAAAGATGGCAGGTGAAGGGCTTCCCCCTTAACCATCTTCTTCTCTTGCCCTGCCAGAAATCACCCACAACCGTCATACCACCAGCCCCATCGCCGGAAACCACCCACCACCCAAAAAGAAAATAAAAAGAACAACACCGCATTCAACCAAGGGCTACCTCAGAGAGGAACTGTGGGCTTTTCCACCCGACCGAGCAGAAGGTATACAATATACCCACTGATGATGTAGCTGGGGACACAGCAAGGATCTACGAGTGGCGGAGGGAAGAACCAAGAAAGCACACCCACAAAGGGCAGCAGCTCTATATTGAAAAACACAGCAGGGCAGACGTGGTGTATTACCAAGCAGGGAACAAAAAATTGCAGACCGCAATGGATTATGCATGCATTGTCGAAGGAGGGCCTAATTGCAACCAGATCCAGTTGAATGGGCTTTCTTACAATCCGAGTACATTGGAGGCACACACTTCATTCGTGTTCAACAGTTAATACCCGACGAATGGCAGACACATGGGAAACTGTGATTTCCAAGGAACTGATGTCATCATCACCCAACCACCTAGAAAGTGTTTGATCTTTTTTCCTTCAAGCCTTTATTTATCAATGTGTGCCTGAATGCTCATCAGCCATCACTGACGATTGTGACCCCCTTGATGGTGACTGTGAAGGACAGTTAGGTTTTCCTTTCCCTCTTTTTTCAAATTTTTCCACCTTTCACTTTCACAGTGAGATTGGCATGGGAGACAGCCATTGGTTGTAAAGGTGGTGTCTTGTCATGGAGGAAAACTGGGTCAGCAGGGTTTGTGCAGGGAGATAATTGGGTCAGTGACATTACTGGCATGGCAGGTCAGGGTTTAGGGTTGAATGCAGTGTTGTTTGTTCTCTTCTTCTTTCTTTTCTTTTCTTTTTCTTCTTTTTTTTTTTTTTTTTCCTCTTTTCCTTCTTCCTTTTTTGGGTGGTGGGTGATTTTTGGCAAGGTGAGAAAAGAAGATGGTGAAGGAGGAAGCCCTTCACCTACCATCTTTTAAGATGACGGTATTATGGTCATTTCATCTATAGGGTATTGTATGGGGGTAAAAATTGTAATTTTATTTCTGTTAATTTAAGATAAGGGCATTATGGTCATTTCATGTCTGATGTTAACACCTATGTGACTATATTAGTTACAGCTAGACAGAATCATACTTCTAGCGACTAAAAGGACCCTAACATAAATTTTTTAATTTTTCTATTGAAAAAGCATGAGGGTATTTTGGTCCTAAAAGTGATTATGTGTCAATTGATTTTTTTTTGGAAACCATTGTGAAGGCAAATGCAAGATGTCATTTTTTGGGGTTAAAAACGATGGATCAAACCTTAGGGGGTCCAGATGAAAATTACGCAAAATAAATGTAAAAAAAACTACAGCATCAAAAAAAGCCATTGACCACCCTTTTTGAACCACACGGAAGACTCCCCTGGTCAAATCTACCATCAAATTAGAGACAAACCGCCACCACCCACTGAATTAGGAAGAGATTAATATTTGGGCCTAATCACAATTGCATGTTTCATTATATTTGGACTTTGAAGTTTGAACTATGAGTTTCTGCAAAAATATAAAGCTTTAGACCACCTCATGAGTAAATGGGACTTGGCCAGAATTTACAGGACAGAGTTGCTTATGTGGACAACATTCCCATACTGACAACCAATAGAGATGTCAACATGAATACTTTGGGCCTCAGCACAGTAAATGGGACTTGGCCAGAATTTTTTAGTGAACGTGTCACAATTAACTTCTCCCCCTTTTTTCTTTTCTTTTGTAAAGACGAAGAAAGATATTCAATTTTCACTCCTATTTTATTTAGTATGGTGACAAAGAATCAAATTATCACTGTATTTATTCCTTTTTCTACTTCTTCTTCCAAGGCAGCATAACCCCAAGGGGTTGTGGGTTTTTTTCTACCAAATGGGGCCCTCCCTTCAGCACCCCCATGGGGATGGACCGGATGGTCTACAAGGTTCATAACTACTCCTCTTACCACAGGACACTTGCGTAGCCAACACTTAGATCCGGCTCTACCCAAACTTTTCTGGTTTACGCCAATTAGTGATGAAACCTCCATTCTAGGGATCAATCAAGGCTCAACCTTCTGTTTTTGGGCCTCAATAAAGTAGTGGTATCTCAATAAATAACAAGGAAAATAACACCTGATTAAGCAAGAGCTGTTCCGGATCAATAATTGACGCTCAATGCCTCACTATGGGATTATACGATATGAAGTAAAAAAATGTTTAAGACTGAAAACAACCAATATAATAGATATGCATCAAGAGTCTGGTTATATAAACGACAACCATATCAAGGAGACTTACATTCCAACAAGAACTTGTAATGCAATCTCATTCAAATAACATTTTAAAGAAAAAACATTTCCTTTGAAAGGGTCATTATTAACAATTGGAGTATGATATATAAAGAAAGCTGTACCTCTTCTAGTTCAGCAACGATATCCTCTCTTGTGCCCTTTTTTAATGACATGAATTTTTCACGTGCCTATTCATCAATGAACATTGATAAGAAGCCCAAGAATTTTAGAGTTGAAGATTCAACAAATCAAAAAATTGAGCATGAATAATTCGAATATTGCATCCAACGCCACGAAGAAAGTTAATTTCCAACAATATGAAGGATGAACCACAATTGTCAAAGCGCACGGCAACCCAATGAGTTAGCAAAGCTAAGGTGCCACTGCAGTCTAGGTAACCAAGGCACCATTCATAAAACTACGCCAAGACAGTACCTAGGCGACACCTTCAAAACTATTGAAGAAACATATGGAAGCTCACATTTATAGGGAAAAATTAATTTAAAATGCAGAATATGTAATGGACCATTTTAGTCTCCGGCAATCTCAAGTATCCCTTTGTTTAATCATGCATGGCTTGCATGCAGCTCACACACATGCACACTAATCAAAAAAGCATCCCAGAAAAATCCCCCTAGAATGGATCAGCAACGCAGATCTTTCTCCTCTAAAAGAATGTATTCATGATCATACTAGGACTGAACCCCATGACATCCATATCCTTTCTTACTACCACTACATTCATTTCATCCCTAACTCTACTTCTTTTAGTTCCATTAAACTAAATCTGCTCACTCTTCCTTATGATGCATCCATAGGACTCTGTTAGACGTGCCCATACGGCCATACCACCTCAAGTAGAATTGATGCAACTCCAATTCAGATCTAACAGAACCATTCCTTATTCTATCAGACTCTCTCTCCTTGTCTTGCTGCACATCGACCTCAACATCTTCATCGCTGCTACAGTCATGTATATTTCTCTTCTTAACTACCAAGCCTTCCACTCCATAAGTCATGGCCGGCTTACTAATATCCTGCAATTTTTCCCTTATGTTTGATCAACATGTACTTGCCCCATAACAAGCCTGTGTAAATCAACCTCAAAGGGGGGTCATAAATAGGTTGAACTGGTGGTAATTCTCTTCTTTAATAAACTAAGCAAGATTGAATTCAATAAAGAAAATAAACTCAAGGCAGGGCAACACATAAGACTTATAGCAGTTCAACTCAATTGAATCAATGTCCACTCCTCTCTATCCTTACAGAGAATTACAGTAGTGAGTCCCTTACAGTGAAACACACCTCTTACAACCTTGTTAAGGATGAGAGAACCTTTACAAGAACTTGATTCCACACAAGAGGATCCAATCTCTTAAGAATGAGAGATTCGTTGTACCTACTCTAAGTTCAGTGTAGAGTCTTAATACAATCAACAGTTACAAAGTAATACAAGTGTTACCTATCAAAGGGTGTGACACAATACCCTTTGAGTGAGTGATGATGATGCACAATGACATGAATGATGTTGCAATGCATCAAAGGCCTCCTTAACTTGTCTCCACACCAAGCTCTTCAATAGAGAGCAACTGAACTCAATGTGATTTGGACTTCTAGGGAAACAAGGCACAATACGACAAGCAATAATTAGAGGGTGATCAGTGTCTTCTTAATTGTATTTTAGAGTTTCATTAATACCTCTATATAGCCAAAATGTGGGATTTTTGAATCCAACAGATAAAAAACAGTCATATTTTTTTGCCTGATGATCGACTTATAAAATGTGACGGTCAACTGACACAACTAGCCGTTGAAAAAATAGCTGTTGGAAGCTTAGTTGGCCTAACGGTTGCTTGATACTCTACATATAAAGCAACCGTCAGGCTGACAATCTCAACTGCCAAGCTTCTGGATTTGAAGGTCAATCAGGCCATCTTGCCAAATGGTCAACCTGCACTACGATGGTAACTTATCTTCGGCAACTTAATATGAATTGTACAAATCAGTCAATTGTCCTAAGGTCTAACCTAATAGTAGTTCATGTACATGTGGTCAAAATGTAAAAGATGTAAAAGTGCATTTTTATGCAATTACACGATGCATGTATCATGGCTAAATGTAGGGTCTTGAGTTCTTGTACAATGTTCAGTCGTACACTCTTGAAGTATTCCCTCTTGTGTGAAAGCATCTTGAGTAAATTCCTTGGGCTTGATGTGCACTTTTGGTATTGAGTGCCATGTAGTCAGGTTCTAGTTCATTACACGCTCAATGACGTTGTGTATGTTGAGAAACAATTGTGCTTGAATGGCTTGAATAGATCAATGTGATCTTAAGCCCTCTATTTATAATAAAGTGGAAAAAACACTATTACATAAATAACCTTACTTAGGTAACACGAAATAGAAAATTTCATGAACAAAAACTCTAATAGATTGAACTCCTAGTAGAACTCAACTAACACCCCCCTCAAGTTGAAGCATAGATATTAGTCATGCCCAACCTGCCTACAATAGGAAGGAAATCTCCTTTCTTCAAACCTTAGTGAAAATATCTGTCACTTGATCTCCAGACCTCACAAAAGGCATGTAGATGAGCCTTTGTTCAAGCTTTTCTTTGACAAAAAACCTGTCAATTTCAATGTGCTTAGTTCTATCATGTTGCATAGGATTATTGGCAATACTAATGGCAGCCTTATTATTACAATATAGCATTATAGGGTTTGGAACTTGGACTCCAATTTCTTCTAGCAAGCCTTTCAACCATAGTAGCTCACAAATTCCACGAACCATAGCTCTATATTCAGCTTCAGTACAGGATAAAGCTACCACATTTTGTTTCTTACTCCTCCAAGCAACTAGATTTATAGTAGTCAAGGCGTCGCCTAAGCGTCCAAGTGGTACCTCCTCTGTCCAACAACCATCACTTTTTCGAAATCAAAATTCAAAAAAAAAACAGGCACCTTTGTCGCTTAGGCATCCGAGGGGGGCGCTTTGCTCGCCCAACCACCTCTTTATTGACTTTTATTTTTAATCTTTTTATGAAAAACATACCAAATCAGCGGTATAAATTATAAAGTATTTGATTCTAATCTAAAGATCTTTATTTGTTAGATTACACATCAATATAGAACCATTATACATGGAATCATATCAATGGTTAATGGTTTACCCAAAAAACAATGAAAAAAACGAAAAAACAAATTGTGAAGTTTTGTGGTTTTATTCTTTCGAAAGAAGAAAGAACCAAAACAGAGCTCTCATCGTCAAGCCCTAACGGTGGAACTCCTCTGAACCTCTCGCTCTTTCTCTGTCTTCTTCCTCACTGAAGAGCAATCTCTACAGCGAACCGTCTCTCTCTCCAAACAACGGCGGTAAGTGGTCTTCTTTCTTTTTTTCTTTTTTTTCCTTTTCTTCTCTGCCAAGTTCATGCTTATTTTCTGGTTGCCGGAATTGCAGCGGTGACTGAGTTCTTTACTTCTCTAGCTCTCTCAGGTGACATTCTTCTCCCGATCGAAACCACAGGTGAGTTCTCACTTCTTAGGCAACACTTCTTCTTCTTCTTCTTCTTCTTCTTCTTCTTCTTCTTCTTCTTCTTCTTCTTCTTTTTCTTTTTTTGTTTTTTTTGGGTTTTACGGTTAACATTGTTAACTTGCTAAAGTTGTCGCCGTTGCAGTACGTCAATACCACAACACCATGACCATCTTCTATCTTCTTTATCTCTGACGACCTTCTCCGGCACAGTAGTCTACATTGAGTTGACTGAGTTATCCACTTCCCTAGCTCTCACCAGTGACATACTTCTCCCAATCGAAACCAAAGGTGAGTTCTCACTTCTCAACCGATGCTTAATACTTCTTCCTCTGTTCCTTCACTTCCCAGAATCTCTCACCTCCAGTCGAAGGTAAGCGAAGTCACCCCCTCTTTCTCCGACTTGTTTTTTTTCCGGTTTTTTTCCCTTGTGAAGCGGTCTTAATCTAGTCGGTGGAAGTTGTAGGTTGCTCCAGCACTGTCTGCTTCTCAGGTGACATCAGTTTTTTTCCTTCTCTCTCTTCTTCTTCTCCTCCTCTAATCTCTAATTCTAAATACATAATCTTAAATAGTTAAGTAGTGTATAAGTAGTAGATTGTGTGCTTAGTTCTTCAGGTTTTGCCAATCGTGCTTCGATGTTAAAACTGAGAACAAATGGTTTCTGTTCAAGTGTAGCATATAGACATTTTGAGCAATTTTCATTCTGCAAGATCTTAAGTCTATGGCTTTATAGTTTTTCAGGCTTCATATTATAGTATTGTCATTCAATTATGCATTCAATATGAGGTACACTGTTATATGGTACATGCTTTTTCTCTTTCTCCTTTTGGGTGTGTTATCAATTTTTATTCTGAATCAGGAGGTACTTACTCAAGTTGGCTTGAGTGGGAAAGATGCAGTGTTGCAGAGTGCAGATTTGAAGTTTGATTTGTGACTTTGATGTTGCTATGTTTGAAGTTAATGACTATGTTCATTTTTCAATCTTATATATTGATTATATGAATGAACTTTTCATTAAGTTTGCAAAATGTTTTGTGCTTAAATACTAGGAATTTTATGTAACTTTTGATATTTGGATCAAATATCAAAAATTAACACTAGAATGCTCTGACCGCTTAGTCGTCGCTTTAGTACCTTAGAAACCCTCCATCGCCTTGGTCGCTTTGCCATTTTGACAACCTTAACTAGATTACCTCCAACAAAGGTACAGTAACCTGAAATTAATTTCCTATCAGGAGATCCAGCCTAGTTTGCATCAGTGTATGCTTCTATCCTTAGATTATCAGTGGGTGACAAAAGTATTCCTTTTTCAAAAATTCCCTTCAAATATTGCAGTTTTCTGGTAACAACCTTTATATGAGCTAAATATAGATCATGCATGAATGAACTGGCACATTATCCCCATGGCATAAGCAATGTCTAGCCTAGTGTGGGACAAGTAAATAAGCTTCCCTACCAGCCTTTGATATCTTCTTTTGTCCACTAGTTCTCCCTCTTTTTCTTTAAGTTTAGCTCTAGCCTCAATAGGGATATCAACTGCTTTACACCCCAACATTCTCACTTCTGATAATAAATCTAGGACATACTTCCTTTGGGATAGGTATATACCCTTCTTTAATCAAGCCACCTCAACCTTAGGAAGTACTATAACTTCCCTAGATCTTTAATCTCAAACTCTCTGTCAAAAAAATCCTTCAACCTTTGAATTTCCTCACCATCATTCCCTGTGATAACAATATCGTCCACATAAACAATGAGAAGTGTCATATTGGTCCCTAACTTCTTAACAAACAATGTATGATCAGTATTGCTTTGCTTGTACCTAGTAGAGGTCACTGCCTTTTAGCGGTGTCCAAACCAGCATCTAAAAAATAGTTTTAACCCATAAATTGACCTCTTCAACCGACAAACTTTCCTGCAGTATTGTCATTGGAGAACCATGTAGGATTTTCATATGGACTTCTTCCTCCAACTCCCCATGTAAGAAGACATTCTTTACATCTTGTTGGTGCACGTTCCAGACTTTGTTTATAGCTACAAACAACAAAACTTTGACAGTGTTCAGTTTCGCAACAAAGGCAAAAGTCTCCTCATAATCAATCCCATAGGTCTAGGTAAACCCCTTTGCAACCAGTCTAGCCTTCAACATGTTAACCGATCCATCCATATTTTGTTTAACCACAAACACCCATTTGCAGCCCACAGGTTTCTTTCCTGGAGGAAGTGTAACTAGCTCCCGAGTATCATTTTTCTTCATTGCTTGCATTTCCTCTACTATAGCTATCTTACACCTCTTATCAAGCATAGGCTTTCGCCAACTTTTAGAAACAAAAACAGATGATAGAGAGCATATAAAAGCACGGTAAAAGTCAGACAAAGAGTCGTAAGAAACATATTTAGCTATGGGATGTTGACCACAAGATCTAACTCCTATTCTAACAGCAATAGGAAGATCAGAAGAAGATACCTCAAGGGAAACAATAGAATCTAATTCTAAAAAGCAAGGGCCTAAAGTGGTAGATCCTTTCGTATATGCCCAAGTGTGTCAAAACTTTCTTGTCTTTCACATGAGTGAATTGTTAGTGCATTTTCAAATGTTTGTGATCATCAAAATTAGTGGAGAGCAAAGGGGTCATTTCCCAATAGCCTGTCGTACCTCTCTACTTTATCCATCTTATTTTGATTTAATTGGAAACATCATCTTCTATATCACTTTCTTTGTCAAAGATTGGCCCAAGGTATCTAAAGTACTCACTTTGAGGTAGCTCTGCTCCTCAAGCTTTATTACTTCATCACCTACTATAGTTTGACTTACTATAGTTTGACTGAAGTTATACCTCATATGTTGGTTTCCATTTTGCTTAACTTGTGATTCCAAACTTGGTCTCCATAATTCCAACTCCAAATTGATCCTTGTATAGCTTCATCTATCAAAACTATATCATTAGGAAAAAGCTTACATCACGGCACCTCATCTTGGATTTTCTTGATTGAATCATCCATAATGAGTGCAAACAAGTAAGAGCTTAGAGCTGAACCTTGGTGTAACTCAACTGCAATTAGGAATTCTGATGTGAACTGGATCCAATACTACCCAAAGGAGGCCAAGGAGATTGCCAGTACCCTATGGCCCAGCCATCAACCCATGGAAATTTGGCCAGCATAGGGCATTTTGGTCATTTTGGTCATTTTGTACCCCAAGTCCAACCCAATTTGATTCATCCAAAATCAGAGTCTAGCTGAGAGATCTAATTAGAGAGGGATTCCTCTAGTAGTAGCCCAAATTCTACTGGCAAACTAGTTTACTTTTGTTTTGATGTTTGGTTTTGTTTTAATCAAGTTATTGAAGAGTCCCAGTCAAGTTAGGAGTCCCAATTAGATGAGGGATCCCTTAGTTGTATTCTAATTTCTACAAGGAGTGTAGTCCTACTATTGTTTTGCAATTTGAATCATCCTAGGATGAGATATTGAGAGTCCTTAATAAAGTGAGAATCTTAAGCAAAGTAGATTTCCCAATTTGTTTGAGTTTCTAAGTTGGAGCCCTATCTTAAAAGGGTTTCCTTCATAAATTAGAAGTCCTTATATGTTTGCAGTTTTATTTAGTTTAAGAGTCCTAGTTTGTTTTCTTTCCAATTTGAGTCCTAGTATGAGTCCTTCAATATAAGGCTATAAATATAGCCCCCCACTTGTAATAAATTAGCTTTGATGATTATTGAATAAACTGACATTGACTGAGAATTGATTGAGTCGTGGGCTTCCAAGAGGAGGACTGCAGCTGCTGGTGTTCTTATTTTCTGCTATTATTCAAGCTCCCTCTCCTTTATAAATCCTGAAGACAAACCCTAGATTCTGCTATTATTCAAGATCCCTTAGTTGTATTCCAATTTCTACAAGGAGTGTAGTCCTACTATTGTTTTGCAATTTGAATCATCCTAGGATGAGATATTGAGAGTCCTTAATAAAGTGAGAATCTTAAGCAAAGTAGATTTCCCAATTTGTTTGGGTTTCTAAGTTGGAGCCCCTATCTTAAAAGGGTTTCCTTCTTAAATTAGAAGACCTTATATGTTTGCAGTTTTATTTAGTTTAAGAGTCCTAGTTTGTTTTCTTTCCAATTTGAGTCCTAGTATGAGTCCTTCAATATAAGGCTATAAATATAGCCCCCCACTTGTAATAAATTAGCTTTGATGATTATTGAATAAACTGACATTGACTGAGAATTGATTGAGTCGTGGGCTTCCAAGAGGAGGCCTGCAGCTGCTGGTGTTCTTATTTTCTGCTATTATTCAAGCTCCCTCTCCTTTATAAATCCTGAAGACAAACCCTAGATTTGGGGTTTACATCAAAGTCACTAACCTGGCCCTCTGTAGTTTTGACACTTGTCACCAAACCCTTAATACAAGTCTTTTTATGTGCAATAGTTACTTGATCTTCATCTCTTCAGTTTAATTCCAACTAAAATCTCTAGGTTCTCCCAATTATAGGCTTGTTCTACGTTGATAAAAATCACATGATGGTTCCTTTTGTAAGCTTTGAAGGTTTCCATAAGCAAAGGTAAATAACTTCTATCATGGACCTCATTGGCATAAACCTAAATTGGTTATCTAATACAACAGCTTCTCTTCTTTGGTGAACTTCAATAAAAAAAATTCCCTACAATTTCAAGGTATGGCTCATCAGTTTTATGCCTCTACAGATATTGCAGTTCTGGATATCACCTTTATCCTTATAAACTGGAATCATAGTTATCCTTCCAATCATCAAGCATTTTCTTTGTATAAAATTAAATAGCATGGTCAGCCAAGATACTCCTTGTATTCATAAAATCTTTCATAGTTCAACCCGTATCTTATCTAGTCTTTGTCTTTTACCTTACTTCATCTTTCAAAGTGCCTCTATAACTTCGACTTTATCAACTCATTGTAGATATTCATGGGTCATGATATTTGTTGGCTTCATGACTATTTCTCTTTACCACCAAATCCATCCTATCAATCTAAGTTTCTCTATTTACTAGGTCATAAAAAGATTCAACTCATGTACCCATAATGTCTTCATTTTGTACTATCACTTTGGCATCTTCACTCTTAATTCATCTGACATCGTCCAAATCCCTGCTCTTCCTTTTCCTTAATAAGTTTTTTACAAAGGTCATAATATTTCTCTGCTCTTGCTTATCCACAATCTTCCTAGCTTCTTTTTTAGCCGCATAATGTCTCAATTTATCCTCCATTTCACTAGTCCAAAACTTAAAACAATCTTCCTCAAGCTTAATGACTGATTAGACTTCATTATCCCAGCACCATGTCTAGGGGCCAGGTGCATACCTTTTGAACCCCTAGAACTTCTTTAACAATCTTCTTAATACAAGCTGACATCTGTTATGATGTTATCCACATCTCATTGGTGTTTCCTTAAAATCCCACTTGCCTCGAAGGGCCATTTTATCAGTAAATAATGATAGCATAACTTCTTGTAATCACCCCTATCTTATCTTGGGACAGCCCTATTCTGCCTTCTTACAATGATCATGTCAGGGTACATATCCAAGACTAGCAGTCTATATTTAGTGGTCAAGATCTCTTCAGGCATATAACGCTACAATCTTATATTGAAGTCTGTCAGACCTTGCCAGAGAGAAATCAATTAAACTTGCGTGTGGCCTACTTTTGTAGGTAACCAAGTGTGGTTATTTAAAAAAGTGTTTGTAATGCACTAGTCAAAAGCTATTGTAAAGTACAAATACAAAGATCCCCTCTTCATTCCTCTAATCCTCTCCCAACTATGTATTCTCTGTGAACCTCTTCATAACCTCTACAATCATATGTCCACATGTCCATTAAGGACACCTCCAACGATAAGTTATCTTTCTTACCAAAGACTTGCACTAATCCATCCAAGTGTTCTAAATTGTAACTTCACAATCTCATCCAATCCTGTTTGGGGTGTATACACGCTAACTATGTTGGCAGTGTCATACAATTTTATCTCCAACTCTTTTAACACCCACTGCTTCATTGTTAAGGTCTTTATCGACAACCATGCCTACACCACCCCTCCCACTTTCTTCTTCCAAGTAGTCAAGTACCTTTGTTTGACTTCATGATTACAAAATGATTAATGCTAATAAAAAGTATCTACTCTAACCCACCAGTGGCAAGTAAACTATTCGGATTTGCTCTTTTGAAAAGAAACATAAGAAGACAGAAGGGGCAAAAGATATATCAAAGGTTTTGAGTATGCTACCTGTTAATGATTAAAATGGTCATTCTATATCCCCCGGTCTGAACCGGCGGTTGCACGATCTGACCAGGTTTGCAACCTAACAAGATCCGGCCAGGCGGTTCATGGTAGGACCGACCACACTAAAAAGCCCATCCTGATAGCAGTATGAGATGGCCTCATGAAGGTAGACTCCTACCACCCAACAACTGGAGAAGAGAGTTAGTTAGGTAAAAGGACTCTTCTAAAGAGTTACTCTCCTATAACAACTCATATCAGGGTTATTCCGAATGACTCCATCACCATACACTATATAAACACCTCTGGTAAACACTAGGAGGTAGGTATTCATATTTCGTGTGATCAATTACTTGAATTCTCTATTGAGTAGTTCAGATCATATTATTGGTACTGACTTGTTTGTCGGAGACGTACCTCAACCCCCCAAGGTCGAGCTCGTATCTTGCAGATTCGTGACAAGGAAGGACGAGCGAGATTCCGTATCAACAATTGGCGCCGTCTATGGGAATCGAACCCACGACCACGTGGTTAAACCTACCTCCTAGTGTTTACCAGAGGTGTTTATATAGTGTATGGTGATGGAGTCATATTCGGAATAACCCTGATATGAGTTGTTATAGGAGAGTAACTCTTTAGAAGAGTCCTTTTACCTAACTAACTCTCTTCTCCAGTTGTTGGGTGGTAGGAGTCTACCTTCATGAGGCCATCTCATACTGCTATCAGGATGGGCTTTTTAGTGTGGTCGGTCCTACCATGAACCGCCTGGCCGGATCTTGTTAGGTTGCAAACCTGGTCGGATCGTGCAACCGCCGGTTCAGACCGGGGGATATAGAATGACCATTTTAGTCATTAACATAAGCCCCCTAGTCCATTGTGGTCGAGAACTTTGTGATCGGCTAAAGGGAATATATTTTCTTTTTAGGGGTTGGTCGAACCGACCAATACCCTCTTTCTTGAAATCTGTAACGTCCCACTCATGAGTAGCCGTCAATTTCGCACGACTATCGAAACACGTCCTTCGAAGCTCGTGCGTGACTGACACGTGTCACACTTGTCGCTTCATCATAAATGCCTGTCATTATGATGATGTGAACGTTCATCTCCCACCGTCCACCTATGTGAGATCGTAGCCGTTGGATACAAGTATGACGAGTTGATGGAAAGATTTTTCATCTTCTACTATCCATCTTGGCCGTTAGATAAGGATATGTAGTGATGGTAAGTTTCAATCGTTGATTTTGTATCTGTATCATCCCTTAGATTAGCATCTAAACCCTTATATATATGCATCCCTTCCTTCCTTGTTTCATTCTTCTGCATTTCACTTCGTCTTCTGCATTTCACTTCGTTTCTGCCACTGTGAGCTTTCTCTGTGTTGAGGACGTGTGACTTTGCTGTACTTTCAAGCTTGGGTTTTTTGCTTGGGGGAGCTATATCACTTGTTTTCTTCTTCTTCTTCTTCGTACGATCATCAACAAGTAAGTCCCTAGCACCTTGTCTCTCTGTTTCTTTCTGTTTTTGCAGTAGTTAAAGCTGAGGTTTAAAAGCTTGTGTTTTTTGCTTTCTTTTGTCCCTCTTTTCTTTTGTCTTTGGTACGTTCTTCTTTCTGCTTAGGGTCCTTTGTTTTGGTCCAATAGAGGTCCATGGTCATAGTAAGGAAGGGGTCCTTGTCTTTGAGACGTAGGAGAGACTTAGAAGCAGAGCCCTCTGATGAGCCCGAGCTGTCGTCAGGGCCCGATCAGAGTAATGATGCTAGGACCAAAGAAACCCAGGAAGTTTTATCTGGTCGAGAACCTCCCAGTAATGATGGTGAGGGGGATGTAGAATCCCGTCCACGTGTAGCCCAAAGTGCCCGAGCTCGTTTTAAGGCTGATAGACGACGTTGGAAAGATAGTTTATCCCTAGAAGAGTACACAATTGAGAAGAACAAAGATCTCACTCCCGATCACATAGACTATGATCCATACTCTTCGGGTCCTGGCTTCCTTCCATCATCCATGACCGAAGAGAGGTTAGAGTATCTGCGTAAAAAATACGACATCCCCTCCGATCATATCATTCGTGTCTCGAGCCCTGATGAACGGGCAAATTCTCCAAAGTCTGGAGAATTTGCTCTTTATGAAGATGCGTTAAGGAGTGGATTTCGTCTTCCCGTCCACCCTCTCCTCAGAGAAATTAGTGTCCATTTCGGTATGTGCCCTGGAATGTTCGTACCGAACAGTTGGAGAAATGTCATTTGTTTTTGGGGTTTTTGCCAGGGGAAGAAGGTTAATGTCCGACCATCTCTAGCTCTTTTCCTTCATTTTTGCCAGGGGAACTGAATGAAAGATGTCATAAACAAGCAAAGATTTCGGAAACCATAGAATCTCGAAATCTCTGCTTGTTTATGACATCTTTCATTCAGTTCCGCATATGTTTTTGGCATATCTTGGAGCAGTCGCTCTAGCAATCCTTCATGAGTAATTCCTTGGTATAACGCATGAAAGGCAATTTTCTCGTCCATGCTTTCAATTTGCATGGTAAGATTATTGAATCTTTGAAGGAAACTTCGGATAGATTCCGTTCTACCTTGTTTTATAGCAAACAAAGTATCTTCTCTTTTCTTCAATCCGACTCCTCCCTGGAAGCACAGCACAAAAACTCGTCCTAGTTGATCGAAACTCATAATCGAACCGCTTGGCAATGCCAAGAACCACTCCAATGCGGAACCGGTTAAAGAGGCTGCAAAACTTTGGCACATGGCTGCCTCATTATGCTTATAGATTGACATGGTCGATCTGTAGCGAGTGATGTGATGTTTTGGACATTGTGATCCGTCGAACAGTATGAAAGTTGGGCATTTGAAGCTTTTTGGTATTTCCGCCTCAGAGATAGCTTGGATGAAAGGATCCTCTTTTAGAAAAGCATATAGCTCTTCTTTCTTTGGATCATTTAACTTGTTTACCTTCTCGTCTAATTCTTTGATTTGTTTGCTCAAACGATCTTCCCGCTTGCTCGGTCCGGACTCAACTCTCTTGCTTTTTTGTTCTTTGAGAGGATCGTTGCTACTTCCTCGATCATGATCTTCGTTGATCAAAGGATCTTTATTTGGAATTTCTTTCTCAGATGCCCGGGATTTTTCGCCTACCTTCTCTTTTAACTTTTGTCCTTCTTCCAGAGATGGTCGAGGCGTTCGATCAGGAATGACCAGGTGGTTATTCTTGCTTCCCTCAAATACTTTTTGAGTATTTTTAGGGCCTGCATTAGGGGCAATTATATGACCCACGGCCATCCTGAGTAGTTCATTCAAGGAGGATATTTCCTCTCGAAGCTTTGTTTGTTCCTTCTGGAGTGTCTCAACTTGATTTGCTAATGCTCCATGATTCGGGTGTTCGGGGTTTTTCTCCCCTTGATCGGTATTTTTCTCCACCTGGTCGGTATTTATCTCCACCTGATCGGGAATTACCGATTTTTCAGGTAGAGGAATTCCCTTCGAAGCATCATCCTCTACCTCCTTCTGATTTACCACCTTCACCTTTGATCGCACCATGACTTTTTTGATGTGTTTCTCACTGAGTTTCTAAAAAAGAATTCTGATGTTTTCGCTTGGTCGGCTGAAGACATGCCAGGGATCTACAGGGAGGTGGTTGAGCATAAACTCTGTATTGATCCACAGGCAATTCCGGTTGTTCAGAAAAGAAGAAACTTCGCCATTGAAAAACATGAAGCCATTCGAACTGAAGTGCAAAAGCTAAAACAATCTGGCTTTATAAAACGCAAAGACCACCCGCAATGGCTAGCTAATGTGGTAATGGTCAAAAAAGCAGACGGGAAATGGCGGATGTGTACTGATTACACAAATCTCAACAAAGCCTGCCCAAAGGATCACTATCCACTACCAAGAATCGATCTTCTTATAGATGCAACGGCAGGACACGAAATGCTCAGTTTCATGGATGTATATTCAGGATACAATCAGATCCTTATGCATCCTGAGGACGAAAAGCATACGGCATTCATGACTGATAGGGACAGCTATTACTATAAAGTAATGCCTTTCGGTCTAAAAAATGCGGGAGCAACATACCAAAGAGCGGTAAATAAAATTTTCAAACATCAAATTGGTCGAAATATGGAAGTATATGTGGACGACATGCTGGTGAAAAGCATCTCAAAAGAAAATCATCTAACTGACCTGGCAGAAGTATTCAAAGTACTCCGAAAATACAAGATGAAGCTCAATCCTGAAAAGTGTGCTTTCGGGGTATCTTCCGGTAAATTCCTCGGGTTCATGGTATCCCAAAGAGGAATCGAAGCCAATCCTGAGAAAATCAGGGCAATTTTGGATATGAAAGCACCCAAAACCATCAGAGAAGTCCAATGCCTAACTGGTCGGGTGGCAGCACTGAATAGATTTATTTCTAGATCAGGGGAAAAATGCCTGCCATTCTTCAAAATTTTAAAGCAGGTAGCAGGTCAGAAAGGAAACATCTAGAATGATGAATGCCAGGGAGCATTTGAAGACCTAAAAGACAAACTATCCCGACCACCCTTGCTCGTTATGCCGACCAGAAAGAAGGAGCTACAACTATATTTAGCCGCTTCGTCGGTAGCGGTTAGTGCAGTTCTCGTGCAAGAAGAGGGTAACATACAACAACCTGTCTACTATGTCAGTCATGTCCTAAATGATGCCGAGACTCGCTACCCGAAGTGGACAAACAAGCCCGGCACTCGGTTATAGCGGCGGGAAAACTCCGTCCATATTTCCAATCTCATCCCATTACAGTGATGACGAATTTACCACTCAAAAAAATCCTTCACCGACCAGACCTGGCAGGAAGGATGGTGACATGGGCAGTGGAATTGAGCGAACATCAAATAGAATTCAAACCCTGACCAAGCATCAAAGCTCAATCTCTGGCAGACTTCATTGTTGAAAAACAAGAAACAAATCAGGAAGAGAACGAGCAAGGGGTAGAATCGATCAAAAGATGGACTCTGTTCGTGGACGGATCGAGCAACTCGCAAGGAAGTGGAGCAGGCCTATTAATGAAGAGTCCTGGGGGATTTGAAATAAAATATGCCCTTCGCTTCAAGTTTAAAGCATCCAACAATGAGGCTGAATATGAAGCTATGTTAGCGAGGACTCGGGATGGCAAAAGCTCTAAGCATTCAACATCTAGAAATCGAAGTGATTCACGACTGATTGTAAATCGAGGTGAGGGGAGTTTATGGAGCCAAAGAAAGAAGGATGGAGAAATACCTGAACCTGGTCAACAATTACAAACAGTACTTTAAAGAGCTAGAAATAACTCAAGTACCAAGGGTTGAAAACGACCAGGTTGATTCATTATCTCGCTTGGCTACGGAAGGAATGAATGTCCAAGCACCAGTGATCTACCTTGAAGAACTTGATAGCCCTAGCATAAACAAGGTCGACCACATGCAAATTTCAACCGATGCTGGGGTGGATGGAGCCGATCATACATTATCTTGACAACGACCAGCTCCCGAGAAGACCAAAAAATTGCTCGGGCAATAAGACAAAGAGCAGCCGAGGTTCACCATCGGGACGGTCTATTATACAAAAGATCATTCACTCGACCACTTCTAAGATGTTTGGGACCAGTAGAAGCTACAAATGTGTTAAGAGAAGTTCATGAAGGAACCTGCAGATCTCACGTAGGATCCCGAACACTCTCTAATACAATTATACTCCAAGGATTCTATCGGCCGACCTTAGAAGAAGATGCCAAAGACTTCGTCAAGAAGTGTGACAAGTGCCAGGCACACGCAAAGATCTCCCATACCCCCGCAGTTCCTTTAACATCAACTCTATCCCCAATACCTTTTGCAAGATGGGGAATAGACCTGGTAAGGAAGTTACCTAAAGCATCGGGAGGAAGAGAATACTTGGTAGTGGCAATAGACTACTTTACAAAGTGGGTAGAAGCTGAACCCCTTGCAACTATCAGTACCGAGCAGATGAAGCGTTTTGTCAAGCATAACATATCGTACAGATACGGAGTTCCAAAAATATTAGTAACCGACCATGGAAAACAATTCGAGAATGCAGCATTCTCAACATTCTGTAAAGAACAAGGGATCGAGCATAGATTTTCTTCAGTAGCTTATCCCCAAAGTAACGGCCAGGTTGAGGTTACTAATAGAACCATGCTCGATGGGCTCAAGAAGAGGCTTGACCAGCTGAAAGGGAGATGGGTAGATGAACTACCTAGTGTACTGTGGTCGTACCGAACAACTCCAAGGACGACCACACATTCCGACTAGCATATGGAGCAGAGGCCAGAGTCCCAGTTGAAATCCAAATTGGATCACTTCGAGAAATAGAATTCGAAGAAGAGGCAAACATCGAAGGAATGCGAACCAATCTAGATCTGATTGATGAAGTAAGGGACAAAGCCCAGTTCCGCCTTGAAGAATATCAAAGAAGAATAGCGACATATTATAATGCCAAGGTTCGAGTTGCCAGGCGAACTGGTACTTCGCCGAACAGCTGCTTCAGATCCAACCAATCAAGGAAAGTTATCCCCAAATTGGGAAGGACCATACATAGTCATACGACAAGTCGCTCCCGGAGCATATCATTTACAAGATCCGGAAACGAGCAACAGGATCCCTCGATCCTGGAATTCAAACAATCTCAGGAAATACTATCAATAAAAATAGTGTCTGAGAAAGTCGTGAACATGACAAAATTTTGAGCATTTTATTCCAGTTTTCCTATTTATTTCAGTATGTAGACAACATGGGAGAATCATAATCCCAAGAAGTCAGATTAGTTTTTATATATAAATAAACACATTTCGTACAGATTACTACTCAAACTTCAACAAGACGCTCAAAAAAGACCTGAAAATCTCAGGCAGAAAAAAGACCTAGGCCAAAAAAGACCTGAGATTCCTAGGAAGGCCCTACGAATCTCGAGGCATAAAAGACCTAAGATATTACTTAGGCGGAAAAAGACCTAACATTCCTTAGGCATGAATATTTCGAAAGACATACCAAGTTATCATGCCCGGGAGGTAGGGGTTATGGACGAACAGTTGTTGACGAACACCTATTTAATCCATGACCGAACAAACCTTACTATACCGAACAGCATGGCTTGGGATGATACAAATGCATGACAAGAACGAGCACATATAGACCGAACAAGTACACTTGGAAGAAAATACAAATTGACAAACAAAAATTTACATAGGCAAAATAACCTATGATAAATTATCTATTACAAAATCATCATTGTTTAAAGCTGAACAGCAACAACAGATTGCCCAAAGTAAAAAATAAAACTACTCAGCAATTACATCATCCGAGTTGATTTGCTCGCCAGGCTCGGTGCCCGGCGTGGGACCGGCTTCATCTTCCTCCTCAGGGGCCGGCTCCCAGTCGGAGTCAAGAAAATCCTGAACGGGCACATCCTTGGGCAAACCAAATGATTCTTTCCCCACCGCCCAGGCAGGTCGAGGGATTTTCAAATCATCATATATGGCCGGATCTACGAACTTCTCAAACTTAGACAGATCGAGATCCTTGAACTCCCCAATGATGCTGGAAAAAGCCGCACGCCGACCATACCTGAACCCAGGGGCAGCCACTCTTGCAACAAATTGTTGGCACCCCTTAGTCCGAACCCACCTACGGATGACTTCATGCCATAAATCATTGGAAAGATCAGCAAAGGTGGCCGGAGAAGCTCGAGCAAGTTGATCGGTCAGATCTTTGATAAACTGATCTTTCTCCAACTTCTCCTGCTCGGCAGCGGCAAGACTCAGATCTTTGCTCTCCAAAGATCCCTTGAGAAAGTCAATCTGATGTTCGGCAGACTCAGCCCGAGCATCTAATTTCACCTTCTCACTGGTCAAGCTCTCCGCCTGAAGGCTCAACTCCTTGACCTTGTCCTCCAGCATACGAATGGCAGACAAGTCTCTCCGGGCAACCTCTAAATTTCCAGCCCATGCCTGTGTTAAAGCACAGACCAACCTGAACGGCAAAGGAAGTTAAAAACAAAAGACAATAAATATGGAAGAAGGAAAATCTTGATCGGGAAGAAGATACCTTGTCATCATATCTTGAGTGCCAGAGGAGCCAACACCTAACAAAAATTTCTGGTCGACAGGAAGAGTGACTCCCGGCAACCAATCCTTAGCCACCTCGGTTCCATTCTTTTGATTGCTTAAAACATGTGAGGACGAAGTAAGCGACCAAGAAGGTTTGAGCACGGGAGAAGATACTGTGGCAGCTTCCGAAACAGAGGGTAATACATCCCCCTCAAGTGAGCCGGCCATAAATGACATGGGAGCTTTTTTTTAGCCACCCGAGGAGGCAGATCGGATTCACTTGAGGGCCTCTTTTGGACTACCAGAAACGAAGTCTGCTTCCCTTTAGAGCGATTCCGATCAACCTTGGTCGGAACCCTGTCCTCGGCTTCAGCAACATCTTTTTCGGCAGCCTCGGCAACATTACGATTAAGCCTCACTGCATAAAAACATGTACATACTGTCAATCCCGAACTAGATGACTTGGTCTATAAACCAAAGAAAAGAAGTACCACTCACCGGGAAGGAATCCCCAATGACGCAAAATATTGGGGTATTCCGGACAGTACCCGTGAACGGCAAACATGTTTTTATCTTCGGAGGGAAGATTGCAAATCTTCTCCCTAGCACGCTCCTCGGCCGAAGTCAGCAAAGGAATGTCATTTGATCCCTGAAGGGGTCCTCAGACCCAGTAGATAGGAAAAGAAGGTTTGGAAGGAGGTCGGACAAAAAAGTATTTGGGACGCCACCCTCTGGTGTTGGACGGGAGGGTTCCAGTCCCGACGAAATTACCTTCCCAACCACATTGGGAAGCTGTTCGTTTTGACAAGTAAAACCACCCATCCTGCTCTTGCTTTTTGGTCATAAAAAAATGAAGGAAAAGAGCTAGAGATGGTCGGACATTAACCTTCTTCCCCTGGCAAAAACCCCAAAAACAAATGACATTTCTCCAACTGTTCGGTACGAACATTCCAGGGCACATACCGAAATGGACACTAATTTCTCTGAGGAGAGGGTGGACGGGAAGACGAAATCCACTCCTTAACGCATCTTCATAAAGAGCAAATTCTCCAGACTTTGGAGAATTTGCCCGTTCATCAGGGCTCGAGACACGAATGATATGATCGGAGGGGATGTCGTATTTTTTACGCAGATACTCTAACCTCTCTTCGGTCATGGATGATGGAAGGAAGCCAGGACCCGAAGAGTATGGATCATAGTCTATGTGATCGGGAGTGAGATCTTTGTTCTTCTCAATTGTGTACTCTTCTAGGGATAAACTATCTTTCCAACGTCGTCTATCAGCCTTAAAACGAGCTCGGGCACTTTGGGCTACACGTGGACGGGATTCTACATCCCCCTCACCATCATTACTGGGAGGTTCTCGACCAGATAAAACTTCCTGGGTTTCTTTGGTCCTAGCATCATTACTCTGATCGGGCCCTGACGACAGCTCGGGCTCATCAGAGGGCTCTGCTTCTAAGTCTCTCCTACGTCTCAAAGACAAGGACCCCTTCCTTACTATGACCATGGACCTCTATTGGACTAAAACAAAGGACCCTAAGCAGAAAGAAGAACGTACCAAAGACAAAAGAAAAGAGGGACAAAAGAAAGCAAAAAACACAAGCTTTTAAACCTCAGCTTTAACTACTGCAAAAACAGAAAGAAACAGAGAGACAAGGTGCTAGGGACTTACTTGTTGATGATCGTACGAAGAAGAAGAAGAAGAAAACAAGTGATATAGCTCCCCCAAGCAAAAAACCCAAGCTTGAAAGTACAGCAAAGTCACACGTCCTCAACACAGAGAAAGCTCACAGTGGCAGAAACGAAGTGAAATGCAGAAGACGAAGTGAAATGCAGAAGAATGAAACAAGGAAGGAAGGGATGCATATATATAAGGGTTTAGATGCTAATCTAAGGGATGATACAGATACAAAATCAACGATTGAAACTTACCATCACTACATATCCTTATCTAACGGCCAAGATGGATAGTAGAAGATGAAAAATCTTTCCATCAACTCGTCATACTTGTATCCAACGGCTACGATCTCACATAGGTGGACGGTGGGAGATGAACGTTCACATCATCATAATGACAGGCATTTATGATGAAGCGACAAGTGTGACACGTGTCAGTCACGCACGAGCTTCGAAGGACGTGTTTCGATAGTCGTGCGAAATTGACGGCTACTCATGAGTGGGACGTTACAGATTTCAAGAAAGAGGGTATTGGTCGGTTCGACCAACCCCTAAAAAGAAAATATATTCCCTTTAGCCGATCACAAAGTTCTCGACCACAATGGACTAGGGGGCTTATGTTAATGACTAAAATGGTCATTCTATATCCCCCGGTCTGAACCGGCGGTTGCACGATCCGACCAGGTTTGCAACCTAACAAGATCCGGCCAGGCGGTTCATGGTAGGACCGACCACACTAAAAAGCCCATCCTGATAGCAGTATGAGATGGCCTCATGAAGGTAGACTCCTACCACCCAACAACTGGAGAAGAGAGTTAGTTAGGTAAAAGGACTCTTCTAAAGAGTTACTCTCCTATAACAACTCATATCAGGGTTATTCCGAATATGACTCCATCACCATACACTATATAAACACCTCTGGTAAACACTAGGAGGTAGGTATTCATATTTCGTGTGATCAATTACTTGAATTCTCTATTGAGTAGTTGAGATCATATTATTGGTACTGACTTGTTCGTCGGAGACGTACCTCGACCCCCCAAGGTCGAGCTCGTATCTTGCAGGTTCGTGACAGGGAAGGACGAGCGAGATTCCGTGTCAACACTACCTATCCACCAATACATATCATATCCTTAGGGCCTGTTTGGTTACTTGAGTCTGGAGATTTCAAAAATCTAGAGATTTCAAATTTATGGAGTCATGGTTCATAAAATTAACTGTTTGGTTTGCCTGAATCTTTGGAATGAAATCTATAGATTCCTCCTAAAAAACATCTATGGAGTCATGGTTCAAATATTTACTGCTTTTATAGTAGGGGTGAAATCTCTGGATTTCACCTCATACCCATAAATCCCTAAACTCACGTTTTTAGTATAAAAAGGTGAATCCCTAAATTTCATGAATTCAAGGATTCACACAACCAAATGGATATAAATCTCCCATTTGTGAATCCAGAGAAGCAAGTATGTATTATTGACCCAATGCAGTCAATACCTGTCAACTCATTTATCACATCTTTTATAAACTAAAGAACTCTATCCATGATTACAAAATACTTGCCTACAGCTCCTGTAAGGCTCTTAACACATATTTTTTAGGCCAAACCAACATGATTCCTTGCTTCTACTGGCAAAAATTACTTTAGTAATATTGCTTTCATCATCATGAAGAGATTAAATAGACTGTGATCAAGGATCAAAAACAGAATTTGAGATGAAAAACATTAGCAAAACATTAAATTGTTTGCTCAAATATTAATTTTTATTGTCACACTTTTGTAATGGATCACTATATTTGTGATCAAACAGTTGGAAGCTAACGAATGTCAGGAACGAGGAAAATGATGGAAATGGAAAACTCAAGATAGAGGAGAAGAAAAGAATACGGTGAACTGTTTCATGTCTTTTCACAACACTTCCACATATATTGCTCACTTAACAAGGAAGAGAAATGACATCTTCACCACCCTTCAACCACCCCCCCCCCCAAAAAAAATAATAACGTTAAGAAAGCAGATGGAGGTTAAAAGGTAAAAAGCAAAAACATATTACATCAAATTACAAAGGAATGACCTTGAAGACATAAACCACCTTTTCTTCTCCAGTCCCTTCTCCCATTCCATATGGGAGAAAGCCACCTCATCCATCTGGCCCCACTCTCGCTGATCCTTTGGGTTCCGCAAGGATTGGTCTTGGCTTCTAAGATCCTTTTTTGGCACATTTGTTTGTGATATGGTTGGTATGTTGGTTTTGGTGCTACAATCTCTCAGGTAGGAGCGAAATCTTCAGAGATAGACCTCTAACTCCAGAGAGAAATCTTAGGAGATGGGCCTCCAACAACCCCAGGTCTATTGATTTAATTTGGCAACCCATCTGTTTTGATGTCTCTGCTAGACTCCAGTAGTCCCCCCCCCCCCCCCCCAAAAAAAAAAAAAACCAAGTTCTGGATACCCTAAGGAATTGGCTACAATCAAAATAAGGTTACATGTTCTTAACACACCAACACAAGTGCACCCATATAGTCCCAATAGTATATTGTCAATAATATCGCAAAAGGTGAATCACTGTTCATCTTCTTGACTCATAAGCTCCTAACAACCCATTCTAGTGATTAAAAACTATTATATACTGCTAATTTATGATGTATGACACAGAAAGAACATCAATTTTGCATGTACACTTGTGTATGGTATGCATCTGCCTGATACCTATCCGAAACCAGCTCTCCAATATGTTCACAGATACCTAATACTTCACACCTCTTTTATCCACAAAGAATAGATGCAGTTTTATATCTCTAATCTAGGATCAAGCAGTACATGCCATTCCCAATTGCCTTCTGGTAAAAACATGGCCTATACAAATCTGGCTAACAATAATACCTGATCATAGGCATGAGAAGCTTTGTCGAAGCGTCTACGGGCCTCCTACAGCACACAAGGTCCAATAATTGGATAAGTTAAACAAGATCAAAGTTGTCAGGCATTAGAATACAGCGCATTAAAAAAGGAGGTCAAACTTATGTAGTATTTCATGCAAACCTAAGTTATCCAAACCAAAGATTCTTTCTTCCAAACATTTTAAGTCATCCACCAATTAAAATATTTCTTCTTCTAACATGAAAAGTTAGCCTATATATCTCAAAACTTTATTGGAAAGAAAAAAAAAGAAAAAAAAAAAGCTTGACGCAACATACTTCATAGCACACATTCAGAATGAAATCTCATTCTCCACCTAGTTTGTGTAATCCTACTAACCCATATGTGATCTCTTCCCAGAGTTTTTGTGGGTGGGTGGGTTGGGGGGGGGGGGAGATAATAGCGAGGTCTTGTCAACGATCTCTGAATCCATGCAACTTAGCCTTGAAACGTAGTGATGGATCTCAGTGTGATTCACACCCATATGTCCAAGTAACTAATCCATTTATTCTGTTCAGACTTCAGACAAACTCATTTTGCAAAGCATCACATCTGGCAGCTGAGTGTTTCCATATATATCTTTAAACACACTCATGCATGCACGAAGAAAAGACAATTAGGGCGATGAATTTTCTTAATGTATTTAATTCCATGCAACCATTTTATTGGGATGATTTCAATTTTCAATGGCTCAGGGATGAAGTTCTTCAAGTTACAGGCCAGGTTTTTCAGATTGAATGAATGGAGATCATTGAACAGCTTTCTTCTGCATTATGATCCTTCAGAAATTTAGTAGTCCTAAAACCAAAAACAGACTGTATTAGCTCAGCTACAACATAAGCTGTTCCACTCAGATATGAATCTTTCTTAGCAGAAGAAACTACTATATCTAGGACTCAAAACGACTTTTTCTGTGATTTGTACGTCCTCTTGGTTTAATTCCCAAATCTTCAAAAAATGATTTCAATATTTGACACTATATCTTGTTTATAAGAATTCTAGAATTATGGATTCCCACCCTTACAAGAGTTTTAACCTCTTCTTCAGCCTAGAACAATTCCCGTACCCTTGGTCCCCTTCAGTTTGGTTTAAAGGTTACATCCCTAGACATGCCTTCACTGTTTGGAGAACCTAAACCAATGCCTTCCCAGCTAATTTTTTCTCATTTGATTTCACACCCCTGCTAACCCTAACTATATACTTAGCTGGAATGGTGCAGAAGATGTGGATCACCTTCTTTATCTATCCCTTCTCCCACTTGTTCTGAAAGGAAGTCATTTCCTCAATTTGTCCCTGCTCTAGACAACCCTGTACTTTTGTTCACGACTGGTTAATGATTTTGAGATCCTTCTCTACCTCCATTTGTGATCTCATTGTAAAGCTGGTGGTTTGGGGTTGTAGATTCTCACTTATAATGGCAGCACAACCTTTGGTGATGGACCTCCAACTCTAGGTTCTTGACTCAACTGAAAAGCCACCTATTTTGATGTCTCCTCTAGAATTCAGTTGTTACCCCATCCCCCTATTTTGGAAACCACAACGATTAGTCACATTGTTGTTAGCTGCACTTAGGCTCCTCTCTGCAGCCTCCCCCCACTAGCAGATTGTAGGTTGCTGCTCCTCTTCCCCCACTCCTTCCTCTTGCCCCTCTTTATATTCTTCTCCCTGTTTCCTCCCCTTTTAGGGTTTTGGTAGCAATACTTTATTCATCCAACGAAAAAAAGGGACTCAAACGATATCCTGCAGTATTCATGTCATAATAAACTCCTAGTTTTCTTCAATTTGACACTAGATTCTCCTCTCAACATATGCAACAACAAGATTTCAGAATTTTCCCAACTAAATGGGAAGACTACTTGGATCCTTACCCTGTAATCACCTCTATTCAAGGTTATACTCGATAGTTGATACAAAGCCTAAGCTAAGCATGTTTTACCTCAACACTTATCCTTGAGTCATTTTAGTTATGCACTGGCTCTTTTAGTTCCTTTAATCTGAACAAATCACTCCTCAGTGGTTACTGCTTAGAGCACCCACACTCATGCCACCTTGAACGGCATCCTTGGAGCCTATTATGTATCCAAGCTACCTTCCACTCTCCAAATTCAGCTGTGATCTGCTCATTCCTCTTTTTCTTTCTTTCTTTCTTTCTTTCTTTTTTCACTCCTAGCTTTGCCACATCTATCTCAACATCCTAATCTAACATCTTCATCTCCATTACATTCAGTTTATTTCATGATGCTTCTTAACTATCCCAACATTCCTCACCATACATCATAGCCAGTCATATGACTATCAAAATGAAAGTTTCGTTTTAAGTTTTAAAGGAATGCCTTGGATTATTCATTACCCCTTTACTATCAGTGAAAAGTTATTGCCTCTTAAGTAGGGATATTTGTGATCATGCCCTTTGCCAAGTCATGTAGTTGGTGGGCTCTCCAATAATTTGGGGCTTTTTCCCCTTCTCCTGATTGTGCTCTTTCTTTTTGGTGGTTGGTTCACACAGTTGTATTTGACAGATAAAGGTCTACTGCAGTTTGTTGGAGTGCTTTCCCATCACTTCTTCAGGCCCTTTGTTTGAAAGGGCAGGATCAGTTCGTTTATTATGCCCCCAATGAGATCCCACCATGGCGGGGTCCAAGCTTGTATATTGGATACATCATTTCCATTCAATTTCTTCTTTTATGCATAGAGTTTTATTATTTCTTGCACCCACACATTTTTCCAAAAGAAATTATAATATGCTATCAAAGCTTTACCCCCACACCCCAACCCCTCCCCCCCCCCCCCAAAAAAAAAAAAAGAGCTAATCAATATGAGCCATTTATCTGTGGATTGGCCATCACTCGCAAAGAATCCACAGACAACTCCAGAGAGTGTTCTAGAGATCAGTGGATCTGGTGTAGGACGATAAGACCAAAAAATAAACTGCTTAAACAAAAGAAGAAATGACAAGGAATTACCTTTACACCATGTAGATCAACAGACATAAATTGCGTCAAACGATCACTTAGCATATGTTCTACCTGCAATATAAACAGATGCCTCTCATACCTATGGCAGAACTTTCAAAATGAAATGCACATATTAAAATAAGAGAATATTTCTCTAACACCTTGACCATTATCAGAATTTGTGTCTTGATTAAGAAACCTGTTAACTCTTAAAAGTTTTTGATAAGCATGCATTTACCATTATTTATTTGACTTAATTCCCCATACTTATTTAATTAAAGAGAGCTAATTGAGTATTTTTGTGTATTTTTCAGGAATAAGGAGATTTTGGATATTAGAGATAATATGGAGTAAAGTTGGCAAATATATTAGATATTGGTGGATTTTAAATCATGTCATTCAATCTTGCTGCCCAAGAAATCATGAAAAGTGAGATCTTAGCCAAATTGGAAATAGGTGGAGGTCTAAGGAACAAAATTGGTAATAAATCTGAAAATCGGGTAAACAGACCTACCTTCAGTATTTTGGGCGTATCTCTCTCGTATGAGCTTGGATTTCTATGATTCAAGATGCTATGAAACGATATTGAAAATATCTACAACTTTCCAGTTTTGAGTTTTTCCAAATTCCGAAAGAATAAAGGTCAAATCGACGGGTAAAGAGAGGGGATTCATTGTGTGCGGGAGACATAAAAGAGAAGCCAACCACAGAAAAGAGGACGGCGAATGCGGCTCTCATCTCTCTCATTGCTGAAGAAGAAGACCACATCTCTCTCTCTCTCCCTATGTTTCATCTTTATTTTTCTTATGAACTTTGTAATAATGAGTAGCTAGTTCCTTTGCTTTGGGATGTAGATGAACCATGCTTATTTCATTAAGTTGATTGTTCTATATCTTCTAGTTGATTGTGTTTGAGTTTGGCCAAAATGTTCTATAACTCAACGAACTAAGCGTGCCAAGCTTCCGCGAAGGACGATAGTCTTGCGAAGATAGGGCATATCTAGGAAGACCATTCCTAATTTACTTTGAAGTGTAGAGTTATATCGGTTAGGGAAAAGCATTGGGGATTCGAAATCCCAAAGATCTTCACATATTCACAGTTAACGTTTTACATTAGTTAATAGATTTAGTTTAAATTTAGTTTTGTTAAATTCAATCTTAGTAACTTAGCCTTTTAGTTCCTCATAGTTCGACCCCGTATTTTCTGCTTGCTAGATTAGTATAGGATTTTATTTTTGATTGGTTAGCGACACGATCAGTTTTATGGTAGAACATTTAATCTAGTCAGTCGCATTATTTTTTTACAAGGTTTAACTGCCATCCTCCATTGCGTAGTTGTCAAGGAGATCCCATGAAATCATGGCACCAAATTATGTCCAAGGAAACAACATGCCCAGTTTGATGAAAGGAAACCACATTCGAAGCCTTAGCATTGCCTGGTGAGAATTGCACGTCTTGTATCAGTTGTTTAGTACTTCACGAAGTTATGTTAATGTATGCTTGTTTTGTATTTTATGAATATGCTTGTTTTATATTCTATGCTTTATTTATCATATGCCAGTTTTTTTACATTAGGTATTTACTAGCATAGTCATACCAAGTATATGGCCTCTAATTCATCTAAGAAATTTAAATTCACCCAAAAGAACTATATGGCTTCTATGCAGTAACATCATTATATATAATTAACTTTGCTGTATTATATATACCAAATGCCTATTTGGGCACCTTGCTGCTCAGGCTGTAATACCCACGTTTAGAATGGAATAAGCATCTTCTTATTGGGCTTTTATCATAAAAAAGTGCACCGTAACCCAATGTTTTTAAAGCATTTGAACTAAATAGAGGTCACGGTTCGAAACCCCCCAGGTGAAATCATGTACTATTCTATTATCATTATAAACATTACATTTAGTTTGACTAAAACAAGCTAGGAATTGTGATGAACGTGGAAGGTATTAAGAGAGTTTCAGAAAAATAGGATGGGGAAGTTAAAGAAAAGATAAATATACAAGGGGTGAGGGAGCCCAACCCGCAAAATAATAAGAAAATAAGGAGAGAGAAAAGGAGAGAAGGAAAGCGAAGACGAAGATGAGATAGGAGAAGAGCGGTTTGAGGACAAGCTTTGATCCAACAGGCTGCGTTTTCTCCTTCCCTTTTTGATTTTATTACTTGAGACCTTAGTATTCTCAACTTGTTTGGGGATTCTCCAATCAAATTGGGTAGACCTAACTAATGATTGTTCCTTAATCTCTTTGGGATGATGGATGAATCCCATGGTAGGAAAACTTTATGATCTCTAGTTTCAGCCCATGACGAAGATGGAAATCATAAAGGGAGTATATGACAATCCTAGGAGTGATCCTATTCCTAGGTGACCATAGGAAGGATTTAATAGAATTATTCTTCTTCTAATTATTTTATTTCATAAAAATTTTGACATTGGCAAAGAAAAATTTTCCATATCCTTATAAAGTTAGAGTTATATCTTTTGTCAATATGGACTGATTCTGCTGAATCGTGGGAGAATAGTTGTATGTCCTAGTGCATACAGAATTTTGAAATCAAACTTCTTGTTGGAGTAGATGACTCATAAATGAAAAACCATACCAAATTTAAGACCATTATGACCTTGTCTAATAGGGTAATAAAATACTAGAATTCAGATTAACAGACTAGAATTGCATTTCAAACCCGAATTTTGTAAAAATCAAATCTGAAGTTCTGTACGAAATTTTAGTCTAAAATTGTTAGGGTAGGGTCAGAATTAAATCTATATCCCGTAATAAATCATTCAAGGGAAATTTTCAGTGCCAACCCCTGAGTTTCCCCCTAAAATTAATGAAACCCCCTGCTGTTAGGAAATCAAAGTTAAGTACTGATGTAAGCAAGTTGAACTTTTTACAAAGACAATAACACCCTTGATGAAAAAATTTACTCTCAACTTTTCTCTACTATCTGCAACCACTCCTCTTCTTCCTTCTTGCATCTTCATGATTACTATTCTCGGATAAATATTTTTTTGTTTTCCCCTGCTTTTCCATCTTCTTCCTTGGAATGTAGGGAGAATATTGGAAATGCATAAATAAAAACTAACCGAGATTAACGGTGTTAGTAATAGGGGTTCTAAATGATAAATAGGATAACTCGGGGTGTGTCATTAGTATTAGGGGGTAACTCGGGATGGCGCTGAAAATTTCCCATTGTTCAAAAATGTTAAAATTTTAGGAGTAGATACTGGAGTCATCTCCATACTATTATACTATATATAGAAACAGAATGCATCTCGATGTTAAAGTTTAGGGGATCTCAAGCCCAATCTGGGACTGGAGTTGATTCTAAATCTGGTCCTTTCAGGGGTGTTAGTTCTAGAATCTAGCTTAAATGAAATTAAATTTAGATCATTAAACTGAGTTCCCATATTTTATGAGTTCAGCACGCCGAACAGGGAAAGTCTGTGAACCGAAACTGTGAAATAGTTCTCCACCACAAAGTATGCGCATAAGCTCCCCTGCTTTTAGGGTTTGTTTCTCAGCCTTAAGGGTTTCTTTAGTTTATTGATAGTATCTTATTAGTTCCAAAGACCAGTGATTGTGAGGTCGTATCAGGTGCCTGAAACCTGACACAGTCGCTATAAGTAAGTGGGATTAATTTTGTTTTACAAAATTATAAATGAGTATGCGCATTCATGCATCATTATTTATATTTGATTAGTATTCATCCTTGTTCAAGTATATTATTACACTAGTACATATTCGATTAGAAATATCATCATCGTTATTGTACAAGGAGCCCAAGGGGGTCCAGCAACCTACACAAGGCTGAGGATAGCTAAGGCTCTCAAGGAAAGCCCATAACTTCCCACCTACATGAGGCATAGGCAAAGCCAAAGCTCCTACATCAAGGCCTTAATTGCATAATTTTTGTTGTTCTTCTTGTTCTTCCCTCTGTTCTCCAATTTCTTTCCCTTATTCCTTCTAATCTACACCCCACTCACCAACTATAGTCTTGTCAATACCTTTTTCTACCACTCAGGAAACTCAGATCGAGTAGAAAATTGACAAGTGAGAGCAGGACCTAAGGATCCAGTTGTACACCAAATTTCAGAGCCAACTGGACTGCCAGGGTAGTTATTGACGGGTTGATGCTCTGCTTCCATGTGAGAGTACACCGACCCCCCCCCCCAAGGGGCCTATTATTAATTGATAGGTTCTCTTTCACTAAATTTCACTCATTCAAAAAAGCTGGAAATAGTTGATATAGATCAAGAGAGGTTCCAGGCTTCCAGCAGTATTCACTCCGGAATAAGCCCATATCCTGGTCTAATGGGTTAAAGAGAGGTTCCAGAACAAATATTCACACTGGAATAAGCCGAAACCCTAGTTCAATGGGTTGAGTATCCAAAAAGGTCATATGGGTCACAGCAAGGAACTTTATGCTTTTCATCATAACACACCAAATTAGAAGCCCATGTAGAAGGGATAAGTAGATCCCATGAATTTACCTAGTTAGTTACTTAGTTGTATATAGTCCACTAAAGTAGTGAAGTTCAAAGGATTTCAATAGGTTAGTTTCATTAATAATTTTGAAAGATCTTGAAAATGAAGTCCCTAAATATCTGACAAAAATCCTAATACGTTCTTGGAAATGTACAAGCCATTAAGTATAAAAGGAAACCAAGGAGGGTCTAGAACCAACCCACCCATCAAACAAGCATCATGCAAGCATTTGAAATCAGAATTTCAACGAAATTTGGTTTTATCACTCTTATGTGAGAGACAGACTACAGTGAGACATTGTTCATGTTGTGGTACTCACCTATGCTTGGGGTGAGACCCTTTAGTAAAATCTTCCTATCTCTCTTACATCTTCCTTGAAAAATTGATTCATTTTGGTTGGCATCCCACCTCCCTATGATCCTGTCTACTGACAATTTTGATTTTGTTCAAGGACCGACACAGACTCCAATTGTTCAAGGCTGCTGGCAAAGTTGAAGGTCAGGCAAGTTTGAAGATAAGTTGAGAGGAAGAGGAACTTCCATTTTTACTCTTAAAAAGAGCATCCACAAGGCAGAATTGGGTAAACTCAATGTCCACTCTATCACATTCCATTCAACGAAACACGCACTAAAATAATTTAGACATCTGGAAGGCCTAACAATAAATATAAATCATGCTATTATTTGTTTAACCCATCAATCCTTCGTAATTTATATTTTCCTGTTTGACAAATCTATTATTTTGGATTACTCAAAGTTCCAATGCCGATTAAGGACTGCACACTGCTGGTTTAGCATCATGATTAGTGCCATGCTAAAGTGAAAGCAACAGAAAATGCTGAACTGTATGAGACAACAGATCATGCAATTGAAGGGGTCAAGACACTTTAAACAAGATGCTGAGAGAGACAGAAGCAGTCACCTTAAATCAAGTTTCTCTAACAAGGTCCTACAAATAAGTCAAAGCCAGATTACTTACTTGTGAACGAAGGAGTTCCTTATAGCTACCAAGCTCTCGAAATGCAGTCACAAACTTGGACATAACAGGACCTGCAACATAAAATGACAGAAGTTTGCTGAACATCAAACAGGCTAAATTTGTAGTCCAATTGCATCTTGTAATTCCCGTCTCTGATGAGAATATCAAGAGATGGCAGAGACAGAGGAGACTAAGCAAGAGCAACCTAGTGGTATTACCTCCCCCACATTAGAAACAGCACATTGGATTTGAGTCATTTAACCATCAGAGAACCTATACTTGTTTAGGAACACCAAATTTAACAAAGACTCCTAATAAGTAAGATGATTTTGAATCGAAGGTCAGAGATTTTGACAGGATTATTTTGATTCTTATTGAAATCAAAATACTTATCAAACTAATCAAAATTTGGTAAAATTATGCAAAGTCAATGGAAATGAGAGGAAACAAGTAAAATAGTAAGAATTTTCACTAAAACTATAAGGGATGATTAAGTTAGCACAAGTACACATGTTCAGTGATTGTAAAACCCATAGAAGAAAGAGAGAAAGAACACCCAGTTTGCTTATCACAATTTATTTTGATAGTGTAAGCATTCAAAACATTGATCAGATCTAGCTGGGGGGGGGGGGGGAATAAGCCAACATGATAAGCTCTTAGAACTTACTCTTTTTCGAAGTTCCAATACAAATGTCTCTTTGCAATCCCTTCATAGGAGCATAGACAAGTTTGGAAGGGTTTGGACAATCCAAAAATAGTTCCTTTTTAATATTTAATTATGTTCACAGACAAATTTGAAGTGTTTGAGATACTGTGACTCATTTTGCCAATATAAATCATCTGTTTCAAATTTGGTATTTAATGTGGAACATTAACATATCTACTATTTCAACCAAATTTTCAACAGCTTGATCATTTCATTTTTCCAAAAACCAAATCATTTCACCAAACTCTTATTATATTGATCAAAGTTTCAAATATTTAAATGCAGCCAATCAGCTTGGCTTTTTAACCTAAAAGAACTAATATTGAAGACCCAAACAATTTGCTTCCCCAGCATCTTATTTTGTCTCTAAATATACCAAAAGAAGAACATGAAGAAAGAAAAATCTCAAAAACCTCCAATTGACAAACTAATGGGGTCATCCTCTCCACCCGCAAATGCTTCTATAGAATCTGCAAATGCATTATCTCCTATGCATCCTTCTTCAACTGCTGTCCTGATAGGATTAGAAATGGAACATAAGCAACTTTTCTTGCAAAAATAGCTCAACTTAAGTTCTGGGTATTAAGAAGATGCATAATAATTCTGCAACACACATATGAAATACAGATACATGCAGAAGATGCATAAATTGGAAAAGACAAATGCAAATTGTAACAAATTAAAAAATGGCTCAACAGTTCGCAAGATACCTCGCTTTTTCAGCCAAGTGAGACAAATGACAAGAAAAAAAAATAACAAAGCTCGACCAAAGTCTTGGATATCTCGGTCACATATCGTATGTCTCAGTCATATCTCAATAATATCTCAGTCATGGTGGTCCTATCTTGGTCAAATCTTGGCAAAACCTCAGTAATATCTCGGATATCTTGGTGAGATTTTGGAATACTACTGTAGTTCTATGCTTCCAACTCAAATCTGGCTTTGTTTTCAAGAAAAGAAAATTACCATACTCAGCGAGATCTCAGTGGTGGATATCGGGATTGAGATCTTGAACCATGATTAAAAAATTAAGTATTTATATGACATACAAATGAATGCACATATACATCAAATATGAACCATGTGCCAATATCACATATAAATCATATAAATGGATACAAATATATAACTTAAATGTATCAGTTAAACCATATATTTGTCTTGCAAACAAAATAGTTGTTTAATTTGCCTCAAGTATATGAGTGAAAAGTAACTGTCATTCAGCACTAGAGAAGAATTCAAAGTAACTGTCATCTCCTCATAGAAGCAAGTGACACAAAAATATTTTGTCCTAAATAGAGAAAAAGTGAAAAACGTGATACATTGGGCTAACCCAGGTAGTTGGAATATGCTTCTCTTAAGTATATACTGGCTGAAGAAACAACATCCAACAAGGGAATATTTCATTCTACAACACTTAACAATCTAGTAATCATAAGCCATCAGCTGTTCCTCGTAGTGTTTTAGCAGTGTGAGAATGACTAAGGAATGTTGGTTTTGGAAGCTCATACTACATGGAACAGTTGATAGAGATTAGGTCATGACTGAAAAACCACAACTGGTAGCCGTACAACTGGATAAGACGGGTAAAAAGAAGGTAATATAGAGGAGGATGTTTCCCATAGAATTTATATAGGACAGATGAAATGGAGAGCTGCACCCAAAGTTTGAATGGCTGACATATTTCTTTAAAACTTAAAGCAAAATTTTAAGTTACAGTCATATGACCAGCTAAGGTGTATGTATAGAGTGTTGGGCATTTAAGAAACATCACATGGATAAACTCAATGTAGCAAAAATGAGGATGTTAAGATGGATGAATCACAAAATTAGGAAGGATGAATGAATGATCATATTAGGGCTGATATGGGAATAGCTCTAATACATGACAAGATATGAGAAAGCTGTTTGTGATGGGACGGCTATGTTCAGTGGAGGCCTTAAAATGTTCCAAAATGGAGGAGTCAAATTGAAAGAACTAAAAGAGCAGGGGGGCAGACTAAAATAACCTTATGAGAACTGGTGACAAGTGAGAAAAGACATGCATAGCTTAGGCCATGTATCCAGTATGACCTTGAATAGAGCTGGTTGGAAGGCAACGATCATGTAGGCAGCCCCCATTTGGGAAATATAAGGCCAAGTTATTGTTGCTACTTCTATTGCTGTTGACTGTTGTAGCCCTTCCAGCAGCAGCACGCCAAAATCCATATTTTTTTCTCATAGGTAAAATCCTGGGAATTTTTCATGACAGAAAGTAGGTATGTCAACTCCTTAAAATAAAGTTAAGTATTGAAGACCCAACTCTTCTAATCTAGAACCCATTTGAGGTGAACTACTGCATGACATCAGTTTTGGTAAAACTGAAGTTTAAGTGAGATACATTCGACAAATTTGAACTCCTATTGGAGGCTTTTGGTCCATATGACTGCTCAGATATCAGGCACTGGGAGAATTCTCAATAGAGAAATAAAACAATAGCATATCTACAGACACCGTAAATGTTTTAAAAGAATCTCTAAGAAGAAGAAATGAATTTGATATGTAACTATATCATGAGTCCTTGGAAAATTCATTCCTCACAAGATGCACAGCAATTTATGATAACAAAGCCGCCTTAATATCAGAAAAATGTAATAGATATGTTAAACAATTTAACACAGACATGAATTTCTCATAGGCATAATCAACTAAAGCTAAAATTAGATGCACCCAATATACAGAAAGAATAGCTTAACATACTTACATAAATTTCTTAGATCCTTTACAAAGTCTTTGGCAGCGATCTCTTAACTCATCCGTGGTTTGCTCAAGTGAATTTACCTGCTCCCAAAAGAAGCCCCAGAAAAAGAAAAAAAAAAAAGGAAAGGGAAAAGGTATTAAACAATTTAAACCTAAAACTCTATACAATAGATCAAAAATAAATTAATGAAAGTTGTTTTAATCAATTAGTCAAAAATAGTAAACTAAATGAATACAATATTTAACATCAAATTAGAATATCAACACCAGCGTGTTTTAGGGACATGAATCAATTCTTAATGTCAGCTGGACAAAAATAAGTCCACACTACAAAAAGTTATTTGATGATATGAAAAATCAATATAATCTTGGGATACTTGGCAAGCAAATTAGCATCCTCAAATCCTGAGAGAATCAAGAATATAGTACCAAGTTACCTATTGTCTTCAGTCTGGACTGTAATCCAAAGATGATGACATTGATATGGATGTGTCACATAACTAGGAAGCTAAATGTTTGGATTAAGGAATGTCCATACTAGAGTGGATCAGGGAGTAGTTTGATACATGATAAGCTACAAGAAGGTCTTTGCGATGGCAAAACCTTGGCTAATGCCATTTTGAATGCATCCCTAAAGCCAAAATGCCACACATTGATCGAGTTCATGAAGGAAAATCTTCCATGTCGCTTTCCCATACCATGAAGTGTTTGAGGTGGCAAAACCTTGGCTAATGCCATTTTGAATTTATCCCTAAAGCCAAAATGCCACTATTGATTGAGTTCATGAAGGAAAATCTTCCATATCGCTCTCCCATACCATGATTGACGGAGGCAGTTGGATAATCCAGTACTACAGAGGATCCAGGTCCAGTATCCAATCCCATCAGATTCATGCGCAGTTTGGATCACCTTTTAATAGGAAATAATAAAGCTCAATTCAGCCTAGTAGGAATATATTTTCTCTTTGAAGTACACATGTTCTTCAAGAACATGGTTTAGTTGACATGTTAACTATTCAAAACTGTGCCAAACAAGGCAGCCAAAGTTTCCATTTTCCCCGAATTTCGATGAAAAATCATGTGGCTAGGGAAGCTTAAATTGAAAATTCCCACTTTTGAGGATTATGTTCAATACATTGTGATTCTTCAGAGAAGCTAATCTGAAGTTTATGACTGTATAAATATATACAATAAAGGTTTCAACAGTAATAAACTAATCTACTGATACAAAATCATGTAATGTCCTTAATACCCTTAACCCTCCCGGAGCAAACTCAAGGTACCATCAACAAGATTGAGTTTGGATCGCAATTAATGAGACTGAGGGGTAGGCAGGGCTTTACTAAGGGCATTGGCAAGTTGCTCAGCAATAGACACAAAACATACCAATAGATCTCCACAAGAGACCTTGTCACACATGAAGTGGAAGTCTATCCCGATGGGTTTCGTGCACGCATGGAACACTGGGTTAGAGCAGCAATATGTAGCACCGATATTGTCACACCAAAAAGTTGGAGAAGACTCTAAATGAATATGTAATTCAGCAAGTAAGAACTGAATCCAAGTATCTTCAGCTGTGGCTAATGCAAGTGCCTGATGCTCACTTCCTGTACTTGATCTAGCTACCACATATTGTTTACGGGACTACCAAGAAACAAGATTGGAACCTAGAAAAATAAGGTAACCAACAGTTGATTTCTATCATCAACAGCACCAGCTCAATCCGCATTTGAATAAGCATGAAGTGCCATAGAGGAAGAACGAAACAATTGCAGCCCACGAAAGAGAGTACCTTTCAAACATCACAAGACCCTCTTAACAGCTAACTAATGGGCCTCAGCATAGTACCCTTCAGATATCACAAGTCCCTTTTAACAGCTAACTAATGGGTCTCAGTAGGATGAGATATAAATTGGCACAATTTGTTGACTAAAATGGGAATATCACGCCTAGTCAATGTTGCATACTCCAATGCCCCCAACAACACTACAATATTCGGTTGGATCAGCCAAAATTTTCCCATCACTTCGACCAACAAAATACACAGACTAATCATTAAAGTTTGACTCTTTTATAAGAGATAAGCAAGTCCATACAAAAGGCTATTATGATGCTCCATTCCGAGGAAAGTTATTACAAGCAGAACCTCTGGGCTACTGACAACAAATGATATGTGACATTCTGGTTCTGTATTCTCTGGGGTATCGGTTTAAAGGTGGCAATGCTCATCACCCTTCTGATTTTCTACGATATCAGTTAACAAAGTAATCTTCTGGGTTTTCATTTTAGTGATCAAAACCAGAACCATATACCAGTTTGTAATGTAAAGATTCAACAGAGATGTATTACACTTCTAAGTTATAGAGATTCAAGAAATAAAAAAGATCTATTAAAACCAAATGAGGAATTACAGTTTAAGTGCTTTCATCTGAAACCGACCTGTTTCCGAAACATTGGAGAATCTTCGAGCTTGATGAAGACCGCCATTTTCTCCTAGGAGATGAGACACCAACTGCAATGGCTCAACGAAAGCGATAAATAAGTTAAAAGTCTCTCTCTCTCTGCCCTTATTTTCGCTTGAGCTCAGATCCCCGGATCAAGAAGGAATCGACCCTGAATGATTGAGGGATTTGACATTGAAAAATAAAATAATAAATAATTAATGGATAAAGAGGAAAGAAAAACGAAAATGATTGATTTTTTTTATTGGACAGAAAAAATGATTGACTAGCTTGTTCCAGGGTGTTACTTGTTTTTTTTTTTTTCTTAACGGTGTGACACCATGACATTGGTTGGAACTTAGAAGAAAGCTTTTCTTTTTTTGGGTTATGCCTTCAATCAAAAAAAAAAAGAAAAAAATGAAAAAGCAAGCTCATGATCCTTCATCAGTTCATCCATTTGGATTTGCATCAATGAGTTTCTCATAAAAGAATAATAATAATAATAATAATTTATAATATAATTTAAATTCCTGAAATAATCAATAGAGTGTTCTTTTTATTCTTTTTAGTTTTTTATAGGAGAACATTTTGTTTACATTAATCTGAAATATGTTACAAATAAAAAACTCCATGGCCATTTGCAAGATCGTGCGAATACCTTATTCTTCTTCTTCCTCTATTGTTTTTTATGGTACCAGGAGTGTGGATCGACTCTCATCACCCTAGCCTGGTTGGTCCCCCTATAATACGTGGTCAACCGCCGTTGAGGGAGCCGAAGACAATCAATATTTGTATATATGAATATTTAATTAAAATAAAATCTCTTTTGTTATATATTTATATAAAATTTATGTATAATGTATAGTATTCTTTTTTATATAGGGAAAATATAAATAGAAATTCATATATAGGGAATGGAGATATTACATATGCCATATACAAACATCTTCACTTAGAAGTATGGGTCTTACCCGTTGATTTTTTATTTATTTATTATGATTTTTTTGAACCCATGACATCCCACAGGAGGTTGAACTTTTAACAGCTATGTTAACCCACCATTGGCACTACGTTAACAAGTTAAGGCAAAGCACTTTTTTTTTGTACCCTCTTCTTTATTAGGTTTTTTTTTTTTTCCAAAGTTCATCCGAGCCAGCTTGTGCGCACCACGACTACATCCTAAAGGGAGTTTTTATATAATTAATATAGGCAGGACTCCGCCTTTAGTCCCAAGGGGATTCGAACTCTGACTTCCTATATGGAAGCATTGGTCTTTTGCAAACCGAGCCACCCCTCGGGGTTTTAAGTTAGGTTTTTTACAATAGTAATTTAAATAATGAGCTTTAGAACAAACTAATGAACTAAATAAAATCTTGTACCTTAATAGGCATTGGGCTTTCAAAATACTAGCATCATAGGAGCTAAGTAATCTTTTTCCCCCATGTTCACTCCATGATATAGCACCTGTCCTTTTTATACTTGCCATCTTAACAGCTCTAGAAAATTAAAAATAAAAAACAAAATTAAATAGATCAATTGTTCATCCACCCTAAAGTAATGCATTTTTTTTTTGTGAGGGTGGTTGAATGTGGGGAAAATAATCAATGAACAACACTTGGCTCCTCTTTTGAAGGGGTTCTCCCAATAAATCATGCAATTCAATAAAATAAAATGTTATAATCCAATGACACTCGTTGAGTTTAGCCTAGCCATTGGATTAAAACATTTGACGTGAACACTAAGGGGTGGCTTAGTTGGCAAAAGACTAACGTTTTCATGTAGGAAGTCAGAGTTTGAATCTCCATGGGGGTTAGGGGCAAAGCCCCCATTTACATTAATTATAAAAAGCTCTCCTGATGATGTAAACGAAGGGCACATTACATAGCTAGAATTAACCTCAAATCCACACACACACACACACACACAAAATGAATTACATGACAATCCTAAGGGATTAACTAGTGAAAAACCAACATCTCCAAGTAAAATGTGATAGTTTGGATCCACTCGATACTAAGGGGCAAAGTTCAATTTTATATTTAAATTATATGTTATAGCTATTCCATGAGGATATAATCAATGTGCATGTAAACTTACCCTTGCAAATCTTAGTTCTAACAAGAGAAGAAAAAAAAAAACCTATATTTTACATGAATGGATCCTCTAATTCATTGAGCACTCATTTGGAGGCCCTCTAAATAGATAATACAAACTCGAGTGAACACACTAAACTTATATATGCAACCTTTTTATGACATGTAGACATTATTATTTTTCTTAGCAAAAAGCCCATTTAACATATGTCAATTTAGATAGCTAGATATTTTGTACTAATATAGGGCCCATTTAGATAAAAGGAAGGAGGGGCCGAGAGAGAGTATCTGACAAGTGAGCCCATGCATTAATAGCAACTTACTTCCTATATTCTCTTTGCCCTTTAAAAGCCAAGCCCACACCAAACCCCAAACATGGCCCAACCCAACGTGATCCATATAATCATACATCAATTATTTGGAAGAAAAAAAGTTAATGGTAAAGTGATTTAGAATTATTGTACTCTTCAAATTGAAATACATAAGGAATGTTTGGTTACATGAATTTAGAAATTTCAAATCTCTAGATTCATAAACGGAAAATTTATACCCATTTGGTTGTGTGAATCCTTTGATTCATGAAATATAGGGATTTACGTTTTGTAAGGGCCGTTGGTTACTGAGCGAGATTCAAAATTTAGAGATTCAAATCTACAGACTCAAACTCTAGAGCATGGTTCGAAAAATGTTGGTTAGTTTGAATTTTTGGAATGAAATTTCTAGATTTATCCTAAAAAAATATTTATTGAATTATGGTTCAAATCTTTAACACTTTGATAGTATGGGTGAAATCTCTGGATTTCAACTCATACCCATAAATCTACACATTCACGTTTTTAGTGTAAAAATGTGAATCTCTAGATTTCATGAATCTAGAGATTCACACAACAAAAAATCTCCCATTTGTGAATCCAGAGATTTGAAATCTCTGGATTCGCGTAACCAAACAGGCCCTAAAAACATTAATCTGGAGATTTATGGGTATGAAGTGAAATCTAGAGATTTCACCTCCACTATAAAAACGTTAAATATCTGTGTATTCATAAAAACACCTTGACGGAACTCTCCGAACCATAGATTCAGGTTAACCAAATGACTAATTTTATGAACCATGACTCCGATAAATTTGAAATATCTAAATATGTGAAATCTCCAAACTCAAGTAATCAAATTGACCCTAAGAGAAGAAAGAGACTCCATGGATAAACAACTTCAAGATTTATTGGCCACCAAACTATAGACCAACTGTGTGTATTAGGCTATTAGCATAGAAAACTATAGACCAACTGCGTGTATCACAAATATAGAAAACTATAGACCAACTGCGTGTATCACAAATATAGAAAACTATAGACCAACTGCGTGTATGTATTAGCATCTTTCACATTAAACAAGTGAGTAAAGAAATAGACTAGAGATCCATAGAACTAATAAGGAAAGATCCTGACGGCCTGTGATTTCTCAAGGATTTCATAGAGCCCACAATAAATGTATTGCATACCTTAATTGCCATAACACCCTTTTATCTAAGTTCCAAAAAATAATTGTCTGAATTGGTTACTTGATTATAACCACATTGTTGTGGATTCATCATTCATTCAAGTAAGGTGGTTAGAACGTTGCCATCCCAATCCTAATGAGTAATTGAAAATCATTCAAGATTTCTTAGGATACCAATTACCAATGAAGTTGGCATGGGACCAAAAGCCTCTAGAAGAGGAAGCTTGTGGCTAAAATCATGGAAACCATAGGTTCCCTTGCTTTTTTAGCTTCCATTTCCTTTTGGGACTGAAAATCTTTTACTTTTTAGCTAATGGTAAAGCTTTTGTCGGTGTTTTGGGCCCATCATCAAGTGGGCATCATAACACATGAAAGTCAATGAAAATTATGTTGATAATTAGGCCTGGCCCATTCATTTTCTAGGTCATAGTTCTTTTTTTTTTTTTGGGGGGGGGGGGGGGGGGGAGATATAAATTGTAGTAAATAAATGATATACATTCTATAGTAAACCTTAACATTGGTATCCTCCCCTGCAATGTTGGTTAGGGCCTCAGAAGATCCATTGACGTATAGAACAGATTATTTGAACACTCTATCCCCCCTCCAAAAAAAAGAAAGAAATAAGAGTTTTCACGTGTTGGTCCCCTTAGTGGACCACAAATGTAATATTAAGCCTGGATCCTAACCAGACTAACACGGTTTAGTTGCCGTTAAGTATATTCAAATTTCAAGTGTAGAGGGACCAAAATGCCCATTAGGTTATTTAATACAATATACTAGGGGTATCAAATTGTAGCCAAAACCGTTAAAATCGAACCACACTAGTCCGTTATAGCCCGAATTGACTCGGACCGAACCTTAATGGGCTGTGTTTGGGTTGAGAGTGGCAGAGCCTGCACAAACCGGAACCCAACTGCAACCCGTTTTATAGTTTTACATTAAATATTGTTTGAATCATCGTATTATCACTAGGTAGTTGGTATAAACTATCTAAAAAATTGAATATGAATTCAAATATCAAATAGTCTTCTATAGTTCTACTAGTTGTAAAGAACAACTAGAATGATTAAGTATGAATGCCCAATTGAATGTACCAAGTTTGTTTAAATTAAATAAATATTTATTCAATCTAGAGGTGTGTCTTTGAGTATCAAGTTAAATTAAGTAATGTGGAATGATTTTTCATTATTTAATGGGAATTGATCAATAACAATTTTGTTTTCCATAATATTTTTGCTATTGTTGCAAGATGTTCAACTATATATTTTTGTTATTTTTCTTGCATACCATATATTGTTAACCCAAACCGCTAGTCAACTCGAGTATAGACCGTTAGCATAAACTGTTAGTTAGCTCGAACCCAAACCACACCAAACCTAAACGGCTCGAAACCGTTATTTTGCTATCGGGCTGTGTTTGGGCTTTGTGTATTTGAACCCGAAACCATGAAGCCCAACCCAAAACCGCTCCAAACCGCTCCGTTGACATCCCTACAATATACTATTATTTTTCCCCTTTTTTGGATATATAAGTATTTTTAACCACTTTAATGACCAATTGTCTTTTTATAAAACCATATATTAATACAATGTATCAAACAAACTGAGCGGCATTTTAGTGTTTTTATGTCTAGAATTTGAATATAGTTAATGGTAGCTAATGAAGTTAGTCTGCATAGGACTCACACATAATATATTGCATTAAGGGGATCCAACATTAATTTATGGTCCATTAAAAAAAAGAAAGAAATAGGTATATAATAGATAAATTACATTAGTATGAATGTTCGCCAAAAAATATGCTGCAGCATTAAGCTCTCAAAGATTGTGATGAAAACCACATTGAGTAAATAAGATATTAATGTAATGCATAATAATATTGAGTTGACAATGATCAACGCATTATATACTCTCCCTTGATGATTAGTGAGGGTGTCCAGTACATGTTGGTGTGTATGGACACTTCCAAATAAGATCCCATTTCTACAAATTATACATAACACGTTCCCTTGATCATATTTTTCTTTTTATGTTTGGTTGGTAAAAAGTCATAATAAGATAGAGAATCTCACTACCAACTGATGTTCTCATATAATTACTTTCATAAGTAATTTATTGTTTTCTCTTTATTAATTTGTCTTTTTTCCTTTTGTGAAATCTTTATTAAAATTTTCAATATGTATAAACTTTGGGTGTCGGCTATAATAGAGAACTAGGGATTAAGTCAACTCTACATGGATATATCATGAGCAAAATGATTGGTGTGTTAGGTTTTAGACTTTCTTATCTCCAACTCTATTATTGTCAAGAACTATTGCAGTTTTTTTGGTTAAAAATAAAATATTTCAGTTTATATTTGCCATTAAATCAAAACTTGCCTTATAGTTATTCTCCAGTGGAAATAAAAAAATATTGTTTCGAGATACTCTCCCTCTCTTGGTGGAAATTCATCTCATTGTAGAGGACATAAGAAGTATTGTTTCAAGGTTTTTGAGGTTCAATCTCATGTTTGTACCTAGAATGTTAAATAATGCTACTGACCTTCTAGTCCGGAAGGGCCTATCGTTTTTGAGTTTGATGGATTAGTCATATTTCTATCAGTGGTTGGTGGTCATTACCACTCTCCCACTCTTGCTTGTTCCTGAATGAAGTTTTTGTTAAGAAAAAAAATAAAAAATAAGACATACGTATCCTCCATAAAAAAGCGCTAAAAGAGGCGACACGCCACAAAGGCAGACATAGACACTCCGCAAGGGTGGAAATACACACCACAAGGGCAGAGATACGCGCCTCAACACAGCCCGAGACAGCGCTGCGCACGAGACCGAGCGCTCCATCCACGAGAGATACCCTAAATTAGCCGGTCCTACCATGGTTGGTGGACATTGCCATTCTCTCACTCTTGTTCATTCTTGAATGAAGTTTTGTTAAAAAAATAAATAAATTATTATTGCTCTTATAATCTGAATATAACACCAAACACATACATTATCAATTCTAACTAATTTAGTCTACATCTTAACATTAGTTTGAATGTCTTCAACAAATTGTAGTAATTAAACAACAAACAAAATATATAATTAAATAAATAAAATAAAATATTAACTAGATTCTTTACCTCAAAAAAATAGCATCATAAACATTTTATAAGAGATGACTATCACAATAATTTGGGTCTAAGAATAATGACAATACATCATTTAAAAAAAGGATTGAATTTTATATTTTCATTAAATTTTTTTTTTAAGTATAAATTTATAAATATATAGATCAAAATGTTACAAAATCTATGTGGTGATAGAGAAGTCCCTACTTCCCTATCTATTTATGCTAAATTTAATGTTAAAGATGACAAGTATAAAGTGTGGTGTTTTCTTTTTGCTTTTTAAGATTATATAACAATTAATTAAGTAATTTGGTGGTGATAATGATGAAACTCGTTATCCTAGTGATTCACTAGATAATTCCATAGAAGATTGAAAAAGGTGAATATTGCATAATGCATCATTGACCCACAATGTTGTTAGATGTTTACCTTTTTGGTCCATTAAAATGTTCATCTTTTTTGTGACTTTAGCAAGAGATTCTATATCTTTGCTTTTAATGGATTCTACTATAGCTTTTGAACTGTAATTCTATTATTTCATCCATAGAGAAAGGAGCTTTAATCAACTGTTCAGTGCCGTGACTTGTGCTCAAACAACCACTTGTAAGGACAAATATATTTTTTCTTTATGGGTTTATTGAGTCTGATCCTTTTGGGTGAGATGATCATCTCTATGTAGATGTCTCAAGACTTTCAACAACAATAACAATAAGCCTTTTCCAAACAAAATAGAGTCGGATATATCATTATTGCCTTCCAATCAATTTGTTTAACATATTTTTTTGGTAAATAAAAGAGGGGATGCAATAGCGGCGACCTAGCGCCCTTCCGCGATGCAATGTTCGGACTTTTTATTGAGTGCGACCTATGCAAGCATTAGCCCTGTGCACTACCGGCACAAGCACTTGCCCCGTTAGCGGAGCCCCACCGGAGGCCTAGTATAATCCACATAAGCCCGTATGACTCATGCCGAGGCCAAAGAGCACATAACTATCCAATGCAATAAACAGATGAGCAGAGGGGATTCGAACTTGGGACATGAGGTTTACCAAACCACTTGGGAGTGAGCACGTCATGCTAAATATAAGGCATAAGCTATGCATATCATTTCTCACCACTTCTTTTTAAGGTTATCTTAGCTATACTCCTAGTTCTTATAGTCCCTTAAATTTGGATTCTATCACTTCTTTGTACAGGGGTATTTATAAGTCTCCATTGAATGTCGTGCGTATCACCTCAAACAATTTTCTCAAAGCTTATTACTTATAAGAGTAACTTGTAAACCAATTTTAATATGATCATTCTTTATCTTATATATCTTAACATTCTCATTTGTTGCTACATTGAGTTAATTTGTATGATTCTTTTTAACAGTCCAACATTCTGCACCGTACATCATAGTTGATCGAATGACAATCGTATACAAGACATTGGATACACCTCTCCACTTCATCCACCATATTTTAATTATTTGGAATACATCATCCTCTATATTATTTATTTTATTTATGATTGCACTTAGGTATATAAAAGAATCATTCTGAAAAATCTCTTTATCATCAAGTTTCACCACCTCATCGTTTGTCCGATCACGACTAAATTATAAAATAGGTCTATGAAGTAATAATGGGTTCAAACTTTTGTTCCTCTGCATCTTCCCTCCTTCATGTGGACATTTTTTATGGAGTGAGTAACATGTTGATCCATACTCTCTTGCCCTTTTTTATATTTTTTTAGGTTTTCAAGATTCATCAACACCATGTTTAAACGTAGAAGTAAAATTCTTCATAAGTTGACATTGGGATTCAGTCCATGGCTCAAGAACCAAGACTTTACAATTAAGGAAGTTAATTAATAGTTTTGTATTTATTGAATTTTATATTTATTAGAGTGAAGGAGTTATTGAGCATTAATTTCTATAATATATTCATATTTAATTGAAAAATAATATTAAATATGAGAAATATATTTACTACCATATCGGAGTATGGGAAATACTTCTGAAGAATGAAATTTCCTCGTCGATTAGGGGAATAATTCTATTAAATGAACACGTGCGAGTATATTAAACAAACTGATCAAGGACAACTCCGAGCTATCTCCACCGTTGGATGGAATCTCACTCATCTGAACGATGAAATCGGATCCGAAACGCGACAACTCCATTTAATTTTCAAAATTAGGAAGTACGAATGACAGGCCACGTGTCGTTTCCTCATTAGCTAATCTGAAGCAGAGATCTCGCAGCTCAAGATTCAATTAAACCCCTCTGTGTCATGTAAAATCTTTCAAACCATTTCCTCTC